>NC_142013.1:77791159-78462826 GCF_049901735.1 Notechis scutatus | reverse complement strand
TAGTCGCAGTAAGACACAGTTAGTCGCAGTAAGCTTTCCAGCTTCTAATGCTTCCTTATATTGTAACTTCTAACCGCACCCTTAATCGGCTAATTGCCTGCAGCATTGTGCTTAAAGTGATAAGCACTTAAACCATGATATCTAAGTTTTATATATTTATTCACCCAAACCATATTTGGTATCAATGTTATACCTAACATACTCCCCTTTTGGGTGAAATAAATATATAATACTTTACAATCTAATCCCATATTTTTCACAACTCTCCTGGTGCTTACTGGCACCTTGGGCTTTAGTAAAATTATCAGCTAAATTGTCCTCCGACATACAGTACTCTAGCTGAATCATCTTACTTCTTACAGATTGTCTCACGTTTAGGTATCTTAGATCTGTATGCTTGCTCCTTGTTTTTACTGCAATATTTGTGGCCATTTGAATTGCTGCCTGATTATCTTCATGTATAATTATAGGATAATCTACAGTTATACCTATATCAATTAACATTTGTTTATACATTATTAATTCTGTACATAACAGTGATAAACAGGAGAATTCTGCCTCCATAGTAGACAAACTTATATGCTGTTGTCTTATTGACTTCCAGCCTATTAATGTCTTACCCAGCATTATGGCTGTTCCTGAAGTCGACTTTCTAGTGTCTCTTTCTGATGCAAAGCTAGCATCTGCATAAGCACTCAGGATTAAATCACCCTTTGGTTCTAAATACAATGAATAATTCATTGTCTTTTTAAGATATCTTAATATCCTCTTAGCTGCAATCCAGTGTCTTTCACATGGTGCAGAATTGAATCTAGCCAACTGATTCACGCAGTACGAAATATCTGGTCTAGACCAATTACTAATATAACTCAAACTACCAATTAAAGATTGATAAATCACCTTATCAAACTCCGGGCTTTGTTCATCAGTGTTGCTAAACTCCTGACTCATTGGAGTCTTAGCTGGCTTACAAAGCTCCATCTTGTAATCTTTTAGCAATTTGCTTATCTTATCTTCCTGAGATATCTTAAAACCTTTCCGTGTTTTCTTTATATTCAAACCGAGATACTTCTTTATCTCCCTAATTGCTTGATCTTTATTCTCTTTCCTAATGATGCTATTATTTTATTTGCTTCATCATTAGTTTCAGTTATCAATGCAATGTCATCTGTGAATAGTAATAATAATGATACTTTCCCATTTGTCTCCCTCTTAAACAGACATGGATCGGCTAAACCAGCTTTAAATCCTATATTGTCTAGTTCCTTTACAATATACTGGTTCCATTCATAGCCTGATTGTTTAAGACCATAGAGACTTTTCTTTAACAACCAACAATCATTATTATCCTTATTTTCACTTTTAATACCAACAGGTTTTTCATATAAATAGTATGTTTTAATGGGGCGTGCAAGTAAGCAGTTTCCACATCTAGATGGTTAACTATATAGTTTTTACTAGCTGCCCACACTAAAGCTGCCCTCAAGGTTGCTGCCTTAAGACTAGGTGCAAACACCTCATCGTAGTCATTGGCATTCTGCCTAAAACCTTGGGCTACTAACCTTGTCTTATGGATTAAATTACCATCTTTATCTGTTTTTACCTTAAATATCCATTTGCAGCCAATGGATTTCTTACCTACAGGTAATTTTGCATTTTCATACACCTTCATATCTCTTAATGAATTCAGTTCCTTATTCATTGCTGCATACCAACTTTCTTTTTCCTTAGTAGGATACTTTTTAATTTCTTCAACAGAATTAGGAACTTGATTAATCTGGCACACTGTGTTAGCCTGGTACCTATCAGGCGCTCTAGATATACGTGTAGTTCTTCTGGGAATTACAGGGCTTACAGGAGGACTTTGTTGAACTACTACCTGTTCATCTTCCTCATCCTGTTCAGCTATTGAATCTGTTTCTTCCTTTATGGGCACTATTTCATCCTGTATTTGTCTCTTTACTTTATTTTTAAAGTTACAGGGATAACTAATGGGATTTCTATAGGATTCAATAACTACATCTTTATTGGCATCCTGTTCTAATTTCTCCCATCCTTCATGTTCTAGAAATTGGGCACTAGCACTACATAACACTTTAGATGTGCCTTTCTCCCAAAATCTATATGCCCTATGGTTTGCCTGATAACCAACGAAGAAAAATCTTTTAGCTCTATGTTGCCCTTTTTTTCTGAGTTGTGCAGGAATATGCACCCATGCTGGTGCACCAAATGTGTGCAGGTAACTTATGTCAGGTTTCCTGCCATGCCACCTGGTGAATGGTATTTCACCTGTTGTTGTATTAACAACGTTGTTCAATATGTTATTAGCACACATTGTAGCCTCCCCACAAAGAATCAGGTAACCCAGAATCATTTAACATTGTTCTAACCATTGCCTGTAGTGTTTGGCCTCTTCTTTCAATAAAAGCGTTATGTTCTGGCCTGTATGGAGCAGACTTCTTATGCTCTATTCCAGCTATCTTAAGTCTGTTCTGGAATTTGTGATTAACAAATTCGTGCCATTATCTGTCACCAGGGTTATCAGTTGCCGTTTAGACTTTCTTTCAGCAAACTTAAGCCAATTGAAAAATGTTGATATGTTTCAGTTTTGCTTTTCATTAAATAGCAAAACCCATATCTAGAATAATGGTCCATAATGCTCAGTATATATCTAGCACCCCCATACTGGGTTTCTTTGGACCTATTATGTCTGCAAATACTACTTCTAAAGGTTCTTTTGTTTTGAAACCATTTAGCCTATTTGCAGGCAATACTTTGCTCTTATCTTCACAGCAAACATTACAACGCAAATATTTATCACAAGGTTTTAACCTTATTCCTTCAGATAACTCAACTGTACGTTTTAGCATTTTAAAATTTACATGCCCCAAACGCCTATGCAATAAATGGATACATTCATCATGAGGTTTTATATTATTGAATACAGTTTGTGCCTCCCCTTTCTTACTATTGTCTAATACATATAATGTTCCATTTAAAGCTGCAGTTACCCTTTTGTTATCTTTTTCAATTATGCAATTATTATCCTTAAAAGTAATTACATAACCTAATTTATCTAATACCCTTACTGAAAGCAAATTAAACTTTAGTTGCGGTACATACAACATTTTATATCCTGGTTTATGTACGGACAACGTGCAAAACCTTGACCTTTCGCTTTAAGATTCCAACCATTTGCAAGAGATATATGTTGAGAACTTTTAGACATTTTTATAAATTTTGTCTTATCTCTTGTGATGCAGTGTGATGCGCCACTGTCAACCACCCATATATCATTCTTCACATCAGAGTTGCTAAACGTGGCTAGTTCAAATGCTTTCTTTGGCTTTTTTATATTCTGGCTTTTTCTTTTTGCAAAATCTTGCCAAATGTCCTCTGCCTCCACAATTAAAACACTTTTTAATTGTGTATGCCGTCGAAGATAAATTCTCTTCTTCCAGGTGCTGTACTTTGCTAATCTGGTTTCTTTCAAGCTTTGAAGATAATTTCTCTTCTTTCTTATCTTCTCTCAACTCGTCACGCTCACGCCTTCTTCTGGCTTCTTCTAGTAGCCTGCCTGTAATCTCGGTTAATGAGAGGCTTTCTTTTGGCAATACCTCTAACGGAGTCACATAGTCATCATAGCTTTGATCTAATGAAGATAATATTATGTAGACTTGTTGCAGTTCATTAAATATAAGCTCTTTTTCTTGCAATTCTTGAAAAATGCTCTTCATACAGTTTAAATGAACTAACATATCTCCATTCCTCTGAAGATGCGTTCGAAAAAGCTTCCGTGTAAGATTTATATGTGCTCCTACACTGTCCCGAACATAAATCTTCCTGAGGTTCTCCCAGCAGTTTGCAGCATTTTCTTCTCCACGAATATGGACAAGCTGCTTATCACAGAGAGTCAGTCCTATGATGCATAAAGCCTGCTCATTCTTCAGTTTAAAGTCTTGTAACTTTTCGTTATCATCATCATCAGCAGGATCCCAGCTACTCACATCTGGTGGGTTTGCTATAATGTCCCACAAACCTTCTCTGCGTAGAAGTAAACTACATTTCATTGACCATGAAACATAGTTTGTTCCATCCAGCCTGGATATCATGGACAGTTGTGACAAATTTACTTGTGCCATTACTCTTCAGATATTTTGACTATTTTAAACTAATTAAAACAGTTTGTTTTTACAGTAATGTGCAACTCACACCAACTCTCTCTGCTTTATCCTGGTTAGTTAGACTATGCTGCTGGGCCCATAACCAATGTTAGTGTTTGGGGATTAACCCTAGCAGAGTATTGCAGCAGTAGTCAAGCCAGGCAGCCAAAACGAGAGCGGAAGGGCCCAGAGTATACACACACTGAACACAAACACTGTTTGTAGTTTAAATAGTTTTAATCCATTTAGAGTTTAAAGCATTGTCATTCAGTCCATTAAGTCATTCACAGTATTTCCATCCAGTAAGACTCACTAGTATAGTCCAAGTTAAGAGTCCTTGCAATATCTTTATCAGCCGATAAAGATATCTTCTCCTCCTCCTGTGCCTCTCTCCAGAGGAACAAACGCTGGATATTCAGCAAGAAGTTCAAACAGTAGAACAGTAGAATTACGCAGTAAATCAGCAAACAGTAGCAAACAAGAACAGTTCAGTCACAGGCACTCACAATTAGTCGCAGTAAGACACAGTTAGTCGCAGTAAGCTTTCCAGCTTCTAATGCTTCCTTATATTGTAACTTCTAACCGCACCCTTAATCGGCTAATTGCCTGCAGCATTGTGCTTAAAGTGATAAGCACTTAAACCATGATATCTAAGTTTTATATATTTATTCACCCAAACCATATTTGGTATCAATGTTATACCTAACAATTATAATTGAAGACTTCAGGATAGCTAGTTGCTGATGTTACCATACTGGAAAAGAACATCAGAAGCTGCAAAAGGTAGAATTATAGTAAAATAAGTTTATGAGCATGAACATAGGAAAGCTCAATACACTCAAAGGTGAAATAAAATGACTACAAAATGACATCTTAGGCATTAGTGAATTGAGTTGGACTGGGATGGGACCCTTCAGTCAGATCACACCATTTATTATTTGGGGAAATGAAAAACAAAGAATAAGTGTTGCTTTTGTAGTTAGGAAAGATGTAGGAAGAACAGCACATGGCTACAATGCAATCAATGAATGAATAACATTGATTAGACTTAATATGATGATAATTCAAGTTTATACTCCAATCACTGATGCAGAAGAGGAGGTTGATAACTTCTATTAGGAAATTCAATTGGAAATGGATGGAATAGGTGAGGAGGATATGCTGCTTGTGACTGGAGTGCCCAGTTTGGAAACTTAAACACACAAAAAAGATTGGATTATATGACTTAGGAAACCAAAAGAAACCATGAGACCGACTTATCAATTTCTACCACTCCAATGATTTCTTTGTAGGTAACACTGCCTTCAAACAATAAAAAGATGCCTCTATGTATGGACATCACCAGATGGGGTATGTATATAGAAATCAAATTGACTATATGATTGCTAAAGGAGAGGGGGGTGCTCCAATTCAGTATTATCAAAGGCATGGTCCGTTACTGGAACAGATCATGAAAAAATGATGGAAATTGCCAAGAAAAGAAACACAAACATCTCAGAAAGGAACTTAATAAAGTGTTTCTGTTTGAATAGGAAAGAAACAATATTACAACATCTGTAAAAAATGTTTTCAAAAGTTTTCTGAACTCAGAAGGAGGTTCCAGTCTCAAATAGGTATCCTGAAGAATGCCAATGGACTGATAATAACGGATTCAAAGGAGATGGAAGATGGAAGGAATATACAGTTAGGAGTATACTGAAACACAATACAGTTAGTCACATCCAAATTACCTTAAAAGGTGTTCCTTACTTACAAGAACCTTTAGTACTTGGAAGATAAAGTTAGATTAGCATTGGTCATTATTTAGTCAAGAGGCTATAGGAACTGATTCAATAACTACTGAAATACAGTAAGCAAAAGAAGAAGAATCAAAGTTCTAACTAAGTTATACCAGCAAAACTGGAGAATGATACAATGGCCAATTGATTAGAAGAGGTCAATCTATATTCCAATACCAAAACAATGCGACTTAACAGAGTGTGGAAACTATTGTACAATACCCTTATTTTCACATGCTACCAAATATTGCTTGGGATCATTCAGCACAGATTATAGCTCTATATGAAAAAAGAGATACCAGATGTTCATGGTGGCTTTAGGAAAGGCTGAGGAACATGGGACATTATTGCTGAGACATACTGGATAATTGGGAAAGTCAAAGAATACCAACAAGAAGCTGGTTTGTCCTTCATTGATTGTGGAGAAATCTTCGGTTTTGTTAATCACATCCTAGTGTAGAAAATGCTCAGAAAATTGGGAATCAATATATTTTTGTGGTCCTAATGAGAAACTTACAGTATATATAAATCAGAAAACCACAGTATGGCAGAACATAGTGAAACAAACTGGCTCCAGGTTAGCAAGGGAGTACAGTCTGACTACATAATTTCCCCTTGTTTATTCAACCTATATGTGGAATGTATATTAAAGGAAGCTGGACTTTAAAATCATGACTGTGATTTTAAAACTGGAGGAAGAAATAACAACACCTTGCTATGCTGATGATACTGCCCTGATAGCCAAAAATGCAATGGATCTGGAAGTCCAAGTGCTAAAAGTCAAGCACAGTGAAAAAAAATGGTACTAAAATTAAACAGAAAGAAGGCCAAACTAATGGTAACAGGTAGAATAATCAGACATAGAACTGACAATGAAGACACTGAAGTGATGTTTTTTTAGGATCAACTATCAAGCAGTCAACCAATATTACACAGGCTAACACTTGGTAGAGTGTTCATCAGGTCTTTGGAAAAGATATTGAAATGCTCTGATGTGTCTACACAAAATCATGCAAACCATGGCATTCCATGTGACACACTATGGAAGCAAAAGTTGGACTTTAAGAAAGCAGGATAGGGAAAAGGCTGGAGAAGACTCCTGAGAATACCGTGGGCAGCCAAGAAAACAAACTAATTGGTTATTGAGCAAATCATCCCAGAGTTCTCACTTGGGGCACAAATGATCAGGCTCAAATTATCCTACTTTGGACATATTATGTTGAGACCCAATTCTCTAGGAAAAGCTGAGTTGCTGGGAAAATTGAAAGGAAAGTGAATAAGAGGACCAGCAGCTCAATTGTCTGTGGGATTGCCTCTTCCTGAGAGTTTTGAACTAGATCATCAGGCCCACCCTCTCTTAACCTTCCATAAGAGCTAGTTATTTCCCCAGCTGCTGGGACAGGATGAGATTGGAGTCTGAAGGTAGCGGTATTGGCTGGATTGAAAGAGATTGATTTGGCATTAGGTGTTTGGGTTTGCTTTTATATTTTTTTAAACAGAATTGTTATAAATTTTGGTGGAATACAACTGTTGTGAAGTGTCCAGCACTGTGCCTTAAGATGAGCAGTCATATAAATCAAATAAATACATACATCAGATAACACACTTTTAATACAACATTAAACCTTGTTTCCACACTGTAATATTATCATTTTGTTGATCTACAATTGATTCAGATGTAGAGAGGAAATATGTATTATCAGTCCAAGACTGTAAATCTACAGTCATAATTTTGCCATCATAACACCTGAATTAAAGTTTAGGATTGCTATGCATTTGTTCTGCGCTATACCATTAGGGTTAATAATGCACTTTTGAGGACCTCCTATTTACAAGGCACTGAATAGATATCAAGATCTATACCTTCTCATATGTCTAATTAGGATAATGGTAAAGTGGAGACTTCTTCATTTGACATTGCTATACAGAGTTTTTATTTTTTATTTTTTTAAATATTTATTAAATTTATAGGCTATAGATCTTGCAGTTTGAGACAACTTTGAGCAGTGTACAATGTAATCAAATTTATAGAGATAAAAACAATTACCAGTATAAATATAAAGACAGATTAAAATTACAGAGGATTAGGACAGGTCTTAAAAAAATGGAATGGAACAGCAATGGTGCGTTCACTGTTACTGCACCAACCACCGCCAGCCTAAAGCTGGTGTAACCTGATAACTGGTGTAACCTGGTGCAGCCAGGTTTCCTTAAAGATTAGAAGAGAAGGGATGGATCTCACTTCCGGTGATAAAATGTTCAAAAGGGTGGCAACTGAGGCAGAAAAGATTCTTCTAAATGCCACCAGATGAAATTCCTTGGCTGATGGGATTCACAGTAGACCTCTTCTGCTAGAGTGAGTAGGGGACGTCAATCCATTTGGGTGAAGATGGCTCCTTAGATGTCTGAGAGCCCTTTTTCATACCTAAAGTGGATCTATTGATGGGAAAATAAATTTAACTATCATGTAAGTGATAATGAACGTTTGTTTTCTGCATGGAAGAATCAATAGTGATATGGTAAACCAATTCCATTAAAGGAATTCACTTGGATACTGAGCCATTGTCTACTGCGTTGCCACTGGAGTCTGGATGGAGGATTCAATTTTGAGCAGATACTTAAAGATGCTCGAACAATTGGTAGAGTAGAAAGCACTCGGTTGTCTTATGGTCTTAGAATTGGTGGTAATGGGAACATCATGTTAATGTCAGCACCACTTCTGATTTTCTGCTATTAATTACTGGAGTTAAATAGCTACAGGATGAATTATGGCAATGGTTAAATTGTATTAAAAACTGTTCAAACTTTGACCATTAGTGAAAAAGAAGTGCTCAGTTTCCTTGAATCAGATATTGTTATTGATGCTATCCTGATGGTTACCTTTATTGGAAGACTGATTTTAGATAATTAGGCCTATTTGAAATTTATCCAATATTAATGTTGTTTTAAAATTAAAATTTAGATGGGAGACCAAAAGTTGCTGATTCTGCATGCTATACACGTTTTCCATATACTGCTTCATTTTATTTTATTTTTTGGTTTTGCTTTCTAAAGTCTGAAGTCTGGAGATAATTTAAGAACATGAGCTTTCTGTTGTAACTCCATATAAAATTATATGACACCGTTGCTTGATGATTACAGACAAGATGGGTTCACACACCAATTAGTTATTTAATTCTGGTTTGTTCAGTAAGCCACAATTCACTTTTTTACTCATATAACACGTAAACTAAAATCAGCAGTGTTGATTTAATATATTTTAATTTTAACTTTTGTGGGGAAAATCAATGCAGTATACATGAAACTTGTTTTATTTATCCCCATAACAATCTTTTGAAGTAGTCTGAGCTAACAGAACTTGATTGTAGCTGAGACTGGAGTAGAATCTATCTTCCTGATACTAGCCCAATATCTTACTCATTATTACAGTTTAATACTGTTCAATACAGTTCAGTGCGATTTTCACCAATGTCTCATAGCTAATCAGATATAATTACCTAGCAATATTGCCTCTCAATTGTATATGGTCCTACAGATATTGCTTTTCTCCATGTCCTTAAGCTTTAATTGAAAGACTAGAAAGCAAAACATTTGGACTTACTCCCAGTTGGATGGGTGTAGGAGACCATATTGACCAATAACTATTTAACTATTTGGTATGTATACACACAAACACACACACACAAACACACACCAATTCTTTCTCCTTTAAAAGGATTGTTGAAAATATTTGTAGGTAAGGGTATTTTATCAAAATCAGTAAGCATGGGGAATTTTGGAAGCTGAAGTCAACAGATCTTAAAGTTGCCAACTTTGGAGACCCCTAGTCTTGTCCTAGACTGACCTGAGTAGTGGTGGCTTTTTTTTTTTTTTAAACAAGTTTTATTAATTTCAAAAACAAACAAATCATCATCAACCATTACATATTTGAACCTTTTTCCATTATAAATTTTACAAGTCAGATAAAACCTTATCTTATACAATACAATTCTATTTTAAACCATTTCTAAATGAGCATAAAAACATCTCTTGTCGTCTATTTCTTTCTGACTTGATTATCGTCATTCTCTTTCTGTGTTTCTAAAAGGTTTCACCAATACTTCTCAAAAACATAAACAGACACAAACAAACATATAAAAATCTTTTAGTAAAGTAACTTGGCCCCGGTACCTCTCTTTATATGGGCTTTAATTATATTCATGCTTATCTTAGAAATCATTACCTATTTTGTTTACCATTCTGTATCTTCTATATATACTTCTCCACACATTTCACTCTTCATAATTCTATCTTATTCAATCCATCTTAATTTAAATCATTATATTTGTATCTTTTGCCCATCCTTTATTATCCCTCTATCTCATTCCTTATAATGAAAAAAAAAAAAAAAGAATTTCTCCTGAAATCTCTAATCAGAGTATGATGCCTTTCTATCCTCTCCTAAATATTAGATTAACATTTAAAATGACACCTAATATCCAATCTGATTCTGCTTGGTACATTCTATCTATTAATTTTTACTTTTAATAACAATAAAAACAGAGTAATAAATCAGAAATGTTTAAATACATAGTATCCTCCTAAATACGTAGTTAAATAATAAATCTAAATAATAAATCTTATAGCATTCTCATTGCCTTTCCTTCAATATTTTATTACATTTTAAAAATCAATCATTATTAAACATTTCAACATTTTAATTTCTTATTAACTCTTAAGCCATTCTAATTTTCTATTTCTAATACAAATATTACAATACCGTCTTATGTACCTTGCAAAATCTTTTTTAAGAAAATTTATACTTTACCCTTTATCCCTGAAAAAGATTCCTCTTTTCCCATCCAATTTTAAAACTTTGTGGCTTTTCTCCGCCTTTCCCCTTTCTTTCTTCCCCCACCAGATCTTCCTACCCCCTTCTTCTAACCTCTGTCTTGCTGGCATCCCTTCTCTGTTGTATTCCCTTTTTCTCTTGTTTGCTATCATTGTATTTATTTTGCATCATATTTTCTCTTTCTTAAATGTTTTTTAGATCTTAAGTCCTTCATTTTCTCGCTTTCTTCCTTCCTTCTTCCTTAGATAAATTTTGGGATTCATTAAAGATGGTGTCTTCGTCTTCTTCTTGTTGTTGTTCCATCTGTCGCATTGTCTGTTCATAGTTAACCAGCACCATTTCTAAAAATAGAAAAGCTTTTTCCATACCATCTTTACAGGCTGCTTTTGTTTGCTCATATTCATCCCTCAGTTCCTCAAGGGAGAAAGCCATTATAAATCTTTTCTTGTCTTTTTCCCTCTTTTCTTCTTACTCCAACCAAAATATTCCAAAAGAAAAGTAAGACAATCCCAAAGTCCACAATCCTCAATCAATCCAAGCCAAACCAAAATTTCCACTTTCTCTTCCAGGGGTAGTATCAGACAAAGGAAAAAGAAAATCCAAATCTGTGTTTTGAAGCCTTATTAAAATTTTATTTCTGTCTCCAAATCCTTAAGGCATCTCCTCCAACAAAATCCAATCAGATAAATATATTTTTGTCCTCTCCCTTCCGACTTATCCCATAAAGCTAGTTTTACCTGAAAAAAAACAGGTTTCTCAATATCCGTTTGTTAATTCTGTCGGGAGGGAGAGTAAACTTTCCTTTCAGCACCTCAGAATTGCCGCTTACTTTCTCTTGTGGAAAGAATCATCCAAAAGCCATCACTTCCAGGAATTAAATTAAATATATCTCAGAGTCCTGGATCGACCAAGAAGACTTTCACTTTTAAAAACTTTCTCCTCTTCCTCCTGCGCATACTTGCCCAGCTGCCGGCTTCTTTGTGGCGGCCATTACAGACCGCCGCTACGCTGCGTCTTGGTAAAAGGAGGTTCTGCCGGCCAGGAGGGGGTCTGCAACACCCCCAAACCCTTTTCCGGACCCCCTACCTTCAGCTGCCCCTGCAGGGCAGCCTTGCTCCGCACCCTTTCGGATCGAGCCCCAATAGCGGCTAGCGCCGGCAGGGATCGTGCAGCTTCGCGAATCCCTACCGCTCGCAAAGCCGACAAACCGGAAATCCCAGTAGTGGTGGCTTTTTTATTATCGGTATTTACTATATAAATCAATGGCAAACCAGAATGATAAGGACTGAAGCACTGGCTCAAAGGGATGCAAAATCAGGCATTTGCTGAGACTTCCTAAAGCAACATAGTTCCATCCCCCACCACAAGATGTCCTTTGCAGAGAATATTTTTTTACAAAATCCTAAGGAAATCCATTTATCACATGTTCTTTTTCTTCCAGATTTGAGTATCCATGAAAAGCATCGAAGTCCTAAGTGCTCAAAAATCCTACAGCCAGAATTGAAAGTGACTGCAAATTCCCTGGGTCCTATCTGAGCTACCATCGTCTTTGTCATTGATGGCAAATGCAAATTGTGCAATGCTCTGAAATGTCTTGGTAGCTATTGCCTGAATATGTCAGGTCTTTCCAGGTGCAGGTTTACATGAGTAACTGAGAATAACTGCCAAATATGTCTACATGAAGAACCAGAACTCCTCTTTTGATAGATACTCACTTGCCATAATTTGATGTTTTTCTCCTTTTTTTAATGGTAAGGTAAAACAATAAAATGCTTGAATGTGCTAAATTTGATTTTAATGAAGTAAGTAATACCAATTGTACTGATTGGAAAACTAATGGTTCTCACTCTCTGAGTAAATGTGGATATTCAGAACTGCTAACATATGAAATGCTCCTAACTGCTTAGAACGTTAACACCCGGTTCTAGCGAATAGGTGCAAACTGGTAGAATCCCATCCCTGCTTAAGACTGTTTTTCTTGGCTTCAATTGTTTTAAGACTGTTGTTTGGACTGGAAGCAAGATGCAGTCAATACTCTGTGATCAAGGAGGCATCTTGTGGGTATGAATGTGTCTGGTATTGATGCAAACTGCAAGTGAGCCAACAGTTTAAAAGTTCTCATTTTTTGTAGAGATTTTATGCCAATTTATTCTTGATACATGTCTTCTGAAGAAGTTCAGGAAGTTCCTATAATTATCTGGTAATGAAGCCCTTACCTTTTAAAAATATAGAGAAGTAATAGTCTTTGAATCTTGCCTAAAAGCTTTTTCCCCAGGTTTTCTGCTCTCACGGCCTCTTTTGTAGGCAGATCATCAGCAATGAAGGATGAAAGACTCTTGCACATCCTTCATGCCAAACGAATAACACAATTAAGGTACATGTGGAAGTGGAGTGACAGTAGCATGTCCCATAAGTACAAACCCCCTCAGGGGCTATGCTGCAATAGGCAATGATTGATTTGGCAGCTATTTGCATACAACCAATGTCTTGATGGTGAGGTGGCTGATGACTGTCCTGTGAATAAAGAGCAAGATTGTTTTAATGACTCAAATTGACATCACAGACAAGAGGACTATTTGGTATAAAATAAATTAATGCTTTCATTTTACAAGTGTTTCTCTTTTATGAGGATTGAGAAGTCCATTTTCCCCGACTTGATGTCCTCCATATGCATTAGGCCTGAATTCTATTATTCTAATCCAGGATAGCATAATTCATGATGGCATGGGATAGTGGGAGTTATGATCCAAAGATACATTTTAATCTTTTCTCTATGTTTGCAGATTTTCTTTGCCCATTTCCCTTCAATGGTTTGAGAATGTCCCTTTCTGGACAAATTTTGTCTCTGAATGAACTTACAGTACAGCTGATTTGCCTTACCAGAAAGGAAATTCTCTTTAGGAAAGCTTCCAAAATGCTATTTATTTCTCAAGTCTCTATTTCTATTCTCTATTGCTTGCAGTCATATGGAGAAATGAAGATGATGAGCACCATCTATTCTGCTATGTAAATGGCTGCAAAATAAGAGATCTAAGTTTTTAAAACTATGGCTGAATTTATTTATAATAAATCAGTTCAGTGGTGAGATTCAATTTTTTTTTACTACCGGTTCTGTGGGCGTGGCTTGGTAGGTGTGGCTTGGTGGGCATGGCAGGCGAAGGATACTGTAAAATCCCCATTCTCTCCCCAACCCACTAACCTGCTTTCCACCTTCGTTCTCCTGTACAGGGCAACAAAAGAAGACTCAGCCAATCAGCTGGGACTTGGGAGGCAGAGAATAGATGTGGGTGGGGCCAGTCAGAGGTGGTATTCCGAACTACTCAAAATTTCTGCTATCGGTTCTCCAGAACTGGTCAGAACCTGCTGAATACCACCTCTGAATCAGTTCATACCTGTACTCAGGCATTATCTCTTGAGGCTACCTATAATTATGCTGCCAAATGCTTCCAGCCTCTCTCCCATTCCATAGGTCTTTTTGTTTTCCATAGGAACAGCAAACCATTCCATGCCCCCTTAAGGATGAACTGGATCATGCAAAGAAGTCATATAAGCATCTGGATAGCTATCATCACCAAGATCATTTCCATTAATATTGGAGACTGATTTTCTGTCAAATTTTGGCTAACAGCATGACATCTAAAAAGCTAGATGCTATCTTTATTAGACCATTTCCTGTATATCCACTGATAGTTATATTGCCTTTCTTTTGTACTTCCAGCCATGCTGAAAATGTGGTTTCAATCATCCTTGAAGGCATTGCATCTTGCATACCTTGCCACTCATGTCAAAGAATGCAAAGTGGTATTTTAAACTCCTAGGGCAAGAAGAGCAGAAGGGAGTATTCATTGGAAAGTTCATGGGAAACAACAAGTATTAGATAGGTAGACCTAGATGTACAAACACAATTGAGTCCAAAATTTCTGTTGCTAAGCAAGACAGTTGTTAAGTCAGTTTTGCCCCCATTTGCCACAGTCATTAAGTGAATCACTGCAGTTGTTAGGTTAGTAACATGATAGTAAAGTGAATCTGGCTTCCCCATTGACTTTGCTTGCCAGAAGGTTGCAAAACGTAAACACATGACCCTGGGACTCTGCAAATGTCACAAATATGACTCAGCTGCAATAGTTCATCAATGTGAAAAACAGTTGTAAGTCACTTTTTTCAGTGCTGTTATAACTTCAAACAATTACTAAATGAACTGTTGTAAATTTATTTTTATTTTATTTATTTATCTTATTTGATTTGTCAATCACTTACAAAATAATAGGTATAAGTATATACATAGTTATGAATACATGAAATGGGTACATATAAGAAAAATAAAAGAAACAATAGGACAGGGATGGTAGACACGTTGGTGCGCTTATGCACGCCCCCTACAGACAGGGGTGAGGTCAATAGTAGACAGTCTAAGGTTAAAGTTTTTGGGGTTTGGGGAAGAAACCAGAGTCAGGTAGAGTATTCCAGACATTGACCACTCTATTGCTGAAATCGTATTTCCTGCAATCAAGTTTCGTGTGGTTAACCTTGAGTTTGTATCTATTGTGTGCTCTTGTGTTGTTAAGGTTGAAGCTGAAGTATTCATTGACAGGTAAGTCATTGCAATGTATGATTTTATATACCATACTTAGATCAGACCGAAGACGGCGTAATTCAAGGTTTTCTAGGTCTAGAATTTCAAGTCTGGTGGCATCAGGTATTCTACAATGAGTAGAGGAGTGGAGAACTCTTCTTGTGAAATATTTCTGGACTTTCTCAACTGTGCTAGTATCAGATACGTAATGTGGGTTCCAGACTGATGAGCTGTATTCGCTATTGGTCTAGCAAATGTTTTGTATGCTCTAGTTAGTAGTGTGATATTACCAGAGAAAAAGGTACGTAGGATTAGGTTAACAACTCTTAATGCCTTTTTGGCTATGTAGTTACAGTGGGCTCTAGCACTTAGATCATTAGAAATGAGTATTACAGAGCTTGGATCATCAACAAGGTCTTCACTATTCAGCTTGTATTTTATTTTCTGATATTTTTTCTGCCAATATGTAAGACAGAGCATTTATTTGTTGAGATTTGAAGTTGCCATTTGTTTGACCATTCTGATACATAGTCAAGATCTTTTTGAAGGGTAGCAGTATTGTCTGTGGTATTGAACAGCTTTACATCATCAGCGAAGAGAACGCAGTTGCTTTTAATATGATCACAGAGGTCATTTATGAAGAGAACACTAGAACACTGCCTTGGGGAACACCACTATTGACAGGTACAGAATTTGATAGGACACTCCCAATTTTGACCATTTGTTGCCTGTTTGACAGGAATGCTTCTATCCAGTTATGCATGTATCCAGAGATACCATAAGACCTTAGTTTTAGGAGTAGTTTGTCATGTACCACTGAATCAAAGGCTTTACAGAAGTCTATGTAGATTGCGTCAATTGTTTTGCCCTGATCGAGTTATGTAGTCCATATGTTTTTGCAGTGTAAGAGTTGTAGATTACAGGATAGTATTTTTCTGAAACCAAATTGTTTATTGGACAATAGGTTGTTTGTCTCTAAGTGGAGGATAATGAATTGGTTAATAATTGATTCCATGACTTTACAAGTGACGCAGCATAATGAGATTGGTCTGTAATTTTCAACTAGGCTGGGGTCTCCCTTTTTGAAGATGGGGATGACCGTGGCTTGTGACCATAGGTTAGGCAAGGAGCTGGTCCTGAAAGATTTTTCAAAGATTATGCTTAGAGGTTCTGCTACAGCAGTGGATAGCTTTTTTAAGAAGCAGGCACATATTCCGTCTGGTCCAATAGATAGAGATGGTTTTAGATTGCGTAGTGCTTTTTCAACATTGTCTTCTGTAAAATCGATATGTATTAGATCATTGTAGTTGTCTGTGGTTCGGCTAGGAAATACTGGGCATGATCCATTACTGTTTACAAATACTGAGCCAAAGAACGTGTTAAAGATGTTGGTTTTAATAGTGTCGTCATTGCAGTCTTTACCATTAGGTCCTATCAGGGGAGGGATGGACCTTGAGTCTTTTAGTTTGTTGTTTACAAAATTGTAAAACGCGCAGGTGGAATTGGTGCGTAGAAGGTTTTCCTCTTGTTTAATGTGATAATTGGTGCATTCAGTCTTTATCTGGTGGCATAAATTTTTGTATCGGCTTTTGAAATTGGCAACGTGACCAGATTTGTTTTTCTGCCAGAGTGATCTCTTTTTGGATTGAAGTTTCCTTATTGTTATGGGTAATCTGTTTTTGTTTTGGGAGTTGTTGTTGGTACATATAGTTTGATGACTCTTTTGACTTCAAGTAAAAATATGTTGTAATGGTCTTCAACAGTATTGCATCCAGTGAATAGAGATTGCCAAACAAGGGATGAGAGATCTTTGTCTGTCTATAAGATCATAGTTGCCTTTTTTGAAGTTATAATTGGGGATTACATCATTGTGATGATTTTTATGTGGGCGTATGTTGAGACAAAATCAATCATATTGTGGTCACTGTTGGAAAAGGGTTCTTTAGTTTGTATTCCGTAAATTGAATTCAAACTATTGCAGAAGATGAGATCGAGGCAGTTGTTTTGTCTAGTATTGTTGGTTACTAGTTGTTCCAGTCCCAGATTTGTAACAGCATTGTAGAAGGTTGCATGTATGGGTTCAGTTGTACATTCATTTAGGGTCCAGTCAATATGAGGTAGATTGAAGTCACCAAGAAAGATAAAAGCGTGTGGGCAGGATATTGCCCATGTTAGTAGTGAATTTAGCTTGTTTACATGTTCGATGTCATAATCAGGTGCTCTGTAACATAGTAAGAATCGAAATGTGATATTTAAGGATAGTTCACAGATGATGGTCTCAGGAAGAGCAAGCTCCTGGGTAACTTGGATGTTTTTTAGATTTAAGGACTTTTTATAGAAGATAGCAACACCACCTCCTCTACGAATTTCACGATAAACATGGAGTCAGGGAGAGATGTGTTGAGCCATGTTTCACAGACAAATATGATGTCGAATTTAGCCATATTTAGTAAGAGGAGAAATTCAGGTATTTTATTCACAAGGCTTCTTGCATTGAGTAGCTTGCATTTAAGGCCAGCAGTAGTTGGAATTGAGGTAGTTAGGGGCGTGGGTACCTAGTCTTGGGTGATGGTAAATTGAGGAGTATATGTTACCTTAACCTTTTTGACTGCACTATTTACAATATCCTCATAAACCAAAACCACTTGAGTGCCCCCCGCCCCCTGATTTCTATGCCCTATAGGAGGCAGATCTTTTGATTACTTCCAACTTCTCCCATCTGCATTACAGCAACTTATCTAGAGTTGAGCCAGTAAAGCTTCACTAATGATGAGTTCTGAATGGTTTAAAGCCATGCCGGACTTAAAGATTGACATTGGGAAGGAGTCTCTTATGTGCTCACTTCACATAGACTTTGCAACAGAAAGTACAGCTACATCATATATCTGAAACTAAGAAAATATTTGCTTGATGCTAAAGAAATGTCTTTATTCTTGAAAGGTATTTTCTATTCTCTCCTTCTAATCAAACATTTTTCTCTAGGCCTAGACATGTATCTTGACAATTGTCCCAATTGGATTTCTTCACCAAGGAACAAATTAGGAAATTAATCAATTAATTAACTTTTTATTTCTATTTTTGTTACAAGCTACACTTTTCTGGATTGAACCATATACAAAAACTACAATATTAGGCCAGAGTTAATTTTCAGTGTTATTTTGCTATTGATTTCACCAAAGTAAAAACAAAATCAGTACTGAAACATGGTGGAGGTGGGGAAAGTGTATCTATATTTGTGTGTGGAGAGAGGCAGGGAATTAAAAGTGTGATGTTGAGATGCTAGTGACATCTGTCCCTTCGAATGAATCTATTTTTCTTTTCAGAGTTCTGAAGTAACCACTCTGTGGTGTCTCTGAACAACAATTTAATTTCAGCCATTAAAGATGTCTGTTGTGTTGTGCCTCTGAGAAGTGATTTTTTTTTCTTCTTTCTTAAGAAATGTAAGCAGCCCATGGATTAGAAATGAAATTGGAGAAAATTTGCAACTTTGGGATGGCAAAAGTTTAACAGCAGGAAACAGCCACAATATAAATGCACAATTATAAAATGTCAGTAATGGTTTCATCTATGACTGTATTTTTATCCTTGTTTTAAGTACACAGGAGGGCAGAAGATACTCACAATGATAGGTACTATTCTTTTGTTAGAATATACCAGTAATAGCATCCCCCAACTTTCAGACACCTATGCTTTAATCTTCAATTTACAAACCCTACTTCAGGAATCATATAAAGTAGCCTATTTTATCAGCAAATTT
Organism: Notechis scutatus; assembly: GCF_049901735.1. Classification (NCBI taxonomy): domain Eukaryota; kingdom Metazoa; phylum Chordata; class Lepidosauria; order Squamata; family Elapidae; genus Notechis; species Notechis scutatus. The sequence goes on along the minus strand of NC_142013.1, from coordinate 78,443,724 downwards.
GTGCCACATTTAATTTGTCAATCTTAAAGGTGTAACGGGGATGGTGTTATGTTCCAACATTTAGAAGATAATATATCTTATCTCTCTTCTTCTCCAAACTGAGGCTTTCTACCTGGGCATGACTATTATTCTCATAATCTCCAATCAGTTATGGTTTGAGAGGACTGCAATCCATCTTTCCATCTGCCCTTGTTTTCAGATTTCTGGTGAACCAGTTGTCTGTGGTCTTCTATAAATATAGCATAGCATAGCATAATAGAACATAATTGAATCAAATAGAATAGAGTAGAATGGAAAAGATAGAACTGAACAGAGGAAAAGAGAAGAGAAAAGAAGAGAACAGAATAGAATACTTTATTTGACCTAGTGGGGCCAGACACACAAGGAATTTGCTTCCGGTGTTTCTCGGTATACTTGCAAAACAACAGAAAATAATAACAACATGTGGCTGACTGTGCGATAAACCATAATACGGTAGAAGGTGGAAATAAGAGTAATAAAAGGATAAATAACACCACAGCCAGGCTCTGTGGATTAATATGCATACACTTAATGATTAGACAGAACGTAATAGTCACCATATTTTGTCAACTGTAAGCACAGAGATAGCATGAGGGAAAAACTGTCCCTCTGTTTAGTTGTCTTGGCCTATAGCATTGTCCTGAAGGAAGGAGTTGAAACAGTTTGTGTCCAGGATGTGAGGGTCTGCAGCTAACTTCACAGTCCTCTTAAACCACACAATATACAAGTTTCCTATGGAAGAAGACGTCTCCTTCCCTCACCCCCAAATTTAGTTATATTTTAAACATTATCAATATAATGATATTTAATCAATCTCACATTCTTCCATCCAAAAAGAAAAAGAATAAATAAACAAATAAATGCAAAGAAAAAAAGTTAGTTTTTTTCTTGTAAATCTATCCATTTATGTATTTTTCCAATAATTATTCCTGTCCCAATTCTAACAGATTTTGGCCAGATACAATTTTGGTAAATGTTTTCAGAATAGAAGGAATATTGAGGTAGTTTGATATTAGATTTTCACTGAATAGATTTTCAATCAAATTCCTCTATATAAAAGAAAAATCTTCAGCAATATAATGACAGAAAAAAATACAGTTTTTGAAGGAATGGTCTTTGAAGGAATGGAGCCACAGAACAAGCAGCTTGTACAGAATCATTTTTTTAAAAAAATCAAAACCTGATGATAAGCATCCACAGCCTTCACTGCAAACTAGGTATCATAGCTTCTGAGTTAATTAGTATAAAACATTTGTACTTCTGATAACAATGATTTAGTTTAAAGGTCACTGGTAATATGACTACTCTCCCAGTATTGATTTCATGTTTTATATTAATAGGTGAGCATATAATTTATATAGCAGATTAAGTTACTCATATAATGCTCCTCATGTAAAAGAAGACTCTGCCCATAGAATTTTACCAGGATGGTCTGCGGTTGTCCTTTCTACTGTAAATTTTCCCAGATTGTATGCTATTCGGGGAGAGAGAATGATGATGCTTTTATTGGCTCTCAGAGTGAAGCAAGTAAGAGCACTACTTCCTCATTAAAGATGCTTCAAAATGTTTGCATAATCCATTTTTCACATTCATGTGTCCTGAGATATAATTATATAGTTACACCTGTGAACTGTCCTCTATTAGAGATTTTAGGAACAAAGAGCCAGTAGAATCTACTTATCGTATACTAAATTGGAATATTTAAGGCGGCATCACATTTGCTATATTGTATACAAAGGCCCAAGTAGCATATACTGCATTACATTCCTCGTCTTTCTCCTGCTCCTCCATTTCTTGGACAACTCAAAGCATTATACAAGAGGGCTTTCTTTAATGTCATCTCCACTACAACAATCTGGGAGAGACTGAGTAGCCCAAGTCATCCAGTGAACTCCATTGTTGGATGGAAACTGAAGTGTTACATGTAATTATAATACTGAATAAAAGAACAACAGAGTTGTAAGGGACCTTGGAGATCTTCTAGTCCAAGCCCCTGCTCAAACAGTGGATCCTATACCATTCCAGATAAATGGTTGTCCAATCTCTTCTTATAAATCTTCAGTGATAGTGAAACCACGCCTTCTAAAAGCAATCCATTCCACTAGTTAATTGTTCTCATTGCCAGGACATTTCTCCTAAGTTCTAGGTTGGATCTCTCTTTGATAAGTTTCCACCTCTTACTTCTTGACCTGCCCTCAGGTGATTTGGAGAATGGATTGACCCCTTCTTTTTATGACAGCCCTTCACATATTGGGAGACTGCTATCATGTCACCCCAAGTCCTTTTCTTTGCTAGATATATGCAGCTCCCAAAAACATTCATCATATATTTTAGCCTCCAGCTCCTTCATCTTTGTTACTCTTCTCTGCACTCTTTCTAGTCTCAATATCTTTTTGTATCCTAATGACCAAAATTGGATGCATTATTTGAAATGTTATCTTACTAAAGCAGTACTAATACTTCATCTGGTTAGGGTTAGGGTTGAGGTTAGGGTTATATTATTATATTATAATTACTGCGCCACCAGGGCAGAAGGAGAATATAAAGTTGTTTTCAGATACTGTGAGAAACAGTTATTTCACTGAACATGAAAGATGTAAGTGATAACAATATGACTGATTTGTATATTGTCTTTTTACACATTTGCACCTTTTAAGTTGTAATTTATTAAAAACCATTTTACAAACATCTGGATAAAAGACATTTAAAACATAGTGGGATACTAGAATTAATAGTCTCATGAGATAACAATTTTGACAGAATTGTAGTTCCCATGATTTTTCATGAGGAAACTGGTTAAAATAATTTATATGTGCAAAGTAAACACACATAGTTTTGAAACTAAGTATCATATCCTTGCTTAATTCCTTTGTGCTGCAGTTTATTCTAGAATCTTCCTTTGCTTCTCTTTACAGCTTATTTTTAAACTGTTGATGCAATCCCTGTTTAAAACTATGAAAGTCTTTTTAAAGGAAAAATAATAATTTACATTCTCTAATTTTTCTTCTTTAAAACCTAATTGAACTATGATTTTGACAGCTAAATAAATGGATTTTATTAAAAATATTATTATAAACTCTGATTATTTAGTATTCCTTTTTTATTATCTACTGTAGACTCTACTGGGAACTGTGAGTTTCTTTTCTTCATTTCCAGCATTGATTCTTGAATTAGATGGTTACATTGAATAATTAATATACTTCAAGTGATTGATGATTTGCATGGCCTGAATATTAGGTTATCAATCACAGCCCACTTGTTCTAATGTAATCATATTGAAAATGTGTCCAAATCTGTTTATTCAATGATGACAAGAGAAGCAGGCAATACTCAGGGTATGCCAGACACTTCAGCAGGAAATAGCCTGGTTGAACATTCATAATGCAAAGATTATGAGCTCCTCAAATTGATGTAACAAAAGCCTGGAGCTCTTGGTGAGAGTTATCAGTTCCAATAAAAAAGCCCTTTTTTCAATTTGAAAATAGTCTTGATTCCTTTGCCTTTTATCAGCTGTTTAGTGACTCTGTTAGACTACAGTGGAAAGTAATTATGTTCAAAGCACCACAACACAAGGCAACTGCTTTAAAATATGAAATGCAACAGCAATGATTTGAAGTGGTAAGTTACTACCATCCTTTCTCAACTGGTAAGCAACAAAAGCCCCATTGTGATTGCTTTGGTCTCCTTACCTTTACATTAAGACTAATAGAAACCTTCTGAATTGCAGAAAATCTTCTCCATTTGCTCACATTTAAATGGCCTTTTCATATTGCTCAGCCTAAGATATTATTCAGCCTAAGACATTGAAAGGGGAGAAGAAGACACCTCTTCCCACTTTTCTCATAGAAAGAAATGCAACTGGGCTAGCAGCAGAATCTTATGCTTTGTCGAATGACATACAGCCTTCATTGGAGAGCAATAGGTTAATCTGAAGGATGTAGTACAGGAAGGCTGCCCCATGTCCCATCCACTTTTTAAATTGTAATTAGAGTAATTAAATTCAGCAAGCTACATTGAAGAAAAACAGTTGCTTTAAAAAGTAAAGATTCCCTTGAAACATACTGGGTTCCCAGTGACAATATGAGCATGTCTATGTGGTTATTCTTCACAGTAACGGAAAAGGTTTGCTATCAATTTCTGGGATGATTTTAACCTCCCAGTATAAAACATTCTTTAATTTATTGGGTAATTTTCCATCCAATTAATAACCAGAGCCATCCCTGATTGCCTTTTTTCATAGCCATTTAACAGCTATTTCTTGTGGGAAGACAGGACAAGTTAGTTTTATATTCCTGGAACCAATGTAGTAACATCCTAATTTTAAAAGAAAATCTAAATTCATATTAACCCAATATCATCATTAGACTAAGTTGAAACTGTAAGCTTTCAAGTTCCAAGATTTCTCCATGAGACAAAATGTAAAAAAGTGGAAAGCAGAGAAAGGAAAAACTTGGCTGATATTCAAGTCATTCAAGTCAATCTCTGGGCATATTTGCACTGTGTGCTGTCCTGTATTAATTCTGGCTTAACTCTAAGCCATTTTAAGAATAAACTGTCTGGACCCATGTGCAAAAGATTCTTCCTTTTGCAGATTAGGTGCAACAGATACTACCATGCCCTCCCCCTCCCCCCCATTTACACAATTCCCAACTTTTCATATGAGGAAGTCAATAGCCAATGACTTTCTGTGTTGCTGGACAGACATATTTTGTGTGTGCATCTGTTTGCATACACATACTTCCATGGATCATGGAAAGTAGTCAGAAATAACTAGAAAGGATCATGTAAATGACCTTTTTTTTTTTGCATCTGACTATTGGCCAGGCAAGTTCTAGAAGATATAGATCTCATGAGTCACATAGTTTCCTTAGTTTGGGTTCATTATAAATGGCAATACATGGGCAACTGCTAATGCAATTATTTGGATCACTAGCCAGTGGATAATCAAACAAACCAACATCAAACAAACCAACTGTTTTATGGATATTTTTCTTAAATTATGCAACTGCCTTAATGGTTTGAATCTACTCATTTGATGCACTGTGACTAGAGACAATACTTCTCATCCTTTTTCCACAGCCCAAGGGTCTCCAGTCTTTTTGGAGTTGGGAACATACATGGAATGTTGAGAACATTTGTGGATATTTTCACAAAACAGATGTAGGGAATGCTTGCTAAATTATATGGTAGCATTAATAGAAGACAGAACCAGTTATGAATTTGTTCCCTATTTTGTCTCACTACTTAGTGTTCTGTGCTACCTCTGTTAACCTGGAACTTTTTTTCTAGAAGATCTCTAATGTTTCTCCCCAGCCTATGATTTTGGATTGGGAGAGAGCACATGTCCAAACAAGGCCCTCAGAATTTTGCATGCTCTAGTGGGAGATTATTTTTATTTTTCTAAGAAAATTAATGGTATCTATTTGGGGCCCGGATACAGTCTTGGAAATAGGTATGATGCTGTCGATGGGTACTTAGATTTGTAGCATGCAAGGTTCTCATATTTTAAATTAAAATAATGATAAAAATGTAAAGAGTAGACCTTGATGAGCAATCAGATTGGAGATCAACATTCTAGTCAAATAAATTGTGCATTATATTAAGCTAAGGCTAGATGCTATTATACGATGGTTACTTGTCTAATAAATTTGTCGCAATAAATCAATATAGCCAACAAATAGCTTGCTCTGAAATGGTAGCTTTATCTGTACTGCTAGCATGGCCTAAAGGCTCTAGGTCTAAAAAAATTAGTGTAGTAGCTACAACTTTTTATAATAATAAGAAAAGCACAACAGTTGGAGCTTTCCATACATTTTTAGAAAATTTTGAACATATTTTAATACAGTGACTTTAAGAATGGATTCCATATCCATTCTTAAGAATTATTTTCTCTACTAGGGTGAGGTTGATGCCATTAGGATATAGTTAGAAGCAAGTCACAACCACCTGGACTTTGTTTATTAAATGCAGCTTTGACATGACCCTGGATAGCTTGCCATTGTTTGTTGTTCCCAACAATTTAATGCTTTTTTAAAAAATTGGAAGACTTTAATACAATAAACCTTTTCTTTGTGTATGTGTTCTAATGACTGACAGAACTGTAACTGGCAAGGCATACAACCTTACACTGTACTATATGGTCAGTAATAGTTGACTACTTCTTGGAAACTTCTTTTTTTTTTTACTCCAAACAAAAACTGCCTACAGAATGTCAGATATAAAAGCATTATCCTCTTTTTTTTATAATTCCATAAAAACATTCTCTATATTATTGCTTTAAATACCAATGAATCCTTCCTACTAAACTTTGCTATTCTAGTATAGCACTATAACCCTCCATTCCATCCAAATTAACTGGACTTACTTTATGGTTGAAATTAAGTCTACCCTCCCCCCCATTTTCTTTCTTCAGAATTATCCAGAACAAACATTCTTTAATAATACTCATTTTTTTCTTAAAGGGAAAGTACGATTTATTAGTACATCCTAAAAAGTCAGGTTAAGAATTACAATAATGTAAGATTAACAATAATGCGTTGTAATAAGAATCTACTTTGATGCCTTAAGGCAGGAGACTGTGAAATCAGAAAGCTCAGCTGTTAAGTACAAAGTGTAGTTTAGCAACTAAAATCTAGCTTAGCCTATCTATATCCCTGGAGTTTCCCTAGTAGTCCCCATTCCAGCTACTGACCAGTTAAAAATGTTAAACTTTTCAAAATTAACCATGATTTTATATTTCAAAGTTGTTGTTTTTTTTCATTGTGGAATATTTATTCTAACATTGCTTTTACGTAACAGTTATTTACAACTGCAGGTAGGCAGCATTAAGCTGTTATGTTAAAATGGATGCATCCAGAACACACCCTGTAGCTGGCTGTGTTTCTGCATTTCGTTTCATACCACTCTAGCTATGTTTTCATTCCATTATTATTCTTTTTTGTCTCCCTAGGGTTGTTTTCTTGATTTACACTGATGGGTGCAGATTTATGGCTTATAATAGGTAGTCTATATCACTGTCCCCTTCCCACAACTTTTCTTTATTTGTTCATAGCTGTGCATTCATGATTCGGGCAAATTAGTGGTGAAGCATATGTATTTTGTTTTTCTCATGTGATTTCCTTTTCCACCTAACCAGTCAACATGGATTATGCTCAATTAATTCCGTCATTAAAGAGCTTCTCAACTACCCCCCTTCCTCTGTTCCAGCCTCATCTGGCAAGATGACAAGTATTTGCAAATGTACTGTTAACTGTATATGGACAAAGGCCAGTATGTGCTTCATATGGGAGATTTATTAAAATAAAAAGAAAAGCAATTTAATCTGTGCCAAAGGACTTTTTGAGGGCATGGTTTACTTACTGAAACCCCTAAGAAAATTGTCATCATCTGCTTGCAAATTATCTGCGATTGATTTAAACTACAGTTCCCTGATATCTTTGACTATCAAGAGTTAACTTTGTGTAAAGAAAAGTGTACAAATCAACACGATGGAAAACCATTTAATGAATAAATTGCTATGTGTATCTATATTTATATCTGACTAAAAGAAGCATTGCTTTTTTAAGGTAGAGTCATTCAAAAGCACGAAATACACTTTTGTGAAGAGAAGACACAGACCAAAACAAATTCACAGTAAGTGTGAGATTACCTCTGCAGACAAGATAATTCACAATAAAATTTTAACACAGTAAAGGTAAAAGAGAATATAGCATGGTATATAATTCAGAATTGTTCAGCTTTCTGAACATTATGCATTTGACATTCTGCTAGCTGGGATATAGCTATGAAATAATGAAGCAAATATTTTATTAAACAACAGATCTGTATTTTACAAAAATATTAAAAAGTAAGAACAAGATTTTTTTAAAAAAATGTGTCTTTGTATCTATATTTGTGGTCCTGGTATGACAGGAGAAGGTTAGATATATGAGTTATATGGACGCATCCTTTCAGTCAACAAGGTCACTTGTGGCAATAATCTGCTCATTAGAGGTGTAATCCATCACTCATGTAATATCAATTTAATGCCAGGGTTTTAATGCAGGTTGAACTAATCATTAACGGCAGTTTGTCAACTGCATAATCCACAAGGGATTGTGGGTATGCATGATTTAGCAGATGACCCTTGGCTTCAGCTGAGTAAGAAGCTTGCCTCAGAGGCAAAATGAAGAGAGACAATAAACACTGTTCACTCATGAACAATTATTATACTTAATAGCATTGACAATCATTTTGGATCAAATTGCATGTATATCGGGGAACAGGATGTTTATAAAACTGGATTAAAATGTCTTTGAAACTTGGTTTCAGATGTAACGGTAAAAGTTACTACTAGGAATCTACATTCCTTCTCATTAAAACAAATCTATCAAGCATTTAGAGAAACTTATCTCCAGCCCGAATAGTTTGCAAGATTTCCACAACAGAGTTATTTATTCATCATTGCTAAAAATTCAGGTTGATACTGTATCTACATAAAGTGCCAAGTGCTTGGATTGACCTGTGACTGTCATAGGTGAAAAGTATTAGTTAGGAAAGTCTGCATTAGTGTCAAACTGATAGCGGATGTTCCCTCAGGCAGTTAATTCATTTGGAGGGAAGAGGAGAATAACCTGAAGTGAATTTTTGTGCCCACCTGAAATCTACTCAGAGAATTAAATGCATAGTTTGATTTACCAATCATTATAAATGTAGTATAGCATCACATTCTCTATTTCAACTGTTGGGAAAAATCCTTCATTTTCCAATTTCCAATTTCAGAAGTGATGGATGCCTTGCCTTCCTATATATTTTACTGAAAGAATATGCCACCTGTTTTCTACATGTGAATAATACCAATCAGCAATCACACTACAATAAAGGAACTTTTAAAATACAATTAACCAGAATAAACTTTCCCATATGGGAAATGGAACATAAGGTTTTGTTTACTCTCCCTCTCCCTCCGTCCCCCTCTCCCCCCTCTCCAACAGAGACAGAAAAATAAACCATAATTATAGCTTGTATTTTAATATTTTAATATGAAAGAGAAACAAGAATAATTCAGGCAGTGCTTTTTCCTGTTACAATAGAAACAAAATTTGAATTTTGAAGAAAAAGTATATTATAGAAAGTGCATCAATGCTTTTGAACATAGGTGTTTGAGAAGACCAAGAGGACCTGACAACACCAAGAAAAGAAATAAAGAGATTATCAAATAAATCAGCCTACAGTTCTAACACTAGGAACAAATGATTCAACTTTTTGCACATTGTGCAAAGACCTAGTTTTTTTGGACAAGGCTGTAATGTTGGGAAAAGCATATGGGAAGAGAAGAAGAGGATGAGGAGAAGCAAGATGATCAACTCAATTACAGCAGTGATGGGTACATTGTTGGCAAACCTGAACGAGGATGGGAACAGATCCTCCTGGGGAAAAAAATCTATCTATTTGGTCACTAACAGTTGCCACCATAATCAGTCAATCAAACAATACATTAAATGTTAATGTGATATTACCAATTTCCTGGCGCTATATGAATCACAATGCAGTAAAATTTGCCTTTATCTTGTTTATTAAAGAATTCATAAAATGGTTATTAATCTACTGATATGTTTTCAAGAAGCATAAAGAAACTAAAGCTCAATGTATAAGCAGAAGTATCTAAATTTAACACTCCATATCTCAAATAAAGGATCTTCAGGATCTGTGGAAGTTGGGATGAAATCTGTCTTGAAAAACTTGAATTGTCTTTATTAAACAGCATGGGTTAAAGGAAGCTTTTGTGATGGCTACAGAAGAAAGAGAATAGAAACCAGTCCCCAATAAAAATGAAGTTGACACAGGTCATTAGATTTATAGTTATTTATATAATAATAATGATGATAATATAATAATAATATAATAATAATAAATAAATAAATAAAAAATCCACTGACAATCCAAAATACTGACCTTGCAATGACAAAGTTGAAATTGTTTCACATTTAATATGTCTGTGCAGCAAAATCACACAAACTCATCACAAAGCTAGACATGATCGAGTTGCTAAATCAATCCTCTGGTCATTATGTTTAAAAAAAAAACCTTACCTATATTCTTCATGGGAACATAAAGTGGAAAAAGTTGTCAAAAATGAGAAGGTGAAGATCTTGTGGGACTTTCGAATACAGACGGATTTTCATTTGGAACACAACATGCCAGATATCATAGTTGTTGAAGACTGAAGCATATAATTTATTGATATAAGCATTTAATTTATTGAGATGCCAGAGTTGAAGAAAAAGAACTGGAAAAAAAATCACGAAATATCACAACCTGGCCATCAAAACTATGCAATTATGGATGAAACATGTAACAGTTATACCCATTGGCACTTGGTATCATGTCCAAGAATTTTACAAAATACATTAAGAAATTGCAGCTTCCTGTAATAACACCAGCGGAACTGCAAAAAACTGCACTACTCAGAACATTGTACATTTTAAGAAGATACTTGGTTGATACCTAGGATGCTGGCAGCAACGCATATCAACCATCAGTATCAGTCAATTATATTTGTGATACATTTTTAAATATTCAGTTGACTGAGTTTCATGTCTAATGAATAAAAGATTATTATTATTAATTTATTATAATGAATAATTATAAACCTATAATTATAATTATTTATTAAAACCCAGTATAAAGAAACGCCATATTTGATTCTCAATTCTCAAATTATAGCAATAATTATGTTATGGCAAACCACAGTCTCTGATTCTTATCCTTATATACCACTTGCTGAATCATATATGATTAATATTCCATTAGTAATTTTTAAAGGAGCTACAGGAACTTGCTTTCTATTTCCTGGAAATCATTCCCTACTTTGTACAATATTACATGTTGGAACATTCAAATTAGAACTCATTTTAAGGCTTTGAAATACATTCTCAAAAATAAACACTCCAATTTAAGACTGTAGAAAACCCTGGGGGAAAGGATCTTTTGCAGTTGACTTTGAAGGATCACTTGCAATAGTGCTAACTACAATAATTGCTTAAAAGAATGAGAAAGTCATAGCATATGGCAATGTTTTAGCAGACCAGTTCTTCATTTCAAAACCTTTAGTTTGGGATATGTGTAGGAATGCCCAATTTAGCCCTTACAGCACAAGCCCTAATTTCTGACAGATACTGCAATATGGTGAAGATCAAAAGAACTGGATTTAGAAAGGGCTGATGGTGAATGTTGAAGGCCTATTATAACATTCCATTTATATGTAGTATATGCTCTTGTTCTAATCTCAGTGTATGGATATCTTTTTAATAGTGAAAGTAACTTGGTGCTCTTTTGTTTAGTGAACCAAGTTCAACACCTCCCCCCAACTAAATTAAACCAACAAAGTCTCTCTAAATTTAAAGCAGTATTTTCCATGAATGCACATTTTAGGCTTCTCTTATTCAAACATCATTTTATTCTTTAAGAATAATTTCTTAGTGTCTTTGGGAAATTCAATGCAGCTAGAACTGATAATTCATTAATTAACACAAATTATGGTTTTATAAATTTATCTGATTGTAAATTGATCACTGTATGATCATGAAATATTGGAAACATGAATTTTGAGTGTCTAAATGTGTGTATGTGTGAGTTTGAGAGAGACAGACTATATGTATACACACACCATTTCAATCTCTATCTCTCTAACACAGAGTGAGAATCTCCTCCTTCAAATGTAGTCTTTCATTCAGATGAATATAGTGTTCTTTTCTAAATTTCCAAGGGAAATTCGGCCATCCATAAATATGAATTTCTTTTGCCACCCAAGAAGAATAAATATATTGTGCTTTTTGAGTGGTAATGGTTATCTCCATTGGGGTTTCTCCTCTCGTTTTGAAGAATGAAGAACGAATGCTCATATCTAATGAATGCAAACTTTTGACGTTTCCATGTGAGCACTTCCATGTTAGGAATTCGTAGCATCACCCACCCATCACGTACCAGTATCCAATTAATGAAGATAGACTTCGTGCTGTAAGAGTTGGCTAAAAGATCTTATTAATTTCTAGTTTGGAAATGCAAGAATTAAATATCTTCTGTCAGGTTTTGTTATGGGGCAACTCATAAAGACTATAAACAACTCAGCCAATGATGAAATATTGAAGCAATCCAAAAAGTGGGAATTTTATTGGAGGCCACATGTAAAGATTTGTAACAACCTCCTGTTTTATCCAGTGTTTCTCTTTTTTGCATCAACTTTATCTACCCTATTCACATTATATGCAGAACAAGAAATTGGTTTTGAGGTTCTGAAGGGAAAAAAATCATAATGTTCAACAGCAAGCTAAAACAAATATTTTTCATTTTCAGTGCTAATGAGTGTAGGTTTGTTTTCTATGCCAAATAATATATTTTAAATATATTTTCCTAAATCTAAAGAAGAACATAATATGTTAAGTAACTATTCAAATTATACAATCAGCCTGATTAATTTAAACTTTCTTTGTGGGCCTGCTGTAAAAGAATCTGACTGTGGGATTTGGTCGGAGATAATAGGCTAATATTAAATATTCTGGGGTTTTCTATACATTTAGAAAATTTACAACTATAGCTGATTATTGTGCAACTGAACAATACATTTGGTTGCTACACAGTGGATACTTGGTGATGGATAAGTCCTGTAGAAGGTAGTGAGTCTGTCAGTCAAATGTTTATTACAGTCAAATACTAGTACAATTAGAAATACCCAACTTTATTTAACTTTATTCTAGTTAAAAACTCTAAAATAAAATAATAACTATAGAAGGTATAAGAAACGTCTTGTTGTTTAGTAATAGAACATTTCAGTGACCTGCCTTTAAATATCCCAGACTTCAGTTTTGAAGACATCAATGGATAAATAGCTATAACTAGTTATGAATCTACTGCTCAAACAATAACCAGCAGAAGGTTACAATTGGGTAGCACTGACAAAAGCATGAAATGTATTATTTCTTGATTCATTCTCGACTTGATAAATTATAGAAAACAAAAGTGCAGCATGTGTGGTGTAATGTTAAAATAATTGGTTGTGAAAGAGAAATTCAAATCCAAATCTTAATCAGTCATACTGCATCTTGGATTGCATTTATACTACAAAGATCATATATACATATACATATACATATACACATACATACATACATACATACATACATACATACATACATACATGTATGCATTTTCAGAGGTGGTAATGAGTTCTTAGGAGCAGCAGCAACAGAATAAGTAAATAGGCAGAATTTGTGCTGAATTAATTGGACTATTTTTTTCCCCAAATGAAATCACTGTACTAATAAAGGAGAATATTTGTTAGATGAATATATAGCAGTTCTATGGCTTCACCAATTTTATTCATCACAGAAGAAGAAAAGTAGGTAACATTTGAATGACACAACTAATAAGTAATAAAATGGAACAGGTAGAAAGATCTTAATTTTTGTTTGATGTTGGTAATTTTGCAAAATCTACGTAATTTGAAAAAAAGTCTAGATAATTAAAAAGAACATTGTGCATTAGAAAATGTACTTAGAAGGGACATTCATAGAGCTTAATTTCTAATTCAGAAGTATTATTCAAACTCTTGATAAAGCTCTTCCGGGTGCATTATGTTTTATATTTATCCCTGCATCAAAGGGAGAGGATAAACTAAAAAGAGAGAGAGAGTGAGACTTTAAAAAAAGATAATACTTGAAAAGTGTTTTTCAGCAAACCCATACATCATTGTCAAGAGAAAAGATTAAACTTTATTGTTTCTTTTTGAACCAGGAACTCAAGGTGAGTGGAAATGTCTTGAAATGCAAAGTAGTTTCGCAGATAAAGTAAAATGGAGATGAAAACAGACAATAAAAAGACATCGGCAGTAATAGAAGAAACAGTCAAGAAGTTTACTCTTTTTAACTGTAGTCCAGAAGTTTTATTTTATTGTTTGGACTTTCCCTTTCTTCCTTTCATCATGTTTAAGTATTCCAATTTTTATCTTTTTAAACAAAATGAAACCAGTTTAAGAATGGCACCAAAATAATTGTTGTAATTTGTTAGTTATGTGCTGTAGCTACTGCCAAAATAAACCACACAATTCATTTAAAATATCAGGAAATTCCATTTAAGATGCTAGTTATATACCCATTGAGGATATATTGTAGATCAGTTTCCCTTAGTATTAATCCAGCCTCTTAACAATATAACTGCAATTGATCCAGACTGTCACAATTATTTGGAAGTAATGGATGTCAGGACCCAAATGGTACCACAATGTTTAAACATTATTTTTCAAGTAGTAAGTTGGAAAAATTTCCAGCAACCAATTGCTACATACAAAACTATTTCCAACAAAAGTTTCCTCTTGATATCATGAATTACTGGACTTGGCATGAACAGCCATATAAATATTTCTATAATAATGTAACTTCCTCAGTGTAAACTTAACATTTACTCAAGCCTACTCAGCATAGCTTTTCCCCTCCTGCTCCCTCCCCCAAAGATTCTTCTTGTCAGTCTACAATTCAAGAGCAGAGGGACTTTGCATACATATAATTATTTAACTTTAATCCTTGATGCCTGGTCTCGTATGTCTTCATTTTACAATTATCAGTTGTAAATCTTTCATAACTATGGAAAAATAAGTAACCATTTTACCTTTATTTAATGTATTTTCCATAGAAAGCAATCTTAAAATAAACCTGCTTCAGAAAGCTGTCTTTTTCACATTAAACAAATGGTGAGGCACCTTTACAGAAGGGAACAACTGACACTCTTGAACAGGGAGTTAGGAGGGAATTGACAATAGAGAGCAATTCATTCTTTAGATCATCATCTTGATAGCTCAGTGTTAGAGTTGAGAAGAGAAGGTTGATCAGAGGCATCTGAGTAGGCTGAAGAATTATCTGAATGAGAAGCCAGGAGAAAGATGTGGGTGAAAAATTGAGTTTTGCAAGTTTCCTAAGGATAAGGTGGTGAAAGGGTTGACCATTAGGAACTCCCTTGATTGCAATCCAAAACACTGATGGATCTTCTTTATCATTACAGTTGCTGGGGAGAATCTAGGAGAGGGACTGTAACCACAATTGATATGTAGGCTTTTTATCAGCTAACACAAG
Source organism: Notechis scutatus (assembly GCF_049901735.1). Classification (NCBI taxonomy): domain Eukaryota; kingdom Metazoa; phylum Chordata; class Lepidosauria; order Squamata; family Elapidae; genus Notechis; species Notechis scutatus. The sequence goes on along the minus strand of NC_142013.1, from coordinate 78,428,602 downwards.
AAAAACAGAAGGCACTTCTATTATGTGGTTCTGTTATTAGCTAATAAAGCATGACTATTTGAAGTTTTGTTACAAGACTGCTGACCCATGCTTATAGGTTATCTACTGAATGTAAACCAACAAATCACCCATAATAAGTATTAATTTTGAGAAGGTGAATTTGGAATAGCTTTATCTTTATTGTATAAGCCAAATTAATAATAAAAGTGTTTGCACTAAAATAGAATTTCATTAATTAGCTGCATTTTTTCTCTCACTATAGGGTAGATTTATTAACAAAATCTTTGAAAAACGTAAATAAATTTTCATCATTTGCAATACTTCAGATAATTGTTTATGGCTCTTATTACAAATAAGATTAGTTGTATATGAGATAATCATAAAAAGTAACTAGGTAATGCAATAAGAAAAAAAGGAAAGGACATAGAAAATTGGGAAAATAGAAGAGGCAGCAAACAAATTGAGTTGAGATATTCCAGTTGTTAAGATACTCCAATTGTTAAACCAACACACTAAAATTTTTGCAGACATCATTCCAAGTTTAGAGTATGACATAAAAATTCATTGTTGTAATACCAGTTCATAATATTATTTAAGACAATGTAATCTTAAGGTATAAAAACTGAGTCAGTGGGTACAAAAAGTCAGAATCCTTTCTCTAAATTTGAATTTTTTTTGAAAATATAATCAAATTTGCATAACATTTTTGGAGATAGGAATGCTGAGATTCTCTAATCTTTTTCTAGGTCTGTATTCACCAGAGGCCAGTCCAAAAATCAGGTTAGAGTTCTGACCACAGGGAAGGAAGAACATGGAACAGGATGTCAGAGGAACATAACCAAGATACTTCTCAACATCAAGGAGTCTGGCGTATTCTCCTATAGCCAGACTACCTTAGCTCTCTTCTTAAAATGCCTCTCTTCTTAAAAAAAAAAACATGCTAACTTCTGCTATCGACAGGATTTAAAGAGCTAACTTCACAGATTCTAACATAAGATTTTTTAGATCTATCTATCTATCTATCTATCTATCTATCTATCTATCTATCTATCTATCTATCATCTATCTATCTATCTATCTATCTATCTATCTATCTATCTATCTAAACATAATATATCTCTATATAAATCTATCTATCTATCTATCTATCTATCTATCTATCTATCTATCTATCTATCTATCTATCTATCTCTATTATCTAATATTTTTAACTCCAGAAGATAGTAATGATGGCAGAAATAAAGCTGAAGACCGCTTCTCATTCTCACACTTCTCTTCTTTACCTAACAGTTCCATCCAAATTGGGACTGTTCCGGACTAAGCAGGATAAGTACCAAGTATGGGGAAAAAGAACAATTAGAGTCAGCTGACTTCCATTTGTCTTCTGTTTTTAATTTTTCATCCACTGAAATACATGAGAAAGTAGCAAAGGAAATGATTTTTTTATCCCACTGAGAAATCCCAATCAACCTCTATATGTTTGGGAATAGATGTTACATGTCTAAATCTTGGTGAATAGTTTAAAGGTAAGTTTGGCACCTGGCATGGGAAAAAAGGAGATTCTTTTCAGGATGGAGCTTTTGAGCCTTGGTAGAAGAGATTTCCTTCCACTGCTGACTTGGGTAAAGAACAATATACGTGAACACTGATTAAACTTTTCTCAAGCTTTCCAAGGAATTCCCCAATCTGGAAATAACTAAGTTGTTTGGAAAACCAGGCCTTTATTGCAGCAAATTTAAGGGCATGGCATTCTTCTGGAAAACTAATGCAACATTTGTACTAGAATTTACAGTAATATAATTTGGATTTGAGCTGCACTGCCATCTGCTCTTTATTTAAAGAGTTGCTGTCTATTCCTGATGTCATTGCAATCAATGACTGTTTTGTTTTGGAAAACTCAAGGCTTCAACAGATAATGTTACATGGAGATTAACGCTAATTGGGAAATGGCAACATTTAAGTTCCAATTAATATTATCTGGCCAAGTGTAATTAAAAGGATGTCAGGGATTTACTAGATGCCAGGGATTCACTAGGACAACATAACACTTATTTAAGCAATATGTAACCTATAGCCCTGAGGGATTTAAAAATGATTTGATATAATCTGTTGAAGGTGGAAATAGCAATATTCCCTTCATGGTACCATAACTCTGACTGGATACCAGTGGTGTGCCACATGAATTTGATTCATCTGAGTAGTCCCACTGACTTTTATGGTCCGCGCGTGTAAACTGTAATGTGTTCAAGCAATGTTGTGCAGATTTTGGGCCTACTGCCAAGAAAGCTTGGCTGGGATCTTGCATGATATTTACAAAATGCCACCCAAAGCAAAAAATTAAGTAGCTTTCATATTTTTCTTCATCAATCAAAAGATTCTGAATGCAATATAATGAAGAGCATTTGGCAGGAGAGAAGAAAAGCTAGCTCTCCCTGCCTCCCCTCCCCCCATCTCTTTTTGCTAAAATACAACCAATGCTTTAATAGATAGCAGAACAGTTTGTGTGCCTGAGAAAAGCATTCAAGGTTTGTGAATTGCGCACAAGTAAGTGACAACTTTACTCAGCTATTCCATCTTTTAATGACAAATCATTATGCCAGGAACCTTCAGTGCTATTTCAGTTATCCATTTAATCCACCTATTCATTTAGCAAGAGTGGTAATTATGGAAAAATTACTGCCAAACTATGAGGCTCAATTAAAATTCAGGCTATTTTGTGTGATGCACAATCCCCCACCTTCTTCCCCCCAATCATCTTACAAATCCTCTGATAGAAAGTTTGTGGTGTTTTCTTTTTCCTCTCTCACACTCTCTTTTTAAACACAGCTTATAATAATAAGCCATCTGGCTGACTTTAACATGAAAGATTAAAATGATATACAGTATGAAGGCTTCCTATTCAATTGCTAATGTCCAAGAACCCAACTCCAGTAGTGAAAGCTGTCATTTGGGGGATAGGGGTGGGTGGGTGGGGAGGAAGGGGTAATTAAAAGATATCCTTGCAGAAACAGTGAGCCTCAAACAAGAGGCTGGCACACACAAGAAGCAAAACTAATTTTTTTCCAAAAGAGGAAGGTTCTGGCCAAATGTCCCACCAGCTAATCTTCTGTATCCTTTACTTCACTGTCAACTGCTTGAGTGGGACTAAAAGATGGGCAGGTGACTAAGAAGATAAAAGCGTGTGAACCTTGCTTTGTTTAGCACGTCAAGACAGCAAATGCTTTATTGCGTGAGGTAGAAAGCATGATTAGAAATTGGTAGCAATGGGGAAATCAGAGAGATTAAAAAGTACCTTAAATTTCTTAGGAAATTAAAAAAGAAGACAGAAGCTTTTTCAGAAATCGCAGCATATAATGAGAAGCCTGTGAACAGATCTGACTTTCTTTCAAGGAAGCTTAGGGGAAAAAATTAATTAGAAACCTGATTTGGAAAATTAAATAGAAAAGTGACTCCGTTATTTCAAGCTGAAGAAAATAACAACATTTTGATTTTTTCTTTTTCAATTTTAAGAAAATAGAGGCCTAGATATCAAAGGGAACAGGGCTGTGTATCGTCACTAACACCTTCAGGCTGTGTAGAACATGAAGGTGAAAATAGCCTAGTGCAAAATTAATATACACATAGTTTATGGGATAGGTGTGCATATTGTCTGGCACATCAGAGTTTTGTCTGTGGTTCTTCATAAATTGCCATCAAATATAGTCATTTTTAAAGTGATGGAAGGTGAAAATTACATAGAATCAATAATAATAAACTGCAATTAATTTAGTTTCACTGAAGTAAAAATATGCTTTGTCCTAGTCTTCACCCAAGAGTTCACCCCCTCTTTATTTAAATAAAGCCTGTGTAGCAAAATGTGTATTCTATTACAAAATATACTGCCACAGGTAATCCATTAATGGCTTTCATGAAGAATGAAAAAATTGTGGCAAAGCTATGTTAGCGGCTAGCTGCCACGCATAGAGCTATATATATACATATTTTCAGAAATAGTATTATATTCCTTTAAAGAAGCCATATCTAAAGTTTAGTCTCTTTCAATCCCATGTAATTATTATGCACCAAATTAGGAAGTGATGTTTCCTGAAGTAGAGATATCTAAACAAGAATTTTTAGGAAAGTTATCAAACAATAATTGATGCATACATTGTACTTCATGATAAGTTACGGCTCTTCAACCAGTTCAAAGGCTGGGTGTATCACTGAATGCATAAAATGAGGGAATTAAAAATAAAGATTGATAATGGGAATTGTCATTATATATCATACTGTGCCTGGTGAAGGGATGGTACTTTAACAGGGCACTGGGATCTAGTAAGAATTTAAGGAGGTTCAAAATAACTTGTGTCAAGACAAAATTTTAATATAAATTTTGAAACATCTCAAGCTGAGGGGTGGTTTCAGAAATATTAGAATGTGACATCATCTTTCAAGATCTTGACATCCAGGATAGCTTAATTACTGCAAGCATTTCCAGTACCCAAACAATATAGTATGAAAAATGACTAGCAATATAAAAAAGTATGAGCAGAAGAAGTATTCCCCAAAGAGAGGTCTCAAGGAGGAAGTACTGCTTATAAGTTCATATCACTATCATATGAGTAAGTTTTAGGTCAGAATCCTGATTCACACATAACATTAAATTGTAATATGATTGGATCTTGCTTAGGTTGATATCTGAATCTACCACCAGACCAATGGTTTTATTTTATTTTATTGTTTTAAATGAAGAATTGAATTCTGGCTTGGCACAATGTATCAACTAAGCAATTCTGCTTTATAACTAGGCCATTATTTTTACAATTTTTAACTAGTTCTCAACAAAGAATATATATAAATTCATAAATTCATAAAAATTATATAATTTTTTAAATCAAGCCATTCTATGACTTGCCTTCAGTTCTTCTTGCTATGTGACCAGCTCATTACCATTTCAATTCTTTTACTTTCTTGAAGATATCATATACTTTTGTTTGTTCTGTGATCCATGCGCATGTCTTTCTATCTTGTCTTGTAATGCCAAGGATATATCTTTCCACGATTCTTTTTGCCACTCGTAGTTTTTGTATCGATTGTGAGGTTAGTGTCCATGTTTAGAATAGGTAGCACACAAGCTTCCATGAAACAGACCTAAAACAAGATGGATTGACGACATTAGCAAATATTGTGGGCCCAATTGGCAAAAGAAAGCCCAGGACTGTATTAGTTGGAAACATGCGGAAGAGGCCTTCATTCAGCAGTGGATAGACAATGGCTAAAATGGTTATTATAATTTTATAATACAGATTTTATTCTTAAAAAGTTGTTGAAGCATTATGATTCCACATAGTTATGGTATGAAGTCAAAATTATCCTAAGGACTGAGAATAAGGTTATTTGAATAAATTTTGATGAACCAGGCTAGCGTTTTGCAAAACTGTGTGTCTATTGGATTTTGTAGATCTAACTTGAAATTTCAAGGTGAAGAAATATTAAAAAATAAAACTAAATCCTGTATTTGTATTTATATCATTTTATTGAGTTTTACACAATCAATTTAGATCTTTTCAATTTCGTTAAAATGTTACATTCATAATTGTATTATTAAGATTTACAAAGATGTAGAATACAATGCTTTATAATGTTAATCGGCCATACTTAATCATGGAATGTGTTGCTGCTTACAGTAATGGCCTTTCTTTTTGAATGCGTTGATTTATATATAGTTTATATAATTTGTCTATTCCAAATTAATTGCAGGATAAAGAAACAGTCCCTGGCCAAGGGGTAGACTCTCAGTTAATGCAAAATATTGTTCACTATGTTCACCATGTTCTCTGTTGTGCATGCCTGCAAGTATGCACCTACATTTGGCTACTTCTTTCAAGATTAATTCATACAATGGTAGTTCAACAGCAACCATTCAGGTCTACCATTACCTTAACTTTCTTTTGAGCACTGGCATCATTCCAGATTAATTCCTCTGGCCAGGTTAAATGAATTCTCAGATAAGCCCCCTTAACCAATGGAATAAGTGATCTCTTCACCCCACTTCATTGTTCCCTTTAAAACCATAAGGAACACCTTTTATTACAGAATCCAGTCTGGAAAAAGAAATTGCTTATTCTGCACTAGTTACTCTAACTGGCTAAGGGGTACAACATGATTTGCTCTACTGAAAAGTGAGAAGAAAGAGGCAGGGTTGAGGGGACTGATTCCACTGTATTTGCTTCTCTTAAGCAGCTCTTTTGCCTTCAGCATCGTTTCTTATCAAATGAATTTCTGACACTTCTGCCTTTTACTTTCTATAATTCTGTCTGGCAAATTGATGAAAATTGATGTGCCCCTTTCATGTCCAGGGAGAGTCAAATCTTCTCATACTTACAAGCACAAACAGCTGTAAGTATGCATTGCGAATCCATCTTATACAAGTCTCTTCTCAGAGGAGAAGGAGAAAACAGACTGATTTCACTTGGAGCCACACTTTCATTTGATTGAGTTGGCTAACAAAGTTAAAATGCCACCAAAGTTAACAGAGAGAACATTAGTGAGCAAAATACTACTACATACCTCCTTTGCAGCTCAGGAGCAAGTGATTTTTTTTAAAAAAAAAAGGTTTCTTATTCTATCCATTTTCATAATTTTTAATTGTGAGCAGATAAATAGTCTATGCATTAGTGCAATAGGCTATAAGATGGTAGGCCATGATGGTAGACCTGTGACCTTTCAGATGCTATTGAATTGCCATTCCTATTTGCTCCAACAACATGGCCAGTGTTCAGCAACCTTTGAAGGGCCACAGGTTTCCTATTTCTGCCTTAGTCATCAAACTGGCACAGCACTGATGACTACAGAATGAACTACATTTGAAACGATACATACACACCTTATTACTGCAAATCAGCCACAAAGATATTTGGAAAATAATTGACTCAAGTGGTTGAATCAAGCGCTGCAATACTTCTGGAAGCACTGAAACAGTTTCAACTATACTTTAGAAGCAAGGACATGTACCTTTTATAATACACTAGGAATTTGTCCAGACAAAGTCAACTAAAATAGCAGAAAGTTGTACAAAGGACTTTGACAAGACTACTAACCTATAAAAAAAATAATGGGAGGTTTAATTAGTAGCCAGTCAGTCACTCTAGAGATGTTCATCTACACCCAAGTAACAACTTATACAAACTGTTAAGCCTGCATAACTCATTAACTAACAGCTAACTAACAGCTAAGAATACATGTGTGGATCATTTGCAGAGGTTGCTAAATTATACTTCTAGCACTGTTTGCCATCAACTATTATGGATTAAGGTGCTGGGAATTCAATCTGAAATAACTGGGGTTCAACAGGTTTCCCATTTCTATTATAACTTATCATATGGGTGATGTAGGAGTAAAGGCCAAAAATCCAGTTCAGTAAAGTGCAACTTTTAATTTAGTGAGATAGTTATTTAGAGAAAATAAGAGCAAATCTTGTTTGCAAGCTATGTACTAACTAAGGAGTAAAAGGTTTATACTGGGGAAACTATATTTCATGCTAAAGTGAAAATGCAGTTGTTAAGGCATCATTCTATAGCCTTGTTTTCCATTCATGCCTAATTTCTATCTACTTTGTCACAGTGGCTTTCAAAAATAGTTTCTCTTACCTCTCAGTGACATACAGAACCTATCCCGATTTCATTCAGGCAATATTTCTAGAAATGGGATGTGTGAATTCTTCATTGCCTAAACCAGAAATGCATAAAATATTACCCTCATGCTTTGAAATACCTCTGGCTGCTGCTTTGTATTTAGTTTATCACTAAAGTTGGCTAGTCTCCAATAGCTTCTGGCCACCATGATTGTTAACATCTTTTGTCAGATATCTCAGGTGCTGTCTAGAGTCAAAAATGTCATCCTATGTACAGATTCCCAAGTAAAAGAATATACAGAGAACACACTAAAGAACAATTCCGCAATAGGATATTTCTTTGGGATTATAGCTCTGGGTATTAGGAGTAAAGGATTGTTTAAATAACAGAAATTTAAGAATCTTTATGATAAAATGAATTAGAGTTGAATATTAGTTTGGCTTTTTCCAGTTATTCCTATGCTGGAAATTGTGCTATCATTTAGTTTCTTTGAGACATGTATGACCACAGGATTGTATCAACTACATCTAAGGGATCATCTGTAAACTCTCTGTGTAATCAGACAGTGTTGGCAGGTTCTGGTCCCATCAATTAAAATGGGGTCATCTAACAGGACCCAGGAAGTAGGCCTTTTCTGTCATATCACCCAACACCTGGAACTCACCCAGAGTTTTGAATTTCCCTACATTGCCTATTTTTAAATAAGTCTTGAAAACCTCAGGCCTTGGGTTATGATAATTGTTGGATACAATATGGAAGTAAAAGTAGTTATCACTTTTCTTGATATTATGGGATTTTTTTCCTTTTACATTTTAAACTACCCAGCATTATTCCCAAGCTACATATCCCTAGAAAAGTATTTTATACTTAAGTAAGCAAGTGTGCATGTAACTAGCTATTAAGCAACATCAGTTTAAACAATAGAATTTTAATGCACCTAATTCAAAGACTGGATACTGTTTTTGGTAGATATATCATTGGTTTTTCAACTCAAGCTGTTATTCTAGAAGGGACACTGCCTAAAAAATAGCTGACTATTAATTATTTGTAGCATATTGGTTAAGTTATAGCAATGTATTATACTTGGATAAAAAAGGTAAAGGAGTCCCTGTGATTATACTTGAGTTTAGTTTTAAAAAGTTTGAAAACTTCAGTGGCCCCAAAAGAAGTGATAGATTATTAACAGAGAGTGGTAAACACAAGCATATGAGACAGATATTGGAAGCAATAAAGGTTTTAAACTTGCATTTGTTTCTGACTTTCTCAGTAAAAAAGAATAACAAACAGTATTGGAGACCACAAAACTTTTTTCATGATCTTAAATCAAAAGAAAGAGAAATGAAGGATACATAAATCTGCAGCTAACTCAAAATCATATTCACATGTGTATGAATCCAGAGAATACTATTGAATATGGTGTTTTAAGGATCAATCCTCACCTTCTTACTCTTTACTGTTAATGACTTGGATGAAGAAGTTGAAGGAATATTATCATTTCTGAAAATGTCAGATCATTGGATGGGATAGAAATGTTCAGAAATAAGATTCAAAATGATTTTGACAAGGTAGAGGGTGGGCTGAAGATAAATGTGTAATTTCCTCATGTAAGAAGCAAAAGTCTAATGCACAAGTTTCAAATGGCTCGATAATAGTAGTTGGAAATACATTATTGTATTTTTTTATTATAATTTGAATATAAGTCAGCAGAGTAATGTGGTTGAAGAAAAGAAGGCTGCATCAACTGAAGGATAATTTCCAAATCACTAGAAGTAATAATGCTACTTTATTCTGCTCAGTGATATGCCATGTCAGGCAGTATGTCTAGTTTTGATTACTATATATTCAGAAAGATTCAGAAAAATGTGATAGGTTTAGAGAAGGGCAATGGGTATAGTTGGGGACTAGAAACTAATTTCTATGATGAGACAGTGAAAGAGATGGATATATTTAGCCTTGAAAAAAGACAGCTTCATGGCAGGATGATGGATATGATAGCTTTCTTTTAAAATGATGTCACTTAGAAGAAGGTCAAGATATGTTCTCTCTTGTTTCAGAATGCAGGATACAGAATAATGGATGCATTATTTTAAAATATATCATTTCTACAGAATCTTAATGTAACTTTCATAGAAGTTTCCTTTGCCTTTCCCTGTACAATATCGCAATCTTGTAATATAGGCTTGTCTGAGAACGAATAAGAAGTCCAACAATAACCCAAGGAACTCTCATGGTTGTGAGAAAAATTAAATCTGTATCTCTGGAGTCATAATCCAACTTCACTGCATTATTTATTTATTATTTATTTATTTAATTTATATCGCTGCCTATTTGCCCATGGTGACTTGAGGTGACTTACACAATGTAAAACCATATTTAAAATTACGCTCAGTAATAGAACTTGTAATAGTAGTTGATATTAATTATGGGAGTTTTATATTTAAAATGTTTGAAAATTACCAGATTATAGAAAGCTGAATGTATTAATTTTAGGAAAGCAAAACTTTTCTGTTATTAACAGATACAGTTTACTTTAAGTTAAAAACATATTCCTGTTTAATCTATAAATATAATTATCCCACATTATTTTTGAAAATAGACTAGGCCAGGAGACAGACATTGGAAAGTAAAGCTATTCATTTCAAATGTATTCATTCTAAAAAGTAGTCTTCAACTTTTCCCAACTAAGAGCTTACTTTAGCCTCATTCGTAAACATGAGACCCAATTATAGATTTTATGTCCTAGATGTCGATTGGGTTTTAAAAAGTAGAAAATTTATATGATCTGAAGAAACCAAAGTATTTTTTTTCAAATTTTATGTATTATCAAATGTATAGGAAATTATATCAAATATAACTAATTATCATTGCATTGCATTAAACTGAGAGTCATTTTTGGTATTGACCTTACCAACTTTTACACTATGGTCAATTATATTTTATTCAGTTTTTACATGCAGTTGTTGACCCTCAAAAAGTTGGCATACCACTTGCTCTACTCTGGCCAGGAATGATAGAATAGGACTATAGCCTTTTTTGTTACCATACTGTCTCCTATTTTTTCAATTTTAACCCTTTCTTGCCTCTTATTATTCTTTATTTTCAAAATTCTGTCAGACAATGTCATCCAGTAGATGATTATCATTCTTGGCCATTATTTTAAGCCTGTTTGCTCTGATTTTCAGAAGCCACATGCCTTTTAATTTAGGCCCTTCTAAAATGATAAAATAAAGAATGAACATTCTCTTGGGATTTCATAATCCTGTATGAAGCAACCTGGGTTTCATTTTCAAAACTGGACGCTTTTGTTAATGAGCTCCAAAAGCATAATTCTTCACCTGTTATCATCATTAAAAATTATTCTCATGTATTTTGAATACTGTAAATATAAGTTTCTATTCATTGAATATATTCCAGAATATTTTCTGTTGTAAGTAGTAGTAAAGGAAAGAGACTTTAAATTTAAACTTTATGAAGGAAAGATAAAACCACAGGGCTGTGTTGAAGCAGTTCCAAACTATACATATACGCATATATATTCAAGACTTGACAAATTTGCTTTTCAGACCTTTTTCTGGAAAAAGAAAGTTAATGAGGAAAACTTTTAACAAGGCAAGCCCTGGAAGTGACCCTCTTGGATCTAAGCACTGTTGAAAACTGAGGCAAGGACAGATTTGACGGAGACCATCTTGCTGAATTTCATTGGCCTTCTCTTCAGGCAGCACTAGACATGGAGAAACAATTCACTTAATGAGGTAAGATCAATCCCAACAGGAAAACCCTGTGATAAGTCAGATTTACATTCTTGTATGTGGAACACACGTTGCAACTAACATTTATAAATCTTTGAAAAATAAAAATAGTGTCATTCTCTTTTAAAAAACCAATGTTGGCTTTGTGCAACATTTAACTACCGGCTTTTGAAGCAGCAGCTTAAGTTCTTTTGTAGACAAGTTGTTTAATGTTACCCAGACAAGGTAAATCAAAGTCTAATAGAGTAGAAAAACAGCAAAGGCAGAAAAACAAGTAAAAAGATAAATCACACAGGAAGTTTTGCTCTCTCTTTTTTGTTATTATATTCATTCAGATCAAAGTGCTTTTTCAGCTCTAATTAACAAAAGCTAATGCAGATTGGAGACCTTCTGGCACAGAGTGGAGCCTTGGAGGATATATCTGAAATTTTCTGAAGATTTAAATAATTAATATGACACTTTGCACTTTGAATGGGAAAAATAAAATAATAACAACAACAATAATAAATCCAACCCTGTACTCAAGTTTGACAACCAATGTCATTGCCATGTTGGATATCATTTCCAAGGAAAATGAAGCAAGGAGACTGCCTGGACTGTATTGTCTAATAGGATGGTCGTTCAGTGGATTGGTTTATCTTTTGTTATGCTAAGGGGGGTCTTTTGTGTGTCACTCCAGCCCCTCCCCAAATCTGCCCTGGTTGAAGAAAGATATGGGGGGGGAGACAAATCTGCTTTAGGAGTTAGAGGATGGTCATTTAATGGTGTCTAATCCTCTTAATCCACGTAAGAATGGAGATCTCTAAGTGAAAATCCTATCCCAGAAGTCCTTTTGATTCAAATGCCTGGCTCATGAGACTGAGTTGAGGGAAGGGGGGGATGCAGAAAAAACTATAGTAACATGATCTCCAGGCTTGTGATATTATTCCATATTATTCTTTGTTTTTTTTTTCCATAAGAGATCTAATAAACAAAAGTCCGACTTCTACAAAAGCACAAGTTGTTTTGTTTGCAACAATTTATTCCTTCAGTGGGAAACTCTCTTGTTCTAATTGTCTCAACTGTATGCAAATTATCCCTAGCTTTGCCCATGCACTAATGCCCTTTCCAAGCTGTTTCTTAAACTTGCATATTTTTAAGAGACTGAAACCCTCTATTGAGTTTTGATCCAGATTAGTGCTAAACTATTGACATAATCATAGTTAAGCCTTTGGCGTAGTTCATTACTACTCCATAAAGGCAAGATTGCTTCCCACACTATCTTTAAAAAAAAATCACACAGACCCATCGTATTTAATTTGATAACAGCCTAAGTTTACTATATGGTATTATCTCTTAAACACAGCAGCAGAATGAATAACACAATAAGATTGGTTGTTCTTCCCTGAAAAATTAGCCTATTTTAAAATAATATTATATAACTCAGGAGGAATTCAGTCGACATGAGATGATAAACCCTGTCTATCTGCTCAAAGCAGGAATCTCAAAATGGAAAATATTCTATTCATGAAATGAATCATTTAACATGGAGATAAATTGCTAAATCAATTGGATAAATTGCTAAATTACATGTGTCTTTGGAGATTTTTTTTGTAAGTGGAGGTGTGGGGACCAAATAGCATTATGGGAGGAGTACATTCCGTAGGGCTACCAGATGTGGATTGCCCTTTTTGCTGCTGTGTAGTGAACATCTGGATTTTCTTATAGCTCAATTCTGATAGTTTGGAAGCAGTACAAGAAAAAATATTTCTCTTATACATCTTTTAAAAGTAAAAGTATCTTCTGCTCATTTTCATGGTTTGATAGATTTGTAACAAGAAAGACTACTCTTCAAATATCAGATCTAAAGCACGTAGGATTGTAAAGCTATATAACGACATGAAAAATTGTGGCTACTGAACAGTGCTAAATGTAGGTCTTTCCATTCAGACATTACAACATCACTGTACTTCGATATGATTAGTAGCTTAGCATTTTGTATCAATGGTAACTTCCAGACCCTTTTCAAAGATATCTCTGTATTTAGCATTACAATGCAATTTATCACAAGTCTCAATATAGTTTGAGCTATAATTTTAACACGGTCTGTTAATTGTTCTTTAAGTTGAAAGTCTTATTTGTGCTCATTTGTACTTTTTAAATTATACAACCCCAGAAATCTTAGACCAAATACACTATATGTGCTAAACACTTTACTTTCTCTCTTAGGATATTTTTATGCAGTATTTAGTAATTTATTTATCTTATAAATATTATTACAGTTAGTGTTAATAATTACAACCCTATTAAGAACAATAATGGAAAATACTTCTTGAATATTATAGAAAACAAGATTGTTAATTCACAACCAAGAAATTGCCTCTGTACCTTGGTAATCACACAAGAATATTTGAGGAATTGGGTAGCAGTGACTTCTTTTTTTATTTTCTCAAGTTTATGGATCTCTACTCCTTCTATCTATCCCTAATTAATAAAGGACAGTTGGTTGGGTGGCTTAATTTACAAGGCAGAGTCCTAAGTTTGAAAGATCTTCAGACTAAATCACAGATTTCAATCATTTGTTGCCAGACTTCCTCCATTTGGAGAGATGCAGTGAATGTCTATACAAGTCAAAATAATAATTCCCAAATGTGCAATTATACACATACATTAACATATGCATTCATTATTAGAAACCAGACTATCACTACCAAACAAATAGATAAAAGAAAAAAACATTTTGTTTGCTTTCCAGGTGCTACTTGTGTCTTGTGTTAAATGATCTAGTTATGTAACCTTTATGAATTTTATCTCTCTAAATGAGTTACATTCATCTGGTTTTTCAACAACAAAAGAGGTCACTTGGAGACAAAATAAAACCAATCTATCAAAGTCATAAAGAGAGAGATAACTGGGAAGCACTTTCCTCTGTGGTTTTCCAGTCTATCAGAAAGTTGACATTTTTGAAATTGATTTTTTGAGTTTTGTCAACTATTCCCAATGTCAGTAAAGTACATTATGGGCTTCAGAAAATTCATGCTGAATTTCATAGAGTTTGTCAGGTCTAAAAGAAATGGCACAGTCATACAGTTTTCACTGACAGATTTAACCACCTCATTACATAGCATGTATTTATTCAAACAAAATGAACAGCAAAGGAAAGAGAAAATATCCACATCCACATAGTCATATAGACATATACACATAGCAAATAGACTTCAGCCGGTAAAGACTGCACATATGACACTACAGTACAAGAAATGTAGATTGCTTCAAACATTTTCAAGGACAGAGAGTATACCCCTATTATCAGGCAGCAAAGATTCCAATAACTTAAGATCCCCAGGGGTAGCATAATGATCAAGGAAAACACCCCTAGTCAAACCTTCACTTGAATATCTTTTGAAGGAAAACACAGACTTCTAAAAGGGATATGAAACAGTAAGGTCTCTTGAGACATGTCCTAATGAAATTTGCCACTCTCAAAATTAAAATTGCCTTGAATATGGCGAAGTCTATTAGGACCACAATAACAGCATTGATTTTTAAGGACTCCACCCTAGTCTGTTCAAGAAAAAAACATAGTTTCTTGAAAAAAATAATAAGAATAAAGCTTTCCCCCCCTAGTTGAATAGTTCTGAAAACTGGTGTGTATATATTTGAACATGGAGGGTGAATTTCAATGTTGGTTTACCTGGAGGGGAAGGAATAACAGTTCAAATGTATTTTTGTTTTTGTTAAAGTTGTGTTAAATCAATAGCTGATAGCACTTTCAGGACTTTCTTTATATCCTTTCAAAATATCTATTCACCTTCAAATAGATTTAGGCTGGATAATATCAGACTGCTACATTAAAATTTTTAAACTGATAGGTTATGATATGTGTTTTGAAAATAGAGCTAGGAGACCTAGCTGGTCATATTGTTAAGCAAGAATGGAGCAACTGCCTCAATGATCAGATGTTTGAAGGCAATGAACTAGATCCCTCAAATGTTCCTCCTGAGCCCTGCACATATCATCTCTTAGATGAGAGAACTGTAGTGGTGTGTACCTTAGCATATACAATTGGTGTGCACCTCCAAAATTAGAATGTTGTCCACATTCTATTCTCTTTCCAGTATTGGTTAAATTCTACTCCATTCCAGTTTGCTTATATACATTCCATTCCAGTTTGCATATATACGCACATAGAGACATGCACACATACATGCACACTTGTAAATTTGAATGTAATGATAGTAACAATACTTGTTATAAGGATGCATTTACTGTTTTGAATATATATTCTTTAACTTTCCATATTAATTTAACACATGCGTGTTTCACCCTATTTCTTCTAATTTTACTACAACTATCTCATAACCTATTTCTACTGCATTCAACATACTTCGTTGTTTCTGACATATCCAATATTTACTTCCATATAATGAATTGTAACAAATATACTACAAATATAATAAATTTGATTACCATACTAATGGGTGTACTGTTGGAAGACCTGAAGGAAAACTTGAAGGAGAAGGTCTATCTAGTATGGTCATATTTGGAGTCAGCACCAACTTAATGGTACTCAATTAATCAATCAGTAAAAAAAGAGGTAGAATCCTGCACAGCCTTTGTGTATTTTCAGACACCTATTCCCCTGATCTCCTGACCAATGTTTTGTCATTTATAGTACTCAATATTATAACCACCCTGTTAGATTTATATTTATTCTTTTCCTCTCTCTGTGTGTGTGTGTATGTATGTATGCGCACACACACACATATGACAGAAAAAAGCACATCTGTCATTCAATAGACTTTTTTCTAAGCATTGTAAAAACTGAGAAGCAATCACTATTCTCTACTAGTTTCCAAATATCCCAATTTGTTCCTACCCATTAATTCATATTACTTTTAAAAAAATACAAATTTCCCTAGATTAGATT
This sequence comes from Notechis scutatus, assembly GCF_049901735.1. Taxonomy (NCBI): domain Eukaryota; kingdom Metazoa; phylum Chordata; class Lepidosauria; order Squamata; family Elapidae; genus Notechis; species Notechis scutatus. Next base: position 78,412,331 of record NC_142013.1, on the reverse strand, counting down.
CTTTTAGAATATTACAGTATTACCCACCAAACTCCTATTTCTTATATCAGAACATAAAATGCATATATTACTGGCCTATAGATTACTATATCCATATAGATTTAAAACACTCTTAACCACTTTATGATATACATTTTAGCCCTTTCCACTTTATGTTATACATTTTAGCCTTTTCATTCATAAGTAAATACCTTATAGATGGAAGTCTTAAAGTCTCTGTGAATGTATGGAATTGTACAGTATAGTGAAAATTAGCATTTTCAGTGATCACACCATTTTGTGAATTCATATTCAGTTTGCAATATCTTTGGACACAGATTCTTTTCATATCTATTGATCCCAAGCCAGATAATCTCTAATGATACCCATTTCTTTTTTTATATAAAAATTCCTAAATGTAGGACTTTACATTGTCCTCTATTGAATTTCATGGTGATGATTTAGGACTGGTATTGAAGAACCCTTCTCAATTCTTTGCCTTCTATTTAGTTGATTATTCCTGCTGATTTGAAAAACAACTCCTCCAGATTTTTTATAAAAGGATATAAATGTTAAACAGAGAATTAGAATTAAACAGACAGAGCATTGCATCTGTCCATTCAATATGTTTCTCCAGAATGATGCAGGGTCTTAATCAACTTTGCAAAGTACAATTCCTAAACAAGCTGCTGGATTCACCCTAATGTAACTTAATGTTTCTTGACATTGGAACTTTAAGATACCTGGACTTCAACTCCTAGAATTCCTCAGCTAGCATGTAATATTTATTACATTCACAGTATTTCCATGTTCTCCCAGTTTATTGGTTTTCCCCACTTTTTTAAAAAAACAAACTAATGGCATGACTTACTTTTTAAAAACCATAAATTTCAAAATAAGTTTTTAATAAGTTCATAGCTGTAACTAGATTCTCCGCCTCATTTAGTTTGTTGCTAAATGTGTAGTGGAGCAAAGCACAGTTTGCATCTGTGAGAGGACATTTCTGTTTACAACACGGAGTGATTTTGTGCAAATAGTTGTAATCAGGTTATAAAGTAGAATGACCAAGAAATTTGCAAAGCTAAGCAATATTTATTCCGCTCTCTAAAAACTGAGGGTGGCACCTAAATTTCACCCTTGAGAAGCACCTGCTTTTGAAAGGCTGAGGAAGAAAAATCTAAGCATATTCAATTTATTCAACCCAGCTCTGAGGATGTATAGATGCCATTTTAGCAGGGGTGGGATTCTACAGGTTCTCACCTATTCACTAGAACTGGTTGTTAACTTTCTAAGCAGTTCGGAGAACCGGTTGTTGGAAGAAATCTCCTTTTGTTTTTTTCTACCCTTCTTGCATTCTTGGCAGTATGCCTAGACTTACTGTCTCCAAAGGAGGGTTTTTTTCTTTGCTGGTAAAGGGGAAGGGTTGTTTTAAGCTTTTTACACTGCTGTTGGGAGGAAATATTCCACTGTTGGAGTTAGCACTTTGAAAAAATAATTGAATAATGAAGCAGAGATGCCAGAAAGAAGCTTGTAATGACAAGGAACTAAGATGAGAGACATTCATCAAGGCTTCTTGGTTAGCTAGAAAGATTGACATTCGAACCTGAGTTTACATATACTTTTTGAGTTTTGGTCTAAAACTGGTGACCATTCAAAGTTACAATGGCACTGAAAAAAGTGACTTATGACCATTTTTCACACTTACGACCATTGCAGCATCCCCACTGTCATGAGAGGCCAGACGAGGAGAAGCGCCCCTAATGTGAGTGATGTCGAGTTGGCTACGCCCACCCAGTCACAAGCCACACCCACCAACTAAGCCACACCCACAGAACTGGTTGTTAAAAAAATTGAATCCCACCCCTGCATTTTAGTATATATTTACTCTCTTGGGATTAGGGAAATTCTATGATCTCATGCTTTGTGTTTAATAAAAAGCATTACTAACCTAATATTGTCAGGTTTATCTTTCATTAAGAAAACAATGAATGACATTATTTGGTTTAAATAGTTGTTTGAAGATCTCTTTCTTTTCAAAACCAATTAGGATCATCTTCATGTGTTTGGAAACCTATTTTCTAACATAGATGATCTCTATGCCGTGCATATATGTTTGGATATGTAGATATCATTGTCCATAGCTCTTTTGGGTATTCTTTCTTTTTTTCTTTGAATGACCATGAAAGGGTCACTATAATATACTATATATACAAGATTTTCTCAGTACTAATTTTTCAAGTATGCAAGTTTTTATTAGTTAGCCCAAGATCTTCATTTAGGTTATAAAGCTCTCTCTATTATCTTTCACCAAAGGAAGTTTTTCTCAGAGGAAGGAATTAGAAGGTATCCAAGCTGGAACAAACAAGGCAGATTTTTAAATGGACCCTTTTTCTTTCTATCTCATATAATTATTTAGCTTATGACACAGCTGCTACTATATCTCTATTTTACAGTTGCTGCTTTTTACTGCTGTCACCAAAGTGGGTTAGAGTTTAGTACAAAAAGTTAAGATGGAGGCTTATTAACTGAGGGATGTAAGCTCCATCTGTTTTCTAGGTAAACTCAGTGGTGGGATTCAGCCAGTTCATACCACTTCGGGAGAAACGGTTGTTAAGTTTCTGAGCAGTTGAACTGGTGAACTGGGTGTTGGAAGAAATCATTAGGGCAGAGAACTGATTGTTAAATTATTTGAATCCCACCACTGGGTAAACTGCATGTACAATTTTGACATTTTACTATTGTATCCTGTGGAACTGTTGCATATAAGTATTCTTCTATCACTTAAAAACTTTTCAAAGTTAGAATGGACTCGAAATAGTTACTTAAGAATCAACCTTGAAGTTACAACTAGTCACCCCTCATGATCATGTGATCATATTTTGGGCACATGGTAACCACCTCACATTTATGATTAGTTGCACTGTTCCATAGTCACAGAACTGGGTTTTGTGACACCCATTGGATAAGCTGGATTCAGGTTTATGACATGTTTTGCTTTACAAATTCCATAAAAATTGCTGTTAAATTGGACTCTGGTCATGTAGTGATTCAATAAAATTGCAATGACACAATCAAAATTTCAGGCTCAGCTGTGACTGTCAATTAAAGAGTTCCTCTACTATAATATTTTGCAAAGTAATCAGTATTGAACGTAGCTACCATGAGGTTGTAGATTGTTTTAACTCTAAGCTTGGCATTACAAAAGTTAGAAGTGCATTCTGTCATTGTTTGGATTCTACTTCTATTCTGCAACATGTCTGAGATTTAGTGAAAGATAAAGAAAATAGAAGTGAGGAAGTTCCTTTAGCTGCTTTAAGAAGAAAAAACTTCTTAAATAGATGGTTCTGACCAGTTTTTGGATCTTTCCTTTCTCTTGAGGATTGGTATTACTGAATTTAATTCTCAATTATCCTCTTGTCCCTCTACTGGTGTTATTTAATACATTTTACAGAATATTTTGCAACATATGAATCATTTCGGGTGGGGTGGCATTTATATTCACAATTCCCATGCTGTGCTTATTGTAGGACATTTCTGACTGCCGGAATTGGCAGAAAGTGTTCATGATGCTGCTCATGAGAAAAGATGAACAGTAGTATGTGCTTTCTTGTAGTTTAACCAGAAAAGGTCCTCTTAACTTCACTACAACTTGTCAAATTGTTTTAAAGTTGAGGAAGCATGGAAGTGAATTCTTACAACACCTCCATGCTTCCTTATTTTTATCACTTATTTTCAGAGGAAAAATATAGCATATTAATTTATTACTCTACAATGCTCCTTTACAATATTTTTTTAAAAAATGCATAAACTAGTTAGGATTGAGTAAATTGAGTAAATTGGTTGTTTTGAGTAAATTGCCAGTCACCATTCATGCAGTGAACTGAAAACAACTTCAGCATTTCTAGGTGCATTGCTAAATGCTTTCTTCTACAAATCCTCTGGAATAAATAATAATAATAGTAATAGTAGTAATAATAGTAATAGTAGTAATAGTAATAGTAGTAATAATAATAGTAATAGTAATAATAGTAATAGCAATAGTAATCATCATCATCATCATCTCTTCAGGTAAATCACTTATTGACAGGGCATTCCTACTCAGTACTGTCTTCCAGAGCAGGGGACTCCAACCTTGGCAACTTTAAACCTGGTGGACTTAAACTCCCAGAATTCCCCAGATAGCCAAGCAAAGCTGGCTGGGGAATTCTGGGAGTTGAAATCCACCAGGCTTAAAGTTGCCAAGGTCGGAGATCCCTATTTCAGAGGGAGAAAATATATTTAGTGGGGAAATTGGGGCATGCTTAAGGGAGTAGGATTTTAGGTTCTGTGGAGCTCACAATCATAAGTATCTATTTCTATCCATATTAACCCACAACAAGCTTTCTTTTTTCCATTGCCTGCGCTTTCATGCTGCTGTTGAAGCTGGGAGTTGTTCTTGTCAGATGACTGTGTTTCAAATCTCTAACATCAATATGACCAAACAACCCTGATTGCACTTCTGCCCCCATCTTTATTCTGACACAGGGTGTAGTATGAACAGCCATAAACAAATGTAGACATCTCCAAGAAGAGCTGGATTTGTGAATTGTCTCACCCTAATATTCATCTTTCCTAACAAAAATAAAAAAATAAAAATCAAGGGTGCTTCCAGACAGAGGGCAGCTGGAAAGTGATACAGAATACAGCCCTCTACTGATCAGTTAATGCTCTCACAGGGAACTGACCTTCATTCTCTTCCAATATCTTTCTGTTGCATACCTAAAGTTTGTAACTCCATTCTTAAAGGAGCAGTAAAGTTTATAATGTCGCCTAGCACAGAGTGACTGTATGATAGCTGAAATAGACTTATCTGGACTTTCAATTTCTGATATCCTGCTACGGCAAGGGGCAGGAAAAACAGTCCAAATATAAAATCATCATAACAGGGAGTATGTCACCATAGTGATCAGATGGCAAGTTGGCAATTTAATTCCTTTCACTTTTTTGAAGGTGGGGGTGGTGTGGTGGGGATTTTTGTTTGGATGAACAAGGCAATTCTTACTCTTAGCCAGAATACATTGGCCAAGTAACGGCCAAGTATCTTGGTATTTATCTACTGGCCTAACTTTGATTTTTCCAAGAGCACTATACTTTCAAAACGAAGTAAACATGCCTATTCCAGCTACATTCTATAACCTTAAATGTTTAGAAGAATTTGTTGAGGACTTTTATAACTTCCTTCCCTCCATTTACTACCTTATTTTCCAACTTTCCATCCTAAAATGTATTTACTAATGCTTTCATACTTTGTTTTACTACCATCCTCTGGGTCTCTCCTCATTTGACGCTTCTGGCTTTTGCGAATTTTTTCAACAGTCTGTTACTGCGTTCTCCCTGAATCACAATATCACAGCTCAAATGAGAAATCAGAAGAAAACATGATAGCAAATGATACAGTGGCAAAATAAAATTCTAGATGTTAGGTTGTGGGCCATATGTGTGGCATTGCTTCACATACTTTGCATCATAATTCTGTTAGCTACAGGTATAATTTCCTTCTCTTCTTTAAATATTAGGCAGTCTGGTCACTGGAGATTTGTCCTCTTCTGTCCTAATGGTGTGCCAGAATCCAACCATGGTACATCAGACTGTGTCTCTCTCTCTCTCCTCCTCTCCTCCCCTTCCCTCCCCTCCCCCTCCCCTCATCAAGTAACTTATTGTCATGTGAGCTAGTGCATTCACTGCAGGGTAAATTCATGTTGGAGATACACACACACACACACACAAAACAACAACAACAACCCAGTAGTGCTGTGTTTCATGGCAGAAACCATATAACACTAATACCATTTTTTCTAGACTGAGACAATAGAAGATATTTGGAGAGTCCTTGGTGCTCTCTAAGCTTGGTTGTTTGTAGACATTTCATTCAAAAGAGATTCCATAAGCTGAAATACATGTATATAAACAAAGCAATGATATGCAAAGCTTTTAGTCTCTGATACCTTATTATCCTATGTATCTTACACATTCCTTGAAATATTTAATATTCCCAACTGAAATTTTGGAATTCTTTTCTTTTGGGTAGCAGCCCACTGGACCATATCAAAAACTTGTTTTTAATTTTTTCCTGCTGATTCAAAAGTAGTTCATGATATCACATGGGCTAAAGGCTGTCATCTGTTTCAGAAAACAATCCAATTGGAACTATATGTAGCAGAGATGGTATTCAGCAGGTACTGACCAGTTCTGGAGAACTGGTAGTGAAAATTTTGAGTAGTTCAGAGAACTAGCAAATACCACCTCTGACTGGAGATTTTACAGTATCCTTCCCCTGCCAGGCCCACCAAACCACACCCACAGAACTGGTAGTAAAAAAATATATGAATCCCACCACTGATATGTAGGATTGTTTGGTTCTAGCCAAGACAATCTTTTTTTTATAAGGGTGTTTGATGCCCATATAGAGAAAAAAACCAGATTTTCTTTAAGTTTGATTGAGCTAGTCTGCTTTTTCCTTAAAACATGGTGAAAATTATAGTACTGTAGCTGTCTGGTTGGTTTTAAAAGGTCTATAAAGCTTTAATTCTGTAGTTAGCATTACAAGGCATACTTCTGTCACATTTAATAATTGTTGAGTTGAAGTGGCTTCTTTGAGCTGGAAGTGAGAAAAAGATACGAATCTATCTTCTCTTCTAGTGAACATAATTATAAGAAAACATGGCTTAATTCTCATATGCAAGTTTTCAAAGCACAAATCTACACCTGTATGCTCGTTTCCTCACTAGTTAAGGCCTCTCAGCTTTAAAATACATTTTTAAATATTTGAAGTGGGACTGGGAGGTGATTGATGTCAAAGGACTATCTTAAACATACCATTTCAGAGTTCATGATACAAGGACAATAAATATTGAGCTTGACCTTAGTGTGGGTGTAAGTTTGAGATGTTTTACTTTTTGATGATGACATTTCTTTCCAAAAGGCACCCAGAGAAGATCTCTGGTGAAAGAATAAAGTGGATGATTTTGCATCCTATGCATAATCCGCATATTATTGATAATGTATTTTTGAATTTTTAAAGGGAAAGATGTGAGGCAATTTTTTAGAATGTCATGGCTCTATATTTAAGAGGCAGGCAAGAATAAGAGAAATGTTCAGTTGTTTAATCACTCCGGTTTAGTCTTGGCACATAATTGCACATGGCTAATGCAATCTGTGCTTGAAAACTATGGTGAATGTAAAACCTCCCAAGAATGCCATAATTGTAGGCTATACCAGAATGCAGTCTTTAAAAAGACAATGGGAAGCCATTTCCCTATTTATTATTCCGAGGAAAGATACATGGATTATGTCCATAATTTATCCTCTTTGTGTCAATGGGACATAATACCTGAAGTAATTTAATCCAGAGTTTACTTCAGCAATGATCAGGGAACAGGCTGTCATGGACCAGCTATCCTGCTGGAGTTATCACCAAATCTTAAGAAAGGCAATCCATGCTTTCACATTACTTGGTTGACCTGTTAGTTCTAGAAGCATTGCTAGACTACACATTTTCTAATTAGTAGTATAATATGGGGAGGACAATCTGAGCACAACTTCTTAAAAGCTGAAACCCAATCCTTCATGTTCACATCTTCAGCATAATTATTGTTATAGAGAATAGCTGGGAAAATTTACTCTTTTTAATAGCCAGCTGGTTACTCAACAAAAGCAGAGATGAAATCCTACCATTGAGATATGACATAAGATACGAGCATGTTGACAACAATTCAAAGATACTCTTGCAAGCTGAAAAAAGATCCCACAAGCAGGGGCTAAGAGGAAGATCATAAAAGACTGAGCATGATATAAATACAGAACACTCTCTTAGAAAAGGAAGTATTTAACAGTATACAACATCCTGCAGGAGGCATGTTGCTCTAAACTTGACATTTCTGCCTGGAATTAAGGAGTATACTTTGCAACATTTGTTGTGTACATATTTTAAGCTAATCTAAGGGCCTCCATTTCTTCTTAGACAAGTGTTTTGTAACTATGAGGAGGAAGGTTGAAGAGCCAGGTTAGACACTTAATAGCAGTATAAAAACTGATATATAGTACTAATATTCATTATGAATGGAAAGCAGCTTCTTGCTTCCAAATTTTTAGCCCCATCCATAGAACAAGACAAAAACACATCCATATGGAATTCAAAATAAATTATTTCCCATGTGTGTTTTTGGCATGCTGTAAAATTATTAAAAATACTATAAACCAATTTAAAAATGTCCTTAATAATTCCACGTGGTTACTTGATTTAATAGCAGTCTGTGCTCCCATTTCAGGTAGAGTATATAGTTTTTTTAATACATTTCTAAACATATGCCCTCAAGTATAACCCTAATGTATGCTATGATAATAATAATACTTTATTTGCGGTCACAGACCAAAACACAAGTACAACGAAAGAAGAACATGGATATGCTATGATATGTTTCCTAGTTATTAGTGTAGTGACCTAATTTTAAGCTATTGTCCACTAGTGACTGAGTGCATTTTCGTAGCACTACCCAGCCATCATTGAAGCAATGCAGATCATTTCCCAGCTCATGTTATTTTTGCACAACAAGGGTTGTATGATTGTAATTGGGTAAGTCACTAATTGGGTACTTGGAACAAAGATGTGCTATGCACCTCTTTCAAAGTTTTGCAGAGAGATTCCAGTAAAAATATAAAATCAGTGCACAAAATTTCCATGCAATTATTCCCAATCATATCTTTACTGTATAGCTATTCTGATGCCTCTACTGTTGTTAAAAAATGGAGGACATCACCTCATTAGTTGTTAAGGTTTTGTATTTTGTTGAGATAACAGTACTTTTTAATATGTATCCGGCCTGAATAAAAATGTATTTAATAATCCTACATTGTCCAACTTAATTTTCTTCCCTCTTACTACCAGGGACTAATCATAACTCACAGAATTTTCTGAACATCCATTGCACATAATAGCATCTTTTTGAGTATATTGCTTTTGAAATTTTGATTTATATGCACCTGAACAATCTTTATTGCACTTCTCCCTTCTATGCAATTGACTTTGTTCATTTTTTAAACATTCATACTTCTTATTTTTCTTCCCCAATTTTATTCCACCATATTCCCATGGGGTGATGACAGCAGGTGGGTTGAAATAGCAGCCCATCTGTCTTCCTTTTCTATGGCAGCAATCCTATGCACATTTGCCTGGGAATAGACCCGATTTAATACAATGGATTACTTTGGAATAAACATGCATAAGGCTTCAGTTTTCCTTGCTTCCTTCCTTCCTTCCTTCCTTCCTTCCTTCCTTCCTTCCTTCCTTCCTTCCTTCCTTCCTTCCTTCCTTCCTTCCTTCCTTCCTTCCTTCCTTCCTTCCTTCCTTCCCACACAGACACATTAAAAAAGAAATCCATGGTGGCTCAATAGAAAAATGGAAAGATTTTCTTTCCATTCTTTATCAGCTCTTCTCAGTGAGTTCTATTAATTGTGTTAATGTTGGTGTTGGGGAAAAAAGGAATATTTATTTAAATATATATCGTAGTGCTGAGATATACATATTAACATTAAATCATAATTTAAAGATCTTAATATATTTTGTTCAGAATACAGGCAATATCATTCTAATAATTGCATGTATTGTTGAGGAAAATTCAGGTAATGATTTTTCTGGCCATGGATTTTCATTAGATTCTACAAGTAGCAGGCAGAATCAGCAGCTGTAGTTGCTTAATGTCCTATTTTGTCTGTAATAGTTGATATTTCACTATTGTTTTCAACAAAGAATAATAGAACTTGGGATATGGTATTTTAATATTACCAAAATCATGAATAACTTTATGCTAGAAATGAAATGTACATTAAGTAATATGAAATTCTACTTCTCTACATTTAGGAATCAATGGTTTCTACTTTGGAGTGCATCTGTGGTTTAAGAAGAAAGGATTAAAGCTCACAAACTTAAAAAGACATATTTTATACAGAAGACTTGCCTAGCCAGAAAAAAAAAACCTACTTTAGGATCCTTCCTCTGATATAGAGACGTAGATATGTGCGATAGATTTCAATTAGTCCCTAAAAGTTGGTCAACTTAATATTCTGAAGGTTGGTTGTGGGAGGCTTCCTTCCTTTTTCTATACTGATTTCCTTGGTAATGGAAAGCAGATTTGTGAATGGCAATAGGAAATTAGCCATTTTCAGTGGGAAGGAAGTCATATTATATACACACACACGCACACACACACACACACACACAAATAAAAGTTGCTTGTGAACAATATATTATAATTTTTTAGGACTAACTCAATAAAGAATAATAGTTGGAAGGGATCTAGAGGCTCTAGTCTAAGTCCCTGCTCAGGCAGGAACCCCTATACCATTTCAGACTAATAGTTGTCCAATCTCTTCTTTAAAACCTCCACTGTTGTAGCATCTACAAGTTCTGGAGGCAAGTCATTGATTAATTGTTCTGTCAGGAAATTTCTCCTTATTTCTAAGTTGCTTCTCTCCTTGATCAGTTTCCATCTATTGCTTTTTGTCCTGCCTTCAGGTGCAGGACAAAATAGGAAAATAGGTTGACTCCCTGTTGTTGTTGTTGTTTTTGTGGCAGCCCCTCAAATATTGGAACACTGCTATCATGTCACTCCTAGTCCTTCTCTTCATTAAATTAGACATACCCAATCCCTCAACCATTCTTCATATGTTTCAGCCTTTAATCCCTTAATCATCTTTGTTGCTCTTCTCTGTAGTCTTTTCAGACTCCCAACATCTTTTTATATCAGGTGACAAAACTGAATGCAGTATCCCAAGTGTGGCCTTACTAAGGCATTATAAACTGGTAGTAACAATGATATTGATTCCATATCTCTAATGCCTAGGACTGCATTAACTTTTTTGGCAGTTGCAGCACACTACTGGTTTATATTTAAGTGATTGTCCACAAGGAGTCCAAGATCCCTTTTACAGTTACTGCTATTGAGCCAGGTATCACCTGTGCATTTGTTTTTTCTTGTCTAAATGTAGAACCTACAACACGAATAACTCTGGATAGTTGAAATAAAACAAAACTGTTCTGATTGTCTTCTGCATGATTCCATCTAAACTCTTACTCATAATGCTAAGTCACAGTTCAAAAAGCAAAGAAGCTAAACCAGCCTTCTACCATTGCTGAGTGTTTAATGTTTTTACACGATAGTCATATGATGAGAATTAGTAGTTAACTTTTTTTGTTTGCTGTTGTTTAGGATGGCCATCCATATTTCACAATTTTATAGTATGGAATTTGAGAAAGAAAAGTGATGTAAGGAGTCATTGCACTTAATGAGTGAGTTGCTGGTCCCAATTGTAATTACTAAATGAGAACAACCTATAATTTATAAATAATTATAGCAATTTTAATATATTGTAACCTAGGTTTATTAATAGTTTTTCCTCAATCATATTCACTTTAAAAATTTAAAAGGCAAAAATGACCATTGTCATTCTTATTTCAAATATTTACGCCACAGTTATCAACTACAGAGATAATGATGGGACTAAAGTGTTGAAAGTTATAGTCCTCTACCATGTGGAGACCAACTAGGATCCTCAGGCCACAAAAGAAGTTACTTGGTGTTGGACACTTTGATGATTTGGCTGAAGTACTTCAAAAATTGAATTATATGCATGGTTATTTCTTTTAAAACAGTTTAATAGCAATAGCACTTAGACTTTTATACCACTTCACAGTGTTTTTACAGCCCTCTCTAAGAAGTTTACAGAGTCAGCATATTACCAGCAACAATCTGGTTCCTCAATTTACTGACCTCAGAAGGATGGAAAGCTGAGTCAACCTTGAGCCTGCTGAGATTCGAACTGCCAAATGGCAGGCAGCCAGCAATCAGCAGAAGTATCCTGCAGTACTGCATTCTAACCACTGTGCCACCATGGCTCTAATAATAATACATGTAGTAGTATACAAAGAAATGGAAGTCAAAATTTCTAAAACTATAAATGATTGACATAATGAGCTTGGACAGTATCACTACAGAAGTCTTAAGCTTTTCACCTTTAATAACATTCTTTGATGATGTTCAAATCTAACCACATTGGACCATAGATTCTCAAACATTAGTATAACAGCACAGAGATGTTAAAATAATTTTCATGCAATTGTATGACTTAAAACAATAAACAGCATTCTAGGAATATCTGTTGAACCAGCCAGTTATGGGAAGCTGATTATTGCATGCATGAAAATGAAGCTCTTACTGTTGACATCTATATTTTAATCAAAGAATTAACAGAAGTAAATTCTTAGAGGGAAAGCATGTAGTTGTAAATAATACAGTATTGTATTACAAAGATCACTGATAAACAGGATGCAAGATAGGGCTTAAACTATATCCTGAGTGCCTTCCTTTGTGTAAAGTGTGTAAACTTTACCTAAGACACCTGTGAACATTAGAGGAATGGAAATCTAGACAAGCATACTGATTTTACATTCCCAGAAAGATAGTGAGCAAAGAAAAAAGAAACTATCTCTGTTAAATACAAGAGGAATGTTTACTGTTGCAAATTAATCCCAATATAGAAAAAGAACAAGCCATATCCCAACATATCAAGTTATCCAACTCCTGTTCAAATTTCTTTGGTGTGATTATAGTTTTCTTGAACAAAAACTAATTCATTTTAAGCTGCTTAGATATTTTTTCCAGAGGGCAAAAAGAGCATGCAGATTATCAAATCATTCTACTTTCTTGAATTCATTTAATAGCAAAAGTAATAGCAATGGATGGATTGATGGATTGAAGGATGACTGGACAGACAGATGGACGGAACTAATTTTCATTTTTCACAATGCAATATAATAGTAACACTCTCTGAAACACTGCCTCTTTTTAAATAAGTTTCCTTTTTTCTTTCAACCTTGATACGTTTTGATAAAATGGGATAAGCTAAACATGGAAGCATTTTTTCCAAGGACATCTTCTCTCCATGGAAAAAATCATACCTGTTAAAATTATAGGGTTCTCCTCCTTGAAATAAATGAGCAGAACCATAGCTCGTCAGCATTATATTAGCACTGGAGTAGTTAAGATATATTTTCTAAATCCTAACTCAACATGTGTCATGGGATCTGTTTTTCTACAGGCTTCCCAACTACTTGAATCCTGGTAACTACACATTGATTCAGGCACCCTTATGAAAAAAAACAGATATAAATGTTTGTGGTTAAGGTGATAACCCTTTTGTTTTCTCTGTAATTCATCACAGGGCTTGTCAGGGCTGACAGCTCAGGCGATTTTTTTTTTTTGAACACCTCTTTATCTGACAGCTCCATGCATCATAAAGCAGCAAACAGAATTAGATCAAAGTCTACCAGTCTCTGCCGCCTTAGTAAGGTACGCAATCCTGTTTCTATCTTTATCCAGGCTCTGACAGTTCATTTTAACTGGCAACAGGGGGGAAAGGAATACTAGTGACTGGGGGGTGGGTGTATGAAGAATGGGGAGAAGGAGAAAGAAAGTTTATTTTAAGGAGGCAGAGAAGTGCAGCTTTTCAAGAAGTACAGTGTTTTCACATATCATTCCCATCTGAAGCACAAAGCCGAAGACACAAGCCTGAAGATGACGAATGAGATTTCATCGAAACATTGCCAAGATACTTCCAATTTTACGCGGGAGAAAACCCGAATAACCAAAGATCCACATACAAATACCTGCGGAAACCTCAGAAAACAATTATGAACTATGTTTATATATTGTCTAAATGCATAAACTAGAGTTTTTCCACAAATTATTTTAAGGGCATAAACTTACAATTTCTGGCTGCTGCTAATATTGTTACTTTCTCCCTCCTCCCTCCCCCTCCTCTTCCCTCTCCATCCATCCATCCATCCATCCACCCACCCACCTGTAAAATTCTGAATTTTGGTTATAATATGTAATACAAACTAAACTTAAAGAAAGAAAACTGAAGGAATAAAAAGTGCAAGAAAAATGATAAAAGAGAAAAAGAGAGAAAAAGTAATGATATAACAAGGAAAGAAAAAAGAACTATGTATAAGAAATTTCTAAGCTTCATTACAACAAAAATAAACAAGTTAGCAACTCTTCAATACTCCTAAGGTTCCAATCACTTATCTCTTCATCCCATATCGCATCTCTTATCTATAGACAAATCCATAAAAATCCCTCTTGTCAGTCCCCAATGTCAGCAAAAAGGCTGCCAGCTCACCACAACTGCTTGTAACATATTTTAAACCTAATCAAATAAACCAACTTTATATATCTGCCTTTTATTTATAACAGTTTAATCTTTAATTCATTCAAATATTGTTGTAGAATTTGATTTCTCTCCATTTCTTCTTTTCCCAATTGTATAGAGTTCTTCATGACTTTAACAAGACTCTTTTGTAAAACCAATAAGAAAAGAAACAAAGTATTATTTCACAGAAAGAGTAGTGGAAGCTTGAAACCAACTTTCAGCAGAAATAGAAGCCCAGTCATCAATAATTGAGTTTAAACATACTTGGGATAAACACATTGTCTATCATCTGACAAAAATATTATTATTGTTCTTGTTATTGTTGTTATTATTATATATCATCATCAACAACAACAGTGACCTAAGCGCCAAAGCTCACTGCAGCAGTATTGCCAAAAAGGCTTTAAGAGTTGTAAATCTAATTTTATGAAGCTTCTCCTCTGGTAATACTGATTTGTAAACTAGGGCATTCAAAACCTTTGCTAGACCAATACTTGAATACAGTTCTGTTGTCTGGAATCCGCACTGTATATCAGGCATAAATACAATTGAGTGAGTCCAGAAGTATTTTACCAGAAGAGTACTACATTCCTCTGTTCGCAACAGAATACCCTACACCACCAGATTTGAGATTCTAGGCTTAGACAACCTTGAACTACTCTGGCTAAGATTGGACTTAAGCATAGTACATAAAATCATATGTTACAAGGTCTTACCAGTTAATGAATATTTCAGCTTTAACCACAACAACACAAGAGCAAACAACAGATATAAACTTAATGTAAACCACTCTAAACTTGATTGCAGGAAGTACAATTTCAGCAACAGAGTGGTCAATGTCTGGAACTCATTATCTGATTCTGTTGTCACCTGCTCAAACCCCCACTCCGTTAACCTCAAACTAACCTCTATTGACTTCACCCCATTCCTAAGAGGTCTATAAGGGATGTGCATAAGCACACAATCATGCCTACCTCCGTGTCATATTGTCCCCAATTATTAGTTCCTATTTCTTATATTTAAACTTATGTTTATTCTTATTTCTATTATATTGTAAGCATTTGACATAAATAAATAAATAAATAAATAAATAAATAAAATGAACTTAGAACAGTTCCCATCCTGCAATGATATATGTAACACCATCAAACATCCAGATTTGCCTATCCCAGGTCCTTGGTAAGGACTTGATAGGTAGACAACAATGCAAGAGTCAGTCTGAACATCTGGCTCACTGTGTGATGATCAATAATAATAATTATATAAAAATAATTATAATTAATTAATTCAAGAAAGCAAAAAAACTCACAAACTCAAAGAGCAGATTTGATGGGCTACTGAGTCTTTTTCTGCTATCAGATTTTTATGTTTCTATAAAAAAATCCAGATCACTCTCTTGGTTTCTCATGTGTATTTTTAAATTTAAGGCCTCAATTTCTTTTGTAGATCAGATACAACACCCTTTTCATTCTCTTGATCTTTTAATTGTAAATTGACTTTTGATACCTTTTCTATCTTGTGAGCTAATTTTCCCCCTACATTCATAATTCTTCAATAATATCTTTTAGACATAGTCTATCGATAACAGTAGACATCATTGCTGACATTGATGGTGTTATAATTACTATTTTCTAAATCCATTCTTGAAGTCTCCCTTAGTATTTGTTGTGGTTCACTGGTAGCCTGCGCAGATGGCAGCAGAATTGGATAGCAGGGGTCAGAGAAGTATTTTCATTATTAGAACATTTTGCAACATTTTGTAGCCTTAGAACTATTCCCTCTACCTAAAAACTTCAGTCCTCTCTAGTGTCCAGTTTGAAATAATGAAATCACTTATTTTTGTTTCTTCTAAGAACCAAAAGAGAATATATTTACTCTGAGAAGCTGTTAGTTCTTTATACTTAGTTCCAAAATCTTATTGTAAAAAAATATATCAATGTTTCAATTTGATTTGGAAAATTAGTTCATTTATAACTTTCCAAGATCAAAAACTTATTTAACTTTTTGTTATTTATTTCAGATTTTTAGAATTCTTAAGCTTTGATTAAAATTTTCTTTCATTCAGAATTGAAGCAGACTCACCCAGAATTTTCAAACTTGTTGGCCTGAAGATCTCTAATGGTTTAGAAGTAGCTAATAAGCAATTCCTGAAAGTGGTTAGAAAGTGAAGTTTGCAAATTTAGTGTCCTTTAAAAGCCTCTTCAATGATTACTAATAAGATGGTTCATCCTGTCATTTGCTGGTGTTCAAAACCACAGAAAACTGCTGTCCTGTGGTTTCCTCATGAGGAGCAGCCATCCAGAGCGTATGTGGACATTTTTCTGTCCTTTCCTTATCTGGAGAGATTCCAGGTATCCAGTCTATTCATCAATTCCTTGGTCTTTACCACAAAAAAAACATCTTCAGTTCACCATAACTCTCCTGGAAGTCTAGTTTCTTCATATCCTATGGCTGATGGAATCAGTGGTCCCCAACCTTTTTTGTACCACGGACCGGTACCAGCATCACAAAATGATCCACGGACTGGTACCGGCATCAGCATGCACGACCAAGGCAAGGCGAGCTGAGCGACCGGCCAGCCAGCCATCCCCTGCTTCTCCCTGCCACCTTCAACTCCTTTGTACCTTCTCGCGGTCGATGGGCTTTTCAGGCTCTTTCTTAATCTCCTCCTGAGTAACGTGAGACTCCACCGCCATCGGGACGGCTCTTCGTTCGAAGCCGCCCCCCCCTCTTCGACAAAACTAAGGCGCGAGGATTCCTTCAGCACCCAAACGCCGCTTTCCAACCGACGACCAACAAGCTCACCCGGAAGCACTTTCTCAAGCGCCGTCGAAACAAGATGGCAGTGCCCAAGCAAAGTAGGCAGCCCGGTACAAAATGATCCACAGACCGGTACCGGTCCGGGGCCCAGTGGTTGGGGACCCCTGATTTAAGACATTGATTGGCTGCATTTGGATACCTACAAGTCTATACTTCAGCAGGTAACATATATATACACAGACTCTTCATTTCTGATACAGCCTCAAGTGAGTGCTCAGAAACATTTGCTTTTGATTTCCATGTCATATAAAAATATGGCCATGACATTGGGAACATCTTATGTACAAACCTGAAACTGAAATAATTCTCTTCTAGGTTTTCCACAGCATAATCAAGTGCAAATACTTGATCCAAGAAAGACTGCCTTTATGCTTGAGAAGATTTCACAAGTGGTATTTTTAAGAATAAACAAAATAATATTAAGGCTGTAGGAGAATTCTTACAGAGAATTATAGTAAAGGTCTCATTAGGGAATGGCCCAATTTTCCTTGTGAATGATTTAGTAAAAGAAAACTGCATTAAAATTAATTTGAATTCATCCTTGCCAGGCAGAAAATCTCTCTGCTGTAAACAACAACCTCTTAATTAGACAAGTTGCCCTTTTGTTTTCTAACAACAGCCCAACAGATATGTTTCTGCCATACTGAGTTGTCTTATGAGGATTAGCTAAAAGAAACTGCATGTTGAACTTCACCTTTTAATTAACTTTTAATGAATTGTTTATCCAACCGAGCCTGTCACACTCAGAGCACCAAAATAGGGGCGCATCTACAGCTCCACGTTAAAGATATTTTGAAAAAACATATTCTGTGTATGTTATAGATTTCCTCTCTGTCATACTTGTGTACCCCTATAACACTGCTCAATCATAAGTATTGATTCAGAGTCAGATAATCCTATATAATTTAGAATATGTATTATAAAGTCATCACAGAACAAAGCAGGGCAGGGCAGAAGCAATATCTAATTATGTAAACATAACATCTTTATTTATCAGTTTCTGTTGCAGGGAAATAGATTTTCTTTATTTATGATGGCCTCGGTAGAGTTATCTTAGGTGGAGTGTTGTAGGGAGGTGTTGGCTGTCATGCCCTTGGCTGTTGGCAACATAGGCTCCTGTCTAGCTTGACAATGATTGGATTCTGGGAAAAAAGCTAGATCGAGCTGAGGATTTGTGGTGTGGCATGTGTAATCAGTCTTGGCACTTGCTGTCAGGAAGACAACTTTGGTTCTGAGTCTGGAGGATCATTAGGAATGATACATCAAATGCTTGAAAACAAATGGGGGCTTAATCTTCAATAAAAGAGAACATCAGCAAAAAGTGTCTTCCATGACTCTGGTTACCTGACATGCTCGGAGAAATTGGCATGCTTACCTGTATTGCATTTTCTTTTTCTTTTTACAGAATTCACGTAGCATATATTGCCACAGAAGATAACAAATCTATTTTACCATGCAAAAGACTGAAGTGAAAATGCCCTCACATATAAACCTACAATCCGAAATGGTTTTAAATCAATAAGTTATTTCCTCCCCAAAGTCTTAGTTGCTGGAGACAATTCTTAATTGATAGAGCTGAGAATTCAGATCTCTCTTTTTGATTCAAAGCTCTTCTGCCTCCAATATGCTACTACATCAGAAATGAGAAAGCAAATAATCAAGAAATCATTTTCACCCCTTGTTAGCCATACTTTAGTACTTACCAAAGTATGTATATACTCACTAAAGTATGGCTAAGATGGAAACTCCAGTTAATAAAGGATGAAGATAAAACTTTTTATTAATTGATAACTGTAATTGTTTTGGCTTTATGACCTCTGTATATGTATCTATTTTGAAATAATCTGTGGGTGATGTCATATATTGTTTAATTTTGATTATTGAAAAAGAGAAAGGACTATTAGCAGAAAAAAAATGTGATATAAGGTTAAATTGGATGTAATCCTGCTCCATGGTATTTAGAGATCAATTTTGTTCAGCCTTGGGGTGGAGAATGGCTGTTGTGGTTGGGAATCTTGGAAATTGTACTCCAGTGTGGGAAAACCAACTTGAAACAATTATTCATTTGTTATGCTTTTCCAAGATTATATAATGATAGAATTTTGGATTGATTTTTTTTCAGCATTGTTTGAACACAGTTATTAATGTAAATCAGCTAACTTGAAATGAATCAATTAATTATTCCAAGTACCATTATTTTTTAATTATGTCTGTGTTCATCTGTATGTTATTCCTAAACAAGTCCATAGTTATATTTTATGTTCAAGGCTAAAGAAGACAGTAATGTTCCTTAGTTTAACTAAATAGTTGGCATTGTAAATCATGGTTTTCATCTTACAAAAATCATGGATTTTAACAAATACAATTCCGTTTTGCCAAGATCTGGTTCAGACGCGCTGATTCTCTCACCACCTGATTCTGAAATACTTCATTCCAGTGCGTGCATTTGGTGAATCACAGTTGCATGCTATGCAATGTTATGCAATGGTACAGATAGTCCTTGACTTACGACAACAATTGAGCCCAATCATCATAAATATGAGTTAGTTGCCAAGGGCCTGAATTTTGATCAAGTGACCATGAGGATGCTACAACACTCGTAAGTGTGAAAAACAGTCATAAGTCACTTTCTTCAGTGCTGTGGTAATTTTGAATGGTTACTAAATGAACTGTTTGTTGTAAGCTGAAGATTACCTGTAGTTTAAAAATGGGACAAGACCAAACCAAACATGGCTGTGTGAGATTAGGCAAACTATAGGACTGCTGTGTCACCAACCAGAGAACTCAAATATCTCTTCTGTCATAGAAATGAAATGTCTACTCTGAATTGCAGATATGAACCACTTTATAAAGCTGAGGTGAAAATGAATAGCATAATGGATTGGAAGTATGTCTTTTTTCATTCTAGACTTCTTCAATACTAGCTGGCATATTGCTTTCAGTGAAAGTTACTTTTGAATCTTAGTTTCTTTAAGACCTATAAAGTGATTGTAATCTATGCAATAATATTCACTCAGCAATGCTTCAATCAAGCATGGAATACTGAGGAAAACATGGGATTGTATTGAAAAGGCCATAGAATGGGGACATTTCTAACTGAACTTATTTGAGGTAATTAAAACGCTAAAGAAATAACATGTCAAAAATTGAGTTGTTGTCCAATTCTATATGAATCAATGGGAGTTCTGACACGGACTTTTGTGCAACGTATTTTACATTGATGGCATTTTAGATAGCTTTTATCTGGGTTTTATTTTTGCTAAATTGAAGCGTCTTGTATCTCTACTTATCTGAAATTCAGCTCAGAGGGACCTGTTTATAATGGTCATACATCTATAAGTTTTAATTGTATTTCTAATTATATGTCATATCCACAATTATAACATTATCATGCAGATTAATTCAAACCTTTGTAAATAAGCAGAGTTAGTTTCCTCTTTGAATTATTATTCTCCAGTTCTGGAGAAAATCTTGTTTCAAAGAAACAAGATCAAAGCCGTGTGTGTGTGTGTGTGTGTGTGTGTGTGTGTGTGCTTGGGTAGGGTGGGTGGGTGGAGGGAAGGAATGAATAACAATGGCTGTTTTCCCCCAGTAGCCATGTTTGCAGCCATATTTATTATAAGTAGCCTTGGGCAAAAAACTTATACGTCTCATTAATCCAAATCAGCTTCCTGGGTTGTATGCTAAATGTGGTTGCAGTTGCCACATAGTATATGTTTTCTTTTACACCTTTTGTTCTTCAGTACAGCACTTATGAAACTAAGGAACAATTGTCACGTCCCATTGAATGAATAAAATGTACAAGAATTGATGGGGCTTTCTATCTAATGTAGTTACCATGAACCTGGTTTGTTTATTTAATGAACAAAATGTCAGAGTGTATCTGCATCCTACTGACATCTGAAACAGTGGCAGCTGCTGGTGGCAGATTTCCTGAAACAGAGGTGCAGAATTAACCAGGGCAATTTGCATTTCATCCAAAACAAAATCCCTTTTGAAAATATTCTTTAAATGTCTATATATGCATGCACACACACATGCATATGTTGTGCACAGATGTTTTGTGAACTACTATAAAATGGCAGAGAGGCAAAGGCCATTTTTAATCCTGCTAAAATCAAACCAGCTTTATTGCAAATATATTTGCAGGACATTTAGAATTATGGTGATTTAATTATCTAGTGGTATTTCAGTCAAAAGAAAAATGCCAATCATGGCTGTACTTAGTAATATAATTTTTGTATTTATATTGAGATAAAAATATAGGGAATTATGAAAAGAATGCTATAATGTATAGAAATAATGTACTGAATTTTCTCTTTGTATTTTGGATTAGCTATTGTCATTTTTGAAGCAAACTTGTAAGGCTGATGATTTCCCAGTTTTGATATTGAGGGGAGCACACCATAGTCATGGCAAAATAACCTGGTTAGGGAAACTTAGACAGATATGGCTGAGCAGAGATTTGAAGTCAGTTTCTCCAGCTGAGGTCCAACATTATAAATCTAAAGCTTAATTTCAATTAAGGTTCATTCAACTCAATGGGTGAAGTTAAGCAGCAACTGATTATTTGGAACTGATTATTACTCCCTGAAAGACCACCAGGCTTTAGGTGAGACTGGAAATAAAAAAAGTCCTAGATGAAGGCAATAGCAAATAACTTCCATATTGGTGCCAAGATATCCATGAAGTCATAAAAATCTATTTCAATTGAAGGGAAATGTTTCCTTTTTTGGCATGTGTAAGGTTACATTCTAATCCTGTTTATCAAAAGGAGGTTCTATTTTCTTCAAGAATTTTTTATTGTAACTTAAGACATGATCTGATATACAATACCATATCTAAATATTATACATGATAACAATATTAATCTATAACCATATTTGAACAAAGTTCTGGGATTCATTCTTGAATTCAAAATCTAATCAGACATCACCTCACTGGATTGCCTTTTATGAGGCACTTTCTCTCATTTTAGCTTTCCCTCTTTGTAAAATAAAAAAGAAGAAAAACTGTTAACTGCTTGACACAGGAATACTTCTATGAAAATTGGGGATAACAACTGAGATCAATTTAATTGTTTGGGTCACCTTTCTTCAACCTTGTGTTCTCCAGATGTGTTCCATTACTACTTTCATCATGGCCCAAATAACTGAAATGGAGTGGAACATGTGGAAATTTTCTTAGTAGACTGTGTATTTAATTTTAATCTTGCTCCACTGTAAAGCTTTATGCAATACATGACACTTCTTAAAAGAAGTGTCCAAACAGAAAAGGAAAATATAAATGAACACTCCTTAAGCCATGAAATGGCATTTTAAGAATGAAGTGGAAATGTACTAACAGATCATATACTGATTCCTAATATATAAGAAAATCCAAAAGATATAGACATGCAAAAAATCTGCCATTTCAAGATTTTGTAGTGAGAGTCACAATTTATATATATCTAGCCTGGTAATGAAACATTCGGAAACCAACCTACAAGCTTGGAGAATGAACCTTCACTCTCATCCTACATATAAGCTACAGATATTTGCCACTATTGCATATATATTTGTGTGTGTGTGTGTGTGTGTGTGTGTGTATGAAAATAATCTACAAATGTATTTTATTATGAAAATACAATTGCAAAAGGATTACCCTCATGCAAAAATGCATGAGAAGTAAGAAAAATGGGATTTTATGTGGTCGAGTATAAAAACTGTATAGAAATATCCCAACTTGCAGTGAAAAAAAGAACAATATGACAAAAACAAAACAAAAAAAATCAGCATCTGTGATCCTTGCAAAAAGCTTTTAAGACACAAGATTCAGATGCTTTCCAGTGAGTCCAACAGGTATTCTACTTCCCCTACTACTGCTACTTAACTAATCTCAAAGTACCTGATCACTGGAGGGCCTTTACTCTCACACAATGTAAGCTCCCCTCAGCTGTCCTTGAAGACCAATACAAGAAGATTCCTTACAAGAGGGACAACATCCTTGTGATTCTGGACACATTCAAACAGAAGAGCATTTACTGCTCCAATGCGTGTACTGCAGAGACATTCATGCCATTGTTGTCATGAACTCTGGTGGAGGGATCTAATATGGATATCTTAAGATATCAGCTTGTCCTATCACTAATTTACCACCATTATTGCTTAAATACCCAGGGTGCACAGGACAATTCTATACTTCCCTACTGCTAAATACTAATCCTGCTACAACATATGTTGCCAGTTTCTGCTCAGCAGCACTTAAAATCCAACAGAAGATGATCTGTGCCATTAACTAGTCTTAGTGAGCATTTAGTTCATCATTTTAAAATGCTCTATGATGGATTTCATCTACCATGTACTAACCTTTATTTCCCCTACACCATTTAATGCCCCTACTTCTCCTTTTAGATTCCTATTTGACTTTTGTTTATCTATATACTTGTGTTATATTTTTTGAATTTTTATAATTATTATTTTAAGTCTCTGATGTATTTCTATGCTTTTTAATTGACCTTCCTTATGCTAGGCCTTTCTCTAACTTTTCATGCCTCTTGCTCATGATAGGCTATTTTATTCGGATGTATGATGGATCAGAACTCAAATCTTCTCTGCACCCCTGATGCAGAACTCTGGTGGAGGGATCTAAATGGAAATCTTAGGGTATCAGCTTGTCCTAATTTCTGCTTCCTGTATTAATGCCCAAGCAGCTCACTGTAAAAGTTAAAGTCCCCCTTTATAATGTTTACTGTTTGGAATAGCTGGTCTTCTGCCACAACATTTGTATGCTAAGATTGATCTGGCTCCATGGGGAAGCAGCAGATCTTCTGCTATTCCCATCAAAAGCAGTGCTATGGATTCTCATCTGGGTTGCAAGATACATTTTCAGTGTGGCCAATAATTTTGTCAGCCTTTATATGCAAGGAAAGGCAAACACTATCTTTGTGTTTAGTTCATGACAGTGCAAAGCTCTGAACCAATTGGTAAAAGGGCCAATTATGAGCATGTCTGGCAATTAAAAATAATTGGGAAGCAGATTTGCCACTAACTCTTCCAAGAATGCCAGTTATGATATAATGATGTTTCATTAAACAGGCTGAAAGCTGTGAGCTCCGTATGGCAGATGCAATTAGGAAGGATCATAAGGAAAGAGGAAAAAAGGAAAAACATTAAAAATAATCCCAGCAATGATTAGCATCGCATTTAATGGCCACTTCATTAGCTAATTGATTTCTTATTAGTTACAGGAGAAAGCCCAGTTAGGGGCTCTGCACAACTAATTAACAGCATTTACACAATTAGTCCATTGCTCATTTGGTAACCAAAAACAGCCTTGGAACTGACTATGTTTGTGATGCTCTGGGCCATTTGATGTGTTTCAGTTTCTTTTTATTATTGCACTAATATTGGCTTAACCACCAAATAAAATATTCACTCTGAAAGGACTTTACCAATTTCAATTAGCATTTGGGGGAGAGGAAAGGTTTAATCATTCCAACAAGAAAATCAGAACTTCCTTCCTTTCTTTATTTCCTCTCACACATCTGCTCCTTATTTACTGCTAGGCAATGATTCCAAAACTGTCATGAAAGAATCAAATGCGCCTTAAAGAAATAAGCAACAATCTTGATGAATGCTATATAACCATCAGAACAGGAAAGCTCTGAGCTGCACTGATCAATTTCCTTAAACATCTTACTCTTATATATATTATACACATTATACCCTAGTATATCCCATGCTGCAGGTGACCAGGAAAAAGGAGAGAAAAGAAAGACTCTTGAAGCATATTTCCTGTCCAGAAAATCCAAATTCACCTCAAAAAATATATTTATTTTTATATTAATAAAGGTGCAGATTATATAAAAGAAAGAAGTATATTGATGTTAAACTGAAACGTCATATTTTCAAGGTAAAGGAAATAATTTCCCCTCTGTTAGATATTCTTTTTGTAGACATCTTTGTTATTCTTTTACAAGAAAATTTACAAAATTACAGTTAAATATATTTTGAAGGCATTTTTCTAATTCCTAGGCAGAAATCTTGATTATAATTTCCTCAGAGTAGATCCCCTGAATTCAACCTAGATAACACTGCACTGTAATTATTACTGTTTTCCTATTTGAAATTAAGATGTTGGTCATCTCCTAGATATCAACAATGTCTAGGAGAGAGCCCTTTTTTTTACATGCGCTGTCACAGAAACTCCAGCCTATTTAAACAATTCACAAATCTGAAATTTCTTGATTATCATTTCTTGGATACTACTCAAAAAATGGTAGGTGTAGCCAATCACGAAAGATAAAAATAAAAAGGGGGGTATCAAATTTAGAGGAGATTACTAGAGATATTTTCAGATGCAGTGATGTCCATAAGCATCTGTTTATTGTACTGTATCATTGACCTTGACCTTGGTTTTAAAAACAATGGATTCATAACATGGCTTTTTAAGTGCTGACATTTTGTTCTTCATTTAGGCAGTAACGTGTCTTGGATAGTTAGCTTTATTGTACCTCTTTCCTTGTATAAAAGTCCAAGCTTTTAACCAGCCTTTTCCCCAATGGCTACCTTCCACAAATCTACGGCTTTTTAAAGATTCTTACCTAACAGGAATTAGTATAATAAACAATTAAAAAGACTCATTGACTGATTAACACTGAGGTAATTCAGAAATGCCAATATATTAATTACTCTGCTTAAGGATCCCCCCTTCAACCCTCTGCTATTCTTCTTTTCTTTCTGTAATGTTTCTTTGCAGTGTTGAAAATGGGGCATAATTTTAATTTAGCCTTAGTGTACTAATTGTGGCTAATGGAAAAACACTCTCTGAGATGCAGAGTGGTAATTAATCCTCTTCCCCCTCCCAAACCCTTATTTCCTGCTAATTTGTTCCTTAATGTATTTTCAAATGGTGGGCTCTAATGGATGGCCATTTCAGCCTGACAATTTTTTTTATTATATATGTAGATAATATATTGTCTTTCTTTCACATTATTGTTTCTATTCTGCTGGTAATGAACATTTATATCTTGTTTGTTTATACCTAAGGATGAGTAAAACAAAAATGTGTAATAAACACTACAGACTACCGTAGTAAAACTGAAATTTTAAGAATAAAATTTCTACAACAAAGTAATTTGAAAAGATGCACAATCCAACCATTGCTGAAGATCATCTTCAGTGAGGTAGCCTCACTGAAGGCAATGGCTTTTAAGTCATTATGCATAAAAATTGCACTGTGCTTCATATTTAATATGAAATCTGCGTTTTAGCTAGCAAAACTGCATCATTACCAGTAGACTTTTCAGGCCATTTAATTCCTGAAATATGATGTATATATGAATATGTATGTTGTAAAAGGCCGCTACTCAAAAAGTATCCACACTGCTTTGTAGATCTCAACTTCAGAATTGCACAGTTTAACTTATGTCAGTCCAGGACATAGCACCGTCTAACTATACCATTATTCTGCATGGCGAAAAATACTTTTGTCAGGCAGAATCAGCAGAGAAGACAAGGCATGATGAGAGAATGAAAGGATGTATTTTGTAGAAAATCATAGAGCTTATTAATGTCACATGATGTTCAACTGGACTGCTGTTGAGCATTCTCAAATAATTCTTTATCTAAACTCTCTGCTTTGCTTTGGTGATACTACCTAATGCACTAGCACCTGCACAGTCAGTGTGACTGTGATATGATGTGAAATATGATGTATTTTCTGTACAAAAGACAGAAACTCTATAATATTTGTAGCAGGATATTGCATAAAAAAGATGGTATTCAATGAATTATTGGTTAACACTCTATGTAAAAGATTGCAACTATAAATGAAAATTAATTTTAATTTACTTATTTTAACTTACTTTAGAGTGAAAACAGGAAAACATGGACAATCTTAGTAAGATAAACAAACCAGATGAAAGAGGTTCAAGCAAAAATGGGAAACAATGTTATCTCCTTTTAATGACCCCATAATCCCTTGCAGGGTGGAGTCTGGGCAGAGCTGAGTGTTTACTGGCCGGATGCCCTTCGTATCACCAATGCGGAGTTATATTCAGCAGATATATTCTCAAGGTGCCCAGAGAGAAAAATATCTGCCTCTACCTAGGATCGTACTCACAATCTCCTGATTGTGAGATGAGAGCTCCACCTCTAGGCCACTCAAAAAATGGGAAACAATGTGATGAAATGGAAATCAAATAATGAGTTACATGCTCATAAAGAAGAGCACTACAGTACCTTGAACTTGAGGTTCCCATGGTCACATGAACAAAATTCAGATGCTATTTTTGACCGTTGCCTAGGGACATGTGATCACTTATTGAGATCTTCTGACAAGCAAAGTCAATGGGGAAGCCAGATTAACTTAACAATGGTGTTACGGACTTAACAACTGCAATGATTCACTTGACAATTGTGGCAAAAAAGATTCTAAAATGGAGCAAAGCTCAGTTCATTGTTTTATTTAGGAATATAAATTTTTTTGAGGGGGCTCCCAAATGAATGGATGATCATTACAAAATTAAATTTTAAAAAGGTTTTGCTTTTCAACATTTGTAAGTAAAATAACAAATCTTGATGCTTTTAAAAATACTCAGATTGCAGGTACATTACCAGGTGAGAAGTGTTAGACTGTGGTTGAAGTAAATACTACTAAATGCTTCCAAATGTGGTTATAAGTAGAGGACTACTTGCACTTCAGTTTTTTTAAAAAAATATTTGCTATGACTTTATTTGGCTTGCTTTTTGCACATCCATATAGTTGGTTGATCCAGATCAAAATAAAAGTTTTTTTTTAAATTAGTAGTTTGTGTTGACATTGGAGTGATAAAGGGTGAACTCCAATGTCAACACAAACTATTTACATATTTCTCTTTCTGAACTCCTCCAATTTTACTAATTGCATGGGATTTGAGCATAGTACTATAAATATCCAAATAAATGTTTCTTTTCCATTAGAGTCATGTTCTTGAGCAAGGATTAAAAGATCGCTTGGATTTTTAAATAATGCCCAATGTATAGGGGCATCCAACTACCAGAATTCTTCAGATTCTGAAATGGAGAAAGAGTGAATCAACCATATCCACCCTGTCTTTGATGCTATAAGCATTACCTTAAATTCTGATCTTATTTCAGTAAATAAGAATCAGATTCATACTCCAAGAAATATCAGCTGAAATTCTGTAAAAGGAAGAGCTGATCTCTTCACTGCGGTCAGCTGAAGTGAAAAAGGATAAGAGCTAGTACCTATCTTCTATTGTACACAAATGGTCTATTTGGGTAATTGTGGGAAATTAAAAGTAATTTCTCAGCCTGTTATAACCCATTAAAACAGAGTGCCTGTAAGAGAAGAAGTGTAACCAACAACAATAGACAGTGGGACTTGGGCATCCATCAAAGGATGCCTTGGGATGGTGTTAACTCTACCGGCACAATCCTTGTACATTTAAGAATAATAAAAGAAAATGTCTCTGTTTTTCTCTCTCTTTCTGCTGGTATAACAAGGCCCCCCTCACATTTTTTAAACAATTTGTAAAGGTTAAGATGCCTTACCTTTCTTAATATTAGGTCAGATTTACAGATTGAAAAGCTCTAATACACCTAACATTTTAGCTATGGTTTTTCCAATTCAGACATAATCTTGTGCTTTCAGTAGGAATTTGCCTCAAAGAAAGGTAGCTAGCAAATAAAGCTTCTTTCAGATACATTCAGCTTTGCTCATGTGAATCCAGAAATGAATAATGAAAGACACTATTGTTGTATACTGTATTGGTATGTAGCAGAATCAATTAAAAACAAACATACCCTGGCAACCTTTTTTTTAAAAAAAACTTTTTTTGTGTAGCATGGAGGCCAAAAGAAGATTATTAGATGTTTATCAATGACTTTAAAAAACCTGCATATAGCCTTTGATTTGTAGTTATTAGATCTGCGTTCAGCAAAGCAGTCTGCCAATATTGAAAGACCTGCATGCTAAGCACTTAATTAGAAACAAATTGATATTGCTACTATAACCTGCTTGTTGAATGTTAGCTAAATGACATCTACCCTTGCTTATTGACTTTTTCAAATTAAGTACAAATGGGCTGTACTAATATGAAGAAGCAAGCTATGCTTTATAAATTAATGAGCTGTACTATTAAGACCTTACTCAGGTCATAAACCCATCAAATGCGAGGCATCCATGATCATTCATGAAGATCCATAAAAAATGTATGTGTCTTTGCCACTGTATATCATTTGTATGGAAATAATGAATACTTGGTGGCATTAAGGCCAGAAGTCAACTCCCAGATCTTATTACAAATCTAGGGAAATTACCTTTTTCCTGACCTGAATTGTGACCTAATGGTCTAGGAGGAGTTCAAGGCCAACTGTTCATTCAGCCTCACCAAACTCTGTATAGAAGATACAACATACAGATGCATTGAAATCTCACTTTAATAAGAAGTGGATTTACAGCACCTCTACTGAGATTTCCTGCATGCATCTTCACACTTTGAAAACTGACACAACTGTACACAATGTTGGTGGATGTTTTGAGGATAAAAGATGAGACATGGGACGCAATGTATTCTCGGTCTCGTGACTGAGAACAGCCACAAAATATCTCTTGTACAAATGTTCATGCATTGCCAATGTATGATGTTACAGGTGTGAAATTACTGCTAAGTGTTCAAAAATATGATCAAATGTTGCTCACAACTATCACTATCTGCGGCACATTCTAAAGTTTGCCAGAGGAAGTAGGGCCATACCTGCTGCCTTCCAGAAATGGATCTAGTCCTGGACCAATCTCAAACCCAAATAGGACAAATGGCCTCATTCAACTTGCCAGGGTCAATTCATCATGGCCAACTCACCATGGGATAACTTGTCACAGAACAAGTCAACAATTCAATTATTTAAAATAATTAAAACATCATTTTAATGTTTGTCATTCACATTTCAGTTTTGTTCCACCTTTGACATCCTTTCTTTAATGATTCTAGTCCACCATTTCTTCAACTGCCTTGGCGAGTTGACCATGGCAAGTTGGCTGTGGTGAGTTGGCTTGGTGGAGTTTCCTAGATCCTCTCAAACTGGGTATCAAAAAGGAGAACAAGTTGTGTTGGGTAACCTATGAGAAGAATTTTCCAGATTTCTTGCTGACACAACTGTACATAACCAGGCACAAATGAGTTTCAGTGTATATAATTGTATGCACCCATCTGATGTTTAGCTGAACTATGTGCCATGGGGAAGAAGGAGAAAAGCTAAAGATATTCTAAAAGGATTATTCTGCTTCCCTCTCTAGGTATTAAGTAAGCAAGTAGGGCGCAAACATTTTATTACAAATCTATTTATTTCAAATGTTTCTGTTCGGCTTTGCTCATGTGAATCCAGAAATGAATTACAGCAAGAAACACCAGTAGCAGTTTTAAAGAAGTTAGAATTTTAAAGACAAAATTGTTTTATGAGTAACAGCAGAATACATTCCCAGTTCAATAATTCAAAAAACATCTACTTTTCTGAAAAGTATTTCAGTGAGTTTATGGTCAGCTGCTTGATCAACATAGACAATAAAAATGAATCAGGATAATATATATTTCAGAAATATATCCTGTCACTTTAAAAATACAATTGGTGGGAATTTATTTATCAATTTGATTTAGTCAGGTGCAATTTGATTTCATCAGGTGCATACACTTGACCTTAATGAGGAAACTAGTTATGGGTTGAATCAGATTGAATTATTTTTACTGTAAACCCATTAAAATCATGTGGAATAATACAATAATGATTCATTTAAGTCCCACTTGTTTATTAGGGCCCAATCAAAATATGATTAATTCTGAATTATTAGTTCTTTTAGATCTGTGCATTCTAAATTTTAGGAGATTTGATCGATCAACATAGAAAGTTATACATTTATATTCACACTGGGTCTGGCTGAGCTGCATACTTCACACAATTTGCTAAATCAAAAATCACAGTTTATAAATCAGTGACTGGGTTAACATATGGTGTTTAATCCTCAGTTGGTTGGTGTTGGGTGAACACAACCACTCTGATTTGCAAATCATGGTTTATAGATTAATGTTCTGTGTAAAACCATCCAATTTTGCTTTATTTTTAATAAATCACAATTCAGCTAACTATTTTGTACTAGAAAGGAAGCATGAGAGACTTAGTTTTACCACATAAAGAAATCATTTAAAGATAACACAGAGAGGAATTCTTCAAAATGTAATACAACTGCAGGGATTTGTCTAGGCAGTCCCTGAGAATTAGACATGATTGAATGGAAGGGAAAAAAAACATTTATTTTCTATCCATTTGTTCATTTGGGGCTTACTGCCATGCACTTCTACTTCAGCTGATGAACAGGTGATCTGGATGAATTCTGTCAAATTTTCTGATACAAAACTTCCCTTCAATGATGAAAAACTATTCAGAGCAAGAAGTAGGAAAGAAATCTGCTAGCCATGACTTTTACAAAAGTCAGAACCTAATACTGTGGCAAAGGTATGCAAAAATTCAGAAAATCCAAGAGTGTGACTTCTTTTTTCCCCATGTAACAGCCTCATGCCATAAAGATGGGCTGAATAACATATATCCCACATTAATATACTTTGTTCTGTGATTTCCCAAATATATCCCTACTGCTAAGTCATATATATATATATATATATATATATATATATATATATATATATATATATATATATATATATATATATATATATATATATATATATATATATATATATATATATATATATATATATCTATCTATCTATCTATCTATCTATCTATATGAATATGTATGAATATATATATTCATATTTTTTCATCTTGCCCCCTTTCAGTCTGCTTCTCAGAAATATCTATCATGTGTTCAGTGTTCATGTAAAGCCAGATGCTGATCATTCGAGCCAGTTTGATTTATCAGTTTGCAATTCTGCAGTGATGGACAAACAGGCTACAGATTACTCAGATTTTATTACTTGAGTTTAGGGAAATTGAACATCCTAATGAGATACAGATGTAAAGTTATAATCACAATATATAATGTGACCTGGTTTTCATTTAATTCTATTCTTGATTCATTTGTTTCTATACAAGTCCCAATTAGAGAAAAATATTTTGTAAATGTTGAAAGACATATGATGTAGATCTGATTGGATTAAATTTGAATGCACGTGAATCTGGATTAGTTGAATTAGTAGAGACTTTTACAAGCATTGTAATAGTTTTAGCAAACTGCATGTTCATTTTTAGTACATAACACTACATGTGTTGGCAGGGGGCCCTCCCAAATGAATGTATGATCATTACAAAATTGAATTATAAAAAGGGTTTGCTTTTCAACAATTGTAAGTAAAATAACAAATCTTGATGCTTTTGAAAATATCCAGATTGTGGGTACATTACCAGGTGAGAAGTGTTAGAGTGTGGTTGAAGTAAATGCTACTAAATGCTTCCAAATGTAGTACATTCCACTTAAGCTAGGCCTGCATAATGTGAATACTCACTTGCTCAATCCAAACCCTAGAACCATTAATAGCCTCATTAGTTTTCATTTTAAAAGCTCTAATTAAGCCTTTCTTATGCTGCCAAGTATTTCAAGAGTACCTTTTGAAAAACAAGTCTGTTTAGTTTAAGACAATCTGTTATGCCAATACTCTGCCTAGCTAAAAGATTGTTTAGTTACACTGTTAAGCAATTCGCCTTTGGGAATTCATGAAGGGAACTCCTACAAAAAAACTAAGCATGCCATAAAATAAATGTAAAAAACTAGCAATTAGTTTATATCTGCCATATTTATGTGACACCAACATGTCTGCTCTAAAGGGCCTGCATGTTGAGGGTGAAAATGTAGCACTGTGACCTTTGAGAAATGCAAGATATATGGTATATGGTTGAACAACCTACAGCCCATAAACTAATTTTATAATCCTGGTCCTAGGATTAATCTGGATCTTTGCTAAGGGCTCCCTGGCTCTCTCCTGAAATATGGTGTTTCAGAGGAGATGCTAGAAGGGAAAAGGAATTGTCAGAAAACAAATGTGTGTCCAACCCTCATTCATGTTTCTTGCTTCATCCACTGCTTGTTTCAGACCCATCATTAATGGTACCAAAGGATTTACTCTCATCTGCAGCTCATTCAGATTTTTGAAGTACAGGTGCACTAGTTTTACAATAGATTATCCCTTAAATAATGCAACCTTCATCAGAGGAAGGAAAAACATTCATCTTTGGTATAGCTGCATAATACAGGGGAGAGTATTTCTGCAAGATTTTAAACAGATCTAAAGGACTTATGACATCAGAATGCAAAAATCATTCATAATACAATCATCACCCTCACTGCCTAAAATTATTGTTGTTGCTGAAATAAAGAACAAAAGACTTGCATGTGGAAGGACAATGAGATCCATTGAGTTCTAGTTTTAAGTAAATTGTACAGTTTAGAATCACTTCATGGCAATTTATAGTACAATTTTTCTTTAGTAGATTCATCTGAAATTCCATTGTCATCTGGCATGTTAAAAGGTTCATCCAATTGTCACATACAACTCTCTGGTTACTCCACACACTATAATTTTATTTATTTTTTTAACTTTTCTTGTACTATCAACTGATTTAAGTAAAAAAAAAAAATCCTTGGCACTTTGTGTCAATCTGTGGACTACTTGACTTTGCAATCCCTAAGTGACAGAAAACTGGATTTTTCTTGGCTTCCATCTAATGATCAGTCAGATTTTTGCAAGCAATGTATGAAGTGATGTAGAAGAGTTGGATTTTCAGAAAATGAGTTTAGCAGTGAGCAGCTGAATGGGAACTCTCCCAAGAAGATAATGTGAGGATAAGGGGGAAGTGAACAGCCACCACTGAGAAGGGCACTCAATACTAAAAAAGCACAAGAGACAAGTCTGCACTTTCTACTATATGCAATGGCTGGTCAATGTCAAGGCTTTGTATTTCGTAGCTAACTAAATAACCAACCTATTTAAAATGAACAACAAAAAGTAGTTCAGAAGCCAGAGTTCCAGACTCTTCTATAGCCCAAAACAACAACAACAACAGAACCGAGGGAAGTTTGGCCTGCATCAGAATCTGTCTATAATATTTTGATTGAACTTGAATTCGAATGGTAAAATGAGACCTTGTTTCAGATATTTTGGAAGAATATTGTAGAAATGGGATAACTTCTTATGTAAAGTTCCTTATTACCAGGATGGAACATTTACTGGACTGATACATGTTAGAACAGTCTTTAATGATCTGGATTTATGATCACTGTGTCCTAGATCATGTACTTAAAGGTACAGGAAAATGTCACTTGTAATATGTGAGTTACGATGGTTTGTTATCATACAAATATTTAACATCTGATATTTTGCAAATCTATATTTATCTGTGAGACCCAAATGATTCATCAGGTTTGTTAAGTGATGGACAGGTACATATGAATTGGATACTTACATGGCAGTTAATTCTATAATCTAAGTGGAATGTATTTATTTATTTATTTAAATTTATGTGCTGCCAATCTTGTCAGAGACAACTTGCTTGTAAATAAACATGTGCGTATATGTGTCTAAATGGGTGTAGAATATAAGCCAGCTATCTTTTAATGTCACTAACATGTATTCTCTTTCATTGTTGCTGTCAGGAAGATTTAACAGCATTACATCTGACTAAGAGATAAGTTTTGGAAACTAAAATGGTTGTCATCTTCCCATACACAATCACATAAAGCACTCTGATTCCCTTTTCATATTACCCTTTCATTTTTTGTATTAATGCTTTATTTATCTTAATTATTTTTAAGAACACAAATCAAGCTGATAATTATTCCATAAAAAATATTCAGACCAAAGAAAAAGCAGTTTGAGCAGTAAGACATTTGGGGTTATAAAACCTTCAGGAGTTTCTTTTCATGCAAGATAGATCAATTCAAACATTGTAGACTGACTTTATTTTAAAAGACTGTCATGGATGTAGCTCTCTTGTACAGTTTTTCCAATGTCCTTGCCCGGCTTTGTCTACTTCAATCTCATTACGTTGAAGTTAGCGAACAGTTCCCAATTTGCAATTTGCTTGTGGAATTTCTATGTTTCCGTACTGAATTGTCTGCAGATTGTAACCAGTAATATTTCCCTAAAAAGCAACAGCTATTCCAACCCTCAAAGCTCTTTGCAATGAAATATTGGGTCTTACTATTTGCCACAAAGTTTTTGTGTATTATCCGATTGGAGGAATGATTTCTCATTGGGAATCATTCTTTCCAAATTAGTAACAGAGATTTCAAAGCCATGGCCTTGTTTGAAATTGGACACCACTCATTCCTGTTTCCTCTTCCCTTTTCAGAGTCATCCACTGCTAAAAAAAAGGCCAGATGGTGGCTACAACCAGGCAGTGAAAGCCCCAATGAAGATAACAACGGGGCAGAGTTACAACAGTGACCAACATCATCATGACTTTTTTGACCTCATCCTCTATCTCACAGCATCTCTTTATTATTACTGCTCTTAGGTATTCCTGTATGCATTCTTCATTAAGCCTTTCTAGAGGGATACTCTGCTCAAAAGAGATGTCAAAGCAAACTTCCTTTCAGTGTATAACAATTTTCCAGTTCTATTACCACAAAAAACAAAATAAAAAATGCGGAAACTTCACTGAAGAAGTTAAGCAACGTACAGTATTGGCTTTACTTGTTACTCCCTGGATGTATCAAACTACACTTATCATCTTCAGCCAACAGGATTGTGCTGACTGATATTTAAGGGAATTGAACTTTAACACATCTGCAGGCCCAAATTTGGGAAATGTTAGCACAAAGTACAGAAGCAACATAATCAAAGTAAGTTATATCAACATGAAATAGACATGTCCAATACTGGTTGTGAATTTGACCCAAGAGCCATCTCAGGATTATTGCCATATAAGAATCTATCAGCTAGGACCATCCAAATGTTTTTGTACTGCAATTTTCAACATCTTTCAACAGTGACCTTGCTAATAGAAATTGTAATTCAGCAACCACTGGAGGATTACACATTCTTATTATGACCTTAGATGTTCCTGCTCTTTTGTTTACCAGCCTACAATTCGACAGCAGCAAAGATGAAAGGTACATTACCAAGTTAACTTGGTGTGGTAATATATTTTATTAATCATTTTCTGTAAGGCCTTTGTATAACTAGCAATAGGTCTAGGGATATAGGCATTCTTGGTGGGGGTAGGAGTACCTTTGCTCATGAGTGTCTCATCCTGTTTTGATCTGCAAGTTTAGAAGGAACAGGAAAATAGGTAAAAGTTCAAGGTACACAGTTGTGCTTTCTCATGGGACTTTCCAGACTTTCCCATGAGACTTTCCGTGGCTGTATGATCTCATCCTAGTAAGGTAACATCTGGGACTTTCCAAGATTGTATGTTCTCATGCTGGTGAAGTAATCTCCTGTAGAGGTCATTGTTTCTGAATATGCATACTGTATTTTTGCTTGTGTTTTTTCTCAATAAATACTGCTACCTGAGTTCACTCAGGGCTGGCATTTTCTCAGACATTTTCCCTGTGTCTCATTTTCGAATGTCAGACCACCATACTTGGTATCTTCCCTGGTAACCAGTAAAAAAGTCTCCTAGAAAGAAATGATATACTGTATAATTAAAGAGAGAAGGAAATCTGTTTTTATTTATTATATTTTTTATCCTGTTATTTCTCCAAATAGATCAGGCAAACATATAAAATGTTCTTTTTCCTAACCCTTGTATATCCTCAGATCAGTTCTACAGGTTGCATTAGATTGAAAAAAGAAAAAGAACAACGAAAATGTTAATTTGCAGCAAAATGTCCTGGGCCAATGTGTTTGTCATTTAAAGCATCAGTCCTCAATCTTTTTTTTTTTTAAACAAGTTTTATTGGTTTTTAAAGACAAACAAAAACAAACAAAACAAAAAAACATCCAACTTTCTTTCATAAATATACAAGCAGTGTGTCGGTTGGTTTACAAAATTTTTGTGCATCCATTTCATAGTCTCAATTACAGTTACATTGCATAATAACTCATATTATCAATCAAAAATTGAATACCCTAGTATCACTATTAATCAGTCATTTGACTATAATTTTGTTCATTCATACTTTGCGAGATAACTATAATTTACTTAGTTTATTTTATAACAATTCATATAATCGTCCCCAAATCTATCCTAAAAACACTTTATAAATATAATAACAAAAAAAGAAATACATCTTTATATATTCATTATTTTCTAAAATTCTAAGTATTCTATTATTGTATTTTATTATCTAACCATTGATAGAAAAGGTCCCAAATTTTATAAAATTGTTTATCCTCTTGTTCTCTAATTTCAAATGTCAATCTACTCATTTCAGCACATTCCAATATTTTCTTAATAATTTCCTCCTGTAATGGTATTTTCTCATTTTTCCAATTTTTAGCAAATACAATCCTAGCCGCTGTTAATACATTTACAATCAAATATTTTAAATCTTTACTGTATGTATCAGGTAAAATTCCCAATTAAAAAATCTCTGGTTTCAAGTCTATATGTTTCTTTGTCATTTTTTCCAACCACATGCGTATTTTAGTCCAGTATTTTCTAGCGTCCTCACAAGTCCACCACATATGGTAATATGAGCCAGGTATCTGATGACACTTCCAACATTTTTCGTATTTATTCTTGAACATTCTTGCTATTCTTGTCGGGGGGAAATGCCACCTGTAAAACATCTTATACAAATTTTCTTTATAAGCTGTTGACATTGTCATTTTATAATTTTGAGACCACAATTTTTGCCATTTCTCTAAATCAATCCCATACCCAAAATTCTTCCCCCAAGCAATCATAGTTTCTTTAACTTGTTCTTCCTCTAGTTTAGTTTCCAATAAATAACCATACAATTTTTTAATCACCTTTTCATCAGTACCTGTCAAAATCTTATCTAAGTCAGTCAATTTGTCATAAAATCCTTCTGTTTTGAGATCTTCATCATACCTTGAATGTATTTGCACATATGAAAACCAATTCATCTTTATACCTTGTTCCTCTAGATTTTGCATCGATTTAAGTTCACCCTTTTCATTCAATATTTCCCCATATCTAACTGTTTGTTCCTTCTTATAAATTATAGGATAGGAAAATGCTTCAATAGTCGATAACCAGACTGGAATTTTCAAATAACATTGTCTTTTGATCTTCTCCCAATTTAACCACAGAGACTCCCGTATATGATATCTTCTAAAATAGCCCTGTGTTTTAGTTCCCTTATACCATAGAAAAGCATGCCACCCCAACAGCAAATCATGTCCCTCTAATGTCAACAATCTAGTATTTCTTAATGTTATCCATTCCTTAGCCCACATCAAGTTTGTAGCTTGGTAGTACAACTCCCAATTAGGCAAACCAAATCCTCCTCTAATTCTAGTGTCTTGCAAAAGTTTTAATTTTATTCTCGCTTTCTTACCTTGAGTCCTCAATCTTTTTTGACAGACCGATAGGAGTGGTGGCAGTGGGAGGGATGGTTTCACACTCGCAACCTGAATGAACAAATAAATAAATAAAGTAATTATTTGTTTCTTTTTCAGAATAGCCTGAAATGGTTATTGTATTCTACCTAACAGTAGGACAGTTCCTATCACATTTATTTGGGTATTGTACAGCCCACAACTCTGCTTTTTTTGGAGGCTCTGTGATTTTGATTTTGGAGTGGAAGGAAGTAACCAAGAGATATATTAATGCCATTGTATACAAGAAGAAGCAATTTCCATTAAACTGATTGGGTCTGTGTCCCAGATTGTGTCCATCTCCATTTTAGTTAATGTATTGTCAAAATTCAGCTTATGAGATGGTATGTCACACAATCTCAGGAAATTTGGTTAAATCATGAAAAGGAAAGGGGATTTGATAATCCTACAGATTGGATCTACACATGATATATTTCACCCATGACCAAATAAATTGTGGTTTGTTCCACTATGAGTTAAATGTATTGTGTAGACACAATCTGTCAAGCCTCTTTTCTGATAAAGAAACACGCCATATTTTGATTGACTCTTTAATAAAAAATATCATAAGGACATACATTATGCATCTATTAAAATTTAATATAATTTGTGCATAAGAAACTATTTGAATATATTGGCTAAATGAATTTTAAAAAAGCAAAATGCCATCAGCATTGAAACCCACACTGGATCATTAATATTTTCATTTTGAATCCAAAGCTAAATGTACTGATTTAATAATTAAGCACACCAATTAATTAATTAGAGTCC
Source organism: Notechis scutatus (assembly GCF_049901735.1). Lineage (NCBI taxonomy): Eukaryota > Metazoa > Chordata > Lepidosauria > Squamata > Elapidae > Notechis > Notechis scutatus. Next base: position 78,373,009 of record NC_142013.1, on the reverse strand, counting down.
TCATTCCACTTGGAATTATATATATACCTTGAAGGAAATTAGATAAGTCTTACCAAATTCATTTAAGTCACGTAGTTTGTATTCCAAATGTTTCAATAATAATGATCTTATATGCAGGCATCACTAACACACTCATATTAGTTAACACTCAGTTACCAAGGCTCAAAGCCTAAAAAGATGCAACACATGTAGATTTATGTCTACCATGAATGAAGTACAAAGGAAATCAGTTTATTGTAACATATGAACAAATTGTATGCTGCAAACAAGCTGTAAATAAGAAATTAGAAACTAATTAGTTTTGTGACTTCTGGATTGGTGGAAATGCTTTTTCTTGAATTTACTTGAAAACAAGGACTATAATAAGAAATTCATTCTTGTTCTTTCCCCAAAAGTACCTTTTTCTGTTTCACATGTGGCTTATTTAATAGTACTTATTGCTCAGTTTTCCTCAAATGTGTGTCCTACAAATTTGTTCATTTTTTCTGAAATTCAGCTCAGATAATTTCCTACTCAGCACAATTGCAAGGTCAGCAGCTTTTATAGGTAGTCCTCAACTTACAACCAAAATTGGAATCTGAATTTCAGATGCTAAGCAATGTGGTAGTTAAGTGAGTCACCATGTGATTGGATTTGATTTTATGACCATTTTTTCCCTGCAGTTGTTAAGCAAATCAAATGGCTGTTAAACAAATCCAGCTTCCCCAATTGATTTTGCTTGTCATGTGCTGGCTGGAAAGATCTCAAAATGTGATCACATTGACCACAGGATGCTGCAGTTCTTGTAAATGTTAGCCAGTTGCCAAGCACCCAAATCCCAATCATGTGATTGTGCAGTGTGGTGGTTGTAACTTCAAGGACAGTCATAAGTCACTTTTTCAAGGCCGTTGTAACTTTGAACAATTGTTAAACGAATCATTGTAAGTTGAGAATTACCTTTATAGTTGTTGAAAATTGACTGCACCTGCATGGTATCAGGTTAGAGAAGGTAGTTATAGTTGGCCACCATATATTTTTGGTTTTAATTGCTGTTAGCCACAGTAAGTACCATGTCAGTGTGATTTACTGCAAATCATAATTAAAATATACTTCATACCAAAATATACATTTCAGTAACTGCCTGAAATAATGCAGTACCATAATTATATACCTGTGAAGGAAAAATTAAATAGAAAATTGTGTTTTTCTTCCTGCCACCCAGTCATATATTAGAATAACCTCTTTTTCTACTACCCATAAGCCTACGTAAGGATTTTAAAATATTGACACCTTTTATAAGGAGTATGTTTTATTTTCTTTTATACCAAATACTTTGTAAGAAATTATCAATCCAAGCTACCTTCTTTCACCGCCAAAATTTGTAATCCCCATTCTGCTCTCAGAATTGGGCATGCTAGATGAGAACAGTGACAACTGAAGTCCCAACAAATCTAAAGGATGCTGTCTTATCTCTACCAAGGGAGGTTTGCCTAAGAAAGAAAACAAACCAGTTAGTATCTATCTATATATAACTAGAACTTTTGTATCTATAAGATTTAACTGGTTGAAATGAGACACTATAGGGGAAAACCTTTTGAGCCAAGGTACCTCAAATGATCTAATTTACAGGATGTGTCCAAAACCAGGGACCTATAACTCCTGTGGAACTGAAATTTGGCAAATGTTATAAAACATATAATGATAAAATGTTATTATAAAACATTTCCTGGGTTCAACTTCTGATGTTGATCTATACGGATCAATATGGACTACTTTCAAGGCAAATACATGTTTGAATATCTTCCTGATTTTTTAAGAACTTTTCAAGTACATTAGAACCTCTGCCATTGTTGAAAGCATTGATGAATCTGGTAAGGAAGTATCTCTGAAACAATCATCCAAGAAGTCATGGATTGTCTAGTAAGTATTATATTTTATGCCACTTCTGAGGTTATCAAATTTCCATTTAAGTGCTGCAGATGCCCGGAGAAGTATAGTAGATTTGGATAGAAAAATCTTGTAGAGCAGTAAATTCTGATAAGAATAAAAAACATTGTAGTACAGGAGGGGAAGGGGGAGTGGGAATGAACTAGGACACAATAGTGGAAATATGAATTTAAATATCTGATTCCTATGCAGCTTTATTTGACCCACTTAAAAGATATACTTTTGCTCAACATAACCCATCTAAGAGATTGTTGGGCATCTGAATAATTGTTTCAAGTCTGTCACTGTAGTGTTGTAAATTGCCCAGAATCACTTGATAGTGAGATGGGCAATATATAAATTTAAAAAATGAATAAGCATCATTCTATTCATTAGGTCAAATCCCAGCTAAAATTATAATATTGCTGCCTTCATTAGAATGTTATTTGAAGGTTTTTGCAATGTGCAGATAGGTTACCAATGCAAATTGCAAAACTGGTAGAGAAATGAAAGGATTTTGAAGTTCTAGGAAATGTTGATATCTTTTTTTTTTTTAAAGAAGAAGGGCACATCAACAAAGTGACTGAAATTGAGCATGGTGTAGGCAACATTTTCAGGCCAAGACTGAATATCATATGGATGAGTCAGACGATACTTACATACTTACAGTCACTTATAGACTAAGTATCTGCTCTCCAATGATGATGTTGATGCAGCTCAGTAAATGTGATAATTCTTAAGGTGCCAGGAAATCTTTTGTTTTTGGCTACAAGCAAATAACATGGTTATCATTTTAGAATGTTTCCATGAACTAATGGAATTCTTGACGGAAGACAACGATGCAAGTTGCTAGAACTGCGCTAAGGGCCATGTTCCAAGCACCATTTTCATATTTCACTTGCCTTGTATGTATTTTATTTACCTGGTATTGAAAACAAAAAGATGAGACTTCATTGAAATAATCATAAAACTATTTTTCCTATACTAACGACAGCTTTGGGGCATGTTTCTATGGGAACCACTTTCCTTATGTGCTTTTCTATAGTTAAAGGTCTCACATGGACTTTCTTTCTATGTATCGCCTGTATAAACTGCAGAAACTGTACAGTGATCTCTAACACAGATCAGCTGAGTCTCCTGAAATGTGTCAGAAAACATTATCAGGAGACAAACACCCGTTATTGCAGATTCCCATAAATTTATAGCTAATCAGGTCCTTAGTGGCAAGTTGCCAACTGAACTATAAGCACTGCATGAGGGTTTTTTATTATTATAGAGGTCATTTTCTTATCCTAAGCGGCAAAGCAATTGTAGCTATGAATTAACCTATTTTACAAGATTTAAATGTATTTGTGTTGAATAATTTAAAGAGAGCACATGGTCTGTCTCCTACTATTTAGCTGAAAAATAACCTAAACTTTGTTGGTAGAATCTCAGTGGGAATATAATCTGATTCTGATCGTGCAATTAAAATGTAACCCATAATAGCTGTTAATCTTCAATTACACCATTTATTAGAAAAATATGGTAAAACATTGACTGTTAAAAATGAGTTACCTAAATAATTCCATGTATAATGTTTCAAGTTTACCACTTTCTCATTTTTAAAAATGGATTTGGTTTATTAATGTAACATTTTCAAATCTATGCACATATGTCATAATATATTTAATAATTTGGATTCTAGCCAGGAGACGGAAACAGAAAAACAGGACATTTCAAGGAATGGTTCTTCTCTGGTAAATGTTTCAGCTAGTATAGGCTAACTTTAGCGATTAGGTACACAAAAGTTGCTAATGAACGTTACACCCAATTAAATAAGTTTTATGGACTATTTAGTTGACTTTAACTGCTAATACTGTCCATTACATATATACTGATTTACAGCTTTATCAAAACCTGAATATCAAATCTTTTCTGAAATGCTTTTGTTTAAAGCAAAGTATTTAATTTCTTTTTACATTTTGTTTTGCACCAACATAAGAAAAGCAAAGAGGTCTCTCTAAAGAATGTCTTTGATTATTGATTAAAGTTTTACCTTACTGTTAATGTACAAAAAGCCTCAACTAATTAACATTCTAATTAAGGCAGCAGTATTATAGTTTTAGCTAGGATTTGACCTAATGAACAGAATGATGCTTAAATTTTGGGAGTAAGATTTCAATCTTCTGTGCACTTTTATAGAAATAATCAACACTGAACATACTGTCCAGCTGGCTGTTCTGTTGCCTTAATATAATAAAACTAAAAATATGCTATTGATTCTCCCACTTCTCTGCCACAAGGCTAGAGATGGTGAGCCATGGGAAGTTTGCAATATTTCTCTTGTAAAGGAGCAGATGAAGATCATGACAGTAAGATTTGTAAAGGCCAACTGTAGTTTAATAGGTCAGAAAATAAATCTAGGCAGCCATATCTCAGGGATTATTTTTGGTAGCCTACAAAACTGGGCAGTCAGTTCAAATTGTATACAGCTCAGTATCTTTGGATTTTTAGTTTGAGACCAACCAAGGATCCATAATATGGTCTGGAAAAGGTCATATGAAAGGAGCTTTTGTTTAAGGGATTTATTTCAAGTTAATTGGAAAATAACAATTAAAAACAGAATAGAACAACTTAAGAGACTGATATAAACCAAGATTTAAACATTACTAACCAAATACTTGTCTCTGCTTCGGATCAGCACTGCTTCTAGCTGCATTTGAAATGCATTTGCCCCTACTAAATATAGAATTAAGGTATCTGAATTAAATAGGTTCCAGCAGACTAAAGTTGAAACATAAACCAATAGTTGCTCAAATTACTAGTTGTACTAAATCCTTTGCGTGATAAATGTCTGGTTTTTAAACTACCAATTGAGAGGATCTCTTCACATTCCTTTCTCAGGCAGCTCAATGGAGATTGCACTTGTACTTGTTTTGCTGGAGAAACAACTTACCCAACATACCCTATGTTTTGTCATGTTGGCGAGATTTATGTCAACTCAATTATATATAGATCCTTAATTCAGGCTGTAACCCTTTCCTTCAGTTATTTTCAATATTCAGTATACTTCCATATATAGCCAGTAAAACTGATAACTTGATTCCTCATTTAAGAAAAAAAATTAGTCTACCCAGATTACACCTAAAAAGTAAAGTATTCTTTGTGGGCAGAAACAGATAATTTTAGCTAGTCTCCTTTAGTTAGTTAAATCTTTGCCAATATAGGGCCATGTACAGCACAGTAATAAGGGACGCGGTGGCTCAGTGGCTATATCGCTGAGCTTGTAGATTGAAAGGTTAGCAATTCAGCAGTTTGAATCCCTAGTGCCGCGTAATGAAGTGAGCTCCTGTTACTTATCCAAGCTTCTGCCAACCTAGCAGTTTGAAATCACATTAAAAGTGCAAATAGAAAAATAGAGACCACCTTTGGTGGGAAGTTAACAGCGTTCCATGAGCCTTTGGCATTTAGTCATGCCGGCCACATGACCACGGAGACATCTTTGGACAGCGCTGGCTCTTTGACTTTGAAACGGAGATGAGAAACACCCCCTAAAGTCGGGAATGACTAGCACATATGCACAAGGGGAACCTTTACCTTTACCTTACAGTACTACCACTATATAAACTCTGCCCCACAGTAGTATCATAATGCAGGGCTATAAAGACAAGCTTGATCTGCATCACTCTATCATGCCAACATGTATTCAAAAGTGTATTAGAAGTTTAAAAATTAAGCAGTGATACCAATTTATTTATCATAGGATAACCAAAGCAGTGGAAAGCATGTTGCTTTTCAAATGATTCAGAATGTTATCTTCAGTGTCTGAAACTATTTCTTAACATAGCTTAGGCTGTCTTTGTAAAAATATGGCAGGAAAAAAAGAAGAATGGACTTTGTCACGTATATTATACACTAGATCAGTGTTTCTGCAGCTTAGCAACTCTAAAATATGAAAATATTAAACTCCTATAATTCTGGAAGTTAAAGTCCACACATCTTAAGGTTTCTCATCTTAAAAAATGTGGTACTGGATAATATTTATGCACACTACCATGCAACTTTGATTCAAGGGATGAGAGTGGCCTTCAAAAGCCTTAGGTGTGGTTCCTTCAAAAGCTGTTTCCAAATTATAACTCTCAATTTGATAATTTATGACCTTTGGGTTCTCATTTAAGAATATTTGCTTGCTGGGAGCTGGCGTCCTGGCGGTTGGACGGGAGATCTTGATTCTATACAGACAATATTACAACAGGAAAAAGAGAAAGAGAAAGAGAAGGAAGTGACATTACAGATGATCATGCAAGGAATTCAGAAAATTGAGCAAAAAAATAAAAAGACAGATGAAAAAGTGGAAAATATTCAACAATGATGAAATATGAAGACAAATTCAAAAAATTTGAAGAAGGTATACAAAGCGATAAGAAAATTGGAGATATTGATACTCGTTTGAGCGATATCAAAAAGGGCAGGGTTGAATCATTAGGATGGGAAATAGACAAATCAGAATTTTACTTAAGATTTCAAAATATAGAAGAAGGGAAAGGTGAAAACCTTGCTGAAATAATGGCAGAAATATTGGCAGAAGCCTGGAAATAACTAAAGAAAAGATGATGGATGGGATGGATGAAGTGTTTCATGTCTACACAAGATATGCAACGAGGAACAGACTACCAAGAGAAGTTCACATCAGATTTACTAAGAAGATTATTAAGACACAGATACTCCAGGTGGCGAGAAAGAAAACACTAAAATATAAAAATAAAGAAATTGTGGTGCTGAAACAGATACCAAGAAGAGTAAGAGAGATGAGAAGAGAAGAGAATATTTATTCTTGACTAAAGAGCTACTTAAAAGAGGAGTAAACTACAGATGGTTGATGCCAGAAGGCCTTTTGTTCATTTGGCAGGAACAAAGACACAGAATTGACACAGTTGGAAAAGCTGAGCTATTCTACTTAGAATACTTTAGAGAAAAGGAGGAAGAAGAAAGAAAGGAAGAGTCACTAATTGAATTCTAAGAGGAGTGTATAGCAGTAATTGAAAAAGAAAAAGAAGAAGATGCAGTAGGTAATGAACCCAGAGAACTACTAGAGCAATAAAACCCTCTTATAAAGCTTAACATGGATGAAAGAAAATTGATTACGATTAACATAAATGGACTTAATTCGGGTATTAAAAGAAGGAAAGTATTTCACAAATTAGATAAATTAAAATTTGATATAATCTGCTTACAAGAGGTACATATTAAAAAGCAACATGAATATATACTAAAACAAGAAAAAATAGGGAAATTATTCACATCGCTGGCACAATCGAAAAAAAGAGGTGTGGCATTACATATTAAAGAAACAACTTTGGCAGAACTAATTTATACAGATGATGATGGAAGGATTTTGATGGTGGAAATAACGGATAACAAAGTTAAAACACTTTTAATTGCAATTTATGCCCCGAATGATAAACAAGAAGAATTTTATAGGAAATTACACACAAAAATAATTGATTTGGACTATGTTCATATCTGCATGATGGGTGATCTTAATGGAATAATTAATGACCGGTTGTACTATAAAACACAGAAAACAACAAAGAAAGTTAGAAAGATACTACCAAAATCCTTCCTCCAAATAACAGAAGAATTTAATTTAAAAGATGCATGGAGAGAGAGAAATGCGGAAAGTAAACAATATATTTTTTATTCAAATAGACACACATCCTGGTCTAGAATAGATATGATATGGATGTCAGCAGACTTATTGACTAATGTACGACAGATTGAAATAGAAACAAGCACATGGGCAGATCATAATCCAGTATCAGTTATTTGGAAAGGATACAAGAGGTATGGTGGTTTGACATTGAAATGAGACACAGGGAACTGTCTCTGAGAAAAATGCCAACCCTGAGAGAACTCAGGTAGCAGTATTTATTGAGAAAAAACACAAGCAAAATACACAGTATGCATATTCAGAAAACAATGACCTCAACAGGAGATTACTTCACCAGCATGAGAACACACAATCTTGGAAAGTCCCAGATGTTACCTTGCTAGGATGAGATCATACAGCCACGGAAAGTCTCATGGGAAAGTTTGGAAAGTCCCATGAGAAAGCACAACTGTGTATCTTGTACCTTGAACTTTCACCCATTTTCCTATTCCTTCTAAACTGGCAGAATCAAAACAGAATGAGGCACTCTGAGCAAAGATACTCCTACCCCACCAAGAATGCCCACATCTTCCTAGACTTACTGCTAGTTATACAAAGGCCTTACAGAAAATGATAAAATGATTAATAAAATATATTACCACATTCCCTCCTTTTTTATTTATTCAAAGATAGGGGGTGTTTTAGTGGCATAGTACACAGTTCCCTCATGACCTGATCCCTCACGCCGGAAGACTGAGGTACACATTTGTAATAGATTAGGAATACATTGAATAAAACAACATAATAAGATACATATAGCAATAATAATAACAACCCCTTGCAATAAGGAGCGAAACCATGATCCATCAGGAAGCCAGGACCACAGACTGTCCCAGAATGATGCATTAAACCCATCGGCTCCAGATTGATGCTGAGCAATGCGATCTTCCATGTCCTGAACAGTTTTTGTAATGTTTGGCTCATAATTATGTATAAAAACACAACGATGTGAATGAATTAAAGCACAAACTCCTCCTTGAGCAGCTAACATAATATCTAAAGCATATCGATTTTGCAAAGTAACTGTACGAATTTCAGACATTTCTACATTAATCATCTTAATATTCTTTATAGTATCATTAAACATAGCAACAGTAAAATTATTTAAAATATGAATATCCCTATAGTTCATAGCAATTCCCAAAGGTGGGATAAGACCTCGAGAAATTTGTGTCCATAGATTACCTCCCATGGCTAGGATCTGGAATTGCTCTGTTGTAGCACAAGACAACTGTTTTCTCCAGGTTGCATTCTTTATTAAATCTTTTTCCTCAAAAGGCACTCCATGCAATGTTAGTCCTTCTCCCACTCTCCCAGGAAGGTGCATACACAACCAACAATTGGTGATGTTCAAGTTTTTGGCAGTTGAGCGCAAATCTTTAATGTAATTATTATCTATCCACAAATCATCGCCCAAATCTCCAGCACGCTGAACATGCTGTCGCTGCTCTCTCCGCACCCGAGCAGCCCAGGACAGATTAGGCAGAATCAACAGGATCAGGAACCACAGATGCGCCATCCTGCTCCTCCGAAACTTCCTTCACAGGTGCCTGCGAATGATCAGGCCGAACACACCGACCAGGAACCCAACGAATTTGACCAAGATGTTCAACTGCTGCATAACCACGTCCCCACGTTATCAGCTCAGCAGGAACCCATGCTGGATCTGGAAGGAACCGCACCAACACCCGAGGTCTCACCGCATCTGTAGAAGGAGAAGAAAATGCCTGCTGGCCGCGCTGCAGGGGGTTACCAGACAAATTTAAAAAATTTAAAGTATATAAAGCTAGATTTAATTGATCTTGAATCGCGGAAGCCCCAGGAGCTTCCTCCTTTTTTATTTAATTTAGTCAACATGGTCTTGAGCGTGGCATTTGAGCAACAAAACACACATTCACACGCTGCTCCAAACATCCTTGTAACAGCAAAAGCAATCTTAAAATATCAGGTGATATTCCAGGAGACAAATAAGAACCTGCTACAAGGGTAACAAATTATACACATACAATGAATCCACTATTAAATTAAAATCCTGATTGTGAAAATTTTGAAAAGCCAAAACTACAGCAGCAAGTTCTGCCTGCTGGGCAGACTTCTGCTCTGATGTCACTTTTGTATGCCAAATTCCAGATTTATCTTTCCAAACACAAGCACCAAAAACTTTCCTCCATCAGTAAAAACTGTAGGAGCATCTGATATGCCCAATGGTATCCTTTCTTACATTTTGGACATACTGATTTAGGACGAACACCCTGTCCCATTGATCTCTTATTTTGCTGACTTTGACCTCCTCCAGGAGCCCGACATTGCGCTTTAAAATGTCCAGGCTTCCCACAATTGAAACAATTCCCCTTTTGAGCATGTCCTGCTTGTAAAGCCAGAGCTAAAGTTTCCATGTTAAAAGACTGACTCCTACCTTTCTACATGCATTAATCAAATCTGCGATTTCTCTCTCTCCACTTGCTACCAGTGGATTTAAAATCTTTTGCAATCTGTGTTAGCTTGTTCTACTGCTAACTTAAAAAGCAACTCTTTCTGGGCGAATTGATTATCAATTTGTCTTTCAATAGCCAATTTCAGTCTGCTAATGAAATTTTCATAGGGTTCATTGTTCCCTTGTTTGATGTTAGTAAAGGTCTTCTCACCACCTTCGCCATCAGGGAGAGACCCTATGGCTTGAAAAATTATTTGTGGGAGAAGAATGAACCCTTCCTCAGGCATACCATCTCTCTGTTGTTCCACTGTTGTAAAATTACCAGCTCCGAAAGCTGATCTGGGGTAACATTTGCTGTTCCCCTCTGGACTGCCAGCTGTCTCCATTTCTGATCTAACACCAAATATTGAGCTGGAGTTAAAATCATATTCAACAGAGCTTTCCAGTCGGCCGGAATCATTTTATTTCCATAACCAACTGCTTCTAACAATGCCTGAGTATATGGCGTTCTAACACCATATTCTTTTGCTGCTTGCTTAACTTCCCTCAAAATTCTGAGCTGTAAAGGCTTCCACTCCCGCTGCGGATTTAATGCAGCATCCATGACAATTTCCACTGGATTAAGTTGAACTTCTACTCCAAACTCCACCAAATCATCTCCTGATAATTCCCCTCTATTCTTTGCTTCTTGAATAGCTGCAGTAACTGCATCCACCTGAACCCTTAAAGGTAAACTCTTATCCTCTGACAAAGTATTTCTAGCGCCGGACAGTCCCCCAGATTTATCTGGAGGTGCCGTCGGCGGCAACAAACGTACCGCATGGTAAAGCGGCAAACCTTCTTCGGGGGTGATAGGAGCGGTTGTTCATAAGTAGCTAACGCATCCATAATCACTCTCCAGGTTAACAAAATTGAAGAAGGGGCACGAGGTTCCTCGTGCAAAAATTTCCCTATCTTTTCCAGGACTCTACTTTAATACTACCTCCCTCCGGATATGACTTAATATTTTTCCAAACATACTGTAGTAAGTCCTCAATTTCTTTCTTTCCTACAGCACAACCCTACTGCCAATTCCAAATCCAAAACTATTCCCAATGATCCCTCTCAATTCCCTGATGTGCTCTTTCTGAGCCTTCGAGAGATCTCCCCCATACTCACGAAAAGAATCTATCTTCGTCCAGCGAAGAAGATGAGGGCCAGTCGACGTCCGCGACGATGAGTATAGGATGCGGGAAACGTATAGCCTTCCAAGCTATCACGTCGGGGTCACCATTTATGGTGGTTTGACATTGAAATGAGACACAGGGAACTGTCTCTGAGAAAATGCCAACCCTGAGAGAACTCAGGTAGCAGTATTTATTGAGAAAAACACAAGCAAAATACACAGTATGCATATTCAGAAAACAATGACCTCAACAGGAGATTACTTCACCAGCATGAGAACACACAATCTTGGAAAGTCCCAGATGTTACCTTGCTAGGATGAGATCATACAGCCACGGAAAGTCTCATGGGAAAGTTTGGAAAGTCCCATGAGAAAGCACAACTGTGTATCTTGTACCTTGAACTTTCACCCATTTTCCTATTCCTTCTAAACTGGCAGAATCAAAACAGAATGAGGCACTCTGAGCAAAGATACTCCTACCCCCACCAAGAATGCCCACATCTTCCTAGACTTACTGCTAGTTATACAAAGGCCTTACAGAAAATGATAAAATGATTAATAAAATATATTACCACAAAGAGGAGATCTAGATAGGCTCTAAATAATATGATTCTGAAAGAAAAAGACTTTAAACAGAAAATAGAGAAAGAACTTGTTTTCTTCTTCAAAGAAAATAGAAAAGAGGATACATCTTTATAGAATCTCTGGGACATGATGAAGGCATACACAAGAGGCTTGATAATAGATTATACTAGGAGAAGAAACATAAAACAGAAAAAGACATTTAATACATTAGAGGATGACTATAAAAGACTGGAAAAAGACTTACAGAAGTCCCCACAAAAAAAGACATTAAAAATAAAATGGATATAATTAAACATAAAATGGGACTAATGGAAAAAGAGGAATTAGCACAAAAAATTAAAAGTGCAAAACAGAATTACTTTGAAGATACAAATAAACCAGGCAGATGGCTAGCTTATAAATTGAGAAAGGAAAGAGAAGCAAGAAGAATTAGCCAATTGATAAATAAAGAAGGACAGGGTTGTTATGGAAATGAGGAGAAGAAAAAAATTGTACAAGATTACTATGGAAAACTATACTTTCAAGAGAATATTCAAGAAGAAAAAAATCAAGTAATATCTTCAGAAAGCGAACTTACCTCAGATACCCAAAAATATTGAAACAATGTTAGAAGGAAGTATAACAATGATGGAACTAACAGAAGCCTTAAAAAACAGAATGCTGGGAAAGCACCAGGTCCAGATGGGTTGCCAGAGGAATTCTATAAGAGTTTTCAAGAAATATTGAATTTTCATCTTCTAGAAGTTATGAATGAAGTTATGTTAAAGAAAAGAATGCCAAAAAACATGGTCAGAAGCGTGTATTACACTTATACCGAAGGAAGGTACAGACCTGCAGCAAGTTAAAAATTATAGATCTATATCTTTATTGAACTCAGACTATAAAATCTTTGTTTCAATTTTGGCAGAAAGACTAAAAAGATACTTAAATAATTTTATTCATACTGATCAAAATGGATTTCTGCCAAAGAGACAAATCAAAGACAATGTGAGAATCATTTTGGATACTCTGGAATATTATGAAGCACACCCTGAGAAGCAAATGGCCTTGATGTTTCTAGATGCTCAAAAAGCCTTTGACAATGTGAGTTGGCGATTTATTTTACTGCAACTGATACAAATGGGCTTTGGTAAGAAATTTATCCAAGCCATTGAAACAATATATCATGAACAAACTGCAAAGGTGATGGTGAATGGAGAATTAACAGAATCCATAGATATAAGAAAAGGGACAAGGCAAGGCTGTCCATTATCGCCTCTGCTGTTTGTGTTAACATTGGAAGTGTTGAACAGGAATATCAGAGAAGAAAAAGAAATAAAAGGAATGAAAATTAAAAAGGAGGAGTATAAATTGCAAGCTTTTGCAGATGACCTGGTATTTATATTAGAAGACTCAATGGAAACAACACCCAAATTAATAGAAAAAATAGAAGAATATGGAAAAGTAGCAGGTCTGAGAATAAATAAAGACAAAACAAAGATATTAACAAAGAATATGTTAACAAGACAAAAGAAAGAGTTGGAAGAAACTTTAAAAATACAGGTCACGAACAAGGTTAAATACTTAGGGATTTATATTACACCAAGATGCAGTACCCTGAAGGAAGATAACTATGTTAAACTCAAACAGCAGATTGCGACAGACTTGATGAAGTGGGAAAAATTGCATCATTGATTGGGAGAATATCCACAATTAAGATGAATATATTGCCTAGAGTTTTACATTTATTCCAGACAATTCCTATTAAATTGGGGAAAGAGTTTTTTGAAGATTTAAATAGAATTGTGTTGAAATATATTTGGCAGGGTAAAAAAGCAAGAATAAAATTAAAGCTGTTATAAGATGCAAGAATAAGAGAAGGATTTGCCTTGCCCAATTGGGAGCTGTATTACCAGGCGACAGGTTTGATGTGGGTAAAGGAATGGATAACACTAAGGAACAGTAGATTATTGACTTTAGAAGGTCATGACTTGCTGCTGGGATGGGATGCCTTTCTCTGGTATAAGGGAACTAAAACACAGAGGTATTTTAGAAGACATTATATTCATGAGGCACTGTTTTTGAGTTGGGAGAAGATTAAAAGACAATATTACTTAAAAATTCCAACATGGATATCAACTATTGAAGCTTTTTCTTATCCAATAATATATAAAAAGGAACAAACAGTTAGATATGGGGAGTTATTGAATGAAAAGGGTGACCTTAAATCTATGCAAACATTGCAAGAACAAGGTGTAAAAATGAATTGGTTTTCCTATTTGCAAATACAATCTAGGTTTGATAAAGACTCCAAGGCAGAAGGTATTTATGATACGTTGACTGACTTAGATAAAATTTTGATGGGTACTGATGAAAAGATAATTAAAAAACTTTATGGACATATATTAGAATTTAAATTGGAGGAGGAACAAGTTAAAAAAACGATGATTGCTTGGGGGAAAAATTTTGGATATGGGTTTGATTTGGAAAAATGGCAAAAATTGTGGTCTCAAAATTATAAAATGACAATGTCAACTGCATATAAAGAAAATTTGTATAAAATGTTTTACAGGTGGCACCTACCCCCGACGAGACTTGTGACAATGTTTAAGAATAATCGGATAAATACTGGAAATGTCATCAGATACCTGGTTCATATTACCATATGTGGTGGACATGTTCAGATGCAAAGATATATTGGACTAAAATCCACCCATGGTTGGAAAAAATGATAAAACAACATATAGACTTTAAACCAGAGATCTTTTTATTGGGAGTCATACCGGACATATACAATAAAGAACTGAAATATTTGATTGTAAATGTTTTAACAGCGGCTACCGTGTTTCTCCAACAATACAGCCTCCACCAATAGGAAGGCCCAGCATGATTTCTAGGCATGAGGTGAAATTAAGCCCCGCCCCCAAAATTTAGGCCTATTTAATCCATGCGTTTCCCCACCATTTCTCACATTGTTTGTTAAAACTACATGAGGTGAAGAGAAATGGGAGGGGGGGAAGGGGAGGGAGAAAACTTGCCTTTAGTAGCGCCCTGCAGGTAGCCTAGGCTAGAATACCCCAATCTACTGCCGATAGAATATCAGCTGATAGAAGCTCCCTGAAGGCAGAGTCACCAGCCACTTCTATCGGCTGGTAGAAGCGGCCTTGGGGCAAGCGCCCACGCGCACTCCCCTCGTCACGAAGCCATTTCTATTGGCTGATGGAAGCTCCCCAAAGGCAGAGTCACCAGCCGCTTCAGGGCGAGCCGTGGCTGCCCATGGAGCGCTCCTGACAGGAGTGCCCCATGCACACTCCCCTCGCCACGAAGCCATTTCTATCTGCCGATGGAAACTTCCCAAAGGCAGAGTCACCAGCCGCTTGTATCGGCTGGTAGAAGCGGACTCGGAGCGAGCGCCCATGCGCAGTCCCCTCGCCATGAAGCCATTTCTATCGGCCGATGGAAGTTCCCCAAAGGCAGAGTCACCAGCTGCTTCTATTGGCTGGTAGAAGTGGCTTCGTGGCGAGGGGAGTGTGTGTGGGGCACTCCCCCTGAGGCCGCTTCTACCGGCTGATAGAAGCAGCTGGTGACTGCCTTTGGGGAGCTTCCATCAGCCGATAGAAATGGCTTCGTGGTGAGGGGACTGCACATGGGCGCTTGCCCCAAGGCCGCTTCTACCAGCCGATAGATTTCCTCCCCCACGCACCCCATGTGCACTCACCTCTCCACGATGCCGCTTCTACCAGCCGATAGAAGCAGCTGGTGACTCTGCCTTCGGGAGCTTCCATCGGCCGATAGAAGTAGCCTTGTGGAGAGGTGAGTGCGCATGGGGCGCTCTAGGTTGAGGTGCGTGTGGGGGAGGAAATTAATTCACCCCCAAAAAGACATCCTAGCCATTTTTTCAGGGCTCAAAAAAAAAAAAATAAGACCCAGCCTTATTTTATGAGAAACACGGTAGAATTGTATTTGCGAAGAACTGGAAAAATGACAAAATACCTATGCAGGAAGAAGTTATCAAAAATATTATGGACTGTGCTGAAATGAGGAAACTGACATTTGAAATTAGAGAACAAGAAGATAAGCAATTTTATATGATATGGGATTTGTTTTATCAATGGTTGGATAAAAAGGCATGGTAATTTAATAGACTAGATAATTTTGTGATAGAAATCTAATCGATTGATATAAACATAATATACATATATATAACCACTGGTTGAAAGTATAACATAAATTTTAAGATAAAACTTGGAACATCTCATATAAAATGATGGAATAAATAGTTTAGTCATAGATGATTAATAACTGATAAATATATAAACATATGTTAGTTTGACAATGTGAAGACTGATATAAATTGTGAGTAAATGACTACAAAAGTATAGCACAAAAGATACGTAACCAACTGACACACTGTATGTATATAAAATGGAAGAGGATTTTATGTTTTTATGTTTTTGTATGTGTATGTTTGTGTTTAAAAATAAAAAACTTTATTTTAAAAAAAGAACATTTGCTTGCTATCATTTTTAATGCTTTCAACAGTGATAGAGCTTCCAATGTACTTGAAAAGTTCTTAAAAATTCTTTAAAAATGCAAGATATTCACAGATGAATCTGCCTGAATGTAGCCCATATTGACCTATATAGCCCAATCAAACTTCAGGAGTTGAACATAAGAAATGTTTTATGTATTGTATTGTATTATGTCATAAAATGTTTTATAAAATGTGCCAAATTTCAATGCCACTGGAGCTGTGAGCCCAAGATTTTGGGTGCATAAGTTACCTCATTTGGTTCAAAAGTTATTACACTATTATGCACCGTTTTGCCCAGTTAAAGGCTACGGGAACAAACCTTTTAGTAATATATACTATAGATATTACAGAGAAGGTAAACTTATATGCATCTTAATTATATTAATATAATTTAAATAAATCAAATTTAACTTGCCTAGTTCCATCCATTTCCTATCCAGGCACCTCCCTTTTTTTTATGATGGATGATTCTTTGGAATGTTGCCCAACTGACTATAACTCCAAATGAAGGTGAGCTGTGTTTCCAAGACATGGCAAATAGGAGTTTCATTGTGATGTTATTAATTTAACAACTGCAGTGATTCACTTAACAATTGTGCCAAGAAAGATCATACAGTGGGCAAAACTCACTGAACAAATGCCTAACTTAACAACAGAAATTTTGGGCTCAATTATGTTGTATGTCAAGAATTACCTGTATTAAACTGTTTTATTACTTTTTCATTCTACAATAATCAGCAATGAATGACTTTTAGCCGTTAACATTTAAAAAGCAAGGAAAATAGAAAACTCATAAAAGCCATCAGTATCATAACCAACAGAGATTGCAGCATTATCATATTCCATAGGTTCATTATCATCTTCCAAAAATTCAATTTTGACCATTTTTTGGAATACCATCAGGATGGGTGTCAAGCTTTCTTCTGGAGGGAGACTATTTCATCATATAGTCCCAATCTCCAATAAGTCCTGGTTACAAAATCTTGGCTGCTCAAGAGTATCAACCTAATACAAAATGACCCCTTTCCATATTTGTACTTCTGTGGTTGTATATCCACTGGCTCTTTTGTTGAGGTAATAGCTTCATATAGTTATGTGGTTGACACAATGATTCCTGGTTTGGATCCCAGGTAAAAATAAGGGAAGTTGCATCACTACTGGGCCTGGCTTTTCAGTATCTAGTCTTAATAGATGCTCGCCTTGTTGTTCTCATATCATAAGTCAGTGGCATGACACTGTCTGAAAGTATTTAACTTATCAAGGTTTGAGCATAAGTCATTGGAAATAATGATCCAAACAAACAGGTTCTACCTGCTGTATCATTTTCATCTTCCCACAAAGCTATTTTAAGCTAATTTACATAGAGACCAGCCAACTGTTTTTCCATAATTTGATGCATAGAATGTTCAAATTAAACTGTTATTGACAGAGTTACCACCGTAAAGAGGAAACACAGCCAGATCCCTTCATGAAGGTACAAGATATAAAGCACATGTTAGAAATAGCGTGTACATCCAAATGGAAAAATAAGCGCCAGTTGTGTACAAACTATCACATTCAATAATGTGAAGGTACAAAGTTTACAAAATGAAGTCAGCAACTGTATCCCGGACACATAAAAAGTATAAGCAAATCATTAGCTAAAATGGCAGCCTCAGGGAGCAGATCATTTCACATCATTCTTGAAACAGGTGACTGGTGAGAGACTGTATTTGGTTTCTCAGAATAAGGGAGTGTTCTAAGTGTTTGGCTAGCTTGTAGCCATTTTGTCTATTGATTATCATGCATGCAAAACTTGGAACTGAAGGATTGGAACTCAATTTTCCTTGTTGACACTAACATATGTATATATCCCTTTTGTTCTTAATAAATAATCATTGTCTGACATTTGGAGTATATGCAATCTGCATGCACGTCCTTGGTATCTGAGAAATACTCATACAATTGGAATGCCATAAAAGACTTTTCTTGTCATACCTTGTGAACAAATTGGGGATGTCCCAAGAAGGATCAAAATAGCCAAGATGGCTGCTGTACAATCAAAAACCCCAATCCTTTTTTACATGCATCAAGCATGAAATGCATGCACAAGAGGGGTATGGCTTTACTTGTGTGGCCATTGGCATGATTTGGCTTTTTTGCGAGCCTTCCTCCCCTCCCATGGATGTGTCTAGACTAAATGAAGCTTAACATGATCTTCTGAAGACAAGCTTTCATGACAATGGTGTATCAGCGATGGAAACATCTCTGTTTTGTTTGGTTTGTTCTCTGCAACCACACAGGTACCATTTCTGTGAATATAATTGCTACTTGTTTATAATCTCATACAACTGACTCACAATAAGGAAAGCTCTGTTTGAATAATCTTCAGCATCATTCACCTGAAGATAGAAGGGTTTTTGACCATTTTTAAAACTTTATATCCTAGGTTTCTTCTGAAAGCTCAAGAGAATCTAGATAGCACTACCACTTCCATTCTTTTCCTATAATATCCCTTAGCAAAGGCAGAAGAAGGACAAATATGATATGTACATAATGGCACAATTACAAGTATTTTGTGTGCATTTTCAGATTGTGACGCAGCTATATAATTTTGGTATACCTTGAGGATATCATTCATGTGTCACTTTGATGCCATTATGATTTGTCTTGGGCACCACTACTGTGCAGTAGAGCTGACAACTATAGGACTTGGGTCACTGTTAGTGAGTTTTCACAGACCATAGTGGACCTAAAAGAATGTTACTAACATCTGACCAAGCTTGATGGGACTACCATAATTTTGCATTCAGTAACAAGTTTATCAAAGTATATTGTGTCCATAAAAATATTGGCTGGAAAACTACTTACAACAACCCCAACTGCCATCTGTGGCAATGAGTACAATTCCTACATACACCTGAGTTAGGTGTATGTAGGTTAGCCTATCATGTTGAGCCTATCCTAGCTATTCTTGGCTTGTGAGCAGTATAAAATAAACTCCAAAATCAACAATCAAAAGTTACATCCATTTTACTTAAATTGTTAGCAAAAGGTGTGCCAGAAAGAAAAAGAAGGCATCAGCATGAGTCTAACTCTGGACTCTTCCTTTGTTTGAATGAGTGTTCAATAAGATTGTAGCATGTTTAGCTTGGATCATTATTTCCAAAAATGTTCTCAAAAAAGCCCAAGTCATACTAAACAATAATGTAACAACAACAACAACAACAACAACAACAACAATAATAATAATAATAATAATAATAATAATAATAATAATAATAATAATAATAATAATAATAATAATAGTAATAATATGGTGATGGCGATGATGATGGTGCATGTCTTTGTATTTTGTTATCTTCTCCAATTTTCTCTCTTCTATTTTGCTGTCTCCAGGTACTGCTACATCTGGCTGACATGATGATGATGATGATGATAACAACAACAACAACAACAACTATAGATGTAGCAGTACCTAGAGACAGCAGAACAGAAGAAGAACTGGAGAAGTTAACAAAATACAAAGACCTACAAATAGAAATAGAACAACTGTGGCAAAAGAAAACAAAAGTAGTACCAATAGCTATAGATACTTTGGGTACAATCTCAAAACAACTAAGCACCACTTGAACTCCATTGGCACTGACAAAATCACCATCAGTCAATTGCAAAAGGGAGATTTACCCAAAGCAGCTTACATCAACAATACCTTTAACATTATCAAAAATCAACTATACCAGGTTCTTGGGAAGGACTCAACAGGCTGACATCAGGCTGACTGAGACAAACCAGTAACCGGCTCTCAACTATGAAGAAACCTGTGTAAACAATTACAGCCAAAAAATACATAAACTGTATAAACATGACTAGGAGGTACTAGCTTAGACTTTTGACTTTGGTTTTTTATTTATTAAGTTTGTGTGTATACAAAAGAGATTAATCTGCAAATATGATTGTTGTACTTCAGCCTTTACATTTAGAATAATAAAACATTATTACAAAATATATGCAAAAATCTCTAGTGTCTAAAGAAGGGGGCCACAACCATGTGATTTGGCATTAAAATGGATGGGTTTTTGACTGAGATCACAGCCATCGTTTTGACTACCCCAGACAATGTAATTTAACTTTCTTTCTTGTTCACATTCAACTTCTCAGCTTTTGTGAGCTGCCAGAAAACCTTAGAAAATGCTTTTATTGACCATAATAGTTCTCTGATCATTTGGATGGAATTTTTTGACTCAGGGTCTGTGGGTAGCTGCCATAATGATAGTGAAGTTATATGTAGATAATGAATTACTATTTCTTATATTTGATATCCTAACTGCTAACTGTAGGCTAACTGATGTATAGTTTTTTTTAACTATACACCTAAGATATAAGAAACCCACTTTGAGGTTTATTTCTAACAGATTTTATTTCTAATTTTAAACTCCTAAAGACCATATATTCATAATTCACATTTCATTAAAGAAAAATAACACACACATACTAGACTTAGAATGTATCTAAAAAGGTAAAGCTGGATCATCAGAAAGGCTGAATAAAAACAAGTTGATGCGTTTAGATTGTGGTGCTGGAGGAAATGAAAATTCTTGAGACCGGAAAAGAACAAATTGTTCAGTACACAAGAAAAACCAGACACACTAATAACAAAGCCAAAGTTTAAATATTTGGGATAGCTTATGCCAAGGCAAGAAGAGTTTGATGCTTGGAAAAAGATTTCAAAAACAGGCCTTGAGGAGAGAAGATAGCTAAATGCTATCTGATGACACAGAACAGGAATTTACAAGCACTCCCATAAGAAGTTATTGGCTATTCTGGTGATGTGATATTGATCAGGTCATCTAGAGTTGGAAGCAAATAAACAACTGAACAATATCACCACCAAAGTCTGAGTAAAATTGACGTGTCTCTCAATTTAGATGCTCGCCTTGTTGTTCTCATATCATAAGTCAGTGGCATGACACTGTCTGAAAGTATTTAACTTATCAAGGTTTGAGCATAAGTCATTGGAAATAATGATCCAAACAAACAGGTTCTACCTGCTGTATCATTTTCATCTTCCCACAAAGCTATTTTAAGCTAATTTACATAGAGACCAGCCAACTGTTTTTCCATAATTTGATGCATAGAATGTTCAAATTAAACTGTTATTGACAGAGTTACCACCGTAAAGAGGAAACACAGCCAGATCCCTTCATGAAGGTACAAGATATAAAGCACATGTTAGAAATAGCGTGTACATCCAAATGGAAAAATAAGCGCCAGTTGTGTACAAACTATCACATTCAATAATGTGAAGGTACAAAGTTTACAAAATGAAGTCAGCAACTGTATCCCGGACACATAAGAAGTATAAGCAAATCATTAGCTAAAATGGCAGCCTCAGGGAGCAGATAATTTCACATCATTCTTGAAACAGGTGACTGGTGAGAGACTGTATTTGGTTTCTCAGAATAAGGGATTCCTCCTAGTCAGAAATATATTTAGAAGAAAAGAGTGTTCTAAGTGTTTGGCTAGCTTGTAGCCATTTTGTCTATTGATTATCATGCATGCAAAACTTGGAACTGAAGGATTGGAACTCAATTTTCCTTGTTGACACTAACATATGTATATATCCCTTTTGTTCTTAATAAATAATCATTGTCTGACATTTGGAGTATATGCAATCTGCATGCACGTCCTTGGTATCTGAGAAATACTCATACAATTGGAATGCCATAAAAGACTTTTCTTGTCATACCTTGTGAACAAATTGGGGATGTCCCAAGAAGGATCAAAATAGCCAAGATGGCTGCTGTACAATCAAAAACCCCAATCCTTTTTTACATGCATCAAGCATGAAATGCATGCACAAGAGGGGTATGGCTTTACTTGTGTGGTCATTGGCATGATTTGACTTTTTTGCGAGCCTTCCTCCCCTCCCATGGATGTGTCTAGACTAAATGAAGCTTAAGATGATCTTCTGAAGACAAGCTTTCATGACAATGGTGTATCAGGGATGGAAACATCTCTGTTTTATTTGGTTTGTGTTCTTCAACCACACAGGCACCATTTCTGTGAATATAATTGCTACTTGTTTATAATCTCATACAACTGACTCACAATAAGGAAAGCTCTGTTTGAATAATCTTCAGCATCATTCACCTGAAGATGGAAGGGTTTTTGACCATTTTTAAAACTTTATATCCTAGGTTTCTTCTGAAAGCTCAAGAGAATCTAGATAGCACTACCACTTCCATTCTTTTCCTATAATATCCCTTAGCAAAGGCAGAAGAAGGACAAATATGATATGTACATAATGGCACAATTACAAGTATTTTGTGTGCATTTTCAGATTGTGACGCAGCTATATAATTTTGGTATTCCTTGAGGATATCATTCATGTGTCACTTTGATGCCATTATGATTTGTCTTGGGCACCACTACCTGTGCAGTAGAGCTGACAACTATAGGACTTGGGTCAATGTTAGTGAGTTTTCACAGACCATAGTGGACCTAAAAGAATGTTACTAACATCTGACCGAGCTTGATGGGACTACCATAATTTTGCATTCAGTAACAAATTTATCAAAGTATATTGTGTCCATAAAAATATTGGCTGGAAAACTACTTACAACAACCCCAACTGCCATCTGTGGCAATGAGTACAATTCCTACATACACCTGAGTTAGGTGTATGTAGGTTAGCCTATCATGTTGAGCCTATCCCAGCTATTCTTGTCTTGTGAGCAGTATAAAATAAACTCCAAAATCAACAATCAAAAGTTACATCCATTTTACTTAAATTGTTAGCAAATGGTGTGCCAGAAAGAAAAAGAAGGCATCAGCATGAGTCTAACTCTGGACTCTTCCTTTGTCTGAATGAGTGTTCAATAAGATTGTAGCATGTTTAGCTTGGATCATTATTTCCAAAAATGTTCTCAAAAAAGCCCAAGTCATACTAAACAATAATGTAACAACAACAACAACAACAATAATATGGTGATGGCGATGATGATGGTGCATGTCTTTGTATTTTGTTATCTTCTCCAATTCTCTCTCTTCTATTTTGCTGTCTCCAGGTACTGCTACATCTGGCTGACATGATGATGATGATGATAACAACAACAACTATAGATGTAGCAGTACCTAGAGACAGCAGAACAGAAGACAAAGAAGAACTGGAGAAGTTAACAAAATACAAAGACCTACAAATAGAAATAGAACAACTGTGGCAAAAGAAAACAAAAGTAGTACCAATAGCTATAGATACTTTGGGTACAATCTCAAAACAACTAAGCACCACTTGAACTCCATTGGCACTGACAAAATCACCATCAGTCACTTGAACTCCATTTATTTATTTATTTTATTTTATTTTTATTTATTTGATTTGCCAATTGTTTACAAGATAATAAGTATAAGTGTATACATAGTTGTGAATACATGAAATGGGTACATATAAGAAAAATAAAAGAAGAATAAGAGAAACAATAGGACAGGGACGGTAGGCACGTTGGTGCGCTTATGCACGCCCCCTACAGACCTCTTAGGAAAGGGGTGAGGTCAATAGTAGACAGTCTAAGGTTAAAGTTTTGGGGTTTGGGGAAGAAACTACAGAGTCAGGTAGAGTATTCCAGACATTGACCACTCTATTGCTGAAGTCGTATTTCCTGCAATCAAGTTTGGTGCGGTTAACTTTGAGTTTGTATCTATTGTGTGCTCTTGTGTTGTTATGGTTGAAGCTGAAGTATTCATTGACAGGTAGGACATTGCAATGTATGATTTTATATACCATGCTTAAATCAGACCGAAGACGGCGTAATTCAAGGTTTTCTAGTTCTAGAATTTCAAGTCTGGTGGCATAAGGTATTCTACAACGAGTAGAGGAGTGGAGAACTCTTCTTGTGAAATATTTCTGGACTTTCTCAATTGTGCTAATATCAGATACGTAATGTGGGTTCCAGACTGATGAACTGTATTCGAGTATTGGTCTAGCAAATGTTTTGTATGCTCTGGTTAGTAGTGTGATATTACCAGAGAAAAAGCTACGTAGGATTAGGTTAACAACTCTTAATGCCTTTTTGGCTATGTAGTTGCAGTGGGCTCTAGCACTTAGATCATTAGAGGTGAGTATTCCAAGGTCCTTTACAGAGCTTGGGTCATCAACAAGATCTTGACTATTCAGCTTGTATTTTATTTTCTGATTTTTTTTGCCAATATGTAAGACAGAGCATTTATTTGTTGAGATTTGAAGTTGCCATTTGTTTGACCATTCTGATACATAGTCAAGATCTTTTTGTAGGGTAGCAGTATTGTCTGTGGTATTGAACAGCTTTACATCATCAGCGAAAGAACGCAATTGCTCTTAATATGATCACAGAGATCATTTATGTAGAGTATGAAGAGAGTTGGTCCTAGAACACTGCCTTGGGTGACACCACTATTGACAGGTACAGAATTTGATAGGACGCTCCCAATTTTGACCATTTGTTGTCTGTTTGCCAGGAATGCTTCTATCCAGTTATTCAGTTGTCCAGAGATACCATAGGATTTTATTTTTAGGAGTAGTTTGTCGTGTACCACTGAATCAAAGGCTTTACAGAAGTCTATGTAGATTGCTTTGCCCTGGTCGAAGTTGTGTCGTCCATATGTTTTTGCAGTGTAAGAGTTGCAGATTACAGGATAGTTTTTTTCTGAAACCAAATTGTTTATTGCAGAGTAGGTTGTTTGTCACTAAGTGGAGGATGATGGATTGGTTAATAATTGATTCCATGACTTTACAGGTGATTGTTGTACTTCAGCCTTTACATTTAGAATAATAAAACATTATTACAAAATATATGCAAAAATCTCTAGTGTCTAAAGAAGGGGGCCACAACCATGTGATTTGGCATTAAAATGGATGGGTTTTTGACTGAGATCACAGCCATCGTTTTGACTATCCCAGACAATGTAATTTAACTTTCTTTCTTGTTCACATTCAACTTCTCAGCTTTTGTGAGCTGCCAGAAAACCTTAGAAAATGCTTTTATTGACCATAATAGTTCTCTGATCATTTGGATGAAATTTTTTAACTCAGGGTCTGTAGGTAGCTGCCATAATGATAGTGAAGTTATATGTAGATAATGAATTACTATTTCTTATATTTGATATCCTAACTACTAACTAAAGGCTAACTGATGTATAGTTTTTTTAAACTATACACCTAAGATATAAGAAACCCACTTTGAGGTTTATTTCTAACAGATTTTATTTCTAATTTTAAACTCCTAAAGACCATATATTCATAATTCACATTTCATTAAAGAAAAATAACACACACATACTAGACTTAGAATGTATCTAAAAAGGTAAAGCTGGATCATCAGAAAGGCTGAATAAAAACAAGTTGATGCGTTTAGATTGTGGTGCTGGAGGAAATGAAAATTCTTGAGACCGGAAAAGAACAAATTGTTCAGTACACAAGAAAAACCAGACACACTAATAACAAAGCCAAAGTTTAAATATTTGGGATAGCTTATGCCAAGGCAAGAAGAGTTTGATGCTTGGAAAAAGATTTCAAAAACAGGCCTTGAGGAGAGAAGATAGCTAAATGCTATCTGATGACACAGAACAGGAATTTACAAGCACTCCCATAAGAAGTTATTGGCAGACAATTCTGGTGATGTGATATTGATCAGGTCATCTAGAGTTGGAAGCAAATAAACAACTGAACAATATCACCACCAAAGTCTGAGTAAAATTGACGTGTCTCTCCAATTTTTTGGCAACAGCACGCATAAGGCAAACTTTAATATCTATTGTTCGCATGATTACTGACATTGTTAATAGTAATACGAGCATAATTTTGAAACAAAATTGAGTTTTCTGAATTTCACAACTACAGATAGTCCTTGACTTACAACGACACTAAGGCCAAAATTTGTTGCTAAGCAAAGCAGTTGTTAAATGAGTTGTGCCTCATTTTATGACCATTTTGCCACAGTTGTTAAACAAGTTACTGCAGTTATTTATTTAGCATATCATACATAGACTAGCAATATATATTAACATTTCATTTAGATTAGTAAAACAAAATTAAATATACATGTTAAAAAGATTTGTGTTTAAATACCAATGTCTAAAGCATCTTTTATATTAAAGAAATCAGATACTGAATTGGTATATGCCCTTAGCTTACAGCCGATCATGATGTGATTTACAGTTTGAATCACTAGTAGATCTGGCTTCCTCAGTGGATGTTGCTTGTCGGAAGCTGGCTACAAATTGTGATCACATGATCCTGTCATAAATAAATGCCAGTTGCCAATGCCTGAATTTTGATCACATGACATGGGGATGCTGCAACAGTCATAAAGCATGACTAAAGCATGCAAATGATCATAAGCAGGGGTAGAACCTGTAACTCTGAAGAGCAGCAGACATAGAACCGGTTCTATGTCTGCTGATGTTTTTGCTCACCTGCCCACCCAGGCTCTTACCTGACCTTTATTTCCGGATTTTTTCAACTTCAACTGCCGTGCGAGGCACAGCTACAGTTAAAAAAGCAGGAAAAAAGGGCTTTTTGAAAGGCTGCTTCTCTGCACACAGCATGCTGATGATTATTTACATGCCTGCGCTGGCAGTGTCCAGGGAAGCACATCGTAAATGACCGAACCTCGTAAATGACCGAACTGGTAGTTAACCCTGTCGGATCGCACCCTTGATCATAAGTCACCTTTTTCAGTGCCGTTGTAACTCAAATGGTCATAAACAAGTAGCTGTAACTCAAGGACTACCTGGACCTATCAGAGGCAGGGGAGAAACTATGTCAATGGTTTATTTACCTGAGATATATCATACGATTATTTAAATCAGAATCTGAGAAGAGATGAAAGCTGTTTGTATGGTCATGAGAAAACATCTGGATTATCATGACATTACAATTCTACTTCGAACTGCAAGCAGAGAACTCAGTAGGGAAGTGTCCACAATTATGGTTGCCCAGGGGAACCATATTTGTGATGAAAAAGCAAAATCTACATCAGAGACTCTCAGCTATTTGCTGTATTTCAGAAAGTGTAGAAAGAAAACAGGCATATTGGAAAGCAGAGGGAAAATCTAGTTTTGTAGGCTGGGTTTGGTGCAATAGTAAACAGCTACTGGGTCAGGGCCTATGTGTAGATACATAGTTCATGGGCATGCAAGTTCAACGTGAATAAAGAAAAAGACAGAAGACTTTGGGAGGTATGAGTAACCTCTCCCCTTTTGAACACTATACAATCTCCATCATGGCCTTTCCTGTTGCAGAGGTTTCTCTCCATTAGTGTGTTTCCAGCTCTATACACTTGAAGGGAGAGAGGAAGAGACCTATAATAATAAAAGATATTTATTCATTCATTCAGCATGGTCACTCATCTCAACCAATGACTCTGGGCAGCAAACAATATTAAAATATTTTTTTTTAAAAAAATGTATTGCGCATTGTCAGAATCAATGGTCACTAGGAGAGTCAGGAGATGGGGACTCTTCACACACTCAGGGCCCAGGCCCAGGTTATTTTGAAAAGTCAGAAGGATTCGGCCATCATGATTGGAAATGTTCCATGGGGTGGGTGCTATGACAGAAAAGGCACATATCCTGGGCCCCACCAACCATCATCCCTTGATCGATGGAACCTGGAGCATGCTTATTCTGCCATAGATTACATGGGGGAGAAACAACTGCGCTTTTGTGGCTTTTTTTTTTGCCAGTTTCTCTCTACTTGTCAGTTTCAATCACTAACCCTGAAACATACAGTCAGGCCAGTTTAAGTTCATTTATAGGACCTTGCTGGTTGTACAATCGGGACAGTTTCCCCTCCTCCTCACCAAGGCTATTTCTGCTCTAGTGTCTACACTCATGTCACTTTATTTTAAATTGGGAGGAGTCCAAACAGGGTTTGAGAGGAGGAGTAAGCAAAGTAGTCTAGAAAACGCCTGAGAAAACTCTTCCTCCCTACCCCATTCATCTGGCAGTGTCCCACTTTTCCCGACTGGTTGGTGGTCACCATTGCTTATTACAGTCCTGTTCTCAATCCCAAATTATGGATTTTGGGAATTTTCCACAGTACCTATAAATCTTGCAAATAAATAAATAAGCTGGCACTCTCACCAACACATCCCACAAGGATGGAAAAATTGGGAATTAGTGCTTTCTTTCATTTAATTGTGAGGAAATAATTGAGCAGGCAGCGCTCCTCACCTGTCCAGCTGTTAGCCGTATTTCTCTCTCCTAAAGAAGAAGGAATTAGTGGGACTCTCCACTTTCATCCTCCTGGATTAGGCCTTGCGCCATCCCAGGACGGCGGGGTGAAGCTCTACCCCGCCAAGACCCGGAAACAGAAGGTCAGCAGGGCCTTTGGAAAAGGCCAGGAGATGAAGGTTCCGTCAGAAATTGAGACATTTGGGGGGAGGTTTGAAACGAGCAAGGCCTCGAGAGAAAGTTTGGCTGGGGGGGGGGACAACTTCCATTCGACTGCCCTCCAGTTATAACAAAAAGGCTGTTTTGGGGGTGGGTGGGGGTGGTGGAGAGTGCCTTTCGGTTGCTTTGGCGGAGCCGTGGAGCTTTCTCCGTTCATTCGCTGGCAAAGGATTTCAGAGGGGAAACTCGCCCTGTCTTTTCTCCCGGGAGCGTCTCGCGAGGGCGGTGGGCGGATTGATCATTGCATCCACGAACACCTGGCGGCAGCTTGGAGTGCCGCGCGTGAAACTCGCTAGGCGGAGTGCGACAAAGCGACCCGTTTGAATCGGAGCCCAAGCGCCTTTTTGCTGGCCGGGTCCCAACACTACGCCGTCCTTGCTATCGTAGAGGTGATAAAACAAGGGCTTGGAGACGGGAGATACTCCAGGCAGAGCTGAATACTGTACTAACAACTCTGCAGACTTGCTTGCAGTTACACTTCCCCCCCCAAAAAAGACTTGCGATCCATAACTAGGGAATACATTTTCAATGGTTCTATGTAGATATGAAATAGATGAGTAAGCATCTTTTTCCTACAATACTTCAAAGGTGTTTCAGAATTGTTTTTCTAGCATTGCAGATCTAACCTTAGAAGCCATGTTTACTCGGAATCAATTATTTGATCAAGATCACAATTCCTACTAGTCGTGCGTATTTTTTATGACATATAATAGTCTAGTATAGCACCCTCGCTAAGCATAACCAGTTTCTAAAACTAATTGTTAAAAAAATGTCTAAAGACAGATTGCATGGAAAACCAAATACATAGAGGTTATTTCTACCTACAAGAATATAATAATACCCAGCAATGTTCCTTATTTATTGACATGGAAGGGATACTTAATTGATTCAATGGGGGCACACATCCACTGGAATCAACAGGGCAAAGTTGGTGATGTAACTAAGGTCCGTTGCTTTTAATGAGACTTGAAATTGATCTGGATGGTTGACCCCATGTGTTTGAGGCTAAAAAGAACTGGGACCAGCTTACAATTGTGTAAATTTTGAACCTAGAATTCTCAGTTTCTTTTCTGAAAGAGAAAAGGAAAACTAAATTTAAATTTAAGAAATTTAAATACAGTGGCATGATTTCTTCAAATGTGCTGACCCATTTACTCTGTCCAAATTGAATTCTGACTTAATAAGAAATTCAATTTTATTTCAGTGCAGTATAGATCAGAAAATATTTAAAGACAGATGATTAAAATTATATTCTCTCTTTAAGAGTCTAGACATTGTATAACTAGTACTAAACCTCAGTGCTCAATTTGTATTAGTGACATGATTAGGATTATAAAGTAATAAAAGCTGCCATCCTAATAACACAATCTATGAGAAAGCCAGGATCCTTGAAATTCCTCTTACTTCTGAGTAACTAAGTATGGGATTGTACTGCAAGAACCTGATCTCATTCAGTTCACTGGGGCTTTTGAATAGATATGGATAGGATTGTGCATAGGATCGGATTGGTAAACTCATCCAACCACAGCCAGCCCAGCATGACACAAAAGAACTCCAATAGAATGACCAAATTTTATGACTCATATTATACGGGTTCACTCAGAAGTAACTTTCAGTAAAGCTTACTCCCACCATCTTTTGCAGTTTAACTTTGGAAGGAAGCCCCACTCAGGGCTATCTTAACAGCATTATGGGCCCTGGGCAAAGCAGTGTACTGGGGGCCCTATGACAACTACTCACAGGAATAAAAATGTAACTGGTTGATAAAATTAAACATACATTTGCATGTTAGTATTAATTAAAAAATCCAGTAAAATGTAATAAATAGGTTTCTGTATTTATATGACACAAGGTGCATACAGAGATTAGTATGGGGCCCCTATGCTCGTGGGGCCCACGGGCAAGTGCCCTCAGGCCCATGCGTTAAGCCCTGACCTCACTATATGCTCAGCAGAATCTATACCTACCCCCAGATCAGAACTAATTTCTTTAAATCTTCTCCAGGCCCAAAGAGAAAGACCCCACTCTATATTGTATTTAGTGGTCCTCTCCTCTGAATTGATGCTATAAGCCAACTGGAGATCTGGTTGCCCTGTCTCCTCAGTTCTAAAAAATATAGTTGCAAGGGAAGTCAGGATGCCTCAAAACGAATGGGACTCCTTCCTTCCAATAAAATAAAGTTAGGATCAGGATTTTAAGGGATTGCCCAGAACTTGGTTTTCACGGTTGACTTTTATAGCTCTTTATTCTTCCGTCAGCCAGAAAACTCTTTGGCTTCTCATCCGCTTGCCTTAATTTCAACTCTGAAAAGCCTCGCTCTGTACTCCTTAACAGCAGCACCGCCTCTTTGCCTGGCAGAGCAACAAGAAATCCTTGGATTATAAGGGCAGAAAAGAACATACAAAAGCACCGAATGGAATTCTGAGCGCCAATCCTGATTCTAAGAAGGCTGGTGTGGACAGACTCAGTATCGAGACTGCGTCCAACTGACTTCCTCATCCCTCGCCCCAAATGCAAAGGGCTGTCGCCTCCTGGTTGAACTCAGTTCTGAGGCAGAGAGCCCCTTACTGATTCGAACTATTGTCTAATTTCAAGACAGCTTGCTTTAAGTGCACCCACCCAACACAAGCTAACAAGACCTCACACCCCGTTTGGAGATGTTGATTGGTGGGTGGTTATTCTTCGGTAAAATATAGCTATTTGGGAGGTGGGGGGAGGTCAAACCAGCGCGGCAGCAAATAGTATACTTCCTAGCTTCCTAGGTATGTGTGTATGGAGGTGGGAACTCAAGGAGTTTCTTGAAGGGAAGAGCCCTAAAGTTTAAGATACAATTAAGTTTCTTTAAAAATCAAAGTCACCCCCTCCCCCACCAGGAAATTTCTTCTCGTTTCTGGTGGGTGCTGCGTTGGAAAGAAGAAACTTATATGTGGTGTCCTTCGACGTGGGACTCATCTAAAAAGTGTGAAGGGGTTAAAACAAAAATGAATCTGGGATTCATTTCATGAAGGGATCTTTATTCAGCAGCCTATTCGGATCATGGTTTCTAACTTTATCCAGAAAAGCAGGAAAGGAAAATGTGCGCCTTTCCCTTTTTCTACAGCAGTCCTACAAAAGTGAAGCAATTGTTCATGAAGGTAACTTGTCTGTGTAGGGAGTTATTGATTGATAAATGATGTCCTATTTTTACAAGATGATTCAAGATATTTATCTTTGCAGAGGTTTGTTCGGAGGCTGCTGGCGTTCTGAAAAATCTCCCCCAGTTTTCTATTTGGAAAGTCTTTCTCTTCTGATATCTAAGGGTTAAGCACCACTTCCAGGTATCCAAACAGAGCTCTCAGAATGTCCTGGAGCTGAAAGCATTTGTTTTCGCTGAGCCCATCCCATATTCATGTGTAGTCAGATGGATAGAGCCCCATTTAGGAGATACTTAAAATAGATTCTGTACTCAACCAACCTATTAAACTCACATTCTTAAACTAGCTCAATTGCTGGTTCAATTGCTTATCTGGTTTGACTTCAGTATTATCATAGTAGTAGGACCTCAGGAGTTGTGACAAGTGCACCATGATTTGTAGGAGAGGGATGTTAATTCAATTAAGGTTTTCTTAATAAACCTTAATGAAGCGAACTATAGAGGTTGTGTGAACCAGGTCCCTGGTTACTGTCCAGAAAGAGATAGAAAAGAGTTTGGTGTCATTTTGAAGTTTAATTAAGAAGTATTAACAGGTTGTTAATGGCAACAGTGAAGTAAACTTGAATTGGCTATTGACCAAAACCATTACTTTCCAGGCCTATCATATCATGGTTAACTAAAACTCTCTAACAGTGTTACATTCCACAAAGTCTTGCCTAAGTCAATCAAAGTGTCTGGGAAGAGCAACCACAAGCCCAGCTGCTTCCAGAATAAAGAGACAATATGCAGGACTGGACCTTAAAACCTGGGCATCTGGTTCATGGGAAAGGGAAATGAGTTGGTGCTGGACAGGAATGTGGATTGTCCTTTCCCTTCAGTTAATTAAAACTTTCTGTTCCAGAAGATTATGAATTATTTCTGCACATATGAGTATTGACCTCTGCCCAGTCTACAAATTATTTCCTGGAAGAATTGGATGAAGGGAAGGAAGAGAAGGAAGATGATGTGGATAATGATGACTGTGTCACACCCATTGTGCCTTTTGCAGAGAAATGTGCATGAGGCTGTACTGCTGCCCCTCAGGTACAGATAACAATCAATTTCTAGCAGGTTTCCCCCCCATTACTTTCATAACTTCTCACCCATCAAACTTGTATTGAGGAACATAAGGAAACTTGTTGCCTCAATATTAAAACTCCAAAGCTTGGGTCAAGGAGTGAATGTAACTGTAAATGGAGTATTTGTGCTGAGAAGGACAGTTGAACAGAGGAGCTATCTTGCTTTCATTTCCTTTCCAACCACTTTTGGAAACAGAAGGGTTGACTGTCACTGACAAATCTTTCTAATGCAGAAATCAATGAATATTCCCACCATCCCTCCACTATTAAGAGCAATAATACATCCTGTCTTCATTTTTGTTCGAGGTCGGGCTTAATCAAGAAAAGGCTGCCTCTCCATCTTTGTTAATTAATCTGTTCTTTGTGCCATTGGAAGAATAGGGAAACTCTTAATAAGGATTCATCACTTGAGCATAGAATTGGCTGGAGAATTCTGGGAGTTAAAGCCCACAAGTCTTAAAGTTGGCAAGTTTGGAGACCTCTGCCTTAGGGCTTAGCCACAGTTAAATGAAAAATGGTTTGCTTCATCAAGTTTCCTGATTAGCATTGGTTTACTAGCTGAAGGAAATCCAGCTCCTGGCTGTCCCTCTTGACTGGCTAAGCAGAAAAATTGTCAGAGGAAGGAGACGGAGAACACACAATGTCTTTAGCTCTTTAGGAGAAAAGTGCAAAATGGAAGTAATAATCGTGGCTCTAGCAGCAAATAAATTCAAATGCTAATAATGCTGGTGTATCGATTGGCCTGTGACAGAAGAGTAACACCTCCATCTAAGCATCCTTCTTAACAGCTAGATTAAAGAGTTAAGAGATCTCCATTAAAAGATTTGCTGTCTGGGACATCTTCCTCTTACTTTGGTTTCCGAGAAACCTCGAAAGCCAGGTCTGAATAGCCCTGGCAAAATCACTTACATAATCCCCTTTTATTAAATATTCCAATTTTCTAATCCAGGGGTCTCCCACCTTGGCCATTTTAAACCTGGTGGACTTAAACTGCAAAGCTGGTGGGGAATTTGGGGAGTTGAAGTCTGCCAGGCTTAAAATGGCCAAGGTGGGAGACCTCTGTATCTAATCCAAGGAGCCGGCGACATCCCGAAGTGACATCTCAATCTGGGGCCGAGCGCCACGCGAGATCCGCTTCGGGCGGGCCCTGCTTCCCTCCTTCGCCTAACCGCAGCAAGAGGCGGGAAAACCCGCGAACCGCGCCAGCGCCTCAGGAGGTGGGAAAAGGAGCCAAGGCGGCCACCTCGCTTCAGCAAACCCACCCGGAGCCTCCCCGCTAGAAGAGCTTCTCCCTCGGCCGGCCCAAGGAGGCTGCAGCAGGGGCCGCCGGACGCCTGCGCCGAGCCAAAGGGCCGTCTGGCCGCGGCAGCGCCGTTTCTTTTGGCCCCGAGCTTAGTCCTGAAGCCAGAAGCCCCCGAAGGGGGGGGGAGGAAAGGAGCTGCGTCCGAGCTCCGGCCATCCAGTGGCTGCAGCTGGATCCCGGCTTCTCAATTAGATCGGCCAGAGGCCAAGCGAGCTCTCCCGCTGCCTCCCCCCCCCGCCCCAGCATTGTCTGCGCCAGCCAAGGGAGCTCGATAGCAGATGGGCCGTGCCGGCTGCACTCCTCGTCCGGCCCCGCCTCCTTCCCTTCCTCCTCCGGGGGCCGAGAAAGAGCGGCCGCGCCAGCCCGCCGGACTTCTTCTCGCTGAGCCCCTGGTCCTCCAAGCGAAGGAGCCAGGCGAAGGCCTGGCGCGCAAGGATAGGAAGCTCCTTCCCGAAGGCCGAGCGGATGCCCACCCGCGCTGTTGCGGTTGTGTCGCCGCCGCCGCCGCGGGGTAGCCTTTCCCCACATCGCGGGCGAGAGAAGCGACCGGTTAAGTTGGAGCCGACTGAAAAGTGAAGTCCGGGAGGAGCCGGTGATGCCGGCGGACTGGCGGCCCTTTCTGACTAGAGCAGGGAAGGAGAACGAGCGCGTCCACTGGCGGCGTGTGAGAGATCAGCGCTTACCGGCGATCCTAAAAATGCCTCAATAAAACCCAAAGCATTAATTTTTACAGGACGTCTTGAGTCAGCCTTTGGCTTTATTCTATACTTTAATTCTTAAAGCTAAACCCCCAAAGACTAACTGCCGAAGAGCTGGACTCCTGCGCAGGTATTTTTGCGCACTTTTCTTGTCAACAGTAACGAAGCGGTTTTTCCTTTTGAGTTCTTGCAGGAAGCTTTGGAAAGTTCTCTGATTAACTGGGATTTCCTAATGGTCTTCCATCCAAGAACTAACTAGGTCCAAGCCTGCTTAGTTTCTAAGCCTAAACTTGGTCCGGCAAGACCACCCCCTTGCAAGATTGACACACTTGCCTGAGAGCAATCCCTACCAAATTCACTACACTGATGGCTGTGTAAAACTTTTTGAGAGGGCACTCCTAAGTCCATAGCCATGACTTTTGTGTCCACATCTATCCACAAGACATACATGTGACTGGTTTGGGTTTTTGGTTTTCTGATGATTCCTGCCATGTGAGATTCATTACTGCTGATTAAACAAACCCTACATAGTTTGTATAAAAATGTATGTGTTACGGTTTGTTTAAACCATTTAGCTCAGTCTGTGAGATAGGCTGCACTGAATGCCTTTGACGTTCTAGTCCACTGATTGGTGTGTGTCTGAATGGGTAAACTGAGGTCAGGGTATAGCCAGGAGACCCAAAGGTGTTAAAATCTCCACCTCCTTTATTAAAGTGAGGAATGTAAAAATTTCTCCGCCACCATTGCATTCCACCACATAATGATTTTAGTCCTGTAATGTAGCATGATGTCAATAGTATTACAAACAAGTCGTAGCTGATTACTTATCAGTTCTTATGCTTCCCAGCTGTATTGGCCAAATGAGAAAGTCTTGAACAAGAAGCAAAAGGAAGTTTATTCCCTGGTAATTCTGACAGTTTCTTCAGCAACAGTTCAGATTAGCATGGTTCTCTTCCCAGTTGCAGTGACATAATCTGTCCATCCTTCCTAAAAAAAAAAAAAATCATGCTTGTTTGTGTACCCTCCGTGGTATAAAGTACAGATTACACAGCAACTTTTATAGTGTCAATTCTACTGCCATGAAGGAGAGAGTAAGGTGGACTGTCACTTTTACTGAACCAGGTATAATAAAGAATTTGATTTCAAACGTAAGTGCTTGTGAGGGGATGCAAAATGAAATAAATAAAGTATGAAAGTATGGGCATGATTATCAAATGGTGTGCAATCTCAGAGAGATTTCTAGTGTGCAATATTTCCAGGAATCACCTTTATAATTCCGTAAATCTTTTCTGAAAATAGTGGGGAAATAACAGTTACTTGTAATGGCATCCTCATCCTCTCTCCTTCTCCCTCTCCTGGTCGTAAGATCTTTCTTTTTTATTCTTTCTTCTCCCTGCAGAAAATTCCTCTGAACATTGGAAAACTATAGAAAGACAGTGTTCTTTCCCCCTTCTCTCATTAATAAATTTTCCTTTTCCTTTTCCTATAAAGCAGTGCAGGTTCTCCCCCACCCCATGGCAGATTTCTACTTTAGTGGAGGTGGTGAAAATCACACCTTTTCCTTTGACTTAAATATCTGGAAACGAGAACCCACTTCCCCAAAGCTGCTGGAAAGTCAGATCTTCAGGACAAAAAATAACTATCCTGCCAAGAAAGTATCTTTCTCCTTAAGCAGTATAGGTAACTGACCAACCGAATTGTCCAGATCAGCTGGAATATCTGGTTTCAGCTTTTTGGTACCAACAACCCTGAAGTTTTTGGCTCCAGTGGAATACTTATTGGTCTAATGATGACAGCCATAATGTGGCCTTTCAGATTTGCTACATGTTCTAAACTGAGAGAGGGGTATGTATTACAGTTACAAGGATGTCAACATATTTCAATCTCTCTTTTCTTTTTTTCTTTCTTTCTTTCTTTCTTTCTTTCTTTCTTTCTTTCTTTCTTTCTTTCTTTCTTTCTTTCTTTCTTTCTTTTCTTTCTTTCTTTCTTTCTTTCTTTTTCTTTCTTTCTTTCTTTCTTCCTTC
This sequence comes from Notechis scutatus, assembly GCF_049901735.1. Lineage (NCBI taxonomy): Eukaryota > Metazoa > Chordata > Lepidosauria > Squamata > Elapidae > Notechis > Notechis scutatus. Next base: position 78,336,028 of record NC_142013.1, on the reverse strand, counting down.
CTTCCTTCCTTCCTTCTTTCCTTCTTTCCTTCTTTCTTTCTTTCTTTCTTTCTTCTTTCTTTCTTTCCCAAAGAAAGGCTACTGAATTTGCTCTGAAGAATCTTCTTTGTTGCTTCCAGGTTTTCAGGGCTGGACCCCAGTCCATGCTATGGAACTGAGCACAGAGTGATTCTGCTCATAAGAAAGTAAAGCAATAAAATAAATCTACTTTGTGAGTGTATTGTCATATAATCACAAAATGGGCATGTGGATCCCTCACAAATGTATAGAAGTCTCTAGCAGGATTTTGAGTTGGCTACCATTTAACTTAAATTAGATTTTCACAATTAAAATGAGGTGCCATTGGAAATGAAGGGGGTTCCATAAAAGTAATCAGCTATATTATCTTAAACAGACTGCGACCAGGGGTTCCTCAGCTTCCACCTTGCAATCTTCAACTCTTGGCCACATCTTTTCTACAGTAGAATATTGTTCCCCAGTCTGGATGCACAGCTGAATCATACTATGGGCATCATATAGGGCACAATAAGGGCTATCTCCACTTTCTGGTTACCAGTTTAGAGCCATATTCCTTCACCACGTCTACAAAGGGAAAATGCTTTACTGTGAGAGTATAAGAAAATAATTAGTAACACCCACCCACCTATCAATGCAGATATCACTGGTGCTATGAACAACAGGCTTCACCCCAGACACCTATTAGGACAGCCAGAAACTTGCTGGATAACAACTTCAATCTGCTTCAGGCCTGGGCACAAGAATGGTCCTCTGTTGCATTCTTCAAAGTGTCACCACATCCCTCACTTTACAGCCAAAGCAAAAGAATTCAATCTAGCCGGTAAAACTAGACTGGCAATCTAATCTCAATCCTCAGTAGGGTTAGGACTCAACATGGCAGGTGCGCTCATTCATAAAGGGAGAAAGCTCTCCAAAGCAGACCCTCTGAGCAAGGGAAACCCCTGAGACTCCGTCATGAATTGACTATAAGAATTTGTAAATAGAATAAATGCTAAATAGTCTCTTTATTGGATCACTGAGAATGGAATTGTGATGTGTGGTTTTTTTAAAAAAACATTTTTGCCATATGCTAAATAAATAAATAAACTATCTTGGAAAAATACATGCACTGATTGTTTAGGGTGATCGGTGTTTTCGGGCCCAGCCAAAACTAACTTTGAGGGTCCTGAGTGAAGCGATTTCCCGTCCTGGTTTCCTACATTTTCGTGGAAGGAAAGTGTTGAATTTCAGAGGGAAGCCCGAAGAGACTCCAAAATAAATCCAAACCATTCACTTTGCTTGGATCGCACCCTGCAGTCTAATATTTGCCAGCAGGACATGTTGCACTCAGGGTTAGGGTTAGGGTTGAATGAAACAATTAAAAAAAAAATCCCTGGCTATCGGCCACCTTAAGTCGCAGTAAAGATCTCATAAGGATCTCAACTGTCATTGAAAGCTACCAGGAGGCATCCGGTTAGTCTCCTCAAAGAAAGAAGGGGAGAAATGCCACAAAAAGGAAGCGGAAAAACCACAAGTCAACCAGAATCAAGTGTGGTTCTGAGAGGAAAATAACGCGCGAGGGCCAATTAGCTCCCGTTTCAAGCCTTTGGAAACTTCCCCGCCGGCTCCACAGCCTCCCCCCTACCCAGCCCCCGTTCGCCTTGGAGCGTGGATTCCTCCCACTGCATTTCCCTCCTGTGGTGACCATCCGACCATGCCCAGAGAACTGCTTTTAATTTGGGTTGTGGGGAGATTTGCGAGGAAAGGAACTACAGGAGGAGGAGGACACATTTCCCTCGCTGAAATCGCACCTTTTTATTACATTGTAAGGGGTGGGCCATGTGGCCGGGGTGGATCAATCCAATCCATTCATAATCAGGATGGAGGACACCTATTTGAATTAAAATCTATTAGCTCCTCCACGAGAGACGTGGCCCGGGCCCAAATCAATAAAACGCACAAAAGAGTCTCGCTTTCTCTGTGTGTGTGTTTTTAAACCCTCTCGTATGAAATGTGCTCGGGAAAAAAAAATCCCTTGATCGATTCGATCCTTATAAATATTTAACCGGCCGAGAAGAAGAAGAAGAAGGGGGGGGGGAGGAATGAGAATTGAGCGGAGAAAACGGAAGGCTATCGTCATTAACACGGCCGGCGTTCTGGTTATAAAACAAATTGTCCCTGGACTGGTGCGATGTGGAAATGAATGTGTGTGTAAGAGAGAGAGAGAGAGAGAGATTGGAGAGAGAAGCTGACTTGGGGGCTTGGGGAGACTTGAAGGTGATTTTTCTGAGGAACACCAAGGCCCCGGGTGTTAGTGGCTAAGCCAGAAAGGATCAGGCGGGGATCCACAGAGGGCCGAGTAAAGCTATTCGGAGAAAGCGAGAGAGACTCAGCGCGGAGTTCCCCCAGCCAGGTGACCGAAGCTTCGGGCAGAAGGGAGAAAGAGCGCCACTCAGCGCTCCAGCCCAACATTATAGCCCCGCGATTGGGCTAGGGCAGAATTGGCCTGTCGGTTCGGTCCAGCCCTTGCGCGGCAATCCTCTCGGAAGTCTAAAGGCAAAGGAGAACATTAGCCAGGCAACGTCCAGGAAAGAGTTGGGAAGGCGAGTGGAAGTGCGGAAATAGCAGCGCTTTCTGGGGCTGGGGCGGGGGCGGGGGAAGAAATGTCCAGGCAAATCCCGAGAGGTCCGGGGGTCTGGCCATTCGGCCGGGCGATGCACACGCAGTTCCCACGTTCAGGGAAAGGGGGCCAATTCGTTTGCGCATCCTTCCCTGCGGCTCCCAAACTATCTTTTTCTCGATAAAGACTCAGGGAGGCCGAGGTGCGGATTGAACAGGTTTCTTTTGGGGGAACCGGCTCCCAAGGGAAACGAGAATTTAGCCTGGCGGGTGCCTGTGTAAACACACACAACCACCACACACGCACACCCATTCCTGCCCTTACAAGAGACCTATCGTTTTTCCTCCCCGGGGCCACTGCCAAATGTCTCACCCGGGACGCCACAGCTAAGGACTCCAGACCTTTTGGAGGCGGGGGGGGGGGCGTGAGGGAAGGGGGGAAACCCAAAAGCCAGCTCCGAAAGAGGCCAGAGACCCGAGGTTCCGAGCCAAGGTCAACTCCTTCCTCACCCGAGAAACCCCACAAAGAGGTTGCTTCTGGGCAGACGGCCCCCAGTGTGTGCCTGCCTGCCTATTGAGGCACACACACACACACACACACCGTATTCCTTCACAAAGCACCGGGGATTAGTTCAAAAATGACAAATTCGTATTTTGTTACCGCCTGGTTGTTGCTTTTTCAGCAATGGAGATTAAGCATAATAGTGGGTGGGAGGGTCCATCTTTAAATCCGGGTTAAAGAGTCGGGAAGGCCAAGCAGAGACGGTTTCAAAGCGTCGAGGCGGATGGAGGGAAACTGGATCGCTTTTCTCCGACCGGTCCCGAACCTGGTTGGAACCTCTGTGTAACCTTGTGAGTGTTGTCGTCAGAAAGGTGGTCACGAAGCAGCCTTGTTAAAAGGTCTCCACCAAGCGGGAGTTGATCAAAAACTCAAGGGCAAAAAGAATGGGGGCGAACTGGATAAGGCGGCTTTAAAGAGAACCGGTTATTCGATTTCAGTGGAAAATACACAAAACCAGGACTTAATCTTCCCCCACGCCTGCAAAAAACCCCAACCCCCCAAAAACCCAATCCTCTGCGCCCCCTGGTTTGCAAACTCGTTAAGTCGATCCGTTTCCACCTTTGAGTCTATCGGGGCGCCCACATATTCATGGTTCATGGTTCTCAACCAGCTCAGCTCCTGCCGAAGTGCCATTCCTTTCAATCGGTCTTGAGTAAGAAAGGCCCCCACCCCCAGGGATGGAGCCTAGGCAAAGCACACACCCCCCCAAGGTGGATTCTGGGATTTTCACCCAGTCTTGGCCAGGCGAAGCAGGAGGCGAGAAGAAAGTCCACTCCTCCTACTCGGCGATCCAAGATCCAAGATCACTTCCATCTCCAAACCTGTCTTCCAGGAAAGCAAAAGTTTGGGCTTTAAAAAAACAACAACTTTTGTGCCACCTTCTTTCTTGCTCTACCAAGGCTTAACTGCTTGGTAGATGGTATAATGCTGCGAAGGAATTCGCACTTGTGTTGAATATAGGCGAACCTGTCTTTGACACAGGATGGTCGTAAAATCGCCAGGAGCAAAATAAAAATAAATAAAAATGCAGTGGTTTGGCTTCCCGGCTATCGTTTAGTAGGGCCCTGATATGAAGCAGGGATGTGCTCCACCCCCCTACCCCATTTGAGGCTGCCTGCATAATTGGGAATGGCAGCTTCCCAGGATCCGAAAGTGTCCAAAGCAGAATAGCTCTCCCTCCCCCCTCCCCTCTCCCTCTCTCTCTGTTCTCCCTCTCAAAAATAAATAAAAATCAAACAACTCCCACCTACCAAGAAAAATCGGGCCTGTGTCGAACATATTAAATAAATATTGACGATCATTTTCACACATACTTATCTGCACGGAACCCGCAATTGGTGGGGGGATACAGGCGTTATTGCTATGACCTTTTAAGGTAGACCTCGAAGCACATTTCTTTGAAACTTGCCCTTCCCCCCATTTCTGGATGGCCCTAAGTAAACGCTTCTACAAGGAGGAACTACCTGGATGATTAGAAAAAAAATAAACATGGTAGTAGTTTTAGAAAGGAATATCAAATATACACTGTACAATCAATGGGGGTTTATCCTGGTCATGCAATTAATTCGATTTAACATGGGGGGTTTCGAATTCAGTCGGGAAATGGTTCCCCAATTTTTCTGAAATAAGACTTCCCGGTTGTCAGGCTGCCTGAACTTTTCAAACCCGCCTGGGGTACAGACGGAAAGAAATCCAGGCGCGAGGAGATCACATCTGCGCACCTTGCCCAGAGCCAAGGCTGTGGAAGCGAATAAGCACGTGACTTTGTTCCTTGGGTGCAGGCGCGTAGCATTTGATAGGGTCGGGAAGACACGGCAAAGGCACTTGCAAGAAGGATGCGAGTGGCAGGGGAGGTGGTTTGGAAGTGTGTGGGGAAAGACTGCAGGAAGAAACTCTCTCCCCTCTACTGGTGAGGAAGGCTAACGCCTTCCGCAATTTGGTGCTGTTGGACCTTCGCTGGGAGCCAAATAGCGGGATGGGGGACGGTGGAAGTTTGCGGTCAAACCCATCTCCGAATTGAGGATTTCAGACTCCTTCTGGTGATGCCTGTAGGCTGCTAACGAAACAAAACAAAAATGTAGATAGCAAAAATGAAAAGCAGCCATGGAAGAAAGAAAATGAGAGGGGAAAAAATGACCCCTAGCAACTGTCCCTTAAACAAACATTCAGAAAACCACCCAAGATTATTGACTGCATAACATTTGGGGCCAGAAAATGGCTTCTTCTCTGTTGGATGTTCGCCTGTTATTTTGCTGATATTCCCCAAAGAACCCCTCGCCAGGTCCAAGGGCGATCTACATTTTTAATCACCTCAGGCTTTTTTTAAAGTGCCATCCTCAAGTAGTTTACCTCAAAATACTTGCCTTAGAGGTGTTAATTCACTGGCGGGGTTGCCTTGCTTTTCAATCACTTATATTCTGCCTAAACTTGAATTCCCCGAGGGGCTGGGGTTTGGTCGGTGCTGGAACTGTGTGAAACCTGCCATTAATTCCTTTTTCTTGAAGCCAAGCAAACCCAGCTGGGTCGATTTCTCTGTTTCTTGACCTACCTGACATAGTTGTTGCCTTGCCTAAAGAAAGATCTGCCCCAAGTTTCCTCCAAGGGATGCAAAGGAAGTCAATAGACTATTGGGCGTGTTTTGTGTGTGTGTTTTGTGTGTGTGTGTGTAAAGTGAGGTGCTGAGAAAGAAAGCCAGGTCTGATCAGATAACAAGCCTCACATAGGCCCGGTGACTTCTCCGAAACGTCTGCCTTAGAAGCGCGCTCCCTCATCAGGTGCCTTCTTTAGGCTTTCCAAAGTGCTTGGTTTAACTGGCGCTCGATTGGCGCGGTCCTTAACATACGACCTGGTTCTGTTCGGCAGTCTTCGCTGACTGAACCCTCCTGGAGAAGGCAAGGCTCCTTGGAAACGTCTGGCGATCAAACGATCAATCCTAGTTCCTCCAGATAATGATTTTAAAATTCACGCCGGAATTGATCTCCTTTTAAAAAGCGCTTTTATTAATTGTTTCCTCTCCCCCTTTTCCCCCCTCCCTCCTCCACTCTCCCTTGGTGGAAGTGCCAAGGCTGCGGCTGCTGTGGGTATCAGCGGATTAATTAAAAAAAGGCCTCAGAGAAAGAAAGAAAAAAAAAAGGCGGGGGGGGGAAGAGTGGAAAAGAAGAGGGAGGGGAAGGGTGTTCTTCCTTAGCCCACTACCCTGCGTGGACTCAAGATCACACTCGAAAAGACTCACTCCAAAAATTGCACAGAATGGGTATACTTAGTTTTACAGGGTGATTTACAGCACCCAAGGATTCATTGAACTCAGGAGCAAAATTTTGGGTGTGCGGGCGTGTGGAGAGAGTGAACTCCCTTGGAAAGGTTAAAATGAAAGATACTAAAATATTGGCCCCCTCTCTGGCAGGTAAAGAAGAGGTAGATTCTGCCGGGGGATTTTTCTGCCCTGTCAGGATCCAGGCTGCGAAGTTCCCCGTGGGTTTCTTCTGGGCAATTAAGTCCCGCGGATTTAAGTCGGGGGACTTTGACAGCGCACACGCACACACACACAGAGTGAGAGTGAGAGTGAGAGTGAGTGAGAGAGAGAGAGAGAGAGAGAGAGAGAGAGAGAGAGAGAGAAACAGCTGTTTAAGATTGGTGGGGAGTTTTCCAAGCAAGAGGGAAACGAGAACTTGACCTTCCCAGACAACCCCCCCAAGAGGTGCCAGGGGACGTTTAACCTTTGAAAGGGGGACAGCGGGACTCAAAATCGGAGCGTTTGTCTTTCAAGCTCTGCCGCTACCGGCTCTACTCTGCTCTGCTCCGATCTCAGAGGTGGAGTGAGGCCGAGAGAGTCGGTAGGAAGGCTCTGCCAGCCCCTGAATCCTAAGGCCACCCCTTGATTGGAACGGGGGTTCATTTTGAACCACAAGCGCAGTTGTGAACTCGTCCTTAACAGGAGGGAAGCAGGGCCAGTGGGGGAGGGAACCGCCAGCCAAGTGAGGGGGCTTTGTTGCCTTCGGTCTGGGCACGTGCGTTCTACTAACTAGAGGTTAGTTCTACTAACTTAGAGGTGCTGAATCCGGCAGGGTAAAGAAAAGTGTGTGTGTGTGTGGGGGGTTACTTTCCGCCTCTCATCCCCGCTTAGATGAATCTCTTTCCTTCCCTGGGGCGATTTGAAAAGATCGCTTCGATCTACAAAGGGGATCGATTCAATCGCCTCGGGTCAGTTGCTCTGGCAGATTTTGAGGGGCCGCAATAAGGAAAGCGCGCCTTGCGGGCGCCCGAAAAAGCAGGGGATCCGCTTCTGCCTGGAAGTTTCCTTGGGTCTCAGCGGGATTGACTTTGGCTCAGGGAGTTGCGATGCAAGACCCGTTAAGGGCCTTTAGGTGTTCTGGAGCAGCCCCGCTCTCCGCTTGGTGAAACCCTACAGCCCCCCTCGGAAGCTCTCTTTCCACCAGGGACTCGCTCATCTTCGGTCGGTGGCGGAACCCCCGGGTTGCATTACCTGAAAGGACAAACGAGCCTGCAGTTTGTCAGGTGAGAATGGAAGCTGATCTGCTTTTTCTCCCTTGGATCCCGGACCCCTCCCTTTCGATACCTGAAGGCGGGGTCTCTCTCTCTCCTCGCTCCCTCTCCCTCTCTCGCTCCCCCTCTCTCTCCCTCTTACACTCCCTCTCTCCCTCCCTCTCTCCCTCTCTCTCTCCCTCCCTCCTTCCCTCTCTCTCTCCCTCCCTCCCTCTCCCCCTCTCTCCTTCTCCCTCTCTCCTTCTCCCTCTCTCCCTCTCCCCCTCCCTCTCTCTCTGTGTCCTGGCCTAACTTCCAAGAGAAACAAACGCCGCGAAGCCTCCCGACTTCTCTAGCTCATCCTCCTGGCGCGGAACGGCCTCGCCACCAAAAGTCTGCGGGAGATCCCAGCCGAAACCGCCCCATATTGAGGATTTAAGGGAAGGGAGGGAGGGGGGGGGGAAGAAGACCGAGAAGAGCGACAAAAATCAAGGAAGACCCAACAGTTATAAAGCAACACTGGTCTCTCCAGCTGGACTCGATTTTTACCTTTGGATTGAACCACCAGCTTATTTCTCTCTGGCCTCTCCTCCCCTGCCCGCTTGTCCGTCTCCTATAAGTCCACGCGAGCTCGTGGCAGGCAATAAAGTCTTCTTCGACTTTTGTCCCCCCCCCCCACCACCACACACCCCTCGTCGGTTGAGTTCCTGCAAACCCTGACAAAGCACGCCGGCACGAGGTACCTGTTTGGGGGGGGGGGAGCGGGGAGGGAGGGGCTCGTTGGCTTTCTCCCTCCGCCTCTTTCTGCTCTTTGGCTCCCGAAATCAAGGTGCAGCGGACGGCAGCGCGTGATGAAACGTAAAGCAAGCCAATTGCTGGCCCGAGGAGGGGGAAAAAAACGCTCTCCGGCGCCTGCCTGCGACTGGGAAAGAGGCAATAATTGCTGGAGACAGCGAGAGCTGGGGGGGGGCTGGGCTGAAGTAGCCCAGTATAAATAGTGGGATCTCAAATTGAAAGGCATAAATAACAGCGGGAGTGATCTAACCCCCGATCCAGCCTCTTCTGTTTCTAGAGCTCCTGGACAAGGGGGTATCTGAGCGCGCGCGCGCCCGCAAACACACACACACACACACACACACACATATTCACACATAGGCGGGAGCGCGCGTGCGCGCTTCTACAGCCCCCCCCCCTCTCCCCAGCCTGGACAAGAGGGACCCCCACGGGCAGGACTCCCGAACGGAGCCGCATCCGACGAGTTGCGCAAAGCCCAACGGCAGGATCGCTGGCGGTGGAACAAGTTGGCCTGGCGGTTTGGTGGTGGTGGTGGCGGTGGGTTTTTTTAGGGCCCGGCTTCCTCCCCTGCCCGGCCGGGTCGTCATGGAAGAACTTACGGCGTTTGTGTCCAAATCTTTTGACCAGAAAAGCAAAGAGAGCAGCGGTGGTGGTGGCGGCGGAGGTGGAGGAGGAGGAGGTGGAGGTGGCGGTCACAAGAAGGAGTCCATCACGTACCGGGAAGTTTTGGAAAGCGGGCTGGCGCGGACTCGAGAGCTGGGCGGCTCCGATGCCACTAGCCTGCAGGAGCTGGCCGAGGGCGGCCCCCACTGTCCGGTCCACCTTTTCAAAGAGCCCGGAGAGAGCGACAAGGACAAACTCAAGGACTTCAACCACTCCAGCAGGACCTCGGAAGGTAACGAGGAATCTGTTCATCCCCAGGCACCCAGCAGATGATGCCTTTCTGCCGGCTTGGGCCGTCCCGCGCCTTCCTTCCCGGGGGGCCTTTCCCTTTGGCGAAACTGTATAGCGTAGAGATGGGGCCGAGGAGGACGGTAACGAGAGAGGAGAGGTGGCGATGGTGACGGTGGTGGCAATAAGAGCAGCAGCGAGGAGCATTCAGATAGGAAAAGGAACCTCAAACTTCAGCAGTCCCGCTTCCTCTTTCCTTTTCTTTTAAGTGAATTTAAACAATAGAAGGAAAAGAGTTTTCCCCCCCTCTACGGCTACTGCGCGCGCGGCCCCTTTTCTTTCGCGGGCAACTTAAGGTCGGAGCATTAGGCAGAATTGGTTCTGGGGTTGGTCTCGGCAGAAGAGCTAAAATGATTTCAGGAAGGAGATGTGGGGAGCTTTGGGATGGGGGGAAGAGCTAATAAGCTCAAGATGAGTTGGCCGGAGGTGTTCTGTATCTTGTCGAGCCCGTAAGAATCCCCTCGCTTAGGATATTCCGGAAATCTTGTTTTTTGTTGGAGGGTGTGAGGTTGGGGGACGGATGAGGATGAGGATGAGGTCCAAGCCTTTCACCTGAACCGTTGTACTGTACTGCTTTTTGCTTCTGGCCTGTAAGGGTCTGTCGCACTGAAGAAAAGATCCCCTTTTCGAGTTAGAGTATAGAGGACGCTTTCAATACGAGCTACAGAAAAGAAAAAGAAACCGAATAGAGGAAGTTAAGCAAACTTAAGAGTGAGTTTTACGCCGCTTCTGCTCCGGGGCAAACCCGATAGAATTAAATCCAAGTATCTCTTAAGTTCGAAACGGAAGCATCGCCGGCTCCTGGCACTTTCGGTGTTAACTGCGTTAGTATTAAAAGCAGCGCAGGGAAAGGTCAGTCCTTTAAAAACTCTAATTCCGTTTCTTAAAGGAATCTTTCCCCATTCTTATTTCCTAAAACAATGCGAAGCACTGGCATTATTGATGTCTGGCCATTTATAGACGAACCTTGACGGGTCCATTGAAAAGTAAATCCAATTAACCGTATTTTAGGGGGTCCCTCTCTTCTAAATGGGTTCAGAGAAAGCAGATGTTCAATCGTTGTCCGAAAGACCCTTTCACTAAAATCCCATGTAATATCAGCTGGACTTGCCTGTACTTTTTATTAGATCTGTTGTGGTCTAAAAGAGAGGTTAGCTTTAGGATGAAGTGATAGTTTACATTCCCAGAGGCCTTACTGTAATGATTTTAAGATCGATCGATCTCTAAGCTATCTGTGTATCAGTTCAAGAATGACTGAATATAAATAAAGGTCTAATGATTATCCAGGAAACTCAGGTTCTAACAAATCCAAAGCAACCATATTTAGAAAACCTTGTGAAGATTAAATAGTTTTACAATATGCATGTGTGCATAACCTCCCAAAATGCATGAATCCACGCCCAATGCACTATATACAAATTATCTATCTATCTATCTATCTATCTATCTATCTATCTATCTATCTATCTATCTATCTATCTATCTATCTATCTATCTGACTCGGTCACTTGTGAAGGAAAATGGGCTGTTTATTCACAATATCCAAATCTCCCCTACAAAATTTACGTCTTTGGTCAGTCTGAAACGAAGCGTTCATAGCTCCACAAAACTAGGGTTCATAGAAAAAAAAAAAGCCCAGCGGCATAATAAATATCGTGGATAAAACACCCAAAACGTGCTTGTAAAGGAAGGGCAGCTGTGTGGCAAATGGGGAAATTCTGGTTCTGTCACTCGGTGGCACAGAACTCGATGAAAATCCTGGATGGGAGTATTCGCGACCATAGCTGGTTAAATTCCTATAGCTTTGATCTGGTGGTGGGTAAAAACATCTAACTACAGTGTCTAGCGTTGATAGTCTGGAAGTAATTTTTAAATAAACAAAAAATAAAAAACGGTACTATGGGTCGTGCTGCACCACCACCGCTTTTATGCTCCTTGGGAGACTAATTCAAAGTAGGCTAAAGCTCTTTCAAAAATCTCCGCTACAATTTTCTTGGGCTGCCACAGATGAATCCTCTTCGAAATGACTTTTCAGCGTGTCACCTAAGGATGAATAGTCTCCGAATTTTAGCTTTACAGTATTAGTGAACTGATTTCATTGAGCCAGGGGGCGGAAGTTAAAAAGGAAATCAGCAGCCGGTTTCCATTGCAGCCATTTTTTTTTTAAAAGGGTGCATTTATATGGAAATCCATCTCAAAGGGAATACATCTTTTGTACCAGCTAAAAGAGAAATTCGGGAGCTTCCTTTGCTGCAGGGGCCAAGAGAAAAACTATTGTTGGAAAAGGTCGCGCTCGTTTTGCAAAAATTGTGATTTTTAAACCTGGGGATCTAATCCTGAGCTTTCCAGAGCAGCCCTCAAAATCAAGACAGCGGTCCCTCTCCTTGTGCCTTCGGGCCCGCTGCTTTCCCCAAGACAGAATCAGGGAAGAGGGCTCCATTCCACCAGCCATCCCTGGGCCGAACCTGCCCCATCCTTCCCTGGCCGGGCCTTACGAGGTGCCCTCTTGCCAACAAGAACGCCTTGAGCGATTACTTTTCTTCCTAGCTTGCCAACTCAAGCCCCCATATTTTTTCTTTCTTCCCGACTTTGTAGAAAGCACGCTCTCCTCTCTCTTCCCCGATCCGACTCAAATTCTCCTGCGTCCTTCCCTCTTTTCCTCCTAGTGCTTCTCCACCAGCTCTTTGCGCTAGTAGCGTGAACGCCTGGGGGCTATATATGCGTGTGCTGGTGTGTTTCTCACGGTAGCGGGCCCTTTGGTGTCTAGCGAGGACTCTTTCCCATAGGCATTAAGCTCTGGGGAGGGGAAACGCGTAGCGAGGAATCCTTGGGATCTGTAAACTTTTGTACAAAGTGGCGTAGAGGAGATTCTCGCTGCGTCTCCTGCGCGCTTATTTTCTACATAGGTGAATTTCGCAAATATCTAAACGAATCTCCCCTTCCAGGTTTGAAGCGTATAAGAGCAAGTTAAGGACATTTCCCACCACCTTTTCGTGAATGGACACCCGTTCCTCGCCCCCTTTCATTTTCTGTTATTTTAACCTCCCCCAAGTCTCGCTTAAGTTGACGGTTATAAAACAGCTTTATAACTGATCCGAAAGTTTGCCCGTCCCATAAGCTTTCGCTATGCTTCCCACTCCGCTAACCCATTTCCCTTACCTAGCAGAACTGAGCTGGTCTGAACACAAAATTAAGCCTATTTAGTACTTGGACAAGACACCACCCAGAAATCCTCTGTTTGTAGGCTATACGAGAAAGTTGACGTTTGCTAAGAATAATGCTACGCGGTCTATATAAAGTTAATAAGCAACAAACAACTCATGTATGCATGGGAGAAAATACGTCGCTTATAATAAGGGATGGGGTCTAAATTGATTTGTTTCCCGGTTCCCTGAATTGTTTACAGTCTCGTGAAGGGCAGACGGTGTTCTGGTGATCGAGATGAGGATTCATTTCTGCATCGAATATCAGAGCTAACATGATAACCACTTCGATCGGTGGAGCTGATATTCAGTCTTTCGAATTGCCCACAAGAACAGGGGAAAAGTAGAGACTTTTAAAACGGGCAGATGGCAAGGTTAAGGCACTCCTATTGCCCAGCGGATCTGCCTGTAGACCACCACCCCGTCTCCTATCAAAGGAAAGGAATCCCACGAGACCCTGGGGTCGTCTCTGCGCGGGAAGAAGCCTGCTTCAATCCTCCCTCGGACTCATGAACGAATATTGACCGAGCCCCTATCCCAAGTATCCGAACTAAACTCTCTCGCCTTTTCTTATTCTGAGCTCCTGGGGGGGTCAATGGCCCGTTCAATGGCGTAGGAAAACTTCTCCCTCCCCCTTTGGAGAAGAAGGCTTCTGGTACCCAGGTCTGACGTTTTCCCTTTCTCCTTCTCTTCATCTCCCCCACCCTTAGGGATCTATGAATGCAAAGACAAGCGGGAGGAGGTGAAATCCGAGGACGAGGACGGCCAGACGAAACTGAAACAGCGGAGGAGCAGAACGAATTTCACCCTGGAGCAGCTGAACGAGTTGGAGAGGCTATTCGACGAGACGCACTATCCGGATGCCTTCATGAGGGAGGAGCTGAGCCAAAGGCTGGGGCTGTCTGAAGCGAGGGTGCAGGTAAAGGAGGAAGAGACTCTGCCGTCCGTCCTCTCTGCTGGGCTTTTAGTTCAGAGGCCGGTTGCCTTGTAGAACAACATCAGGACACGTGTCAAGGCAACGGCGGAGCGGAGGGTGGGGGAGGGAGGGAAGATGGGGAGCGGATTCTAGCTTGGGCTGTTGCGCTCGGTTTCTTGCCCCCTCGGAGCCTTTCGTTTCCACCAAACGCTCGGCGTCTCCTTGATCCCACTTCCGACCAATCAGCTGCTTGATTTAACAGACCCAGCCAGGAGCGGGGGGAAAAAAACACCAAACAAACCCCTTTCTCTTTTCTCTTTTGTTTTTGTTGCGCTCTGTGGCCGGGCGGGGACAATGGCTATGGAAAAAGCTGGGTGCTTTGGGAGTAGATAATCCAGAGCCGAAGGGAAATGTGCCTCTGTTTGACTTGCATAACAAGAGCATGAATTCATAGGACCCCATCTGCTATTCCGTCCCCGATGCCCCTTAAAATATAATGTCTCTAAATCCTTAAGAATAGGTTTGGATTATGTACTGATAATTCACCAAGGCATCTGTGGCCTGTGTGCATATCTATCTATCTATCTATCTATCTATCTATCTATCTATCTATCTATCTATCTATCTATCTATCTAAATACCCGCAAAAACTTAAGAAAACAACTTATCTATCTATCTATCCGCAAAAACTTAAGAAAACAACTCTCTCTCTCTCTCTCTCTCTCTATATATATATATATATATATATATATATGCGCAAAAACTTAAGAAAACAACTATATCTATCTATCTATCTATCTATCTATCTACCTATCTATCATCTATCTATCTATCTATCCCTCCATCCATCTATCCCTCCATCCATCTATCCAACCTATAGCTTCTATCTATTATCTTCTCTCTGTCTTTGTCCCCCATTCATCCGTCCGTCCATCCAATCTGGGGTTGCCCATGTTAGGGTAAAAGAAATCCGGGCGACCACTAGATGGCAGCCAAAAGATACAAATACTTGTAATCACTGATCGCAATTAGATCTATTAGATTGGACTTCAGTTCTTCAAACTGGTTACGCCTATGGTTTTATATAAAAGCTACAGGTCACCATCTTCTGAAGTAACAAGATAAACAAACGGACCCGCAAAGCTAAAGGAACGCCAGGATTGGTAACAGTGACCCATTGAGTCAGATATTAAGTAAGGAAAGGAATTTTGATAAAATCATCTTTGACAAAACCTTACAGCACCAGGTTTTAAAGTCAAAGGCAGGTGAAGAAAAAATTATGCCCAGGAGCTTATTGCCCTTTCTTTGACTATTTTATGAGGTGAGGAAGGAAGAGAAGGCATCCTTAGGAGAATCTCAACGGGATGCTTTGGTTTTAGACTCTTAAGTTTCCCATCAGATCGACTTCCTCCTCGTGGATTTAATATTATCGAGCATGTTCTGAACTAATCACCAGAATTAGATCTCTAGGGACCAGCAGATACTCCTGGGGAAACAAGTTTGTTTATATTGCAATAAATAATCATTTTCATTGTAATTTTCCCCCCTCCAAATGAATGTGATACGTTTTCTTTTTTATGACAAGCAACAGGAATATTTCGTGTACATTTGCTGGTTTTGGAAAAGAAACAGTAGCAGAGAAGAAGAAGGTTGTAGTGGTTTCAGTTCTCCTCCGCTTCCACCCCCCAATAGAATCGGCTACAATAAATGAATTAGATTAAATTTTGGCTGAAGGCGCCATCAACTTTTATGTCACGTTTTCCAGTTCCTTACAAGAGAAAGTCTCCGGTAATGTTCTTGAGAGGGCTTCGATACAAAGTTTTCATTAAAATAAATTACTTGTAGTTGAATTTTGCACTTCTTCTTTAAAACAGTTTATTGCTGCAGTTAGTCCAACACCCTAACAGGATATTCATAGTTACAGGAAAATTGGCGTTCCAAGTGTTTGCAGGTTTTTGAAATATTTCTTCTCCGCTCCCTTCCTCCGGGCAAAATTGCCCGCTTTTTCACACGAAATCCATAAAAGCCATACACCCAGAAAGACTTCAGCCTGATAGAAAAGAAATATTTAAAAGAGAGCGGGCCGCTGAGAAAACCAACCGCCCTTTATTTAAACATAAACAGGGCTTGATGTGCCTGATTGGAATGGTTCAAGATTTATTTATTCTTGTTTGGTAAAAGAAAGGAAGCAACGGAAGAGACCCCCTCACTCCAAAATAGATATTTTAGTACTTTGAGAATTGTCTTCTGATGCTAGTCAATAGCTCCTGTCCCTTGTTGTTAAAGGCTCTAGTTTCAATTTAGCGTGGAAATCTGCTGCAAATAAATTGGAGCTCCTGCGGTAGCTACTCCTTATTAACCTTTTATTTTTAGTGTTGTACCGGCAACTCATATCGCCCAGCTGTCAGGGTTATAATTGAAAGTTATGAGACCGTAGTGAAGGGTAGGCAGTAATTCAATTACGAGCAAATATCTTTGGGTTTTATGGCGCAGGGCTAAATTAAATGTCATTATTCACTGTCTCTAATGGAAATCAAAAGGAAATCAGATTAGAGCATTTGTGAGAGAAATCACTGAGTGATCCTTAATGAAGAAATAACTGTCTAAAACACTGTCCTGCGCTTTACTTAGCATATTCATGACTAGTTGGAATTGATCGGGAATCACACCCGGGCTGATTTATGAAGACTCTGCTCTTGGGCTAATTCATCACTTCCACGCCTCCTCCTCGCCCTCTTCCCGAAGCTGGAAAGGGAAGGGGGTTTGATATTTCGAGCTGGCACAGAGCCCTTGGGCCTTAAGCGGACGGGACCGAAGAGAACGGGACTCACGGCCGGGGAGTCAAAGGGGCTTTGGAACCGGGTCTCGGGTTGTAGTAAGGTATTAAAGAGGGTTTCCGCTATAGAGACCCGTCGCTCTGGAGATTCGCCCTTGGCACACAACCCATTCTTTGTGAGTGGTGTCAGGCTTCTAACCCGAAGCAGGGAAAGTCAGGTTGATCTTGGGGTGTATAAAAAGGAAGGTCCCGCGTCATTCCCATGCCAAACCCCTAGAATCTAGCTACTTTTCCTCTTCGGTCAAGGAAGCGAATATCTCCCCTTTCCCAACGTCTCAAAATGCACATCCGTTTTTGTTTTTTGTTTTTAAATATATCCTATAAGCAAATTAGAGACTCCTTTAATAATTGTCGATTAAGTGGCCTGGCTTTATAAGATTAAGAATTTCTCTTGATAGATATGATCACTTATTTTTATGTCAAGGCCGTGGTTGATGAGGATCGTGGCGGGAGTTTTCATTTCAAGGGAGATTCGTTTTGCTCTCGGTCAAAACAAAATCCAGTTAAATCCGCAACTCTCGGCCTGAAATTGATTAAAGCTGTTAGTCTGCAGACGCGCCTATGAGAAAAACCCAGTTGCCTTGAAATCAATGGCGTCGTTTCCCAACGGAGAGGGAGGGAAGGTGGTTTCGAGAGTCGACTCGAAAGTTTAGTTTGTTTGATGTCGCTAGGGCAGGAGTTGTTTCTATCTTGGGAAGACCGTTTCGAGAACCTCTTAAGGGAGACAAAACAAGGGATGGCAGTAGTGCTTTTTAGGTAGAAAAAGTAGAAGAGAACCGCGGAGCGAGAGGGGGGGAAAAAAAGCTCTTCTTTAAAAAGTTTCAGGACCTCTCCAAAAATGCGTTTTTATTTATTTTAATTCGGCTTCTCACTGCATTCATTTAAGGCCTCGCATATTGGTTACTGGGGATGCCGCGGGGAAAGGGAGAATATCCCACGTGCTGCAATGTTAAAGGCGGCCAATTCCTGTTCAAGAAACCATTCCAGTAGCTCTGGATAATTAATGTCTTTGGAAGCCTTTCTTTGCACTAATTACTCCGTTGTAAATGGCCATCATTAAGGCAATTGAAGAAAGCTTGGAGGCGAAATGTGATGTAGGAAGTGCAGTTAGTATTAATTAAGCGTATGATCAACTTGGCAAGCGGAAGACCTCGGCAGGGGGAGGAGCAAAGGGCCACAAGACTCAACTCTTAGATTTGATCTGTGTCCATCACAAGCAGTGGCTGGCTAGGGAAGCAAAGAGAGCTTTGCAGGGGGGCTTTCCAAACCAGGTTTGAAAGGTTTCTAGCAGGAGGACAAACGCTTGGGCTACTGGGTAGGCCAGTGACATGCAGTGTCACTCCAGCTTCACAAGAAGGCATTTCCAGAAGGGAAGGCAGATTTTCTGGATTGCAGCAATTTTAGAATAAAATACAATGAATCAGCTGGGGGAGATGCAGGATTAATATTAATCTGTTAAACCCAGATCTGGAAATGTTTTGATTGCCTGCTGGAAGCTATGCCTGTTTCAGTAGCCAGCAGGAATGTCAAAAAGACACAGAAGTTTAAAAGCACTTGGTACTTTTGCCAGTGACTTTTAGTGACTGTGTTTGCATCACAACCAGAATGGCCTTTTCCCTAACTACAACATTTATGGATGATGCAGACTCAATTCATGTGGACTTTAAGGTTCATTGGGCTGTAAAAAGATAGGCTTCCCCAAGCCCAGTTCCTTTTCTGCTGACCACTTGGACATGTTTATGTGGTTTACTTGGCAATGGGATAGAAGTGCTTCATCTTTGTCTTGTTCTGAGATTGTAACTTCCTACTTCCCTCAAATTTTCAAATTTTCAATACAGTATTAACCAAATATAACTTGGCTTAGCTTTTTCCTGATCAGCCAAGGTTATCTAGAGGCTCCCACCTAGCTGTAAGAATGAGTGGGAATCACAAAACCTTAGTTGAGACAAACATTCAGTGAATCTTAGCTAAGAATGTTCAAAGAAGATAATTAGATTGTATGTATGTATGTATGTATGTATGCATGTATTTGTTTAAGTTTTCGTTGGTACTTACATGTATGGTATTCAGCTTTGTTCGGGTATTTTAATCAGACGAACACAATACAGAAGCCTGATGATGGCAGATGAGATTCTGCCGAAACGTTGCTACAACTTTAAAAGCACAACTATAATATCCGAACAAAGCTGAATACCATACATGTGTGTGTGTGTGTGTGTGTGTGTGTGTATTTGTTTTCTGAGGTTCTCAGAAAACATATACATACATATACATATACATATACATATACATACACACACACATATATACACATACACACACACACACACACACACACACACACAGTTGGCTTTGTGCCTAAGATGGGACTAAGATCTTAATTCATGGTCTGTCACTTTCTAGCCATATATGCTTTAACCACTGCATCAAACTGGCGCTAGAAAAATAACCTCTTCTAATTGCTAGACAAGTTATTCGGTGTGATTAGAAACATTCACACCTCGAAAACTACCCTGGCCTTTATGGAAACCTTTCCTAACCTGGTGCCCATCCAGATATGTAGGATCTCCTCTTCTTTAATCCTCAAACAACATGACTATTCTGATTAGAAATTTTTGGAACTAGTCCAGCACATCTTGAAGTTCTACACCGAAAGAGAATGCTTTATGGTAGCACTATTGTTCTCTATTTTTTTCATGTAATGGATGATAAGTTACTTTTCTAGAAGGACTTTCCAGGAGTTGTTTTGAACTTTATTGAGCCCAAATGCTAATTTTGCAGGTCTATTGGAATGCAATTCTGCAGTTAGATTCACTTCATCCAGACTCATTTTTATAAACTTAGAATGAGACTTTTTTTCAGGAAATTGTTGTCAAAATAAGCAAACGTGGTCAAACTGGAATGTAAATCAGTGGTTAGATAAGTTAAATACCTACCCCAAATCATAGAGAATGGTAGAAGCCCTATTAGAGGAGTGAGTTTAGCAATGACAATATTGAAGGCATAATTCAGTTTTCTCAGCAGGAGGAATTGTGTCGTGCTGTTCTTTCCAGAATTCACTAGATGGATAAAATAGCAGTTCCTATATAAGGCACTCAGCCCCTGAGGCCAAAGACACAATTTGCTTTGTCTAAAAAAGAAGCAGCAGCAAACTGACAAAGATGTGTGTGTACCATTCATATGGTTAAAATCACTACTATTTTTGGGACACTGAAATGATAGGAAAACCACGGTTCTTAGTCCAGCAGTCCCATGCTACTCCAGGAAAGTGTATAAGTCCCAGTTAAATTTGGAATGACAAGAGCAATGCAAATGCTTTGCACAATGTCCTTGAAATCCAAACGGAGACCTTTCAGGGTGTTTTCCCAGCTTGGAAACTTCCATAGAAGGTTGAATTACAAATCCCAGCATGCACCACCCCACAAAGGAATGTTAGAAATAACATTAGAAATGTTAGAAATTAGAAGTTAGAAATGCACAAGCATTTTTTTTTGGCTATATAATAAACTTTCCAATTCAATTTCAATGAAGCTTTGTAAAAGTGGACTCCCAGGATGTGCAAAGGCAGCTAGGATTGTCACATTATTGAAGGGGTGGTTTGATTTGGACAACCCAGCCATTGGGTTGGAGAGGCAGCAACCTCACTGGGAACGGATCTGGTCTCCAAGCAGGCAGGTGTATGTAACCCCAAGAGAGGCTGCAAAGTGAGTTTTGAATTGGATTCTACTCATTGTAAGGAAACTTCTTTTAAACTTCTTTTAAAAGTCATTATTTAGGAACATTGAGGAAGACTTCTTTGCAGTGGTTCAGGTGCAGGATGGAAGTGTAACCTATTCGTTTTGTAGCCGGGGATCTATTCATAGCAGCAGCCCAATTCCCACTTTCCCCCACTTGTAGGCTATTTAATTGGTTTAGCTCCTTCTGTAGCCCTTTCATGGAAAACTGTCTCAGGCCTTGTATCATTTTGATCCAATGCCTTTAGTAACCATATAGTTGTTAAGAAGACTCAGAATGCCAATCTAATTAAGGGGGTGGGCAAGGCATACTCAGCCCATTTTAGCACAGGACTGGGGCGGTTAAGTAGGTGCATGGATGCAAATAATTTTATGCATGGAATATCCTGCATCCTTCCAACACACACAAAAAATCACACCTGGATGGTTTGAAGCACGTCCCCTTAATCTGCATTATGCCAGCAGCTTTTCCCACTGAGATGGCAGACAGATAAATTGAACTATGATTTCCATGATCCTCATAACCCAGTCCTGGTTATTGTCATTTGCAGTTGAAGGGTGAAACATTTTAACACATATGGAGAGCAGCAGATTGGGGAAGGCAGATCCACAACTGAGCAAGGTGGGAAAAATGGAGGGGAAAGTTAAGATCCTGTTAAATTTTAAGAATGCTAACCTCCTGAAATGTTGTTGGAACTCAGTAGTATTTAATTATGAGTAGAACCCCAAGGGACTATACTATACTACTATTATTACCTGTTTTTATTTGCTTAATTTAGCCACGAAGCATAGGTTTTTAACTTGTGAACTCTACAGTACCTGTAGCCCTTTCACGGAAAACTATTGTGTTTGATTTTTTTTTTAATCCATCTCTTGATATCAAACAAGCACACTGAAATGAAAAGTTTCTCTACTCGGGAACTTATTCTGAGTACTAGAACTGAATAAAAGTTACTTGAGATCTAACAACAATTTCAGATCATCTTTCTTCTCATACAAACATTTTTGTAACTATACATTTTCCCCTGTTTCCTAGCTTTTAAGAAAGTTTGGGGAGCCATAGACGGATTTCCCTTAGCTCAATGCTGCTGCTGCCTGCTATTATTACTGACAACATCTCTTCTCCTCTTGACAGGTTTGGTTCCAGAACAGAAGAGCCAAATGCCGAAAACAAGAGAACCAGATGCATAAAGGTAGGTCCTGGGAGGAAGTGGAGTGGGGGCAAAGTGACCTTTCTGAAGACTCTTTCCTGACTACATACCTTTGCTTGCAGGTGTGATCTTGGGGACGGCCAGCCATTTAGATGCCTGCCGAGTGGCCCCCTATGTGAACATGGGAGCCCTAAGGATGCCTTTTCAGCAGGTAGCTTATTTGAATGTTCATCTCCAGACTGATCTGGCTCAGATAGCTGTTAAGTTAATATTTGGGCAGAGGGAAGGAAGGAATGTGTGACAAAAGGACATATTCTGCCCATATGTACACAGACGGGCTTTTATTACCAATAGTTCCTGGTGCCTTGGCTCCCTGGTTTTAATTATAGAATTCTGGAAAGGTTTTAGCAGAGTAGGTCTATTTAAAAGTCATCCCTTCAATAGTCTGTAGAATTCTAATATGTGTGCTTAAATCTCTGCCACACTCTTGTAACATAGTTGCCCTGTGAGTGAGATGGGTGGTCTCTAAATTTGACATATAAATAAATGAGAATAAAACAAAACAAACTATGTACCAATTGATTGTGACCAGCATCTCAGTGTGATTCCAAAATATTTGCTAATAGTGACAGGTAAAACTCCAGCCAAAATAAGATGTTGCTGGAGTGCATATGTTGAAATTCAGCTTTTTGAGCACTTTGAAAAGGCACACATCCAAAACAAGTTATTACAGTGAATGCAAAGTGAGAAATGTTTCCAGCTGTGTGGGAATATATCTTTAGCATGTAGTCTGAGCAAGCAGAAAATAAGATTTAGTTATTTTCCTTCCTTCCAAATCCACACACTGTGTTTGAAAAATAAGCAGCTTTGAGTACGGTTACTATTTGAAGAGTTCCAGGAAATACAAGGATTCGGAAGTTGAAATTGAAAAAAAAAAAATTCCAGAAAGAGGAAATGGCAAACTATAAGGGTAGGATGTATTGGTGAAGTCAAGGAGGGTCAAATCCAACTCAAAGGACACTTTTTTACATGATGTACGATGGATCTTTAGCACAGCTAAACCTTTGTGGCATCAAAGTAATGATTAGTGGAATAGCCTATTACGCTGTTCTGCTGGTAGGAAAGGAAGCACATCTTGAGGTGCTGATTGGCTGATCAATAGTTAGCGGCATGTATTTTGTGTTCCCTCCATAAAATTTAGGCACCCCCCACTTCCTGAGAAATCTGCCAATGACTGATGAAGGTTACATTGTACATATACAGTACATATCTCAGGGCAGGAAACAGACAAAGTTTATACCCTTTGGCAGATTAATCATGAATTTCTGGTGATTTCCCAAAATTCAAAGGTGCTATAAAGCTGTTTAAAACATGGAACAAGATAAGGACAGCGTAATCCTTATCTTGGGGAAGCAATGGGGGATTCTTCTGTCAATAATAACTGAGAGGAAAGGACTTTAACATAGTGATGTGCTACCTTATCACAGGATGTTATCTATGTCTTTAATAATTTCACAATTATTACAGACGTGGCCTCTGTTAGGGTTGAACATGGAACAACTTGGTTTCAAATAGCACAAAAAAGGCAGTTTTACTCATGGCAAGGGAAAATAAAACTATTGAGGAAAGAGGCAGCTGTTAGCATTTGAACACGCATCCTGTATTCTTGGGTGCTAAAATTTTTCCTTCCCATCTCCTTCTACTACCCTTCTGTCTTTCTTCTTCATTTCAATATTTTCCAGGTTAGATTGCTGTCTAAAACCAAATATATTCCTAACATTAAAAAAAGAAGCATATGTATATCATTGCTGTCAAATCTGTTTTCTGCATAAGATTTTGTTATATATTAAAAAGCCTGTTAATAATAACATCAGTTCTGCCGGGCTTCTTTTGAAGCTTATTCTTTTTTTAAATTAAAAAAGTACCAACATTTCTGGATTTCTGGAGTGAAGAACTTAGCGGGTGAATGAAATAAGTCTGTGTTTTTCCTGTTTTAATGCATCAGAGGAATTGTGGTGAAAAAAAAATAGTCATCTTTTTTTTTTTCAGGGAACATTTTTTTTCCTTAGCTTTTTGTAAAAGTCTTATAGGGAAAGGTGGCAGTCTGTTATGGAACCATTGTCCAGCTTTACTTGTGATTTATTTTTGGTGGAATTTTAGAAATATCTCTAGACTTCCCTGCATGATATTTGTAATTTTTATATTTTCATATGAGATCATATATCATTTCTCGTTTGAGAGAAAACCCATTAAAGGGAAAAGGAAGTAACAATTACACATGCTTTAGTGGAATGCAGGTGAACAATTAACTGGATTGGTTGTTATATGTAATGGTAGAAAGCTAAGAGAATTTGGAGTCAACACTGTAAAAAAGAGCCACATTGACCATTGACGATTAGAGCAGAAGGTTGCATAGGAGGCATAGAGAGGCCAAATGATGCTAAAGCAGCATGCAATTATTCCTTCAACTTTCCCTTGATCACATTTTGGGTGCTTGACAACTGGCCTGCATTTATGGCTTTTTGAAGGATCCCATAGTCATGTGGCTGCAATTTATGACTGGCGTCTATTGGTTTCCACAAAAAACTTCCATGGTTGACAATGGGTTTGTGGAACAACCTTGTTGATTTGCTTAAGGACTGCCACAAAAATGTTCTAAAATAGGGCTGGTCATTGATGACCACTTAACCAGCATGACCTACGGCTGTAGTTCTGGGTTCAGTTATGTTCATATATTGACAACTACCTATACTGTGTTTCTATCAAGGTAACCTTCCTCTTCTTCAATATTTTTATTCCCCAAATAAACTCCTAGCAAAACGAACCTGGTTTTGGCACGTGTGATAGCAAAGCAGTGCAATACAAATTCCAGAAAGAAGAATTTGCCTGAAGGAAAAGAAGAGCAAGCATCAAAATTAAAAGGGAATGAGAGGAAAAAGCAGGGGGAGGAGAGGAGAAGAAATGTATAGTAGATAGCTACATAGGGAAACAAATGATGTAAGGAGAAATGACTGCCAGATACTGGTCCTTTGGAGCAAACCAAAGGAATGTAGGGATTGGAATATTCAGCAGGAGGGAGACAGTGTGGAAAAAGAAGACTGTTACTGATTAAAAAAGAAAATGAAACTTCAGCACAGCATAGTACCTTATATTCCAGCTTTTAGGGCCAAATAGGCTAAGAGATGAAAAAGTCTTGCAGGCATGAAGAGGAAATGTTGCAGTTTAAAGCTGAGATACATTGTTACCCCCAAGGTCTGTGCCCCTGATTTTCCAGGAGATCTCCCCCTTTTTGTGTCAGCTGCTAAAAGGTAGAATTTGGGATCAGAAGTCTTTGTGAAATTCATTTCCACTTTCACTAAAGGAGGACCAATGAGCTTCACAATAATCTTCCTGAACAACAAGTATACAGTTCTTAAAGAAAGTGTATGGAAATGCTAAAGGACCTGACTTTTCCCTCCAGGAATATGCTTAGATCTTTGCACCGAAAGCCAGGGAAACTTTTGTGGAGTTCTGCACTAGTGCCTTGTATATTTCACTCAACTATTTATATTCTGTCCTTCAGGGCTTGGTGTTGATTGCCCTACTAAATCCAAGCTTTACCTATAAGGATCATCCACCTGGGAAATCCCCACTAGATGTGGTCACCAGCCATCCATAGATTAGGGGACTGGAGGCTAACACATATGAAAAATGGTTGCAGGAACTTGGTATGTCTAGTCTAATGAAAAGAAAGACTAGGGGAGACATGATAGCAGTGTTCCAATATTTCAGGCTGCCACAAAGCAGCGGGTCAAGCTATTCTCCAAAGCACCTGAAGGCAGGACAAGAAGCCATGGATAGAAACTAATCAAGGGGAAAAGCAACCTTGAACTGAGGAGAGATTTCCTGACAGCTAGAACAATTAATCAGTGGAACAATTTGCCTGCAGAAGTTGTGAATGCTCCAACATTGGAAGTTTTTAAAAAGATGTTGGATAACCATTTGTTTGAAGTGGTGTAGGGCAGTGACGGTGAATGTTTTTGGCAATGAGTGCCCAAACCAGAACATGTGTGCATATACATGTATGGTCATGTGCCTGAGTACAGGAAAACTGAAGACCAGCCGGCCATGTGCACATGCCTGTTTTTTAGCTGTTTTTCGCTGTTTTGGGGGCTGTTTTCAGGCCGTTATTTGGGCCATTTTCCAAATGCACTCCAGAAACCAGAAGAGCAGCTGGCGATAGCACATGTGCCTACTGAGAGGGATCTGTATGCCACCTCTGGCATATGTGCCATAGGTTCGCCATCACAGGTGTAGGGTTTCCTGCCTAGGCAGGAGGTTGGACTAGAAAACCTCCAAGGTCCCTTCCAACTATTTCTATTCTATTCTATTCTATTCTATTCTATTCTATTCTATTCTATTCTATTCTATTCTATTCTATTCTATTCTATTCTATTCTTTTGTTAGAGCAGCTGAAAATCACAATTCTATGTATCTTGCTGTTCTGAATCATTCTATTTTGATAATTTCACCATTCCCAGTTACAGCCTTTGTTTTGAACTACAGGAATCTCTATTGTACTGTGAGTCTACTATTTCTTTAGCCTGCCCTTGGTATGAAAACAATTAACTTGGGACTCCAAGAAACTTGGGAATAGCATGAGTTAAATTGCCTGTAAAATAGAATATACATATTTTTCAGGAGAACAGTACAGTTGGTATGTTTCTAAAGGAATGTAGATGGCCTGAGACTAACAATCTAGAGAAAAGGACAGAATTATTACATGTGGACTAATTTTATTTCCCACGAGTTAAAGATGAAAAATAAAAGAAAGGAGGCCAAACCCAGTAATTGAAAGTATTAAATAGGGAAGAGTTTCTAATCAAATTTGGCAGAGTGTTATTTTTAGTCCACCCTGAAAAAATGTACACAAGAAAGAAGCCTGTTTTGATTTGATGAGTTTAATTACAACTTAAGAGAAGCCTGTGAGTTTGAGTTATGGTAAGAAAACCTTTTTGGACAATGGTAGACCATGTGCTTCCTTGGCTGTTTTAAAATTAGAACTAATGGAATAAATATTGTTCCTCCCCAATTTGTAACTTTACAAGGGCTTGGAAGGAAGGATCCTTATTAAGTACCAGTGGCCAGAATATTAATAAAGTAGATGTGTTAAGATTTGAAATAGGTGCAATGGAACATTAATTCATGGCCTTTACTAAAGAATGGTCCTGATATTCATGTTCATGTTTGTACTAGAAGCATCCCTTGCCATCATCCAGAAGAGAAGGCTGTAAAGAGAGTGGAAGGGAAAAGCCATAATGGCAGAAGAGGCTCATTGGAAGCATTGGGGATAAGTGAAGGAAAAAGAAGAAGAGATTGTAGATATTTTATAAAGACAGGAAGAGGAAAAAATAATTGTTTTATATATTTAAAATGAAACAAGCTCTTCTGCTTAAATTCAGAATGGTAACAATGCTAAGCTGGAAGAGAAGGAAAGATGACTTGAAATGTTCTTGTTTTTACTTGAATGTAAAGATGCTTCTTTATAGGAAGAAGAGGCAGAGGCTAAGAAGAGGCTAAGAATCTGGGGAGAATGTAGAACAGATTAGAGAATGAAAACACAGAAAGGAAAGGAGACAATAGTATTAAAAGGAAAAGGAAAAGAAAGCACTCTTGTCATAAAGTAAACATCTCATAAATTCCCTACTTCTAAATATTCTATATCTCATCCTGGTTGTTTTTATGAAATTATTATTAAAGTTTTTATTGTTTAAAAAAACCAACATGCTATACCTGAGTGCTTCCAAATTTTGAATTAAGGTCAAATTCATCATTATATTATTTGTGCTGAAACAAACCTAGTTTTTATCATAACATGCACACTATTTTTTGACTGGTAATTCCTTAAGACTCTATCCAACCCTATCAAATGCCAGACCCTGGACAGGGGTGAGGGAGGGGACGGGAATGGAAGGGAGGAGAGGTTCTATCTGGAAAAGCTAGTTTGTAGTAGTTCTAGAAAAGGACACTCTTAGTGATATTTGCAGTCAACAATATAGGTAGGGTAATGTAGCAAGGAAGAGAGTGCTGCCAGTTTGAGTGATATATTCACCCACTGCATTGTGCACTATGGTAGATTAAATTCTGGGTTATAAAAAAAACATAATGCATCTTGATTATGAGTTTTTTATTTTTAATCTGTGAATAACTGCTTATCTATTTTTGAATACTAGTGATAAAAACAAAAGGAATGTGAAATCAAAAAGACTAATATTATTATGATAGAGGTTTTAGTTCACAGATATTCTAGTCATTTAAATAATGTGGCAACTTTTTGTTTGTAGACCATCTCTATTTTAAAAGACCTGGATGGAAGCAGTGATACCTGGGTGACATCTGTTTTATAAGAGTGATTTAAGGGATAAGATTTAGCACACCTGTTTTGTTCTTTATTTTATGGAAAATCATTAATAAATTCCATCAAAAATCATTTTTGGTCAGTAAAGAATTCTGTTCTATTCCTATTCCTATTCCATTCTACCCTGTTTCTCCAACAATATGGCCTCCCCCAATAGGAAGTCCCAGCATGTTTTATAGGCATGAAATGAAATTAAGCCCCTCCCCCCCAAATTAAGGCCTATATTAAAACATGCGAAATGGGGGGGGAATGGTGGGGGGGCTTGCCGTTAGGAAGTACTTTTGTTGCACACCCGGATATGGTGCTGCCTGCGTTGACCCCGATACGAAGTGCCCCACCAATGCCGAGGTCAACATCCAAGCCGTCACCGCCTGCCCAAAGATGCAAGGGGGGGGAATTAAGTCACCCCCGAAAAGATGGCCTAGCCATTTTTTCAGGGCTCAAAAAAAATAAATAAGACCCAGCCTTATTATATGAGAAACACGGTAATATTGGGGATGTTCTCACATACAATCAAGAGTTATATAAGTATAGTTTCCCTACCTATAAATTACCACAATTTGACAAGAAGAGACACTTTCTTTGTCAAAATCATACCCAGGAATGCTTGACTTTTAAAGCAGAACCGGAAAACTTTTTTCAGTGAAGGTCTCTTGAAATATTGGAAAATGCCAGATTTTAACCAAAGATGGATCTAGATGAAGGAGAGGATGAGCCCATTGTTTAGTGTAAATGGATCTTGCATCATTACCTCCTTCTGCTTCTTTTTGTGCTACCCAATTCCATCTCTGTCTCCCTTTCTCCATCAAGGACTTCAAGCTGAAGAGTTAACTATTCCCAAAAAGTGCAAGAATGGACCTATAGGAATTACTTAAATGATACTAAGTACCACATGAAATTAATTAAAGTGTTTCACAGTCCTTAGTCAGCCACGGAATTGTTTCCTCAACTATTTATTTCATACTTTGTGTGCCCCAGGCAGATAAATGGTAAATACTCAACCTTCACAGAATTTAAATTACTTAAATAAGTAATCATTTACAAAGCCACAGAGTAATGCCCGATAAACAGTGAGGGAGATGACCTTGACAAAAATAGGCAAGAATCATTACCTAGATAGAGAGGGCTGAAATGGGGTGGAAGCCCTGAGAAGCAAGACCATGCAAATGCTATTCTTATCCACTGGGGCGTAAGAAAGAGTGGAATGACATAAACAGACTTGTAAGATTCTATTAACATGTCCATCTCAATAAGGTATAGTCTCCTTGTGGAATTGATTTCCTGGCCTGGTAGGGCTGACTTGCTCATTTGTCCTGTTGGAATATCTGTTGGAATATCTCCTGTTAATCTATTTTCTTTATGGTTCTTTTTTCCCCCTTCAGGTCCAAGCTCAGTTGCAGTTGGAGGGGGTCACCCATGCCCATCCTCACCTCCATCCTCACCTAGCTGCTCATGCCCCTTATTTGATGTTTCCTCCACCTCCCTTTGGACTCCCAATCGCCTCCTTGGCTGATTCTGCCTCTGCAGCTGCAGTTGTGGCTGCAGCCGCCAAAAGCAACAGCAAGAATTCCAGTATTGCTGACTTGAGGCTCAAGGCCCGGAAACATGCTGAGGCCTTGGGGCTTTGACATTTCCTTTCTGGAAGCAGTTTCATTGCCAGGATGGACAAAAGTTTCCTTTTTTCCAGCTGTCATCCTTGCTTGGCTGAGACAAGGACAAGTGCTAGATTTTGAAAACCTTGGGAGACCTTATAGATGCACAATCAGCACTGGCCTGCTTTTTCTTCCTTTATTCCCCCTCTTCTTCTTCCTCTTTCTATTTCCTTCCAAGATGTAAGAAGTGATTCAGTTGATCTGAGGACTGAAGGACCCACCTGTCTACCTTTCTGATTTTGGCCAAGCGCTTAGTGCTGATAATTGCAGTCAATTTTTTTTCACTCCCACCAGATACACACTGATTCTGAATTTTAGGTATAAATAACAACTTTACAAAAGAAAAAAGACAAAACCAAGAATACTTTGGGGAGGAGAGAAGATGAGAATAATAATTCTCCAAATTATGTGGCATCTTTGAATGTTGGGACAATTGGAGCTTGACCATGGCCAAAGTGATCATTGTGTCAGCCTAACACTGTACACTGCTATCAGTTTTGCGAAGTTGTGCATGTGCCTAACAATATATAACACCATTTGGAAATCACAGACTCTACTGGAACAAAACCCAAGCTTGAAAACAATCCCAGGGGCTGGTCTCCATTACCATAACATTTCTCCTTAGTTGCCAAGTCTATTATAGCTATTTCACAAATTGCTCATGAACTAAGGAGCTGCTTTTGCAAAAGTGGCTTAAATTTAGAACATGGAATTTCAAATCACAGATAAGGCAGTTTAATCCAGACCTAGCAAACCCTCCAGCTGTATATTTTACAAGGAGCTACAACAACAGAAAAGTTTGAGAGACAAAAATTACACAAAAATCAAAGATGATCTAAGTGATGGAAACAATTATAATGAACAGAATAATAATTAACCATCTGAATAAGCAGATATGCTTGCAAGACAAAGACAGGTTGACTTCCTTGCTTTGTTTTCCAGATGTCTGGATTTCTCAGAAGAAAAATCTCCTTGGCTTGCTCATGAGAGATTGATTCAACTATCAAAGATGGACATGCAGTTTTAAAAGCATAATACTGATGCAGTGTTACGTTTAGTGAAATGCAATTGAGTGCAGTAAAGTGCAATACTGTAAATATTTTAGATTAAAAGGGAAAAATAGCAACACGTTCTTATTCTGTTTATAACCTACTCTATAGGAACGGTTTACCTGGTCCTTGGTGCTCAGACTTAAGAATGATCATTTATTGCCAAAATTAGATAGTCTGGTTTTTCTATGGTATGGTGAAGAAATAAGAATTGCTTATATAAAGGGAATTGCCATGATTTTGATCCAGTTTATGCCCCATATTTCTGGGAACTAAGCTCAACTGCCTGTTTTAATTATAATTATAATTAGTATTGTTATTATTTGGAAAATTGTTTTAAAATAAGGAGCAACAATCAAGAAAATGTCATACAGAGGTGGATAAATTCAGCATGCGAGTTGTATAAATGCATAGAAATAAATCCAGTTTTAGTCACATTAAATGCAACTCATTGGAGTTTTCTAATGAGTAAAATCTGTAATGCCAGTCATAGAGAGAAAGGAAATCGACTGAAATTATATTACCAAACTGGGATTATTATGTCTATGTTTCTGACTTGCATGTAAATTCCTTCAACCAACTCATTAATTTGGTGCATCATCTGGGGAGAAATATTCCTCTATTTCTACAGCTGTTTGCATTTGATACCAACATTTCACTGATGGAATCTTTGCTTCTCAACAGCATACAGTCATTCAATCTGTTGCCCTCAAATGTATTTGTTTTTTAAAGCAATTATTAATGGAATATTTTGTTATTTTTTAATCAGTTCATAAGATATATTTCTTTTGTGAGTTCATATTTTCAAACTTTGCTCCTAATGCTGATACTTTCTATTGTGCATTCAGTCTTACTGTTGGCATATTGCTTTTCACCATTTATTTATTTGGCGTAAATTATATTTTGAATATGCTTAAGAACAGATACATTTACCTGACTTTCCTACCTCTTTGCAAAAGCCCCAGTACCTCTTTGTGCCAAGAGTATAATGAAAGCATAACCTTAAACATATCTACAATCTTTCACACAGGTATACATAGGTCTGCCGTATTTGAGCTGTAAAAATCCAGATAACATTAGATCATGGCAAAGAGGTAGAGAAAACTCTGTTGCCATCTAATAACCTGGATTTGCAGCCATATGTCTCATAGAAACACTGTATTATGGTTGATTGCAGTTTTAAAGCTTATAATAGAGAAGTCAGAAGTCATGGCATATTTCCTCTGTGAATTATAATGTAAAGCTTTAATGAAACTTTTCATGTATTATGATGAAAACCTTTTCAAAATTATAATTCTTTGGGTGCCTTGGATAAAGCAAAGTTAAACTCGTGGGAATTGAAATTCAATTAACCTGTAGGGCACCAGATTGAGGAAGACTACTAAAAAGCTATGGAAACCTATCAGCAAATGTTTTCTCTATGCAATGCCAATGCAAACTAGAGAAGTGTTTATGATATGTAATTGTAGAGCAGCAGCAAGATGGCAGATATTTCTCTACTCTGAATACAGATGGAATTAATTAATTTCAGTGCAATCAATCATTTCCCTTTAATTTATCACAAAGAACTAATCTACTTCAGTGCACAGTTTCATGCAAGATTCACCATCCTCTGCCCGTTATATTGATTTGCTCTAAATTCATGCTCTAGTTCATGCTCAATTCACTTAAAAATGGAACCCAATTCACCCTAGGCTAGGAATAATGGAAATTATATTTATGGAATGTTTGATTAACACATTTTCTTGTTATGAGCCTGCTTTCAATAGTAGTTACCTCTCATAATTTGATTCTGGTTTTAAAACTGAATCTCTTCTAAATCAATTCAAAAGCCATTGGTAAGTTTATGGGATTTTCAGTTTGTTTAATGGAATTCTATGGCTTCTATACAGCTTCAGATCAGATATTTTGGGAATGTTTGCCAAAGCATTAAAGGGTGTGCTTAACAGAAGTGAAATTGACTTGTGCTTACTTGCTATTTTGTGTCTTCAAAATCTCTTTGTATACATATGTTTTCTTAATAGGCAAGTTTTTGGACACCATTTTTTGTTGAAAACTAGAATAGACTTACGTTTTGTTTGGCTGACTAGATTTTGAAATATTTACGACATTTGATTGATACTTTTATTTTCATGTACCCATCCCATATAAACAGTTTCATATAATTTAGCATTTCTTATACTTTGTAACAGATGCTACTGCCTGACACCACAAATGATATTGAATGTAATTACTGTAGTAAAATCAATTGTAATTTTAAAGCTTTCTATCCAGATGATTAGCAGTTGATGGATATCTTGCTTATAAAGCAAGGAAAGGCAACTTTATCATGTATGTTATGATCAATGGTGAAGATTGCTGAGAGTTGTAATCCAGGAACAGCTAGAGTGCCATACCTGCTTATTCTTGTTTTAAAGTACCATATGGAAATGGAGAAATGGTGCAATTTGATGTACAGTTATGGACACAGGTCTATTCTTATCTCTCATAAGCTCTTGGGGGAGACCTTTAAAGGGTTACAAAATGTCAGCAAGACTTCATGAAATTTTTTTGAATTCCCATATTTTGATATTTTTGAGAGATAATAGACTTTTCTGTGCTTTTTCTTTTAAAGATTTTAGTTTCAGTTTGAGCTGGTCAATGAGAGATTTTGGTGAGTTTGGTTAATGCTTTAGAATCTAAACGTATTACACTGCCAACTTCTGGTTATCTTTATGTAAGAAAAAATATCCAGTATGAAACTTTTATTTTGGAGATGCTTCACCTGCTTTTGGTGAAGACAGCTTGAAATAATTTTTGGATTAACAAGGAACAAAAATGAAAATACTACTTTTATGAAGACTGGAGAAAGATCATTTGTGAGTTAAAATGGTGTGAAAATAATAGTGCTGCTTGAAGAAGGTAAATTCATATTTGGATCTTTTTATTTCAATAGTTTTTTTTTCATTCTTGCAATGTTTTAAAGACTTATTTTAATGCTTTACAAACTTATTTGATCAAGTAAAGGAATGGCGCCATTCAAAAGATGCAGCCAGATTTACTTAATGTATACTTGTTAAAACAGATACCCTTTAATTCTAGTTTAGTGACCGATTCCAAATATTCCTAATTTGAAATTCAATGTGTAAACTGCTTTAGATTCACCTTCAGTTTTTTAAAAAATGATTTTTATAGATGAAAATTCTGGTACAACTTATTTTGTTTCAGTATGAAGAAAGATACAAGACAGAATGTTGTGCTTAAAAATTACAGTTTGCTTTCTTGGTTGTCAGTTTCTAAAATGCAGCTGGTTTGTAAGAATATAGGGAAAATTGTGATGTCCTTCTGAAAATGGAGGTATAACAACTACTTTTTGTTTTAAGAATAATATTTTTTTTGTCTTTTGTCCTTTGCTGTTTTGATTGTGTCAGATAAGGAAAATAGAAGAAAAGAGATGCAAGGAAGTTAAATGTTCATATTGATAGCCAAGGAAATGAACTGAATCATTGCTCCAGTTAGAACAAGAATTCTGGTATAAATGGAGGAGTTAATTGAATCCTGCCACTTCCCAATAGCTGTTCACATGCAGCCACGTTTTTCAATTAGGAAAATTTTTTCAAGCAAGTGATCTGTCACACACATTGTGAAATGATTTCTGAATATAAAAGTACTATGCTGCATGCTCCTCTTCCTGTTTAAAATGGTTCAGTAACTTAGATAATTATTACCACCTCTCCATCTTGAGTTAGTTAGGAATACATAAAAAAGGTTCTAGAACAGGGGTGTCAAACTCGATTTCATTGACGGCCACATCAGGGTTGTGTTTGACCTCAGGGGGCCAGGGTGGGCATGGGCAGGGTGGGCATGGCCAGCATGACATCACTCATGTCGTAGGCCGCCTGTGGTGGCCTTAGCGCTCTGCCGGTGAAAATGGCTCCCGAGCTCTATTTTTGGCTGGGATGGCCTCCTGCAACCCTCTGAAAGCAAAAACGGAGCTGGGGGGACATGCACAGCCCTCAAAAGCTCCTTTATTGGCTGGGATGGCCTCCTGCAACCCTCTGCCAGTGAAAATGGAGCTCAGGGGGGACATGCACAGTTCATTTTCACTGGCAGAAGCTCTGTGGGCTGGTCTGTCGCTATTTCCAGGGTGGCCCTGTGGGCCAGATCTAAGTACCCTGCAGGCCGGATCCAGCCCCTGTTCTAGAATCTCTTGCTATGATGGTTTCAGCAATTCCATTTTGTAGCAGGTCGTGTCTTATGAGGTAAGAGCTGCATCAAAGGTTGTTTATGTCTGGATCTTCTGCCAGAACATGCATGTTTTAGGATTATTTCACTTCGTTAAGAACCTTCAGTTTTGAGGAACACACAAATGCACACAGTTTGTACAGGCTGTTCAGACTTCAATTTGCTTTGTGAACTGGCTGGTTCCATCCAAATGAAGTGGTGAAAGGAACAGAGGTGGTATTCAGCAGGTTCTGGAGAACCGGTAGCAGAAATTTTGAGTAATTTGGAGAACCGGCAAATACCACCTCAACTGGCCAGCCCCCATCTCTTCTCTGCCTCCCATTGAGTCCCAGCTGATTGGCTGGGTCTTTTTTGGTTGCTCTGCATAGGAGAATGGAGCTGGAAAGCAGGTTAGTGAGGTGGGGAGGGAATGGGGATTTTGCAGTATATCCTTCCCCTGCCATGCCCACCAAGCCACACCCAAAGAACAGGTAGTAAAAATTTTTGAATCCCACCACTGGTCAGGATCACCCTTTGTGATACAATTATAATCTCTGACAGGCTGACAGTAGAATACTCATTTGAAGAAAAATTACATTTAGCATTCGGGTGCTGGTGGCGAGGACAAAATGTTGCAGTAAGTGATGTAGTGATGCAAAGTGAGAAAGCTGTGTCATACATGTGGTTGGAGCCTGGATTTTCTGATTTCCCTTGATCTTGTTGGGTAGAGATTTCTTTTTAAAAGACATTGCATGCATTTTACAAAGTACACTACAACTTTTGTGCATTTCTGATGCGAAATGGGGGAAGCTGTGCAGCTTATTTTGGACAGTTGTGGCTGAAGAGAGCTCAAAGGCAATATAGAAGTTTGGGGCCAGATGTGGTGAAGAAGACCTGCTTTTATCTGTCCCTGATATAATACAGATTGAAATTAATTAAACTGCATTTAATTGTGGTTATATTGTGGTCTCACTGTTTTCCTCCTTTTTAAAACTATTCTGCCTGCAGTACTGTGTGCTATGTTAGATTTTCCTTGTGAACTTATACCTCAAATATATCCAATGGTGTCTAATATATATTTTTTCTTTGTAATAATGACCTTTTTATGAAATCCTACAAAATGAGGAGCTCTGCTTGGTTATATATTCTATCTCTTTTTAATTTGACTGTGGGTTATTTCTCCGAAATAAATGTGGAAACATACTCCACATATTTCCACTAGGAAACTCCAAGATCTGTACTACATATCAACTGTTGTTTATTCAAAGTCATCTTGATAGCTATGGTTGTCAGGCAAGAAACTTCAGGTCCACATGAGAAGATTCAATTAAACTTGATTTATTGGTAATCATGCTTATGCATTGGAATCTACTCAACTAACAGTTAATGCCTGCTTGGGGTTAGATAAGGGTCAACAGAATTCAAGGGAGGTTGGACTTAATTTGCTTGTGGCTATGAAGGGATTCTAGACTGATCCCATTTTAACTCTGCCCCAGGTTCTGTCAGTTCTTCTACTACAATGGTGAAGGTCAGAAGATGGAGCATCAACATTATTTGAGGTGCATTATTTGCTAATATGGCATATTTAACAGGAAACGGACAAAGAACATAGAAAATATCAAATTAGGACTGGAAAAATATTTATTGAATGCTGCATTTTAATGAAAATAAACTAATACTATGTGTGAAAAATTATCACAGGCAAGCAGATATTTTGCTTTTTATATTAATATAGGTGAATATTTTATTTATTTATTTTTAAATGCTAAGCATATGATGTTTTAATTCTGTTGAGTAAAAACAGGAGAATGCCTTCTATTTTTCAAATTAATTATAATGAAATTGCTTTTCCTGAACCATGAGCAGCCTGTGTGATTCAAATAATCATTTTTTTTAATCCTGGATTGATTCTGTATACACAATTTACGAATGTATCAGGGATTTCTGTAAGGGATAGTAGTGGTGGGAATCTTATATAAAACCAATGGATCTTTAGTTATGTAACCCTCTGTTATTGTGGAATTAAAAGAAAGAAAGAAAGATAAACACCTTTTATAATTTGAGATATTTCGGAAGACTCCTTTATCAGACAGATAGGATCTCGGTCTCAAAGTGTTATTATGTTGATTCATATGAATGTACATCCTGTAAAAATGATATGTGAATAAACTTATAAATATTTGTAATCCTATGTTAAAGGGAAACTTGAAAAGAATGATGCTAAAGGAACTCTTTCATAATGGGAATCTTTTCACTGAATATATAAACAGATTGTTTATTGTTTTTCTCCTGTGTGCTTGTGTGAAAAGGAAGAGACAGAGCATGTGGCATAATAGAGAAGTATATTTATATATAATATAAATGTTTCTATAAAGAGCTGCACAAAGTGAATTGATCTTTTAATACCACAGAACCAAAGGAACACATTGAACGAGAGAGATACAAGAACTGAGATACAAAAAGTGGGAAGATTATTATAAGGGTAATACTAATTTTCCCAAGATACTCCAAGAATTGTGATTTTCAGAAGGATTTTCAGAAGAATTGTGATTTTCAGAAATATTTGAAAATTCCATTAAAGCCTTCAAGTCTACTTCCATGAAAAGGATACCATGACAGTTGCCTGCTCCAAGACCAGCTTTAAAATTATACTTGTCTTATACACAATATATCTTATACACATTATTCAAACTACAAATAAACCTCTGAATAGCTAGGTGGCAGCAAATAATTAATAGTTTTCTGTTTGTTTTGCCTGCCAGCTAGTGGTTAGATAGATTTTTCAGCCCAATTCTAGCAACTTTAAATCACACTCTTTCCAAAGTTATGCTTTTAAAAAGAAATTTAAATTCATTTTTTTTAAAAAATGATTCTTTGTAATTAACATACTACAGTGAGGTAGAATCAGCCAAGTGCCTTCAGAAGACTATTTTTCTATTCTATTCAATAGTGGCTTTCAAATTTTCTAATATAAGGTACCCCTTCCCATTCAAGGATCTCTGAACAGTGCTAAAAATACATGTGATCTATGAATAATCTAACGTCATCTTAGGTAGCAAAATGAAAGGTCACCAAGTTGTCAACACAATTCTTCATTTTTCACATCAAGAGGATGCTTGATCATCAAAATGTCCTGGACTGTTCTTGGATTTCCTCCTGGTTTTCCTCCTGGAGAGTGGATAGTTGGAAACATAGCTAATAATTCCCCTCAATTAGCAGCTGTGGGAGAGGT
Source organism: Notechis scutatus (assembly GCF_049901735.1). Classification (NCBI taxonomy): domain Eukaryota; kingdom Metazoa; phylum Chordata; class Lepidosauria; order Squamata; family Elapidae; genus Notechis; species Notechis scutatus. The sequence continues at coordinate 78,298,249 of NC_142013.1, read as the reverse complement.
GCTTGGCCACCATGACTGAAAATATCAAGAAGCTTCCAAGGTACCTCAGAATTTAAAACCAGTATTTAAAAATAATGACTTAGCTTAACTAGGACTGGACAATTGGTTTCTCTCACTGTAAAGTTCCCTGGCTTTCTCAATTTGCCAGGATTTTTTTTTTTTAGTTTCAAAATATCAGTGAACATACACGTTCATCTGTCTCAGGAATCAGATCAAAACATGGTAGAATGTCTCTCCTAATTATTTGTATGAAAATTCACCAGAGCATACAATTGACAAATGGACTGAAGTTTTGGCATGGTCACTGGGAGTGTTTTTAACCAGATAATAATCTTTTGATTAATATTTACAGATTCTGAAAACAGATGATTTCCTGAGGGAATGTAATAATGAGAATGGTTCTTTTGATTCAGACTTGAAGATGAATACCACCTCATATAAATAATCTAAAAATAGCTTCTGAATTAAGTTAAAGTGACAAAGAGGATTAACTGGATTGCCACAAGCAATTCATATTCTTTCATTTGAATCAGATTCTATTTATAATTCATATTGAAATCCTGGGTTACTTAATCAAAGCTGATTAAATGTTTAATTCTTTCAATCTTGTAAGATAGATACAATCCAGAAAAATAATATTTCTTTATTTATTTAGTAAACCTTATTCTGCAATAAAAAGTACAGGGACTTAACCATGGCAACAATAGGAAATGGTTTGTAATTACCTTGTCTCAGGATGCCTCCTAAATTTCCAATCAGATCAATAACTCTTGAATTTTCTTTCAGTCTCTTGTTCATGAAGTAATGTAGTCAGACTGTCCTTAGCCTTTTTAAAGACCTCCCAAGGTTGGTATGTGCTTCCACCAGGTGTAAGATATAAATGAAAATTGTTTCATTAAATAATAAAAAATAATAATAAATCTTTGTTAATGTTCAGCAAAATCATCTTTAAAGCCAAAGTCATGTTAAAAAAAATAGCATTTTTGCTATTGCTAGAGCCAAGCACTAGATATGGAAGAACATAAAGCAATACTTGTTCTTGACAATAATGGCACAATGAAAGAAAAAGGCCTTGCCAGACCTGCCTTGAGCCTCTAGTTAAGGATAATTCTTAACTCCATTTGATGAGAAAGGTATACTTTACTAGGAGTCAAGTGAATTAAGTAGTGCGAAGTCAGAACTGAAATTCACATGCTGAAATCCCAAAATCTAACTCCCCCCCCGTAGTTGCTTCCCGTTTCTGCCCCCCATTCCTGTTCAATCAAATTCAAACAATATGTTTTAAGAATGGTCACTTCAGGCATAGGTTCGGTATGCAACTGTGTTCCATTCCCGGCCATCTGAACTTCAAGCTCCTCTGGGAGAGATGAAGTGAACTTTCATTTCCCTTGAAGTCTCCCTCCTCCCATTTAGCCCCCCTCCCTTGTGTTCATGGCGGCTGATACTGAATGGTTGCAAAGAGTGAAGAGCAAGTCTGAGGTGGCAGCTGACAGACCTCTTCTAAAAATCTTAAACCTGGTTATGCTTCTTAGTGACAACCGTCTTTCGAATAGTTTGGTCTTAAACAATATGGATTTTTATAATCATGACTAGTACTTTGAATTGTACCTGAAAATGGCCTGAGCCAGTGAAGCTGTTTTTTTTTTTTTAAGGAAGTTTTATGTTTCCAATAACTACCTCAGTTAATAGTGAGGCTGCAGCAATCTGGACCAGAATATATTTAAATATATTGAAAATCTTTGGATCGCTCATCTTTGCTTTCTTTCAGTGAAATTATGGGGCAATCTGATCCAATGAAAAATATGTACAATCAGATTTTCAGATATCGTTTTTTCAAAATGGACAGTTCTTTGGGACTCTAATTTTAATTAGCCTTCAACAAAAGAAAGTAATAAATATAAACAGCCTGCCTTGTTCTAAGTGGTAAATATGGATGGTAAGCCAGATCTAGTTTGGTGAAAAGATTAGAGCACCCAGGGTAGAAACCTGGAGACTGTGAATTCTAGTCCTGCCTAAGGCATGAACTCAGCTGGGTGACCTTGGGCTGGTTGCTTTCTGTCAGCCCTAGGAAGGAAGCAATGGCAAAGCTCTTTTGAAAATCTTGCCAAAAAAATCTGCAAGGACTTGTCCAAGTACTTGTCCAGGAAGGTACACACAACAAACGAATAACAAAACATGATAAATAACTAAATTAACATGGTAGCTATAGATATTCTGTATAAGCCTATCTCATTGGTATAAAAAAATAAAGAGCAGCCTAAATAATTAGCTACAGAACCTATTAATTTAGACTGATTAATACACTGATTAATTTATTACAAGGAAAAGAATCATAAGGCCGGTAGGGACCTTAGAATTCTTCTAGTCCAGCTCCTTGACCATGGCAGGAAACCTTATATCATCATGAACATATGATTTCTTGAAAATCCTTTCTTGCAAACTTCCAACAATAGTTCACACACAACCAGGGGTGAGATTCTACTGGTTCTGTCAGACTCTGTAGAACTGGTAGATCTGAACAGCAGCAGACATAGAACCGGTTCTATATTTGCTGTTGTTTTGGCCCACCCACCTGCCTGGGCTCTTACCTGACCTTTATTTCCTGCTTTTTCAACCTCAGCTGCATTGCACGGCACAGCTGCGGTTGAAAAAGCAGGAAAATAGTGCTTTTTCAAACGCTACGCACCTGCACGCAGCACTGCTCAGCTGTTTGGGCAGCATAACTGACAACGTTCCTCACGTGCACGCATTGCAAAATCATCAAACCAGTAGTTACACCGATCGGTTCCCACCCCTCTCCACAACTCTGGAAAACAAGCTCTTCCTTTTTGTGGGTGGCCAGCCAACTGTGAATCTATCTGGTGGTGGTAATGTCTATATCATATTGTTTTATCTCACCAAGAAGTAGGTTGTGGTCTATTTTGTCAAATGCTTTACTGGTGTCTAATTTAGTTACTTTGTGAAAGAAGGAATAAGGTTGTCTGGAATGATCTGTTTCTTAGAAACCCATGCTGGCTTCTGGTAATCACTCTGTTCACTTCTAGTTACTCACAATTCTGCTGTTTAATGATCTTTTCCAGGATTTTCCTGGGTATTGATGTCGAACTTATTGGTCTGTAGTTTCCTGGATCCACTTTTTTTTGATAGATTGCAACCACATCAATTGTTTTCACTCCTTTGGCAGTTCCCCATGCTCCAGGAGTTGTGAAAGATTTTGCTCAATGGTTCTGAGATTACATCTGCCAACTCCTTCAAAATCCTGGGATGGGAATTGAGCATAGCTGAAAAGAGTAATCAAAAGATTTTCAACAATTAAAACAAAAACTGTGTCACATAAATAAATCATTTACTTCCCTCATTTATGTTTTGAAATAAGCACCCATTGCCAAAGGTTACATATCTCCTCTAGTTTTCAGAAGCTTGTCAGTTTTGAGGCTTTTCATTCCTGCAATTTTATCTACTTATGTTTTCTGTTCAAGATGAGAATCTCTTTTCCATTCTAAAAACATATGCCAGAGGCAATCTGGGTAGGCAGCTCTCTATTTTACTTTGTAGATTTTGCATTAAATTAAATACACTGTACAAATAAATGCAATAACAGAAGAAAACCATTATACGTTGTCAGATTTTTTAAAAATCATGTTATTTCATCACTGAAAGAATTTGTTTCTTGGATTTTTTTTATTGTTCTTCCAAGCAGCAAATAATTTCAAATATTGTCTGGCAAATATCTTGTATTTTAAAAAACTGATTGTTGATAAATAAAATTGGGGATTTGGGTTGCTATGGTAAGTAGGCAAGAAAGCAGTGATTTCTCTCACATCTTCTAGAAATATCTAGAAAGCATTTACAAATAGGGAGGGAAGTCAATGGGGGGTGTTTTAGTTCCTTCTCTGGAAAATTCAATTTCTCCCTTGAATTCCCCCTCCCATCACTTATAGCAGTTTTGTTCTGACCTGCATTCTGAGAAAAGAGTCTGTAATATAATATTTAATTATTCAACTTTTTAATAAAGTCTCCTTTTAGAATCACGGTCTCACGAAGAGATGTAGTAGCATATATGCACTATATATATATTCAGTATCCCTGCAGCAAGGTTCAAGTACTCACTGAATCATTGATATCAGAATATAACCTGTACATTCAAACCTTAACATTGAGCAGCCTTTCTTAACTATCAAACTTTATGGTAATGTATTTTTTTCATGTACAAATAAAATGTTTTAAGGATGCTGTCTGTTGATAATAGACAATGAAATATATTTTCATTCCCAAGACACAAATAGTGCCCCTCATAAATTGCCACCAATGATCAAGAATGGGTTGACTGCATAAACACACATCGTTAAAATGGGGTAGGGGGTGAATAAAGTTTACACTGTGTCATGGATTAAGTCTTTAATTCATGGCAATATTCCTTAATTTGAAGGTTTGGCATGAAGCGTTTAAAATAAAAGAGTCACATTAAAGCCAACATAGCATGTTTTAGGGAAACACTGATAAGGCCATGCATTCTGGTACCAACATAAACTGCCAGTTACAGAAGCTATGTGTAACTGGGACAAGTTATGGGGAATGATTTTTCCTGAACCAAGTGTCCTATTAGATTCTGAGGGAAACCCTCCAAAATGCAGGAAACAGGGAACTAAAATCCAACCCATTTTACCTTTCTTATTTTTGCAGATGCCAAGATGTAAATACAAATCTGTTAAGATAAAATACCATTTAACATTCATTGTTATGTATAGGATAGCTGATGGGCTAAAGTAGCAATCATTAGAGTGTCCCAAACATTTAATATTAACGTAACAAACTTTAAAAGTAACTTTGCAGTTTACATCTGCTTTTCATTAGATACTCAATCCACATGTGTGGAAAACATCACAAAACATAACTTATGATTAATTGGAATAACAACTTGAATCAGCAATGATTACCCAAAAGGGGAAAAAACATAACATGGTGAAGAAGACCCAGACATTAAGTGCCACTTGGATATCAAAAATACTGTAATCAAACTTTTAAGCCATCCATTTTTATCTCTATACTTGTTAAAGGATTACATTTTGCTATGGCTCCTAAGAGAATTTGGAAGAAAGAAGTAATTTGTGAAGACAGCAATTTGAACTGCTGATGCAGAGGAAGTCTGTTTAGAGATTTGCCAAATATTAAAAAGATTAATACCACCAAAATCAAATATCACCAAGGAAGAATCAAATATCATTAGGGACTTGAGAAGAAATGAAAATGTTATTGTTCTCAGAACAAAGGAAACACCAGAGTTGTAACAGACAGGACAAATTACAAAGATAAAATGTGAAGCTTGCTGGATTCTGATTTATACAAAAAAATACCAAAAGTATTTTGGAATCCCCAAGGATTGTTGGCATGAACTGAACAGGCATGAACAAGACAGAGGCTTTTGAGACACTTGAACAATATAACCAGGAACTAAATATTTACTGTAATTCAGAATGGTGGCCATTTCAAATAGATAAAAATAACTGAGCAGATTATGCCCATCTTGGAAAATATACTCTGGGCAGCATACATAATAGAAATCCAAGAAACAAATAACAAGACCAACTAAAAATAATCACATAAAACACACACATGATTTTTACAAGAATAATAAACATGAAATCTCATATCTTCTTGTTAATGACATTGGAATATCCACTTATATATGTGATATATTCCAAAATATCTCCAATTTATCATTGGAAAAGCAGCATATTTTGTTAAAAATACCCTCACAGTATTTAATCGATTTTATGAAAACTGAGAAGCAATAAGGGAGCTTTGTTGTTGCATCACTATTCTTTCATGTCATAGTGGAAGATTCACTGCTAGTAATTTACCAGGTAAACAGTTTGGAAAAAAAGGTAGTCAAAAATATCGCATATCTGATACAATTTTGCTTGAATACCAATTTCCTGGAGAACCCTGTGAACAGAAATATGGAGCAGTTATAGAAATGCCATTGTCATCGATTATTGCCAATATCTAAATAGACATTTAGAATGTTATTTTCTTGAAGGAAGTGAAACAGATATTTCTCTATAATTCTTACATAGGCAATAAAAAGTCTTTCACACACACACACACACACACACACACTCACAGACACACACACACACAAATAAGAAGGAGGATCATTAGTTCTTATCTACATGGTGATTAATGCTTACTACATGAGCAATATCTAAGAAGGTGGCATTTGTTGCTGAGGTGAATTAATGCCACTTCCAATTGTGTTCGCTAAACAAGAATTATCTGTGCTTAAATTTTGTCTTTCTCATCATAGTTCATTAAATATTGCATTAAAAAAGACTATTTAAAGGAATAATTTGCCAGTAATGAATTTAAGTACTTCTGAACTGATGCTACCATTGCTTAAGTTATTATTATTATTTTCCTTATCTTATAATTTGAACTGATGCTACCATTGCTTAAGTTATTATTATTTTCCTTATCTTATAATTTGAATAAATCAGAAGTCTTATCACTCAGTTTATCACTTTAAAAGTATAAGTAACTCATCCATTTTAAAACAACTTTGATATAGTTATGACAATAACATTTAGCATGACTATCACTGCTCTTATTTCTACATGTACATGGTAGTTTTTGAAGTTTTCAAAACCAGAGTATTATATTGCTTGTGCTTTCAGCAAGATCTTAAATGTATGGTGGTCTTACAACTGGTAACATAATAATGAAATCTTATGCTATTCTTCTGTCAACACCATCAGCAGCTGAAGAAATAAGGATTCTTTAGCTATTTGTATACATGCAAAGAGTTGACAGTAGAATAAAGTCTATTTCAGAAGCTTGCTGTAACTATGGCAACCTACTTGAATTGTATTTTAAATAAGAAACACAAGCAACTCAGTTGGAAAAGGACATGCTCTTTCAATTATTGATTTATGCACATTACAAGTTTTGCAAATCCATTTACAAAGTACAATTTGAGCTTTAGCTAATGAGCAAAGCAACTTTCCTGGGCTAAATTTCAAATGGGAAGTTGATGTCTACTAAATAAGACTAATGTGCAAAGAATGTTCATAAGCCCATCAAATAACAGTCTATCAAAGGGCAATTTTACATTGCAGTTTGCTGCTGCTGGCTTCTTCTTAAGCCAATTTCTGAAATTCCAAACTGGACTACAGGAAATTGGCAACTGAGGCAGGCTGATTTTTCAGTCCAAAGTGTAGCCACTCCAAGACCTGATTGGTGGGTTTATTGCTTGTGTTCTCTTCCATACAAATGCAAATCTTGTTGGCTAGCTCCTTTGTGGACCTACCACAAATATCTTCCTTTTCCTTTGGGCAGGGGTAGGCTACTATGGGTTTGTCCAGGTTCACCTGGGTTCGGGACAACCTGTAGCTAATGTTAAGGCCCGGTTTGGAGAACTGCAAAATCCCCTTCATCTAGCTTGGGTAGAAAGCAAAAGGGTGATGACTGGGAGATGTAAGAGTTGAATGCTGCAAGAGGATTGAAGATACTTCACTGACTTAAACAATCATTGTTGGATTTTCACTGCTAGATTATGAAAAAAGAAACAGCTGTCACCAATAAGGATGAAATGGCTGCCCAGGGCACATACCAGGCACTGAAGCCAATCAGAGCTGGGGCTGCTATTTGAATGAAATGAATTGGTGTAGACTATATTCTTTAAAGAGTTTAAGACTTCTAAAATTGGGAAACAGGAGTGTAGGGTCCTTTTCCAATGGGCCAGGAGTAGGATGGCATGTCTTCCTGAACTCAGGAAGTGTTGTATGGCCAAGCAGAAAATGTGGATCTGCCCAAAAATAAGCCCTCAGAAACTCATCATTCAAAATGTAGTTTAAAGAAAAAAAAATACAAATTGAAGGTTGCTAAGAGAAAATAGGATGCTAAATTTGCAAGTCTCTTTCTCTGATGTCTTTTTGGGCTGGTAGCCATTTGATAATTATAAAAAAACCACCAGGGTTGATTAAATAGTTCTTTAAGTAAATGTTATTGAATGTTTTGTGAGAAAGCAAAGATATTATTTGAAAAAGCGTGTTAATGGTATGAGTGCTGCTTTAAAGTTTCTTTTAAAAACAGTTTTTGTTTTGCTCATTTAAGAAAAAGTTTCTTTAAGTAATATGAACACCCTTCCTGGTTATACAGCTCAATTTAGATTTTATCTGCCCCAAGCTGTGATTTTTCTCACATGATTGTTGTGGTCTATTTCTAAAAACTGCACTATGAAACCTGATAAAGGTCTCTCAGCTTTGTTTAGAATACAGAGAACTTAATATATACCTTAATGAACTTGATATTAGTGTTTATAAAAGCTTTCAGATTGTTGAAACAGATTACAGGAGGGAAAAACCATTCTTTGAACACTGTCTGAAACAGCAAATTATAAAGCAAAGATATTATTATAACTTTAAGAGGAAGGAGGGTCAGTATAGGGGGTATTGGTGGTGAGAATCGATGTGCAACTGCTCTTTATTTTTCATTAACCCACATAAATTATGTCACAAAAATATTGACCAATTAGTATATTTCCCTAAGATATAAGAAAAGATACTGACAACTATATACTTTTTCCATTGCCTTTATTAAATGCTTCTTTTAAGCACAGAACAAATACAAATAAAAAAGGTCCTACATTACAATATTAGGTAGCTCCAAGGATTTATTTTTTGTTCATTAGTTGCCTTTGTTTTCTTTTCTTTTCTTTTGTTCTGTTTTGTTTTTATTTCCTGTTGTTTTGTAAGGGATGGCATAGTAAATATTAGAAAGAATTTCAGATGGTATTTTGCATTTAAACCTCAAGATATTAGTATCCAATTAAAACAGGACAATCTTTCTTGTTGTGTTCTTGACTCTTAACGAATGTATCTTGTCTTTATGTACACTGAGAGCATTTGTACCAAGACAAATTCCTTGTGTGTCCAATCACACTTGGCCAATAAAGAATTCTATTCTATTCTATTCTATTCTATTCTATTCTATTCTATTCTATTCTATTCTATTCTATTCTATTCTATGCTATGCTATGCTATGCTATTCTATTCTATTCTATTCTATTCTATTCTATTCTATTCTATTCTGTCTTGACAGACAATGGAAAGAATGCTGTCTCTATGCTGTCTCTAGTTTGACACTATATGCTACAATACTTAGAGGAAATACCTTTGGAAATACATAATCTGCATGTTTTGAATCGGGCTAGAGTGATTTTCCACAAATGAATTTCTCCCTATTATTATATCAGCATGCATATACAGTAAAGATATGTGTTTACAGCAGAGTAAGAAAGTATTGGAACGAAGAAGAAAACTCAAAAGAAATGAAAAAAAGATAAATGTGTCAGGCTTGTAGATCCTGAATGCTAATTAATGATTTATCTATCTGTCCATTTGTCTATCTCCACAGGAAATTAGAAACTACTGCAATAGGAAATCAGCCCCCCAAATGGTATTCAAATGTACAGTCTCCAAAGGATCTCAACAAATTGCCACTAAAATCTGAAATTATGTATTTAAAGGATTTTTGAACCAAGCCTTGACCCAAAATTAGATTATAGAATTATAGGCATTTAAATGTTAAAAGCAATATAATAACTAGAATCATAGAATCATAGGGTTGGAAGGTACTTTGAAGGTCTTCTAATCCAATCCCTTGCTAAAGCAGGAGATCTTATCCCATTCTGGACAAATTGTTTTCCAATCTCTGATTGGAAAAGTTATGCAGCACCCACAATTTCAGGAGGCAAGCCAATTAGAAAAATAAAAACTATGTAAAATATAGTGATTAATACCGGTAACCCTGGAAATTGTCTATGGAAATTAATTAAGGCTTAATTTCTTAATTAAGCCTTAATTAATTTCCATAGACAATTTGAGCATGAATGTACTGCAACAACCCAGAAAATTTCCATGGCTAAATGTAGACTTAAACCAGGTCTCTTTACCTTAATGATTATATCATGCTGATTTACCAGGAGCTGATAGAACAACTTCTGAGAGATGATTTTCTTGTGTGAACCAAGTATCATCAATCAAATTCCTCACAAAGCTTTCTTCCCATAAAATGCTCAGTGCTTTACGAATGAATTAGGTCACACACTGAGTGATGACTTGATTAATATGTGCATTGAGCAGCCAATGAGAACTTATCTGTGGAAAGTTGCCTGAATCTGGTATATTTTTAATTCTGCTGCTTTGCATACAGTTGCATTGTTCATATCACATTGTAAAGTTGATAGGTTTTTTTTTTTGTGTTTTGTGTGTTTTAGGTAGCCAATTGACTTTGATTAGAAAATGAATTGATTAATCATTTTTATTCATTAATCCTTTTAAGCAGTTGCTCCTTCCGTATGCTTCATGAAAAAAAAATCTGCACATGATGGAAGATTCACATATTATTAATAGCTTTGTGGGCTAAAGTGATGAATGTACCTTATCATGCTTTAAAAAGTAAACACTCCAGAACAAAGTCTTCATAACGCTTTACTGTATGCTCCAGCCTTAAGCACCAACATATTGCTCTTGCTATATAAGACATAAGACATAAGAATTTATTTGTCATTAGACTCGCAAGCGGGTACAACGAAATGAGGTGCTCTTCCACAAAGTAAAACTGGACAAACACCACTAAAAAGAAAAAAAATTAAACTAAACACAACCAACCATACAATAATCTCTATGCAATTTAAAAATGTAAATACCCCATTACTCTCAGCCATTAAATTCCACAAAAATCTTATGACCCTGCATTCAAACTCAAAACTGCAACTGGATAAAAACTGTTCTTAAATCTGGTTGTCCTTGTTCTTAATACCCTAAATCTCCTTCTCGATGGTAATAGTTCAAAGAGCTGATGTCCCGGATGAGAGGAGTCATTCAATATATTAAGTATCTTCCTCTTACATCTATTCCTATACAGTTCTTCCAAAGAGGGGAGTGAGCAGCCAATGATGTTTTGGGCCGTCTTGATCACCCTTTGAATTGCCTTTTTCTCTGCCACTGTGCAGCTCGAGAACCATACACAGAGACAGTAGGATAATATACTCTCAATTGAACTCCGATAGAAGGTAGTCAGTAGACTCTCAGCCAGTTGTTGTTTCCTAAGAATCCTTAGTAAATACAACCGTTGTTGTACCTTCTTAATTAAAGCAGCGGTGTTTGCACTCCAGGTCAGGTCATTTGTAATGATGGTCCTGAGAAACTTACATTCAACCACCTGTTCCACACGAACTCCCTCTATATACAGTGGCTGAATGTCTACTCTTTTTTTCCTATAGTCCACTATAACCTCCTTGGTCTTCTTAATATTAAATAGAAGATTATTATTTTTGCACCAGCGGGATAGCTGTAATACCTCATCCCGATATGCAGACTCATCATCCCCAGAAATAAGTCCTACAAGCGTAGTATTGTCTGCAAATTTCATTATCCTATTGTTGGGATGTTTATTTGTGCAATCAGATGAATAGATGGAAAACAGTAGTGGACTAAGGACACAACTAAGGACTTGTGGAGTGCCAATGCTAAGTGTCTTGACAGTAAAAATATAATCATTCAGTTTAACTCTTTGTGGACGATTTGTTAAAAAATCCAATATCCATATACAAATAGAATCTGGAAAATCTAGATCTTTGAGCTTGGCTATTAATCTGTGCGGTATGATGGTATTGAAAGCAGAACTAAAATCTGCGAACAATATTCTTACATAATTCCCCGGTGTTTCCAAATGGGCCATGTGAAGCACAGTAATAATTGCATCCTCGGTTGATCTATTTTCTTTGTAAGCAAACTGAAGCCCATCAAAGGAATCGGGAAGGCAGGAGATAATATAATTTCGAACTAGCTGTTCAAAGCACTTCATTAAGATAGAAGTTAGTGCCACCGGCCTATAGTCGCTCGGACCATTTGTGGGCAACTTTTTAGGCAGTGGAACGATGGTGGAAGCCTTGAGACAAACAGGAATCACACATTGTGTCAAGGATCGATTAAAAATTTCGGTCCATACCCCAGCTAACTGATCAGCACAATCTTTTACCACTCGACCAGGAATTGAGTCGGGCCCAGCTGACTTTCTGGAATTAACCGCCTTCATTGTCTGCCTCACATCCTGCTCATTCACAATGAAGGGGAGGCTCTGCTGAGCAAATGATGGCAAAGGGACAGTTTCAATTTGATGGATCTCAAATCGAGCAAAAAAGTTGTTCAACTCCTCAACCACCGCCGCACCACCGTCCGAAGAGACCTTTTTTGCTTTATAGTTCGTTAGTTGTTGAACCCCCTGCCAAACCTGCAGTGCCACAAAGTACTATATGTAGAACTCTCATTGCTACGAGAATAGGAGAGGAGAATTTTGCCTTAAAGATGCTTTTTAAAAAAGATTGACATATGTATGTAATAAAAAAAACTGAATAATTTAGGTCTTTGTGGCACTGCAGTAGTACGCATACTTCTTTTCTTTTCGTTAGCATTGCCTTCCTCTCTGGAAGGATTGATTCAACATTATATGGGGTGGGGGTGGGGAAACATTACTTTTTCTTACCAAATTGGTATATTTATGTAAAAATACAGTGTGATTTGTAGACAAATAGTTCACGTTAGATTTGCATATAACCTGCAAAATATTTGGTTAATCAGAAGATGTTTTGCTGAAGTCCAGTTCATATTTTCACTCATTAAATAGATGCATTTACCTTCCAGGACATTGCTAGAGAAAAATTTGAACTTGTGCTTCACTATCTTTCTTTTTTACAGAGAATTTCTAAACAAAAATATGTTCCAGAGAACAAGTGCTGGCAGCCATTGACTGGAACCCATTCTTTTCTGTGGTGTCCAGTAATGGCTCCTAAAGCTGCCCAGTCCCTGTGATTTTTTCTCTCTCCTTGCATCACTATCCCAAAAGTGCTTTTTAAAAAAGGCAACTAGCCTTTATTTTCCCTTGAAGATGTTTTGCCTTTGAAACAAAATGTCTTCAAAGAAAAACAAAGTCCAGTTGCCTTTTGAAAATGCACCTTTGGAAAAACCATAACCTGGATGACTGAGAATTTCCATAGACATCCTTGCATCACAGTTTGTTTACAGTCTGCTTATGAATATCTCCCAATGACAAGAGATAGAACTCCATTCCATGCTTCCCCTAAGCTCTCCCAAAGAGGGATGGCTCACTGAAGATATCTTGGTTTTTTTTTTTTTAAAGAAAAAAAGAATTTATATATTCAAATGCTTGAGATTTAGAAATACAAAAAATCCTAAAAGACAGAAAGTACTGTATCTAAGGAAAACCTGTAGCAGTGGTGGGATTCAACATTTTTTACTACCAGTTCTGTGGGCGTAGCTTGGTGGGCATGGCTTGGTGGGTGTGGCAGGGGAAGGATACTGTAAAATCTCCATTCCCTCCCCATTCCTGGAGGAAGGATACTGCAAAATTCCCATTGCCTAACCTGCTTTCCAGTTCCGTTCTCCTGTGCAGGGCAACCAAAGAAGACCCAGCTGGGATCAGCTGGGACTCAGGAGGCAGAGAATAGATGTGGGTGGGGCCAATCAGAGGTGGTATTTGCCGGTTCTCCGAACTACTCAAAATTTCCACTACTGGTTCTCCAGAACTGGTAAGAACCTGCTGAATACCACCTCTGATGTGTAGGATGGCTCAGCAAGCAATGAACACTACCATGGACTGACTGTGGTTGGAAAAGATTGATACTTGAAAACAAAGTCCCACAATTAATATATTGGTAGCATAAATTAAACCAAACTCCACATATCCTATAATACAACAAAAGTGAAATCCAATTCCTTTCTGCACTGATTCCATTTCTTATTTACATTAAAGCTCGTGAGATTTTTTTTATTAAGGATATGAACTGCAGTTAATAATGCCATTGGTTATCAGCGGTGTCCCACAAGGGAGCGTTCTAGGACCCACAGTCTTTACACTCTATATAAATGACCTTTGTGATCACCTTATTAGCAACTGCGTCCTCTTCACTGATGATGTTAAACTATTCAACATCACCGTCAATGCTACTGTCCTTCAAAAAGACCTTGATTATGTGTCTGAATGGTCTAACAATTGGCAACTCCAAATATCTACCAACAAATGCTCTGTCCTACACATTGGTAAAAAAATCTATATACCAAATACAATCTAGGTGGATATGACCTTGTTGATGACTCTCACTCTGTCGAGGACCTTGGAGTTCTCATATCGAATGATCTAAGCGCCAAAGCTCACTGCAACAGTAGGCTTTAAGAGTTGTAAATTTAATTTTATGAAGCTTCTCCTCTGGTAATACTGATTTGTTAACTAGGGCATTCAAAACCTTTGCTAGACCAATACTTGAATTCAGCTCTGCTGTCTGGAATCCACACTGTATATCTGACATAAATACAATTGAGCAAGTCCAAAAGTATTTTACCAGAAGAGTACTACATTCCTCTGTTCGCAACAGAATACCCTACAGCACCAGACTTGAGATTCTTGGCTTAGACAACCTTGAACTACGCCGGTTAAGATTAGATTTAAGCATAGTACATAAAATCATATGTTACAACATTTTACCAGTTAATGAATATTTCAGTTTTAACAACAACAACACTAGAGTGCACAACAGATATAAACTAAATGTAAACCACTCCAAATTCGATTGCAGGAAGTATGATTTCAGCAACAGAGTGGTCAATGTCTGGAACTCATTACCAGATTCTGTTGTTACCTGCTCAAACCCCCACTCCTTTATCCTCAAACTAACCTCTGTTGACCTCACCCCATTCCTAAGAGGTCTGTAAGGGGCATGCATAAGCTCACAATCGTGCCTACTGTCCCTGTCCTATTGTCCCCAATTATTAGTTTCTATTTCTTGTATTTAAACTTATGTTTATTCTTCTTTCTGTTATATAGTAAGCTTTTGACAAATAAATAAATAAAAATAAAAAGTAAAATAAATAAATAGTTCTCAGTAAAGCTGAGTGATTTTCAGGTAACATAGCCCAACCCCCATTCTAGTGCAGCAATCAACTACTACAGACACCAAAACAAATAGCCATCTAAGCCCAGTTTATTCAGAGAAGTGAGGACAGAGTATTATTTTCCAAGGTCATCTATTTTATTGCTGAACCTTTCCAGATATTCAACTGAAAACTGCTTGGTTGTAATTTAAACTCATTGTTTCCACACTCTCTTCTGAAACAACTTTGATTCTCCTTTTCCTGTTTTCTGTGTAATCGTCCTTTGGATACTTGAAGACAGCTGTCATGTCTTTCCATAGTATTCTCTTTTCCAGGCTAAACATACCCGATGCCTCCAACTGTTCCTCTTGTTATTATTATTTCCATCCAGGTTCTTTATAATTTTGGTCTCTCTCCTTTGGACATGTTCCTGTTTGTCAAATGTCTTTCTTAATATTTCATGATCAGACTGAATACAATACATTAAGTGCTGTCTGATCAACACAGAATAGAGAGAAGCAGTGATTTTTCTTGATCTTGATGTTAACTTCCTGCTGACTCACTCTAAGATTGAATTTGCATTATTTTTGCTGCTATATCACAATGTTGACTCATGTTTAGATTGCTATCCACCAAGATACCTAAACCCTTTTCTTGTACTGTGTTCCTTGAATTGTCTTATATCTAGGTCATCAATTTTTTTTATATCAGGTGCAAAATGATTTGGACCACAAAATACCAATCACTGTAAAATCAGATTGATTAGGGTTCTTAAAAATTATTGTCTGTTCTATTTGCTAAATCCCTAGGTTGAAAACCTACATGCTTTGTATGAATTGAAAAGAGCATGCATATTGTTTCTTATACAAATTATATAGAAAGAAAATTTGGAATTCTTAGATGGCAACACCAAGCACTACTGCTAAAAGAATACTGATGGATGAAATATGCAAAAGAAGTATCTCTATTAAGTAAGAAAGCTCAATTATGATCAATTTAAATTTCCAATATTTGGGTATGGCTGGATGACTTATTTGCATATCTGTATTACATATCATTTTTTAAAAGTTGGCCTCTAAAGGTGCATTCCAATGATATCACACATTAGTACAGCAGTTTGGTCCAAGTTCCATTTCCTCTTCATTTTACATTTGGATAGCTGTTTATAGGTCAGAGATCACTACTGATGATGATAAAGCTCCAGAAAAACAATTATTTTAAGCTCCACACCTAGGAAGTTAAGTTTTTGTTGAGTGTTTGAAACTTCAGATTGAGTCTGTGTTTACATTTGTAGGCGTATGAGGGGTAATTTTATTATTTCTCTTTAGATTTTGCCAATAAATACAATGATTTAAAAATGAAAGTCCCAATGCATGCCAATTCCAGAGGAAATAAAGTATTTTGATTTCATATTCTGGTGTCCAAAATTGTTGACATAAGGACTATAATGTTTATTCTGGTCTCTGTGTGGCCAAGGTTACATCTCCATGAGCGCCCCATAGTAAGAGATAGACTGTGGACTAATGATCATTGTGTTTTCAGATTAAGATTAATAGGTTTATCTGTTTGAGCAATTCTGGAGAATGAATACATACACTCTTGGGGTCATTTTGGCTTTGTCTAATAAAGATACTGTCCAGTTAAGGGTTTTGGATTTCCTAAAATAAATAAACCCAGAGATTACCTTTCCCCCCTGACAAAATTAACTAGTGGTATAGATGAATGTTGGAAAAATGTGCAAGAATGTTTTAAGTTGGTCAAAGCTAAAGTAAAGCATAGATATAAATATATAATGTATTAAATGTGTACAATATAACATATAATACATATAATCATAATTCATTAAATACCCGACTGTCAATGATTCTGGGCAGCCACAACAATAAAACAAAGATCACCAAAAAATCAATAAGACAAACAAAAACAAAGATTAAAAAAATGGCTTGCACAAGGAACTCAGGGGACTTATTCTCCCTTGGCAAAGGCCTGGGTGAAGAGGTAAAGAAACAAGGAAGGAATGGTTTTAATGACTTTCCATTTCTCTTGTAAAAACAGAACTTTTCTGCCATTCCCTTTCATCTTATGCCCAATAGACCCACTATCCTGTTTGGGGGCTACACTATCTAACTTTAGGGTTTCTTGATAACCAAAAGAATCAGCTGCAAAAAGTAGAAAGTAAAACTGTGGGTTTCTTCTATAAAGTTGATATTGTTTCATCTCATCACTCTTGAACTGCATCCTTTATAACATTTCAAACCATACCTTTATTTGCATCCAAGAAAGTGTATATTTTTTTCTTTTTCAAGAAATTCATCCATTTCCAAATAATTTTGAAGATTATAAAATGATGAAGCATGGTATCCAGTTATCTTATTTATGGAAATAATTATTTCAATGCTTTGAATATCTGTTTCTGAGTACTGCCTCTTTTTGTTTTTCTCTCTCTGTCTCTCTCCTGCCCTTCCAGGCTCAATATTATCAAGGCTACAGTTAATATTTTAAGTTACTGATCAAAGTATTGTGGTGAAATGTTGATAGATGGTCAGATTAAGGTGTTATTGTTACAGACATTCCCACTTTCATTGTGTTTTTTTTAAATGCAACTCTGCATTCTTGTGGTTTGCAGAAGGGCACTGCTCTTGAAATGAAGCAAACAACCATCATAGTTTTCATTTTCCAATGCCAGAAGTATTATGTCATCTATTTTGGGATTGGAAATCATTGATTCTTTGTGTGATGAATGCAAGCTGCTGCCTGGCTGCATTACAAACTGGAATCAGAACTTGTAACCAAAACAAGCTCTAAATTTATAGAAGTTTATGAAAATGAAATATTTTCACAATTTCATATGCTTTCCCGTACAATATGTTAGCATTCTAATTGTTGACAGTAATCAAATCCTGTTCAGTTCTGTAGTGTTGCCTGAGTACTATGATGCTACATGGACAATTATGCATTGTCTCTAAGGCTGCCAATTCTTCTGCCTCTCCTGGTTACTCTGCCTTTCAATTCTGTGAGGTTCTGCTACTTCTCTAGACTAAACTGCTATCACTTCCAAATTTCAGGTTTCAGCTCTTAGTTTAATAAATCCAACAATGTATACTTTTTCTCAGTTTTCTTGTCCAGCTTTAACTGCACTCCTTTTTCCAAATTCCTTACCAACAGTTACCTGGAGCATGATATATATATATTTAGACCTCCCCCCTAGATCTTTTACAGGTACATTTGCCATACCTGCAAGTTTAAAAATTAAATGACTAATATCTACACTGATTCAGACAAGTATGAATAACTGGATAGTTCAACTCTCTTCTCCTCTCCTTTCCTTGTTCTCAGAACTAGCTAGACGAGGGGTCACCAACCTTTTGGACCTCAGGGACCACCAAACTCATAATTTCAAACCTCTAATATGAATTTTGACTGATGGTGGCTTGCTGATATTGGTGGGAGGGAGGGAGGGAGAGAGAGAAAGAGAGATCGAGATCTGATCTAACACCCCCTCTCTTTCTCTCTCTCTCTCACACACACACACACAAACACACAGAGGCAGGGGTGGGATTCAAAGTTATTAACAATCAGTTCTGTGGGCATGACCTAATTTGTGGGTGTGGCTTGGTGGTCATGGGACTGGCTGGGCATGGCTTGTATGTAAATATTATAAATATTTATGTAAATATTGAATTTTTTATAAAGAAAAGAGCAACTTTTACCCAAAATCAGGCAAAGCAGGCAGGCAGATTGAGTTGCTCACAGAATCACAGATTCACTTAGAGATCTGTGTTTCTGCATTGGCTAGCTGAGTCTAGCTGAGTCTGCACTGTTTCAGTCCTAAGGAAGATTCGGCTGCTTAAAAGCAGAGCCGAAGATCTAAAGATTAGCTGGAAAGCAAGAAATCCAACCATTTCCTGCTTTCTAGCTAATCTAAATCTCCCAGCAGAGCAGAACAGCTGATGGTTGTGAAAGAAAAAGAAAGCAAAGTAATAATTTAGCAAGCAATTTTGCCAGGTAAGGAGTGAGTGCGTGGGTAGGGTTCCTACGGGCCATGTGGGTGGTTCAGCCTTGTGTTCCCAGGGAGCCAGGATTAATTGCTTTGGGGGGGATGCTCTGGGGGTGACATTTCTCTGTGAACCACCAAAATTTTCTCATCGACCACCAGTAGTCCCCAGCCCACTGGTTGGTGACCACTGAGCTAGACAATTTAACTTAAACTTAAGTTAAAAATAATTTAATAATTCGTGGTTTACTCATATTTCACAATTAATGATTCTCCCTCCTAGACTATCTTTTTAAAAGAGATATTAAAATTTCCATACTAAATGTTACAGCACATGATATAAAATAGTGACCGTAACTAACACCCTTATCATCTCATGGTTGGACCAGAACAATTTCTTTTACAAAGCTGTTAGCCTTGAAGATGATTTGCAGAAAACTACTTTATAGTTGGTACAAAAATAGCTGCCAGTGCTAACAGTGAGAATGCTGCTAGTTATTTGGCTCTCTGATCCAATTCACGGGACTGGTTATCACCTTTGTTTAGTTTAGCCTCTAATGTTTTATTTTTTCATTACCTTTAGAATCATCTATTTTAAGCAGAATTTGCCTGTTGAAAACATGCTGGGATAAGAAGTCTTGATCAGGTTTGCTCCCAAGATAATACGTGAAGTGGGAAGTATGAAAGCAGGCCTTCCTGACTCTAACTTATTCTGAAACAGTTTGCTCCCAATGTTGGTTTGTTTTTCTCCTTGCTAACGTTCAGAAAAAGTATCAAGATTGAAAATGTTGAAAGGTGTCAAAATGCCTTTCCTTCAAGGATTCGATTTTCCCGCTGGGAGAGCTCTGGCGCAAGGATACGGACAACTGCTTGAAAGCTGGATCTTTTTATTTTTCAGGAAAGCAAGGGACAGCAAGAAGTCTGCGTTCCTGGGCTAGCTACCTTCGTATGGTAAGTCCCTGGTTTTTTATACCCTTTTCTCCTTTTGTGTGTGAATGTTTGTATTTGTGCTTAATGTGTAAAATCCTGTTTGAGTTTTGTCTTTATTCTTGCTGGAGGGCAAACTCCATGGGGTGCGGAAGGCAAACTCCGCGGGGTGGTTAGATTATATTATCAGTTTTTTCCCTAATCTCTTTTAGCTTTATAATGAATTTTCATATTTGTCTGGTGGCAATCTCCTGTCTGTCTCTTTTGTAATTTATATTTTTTAGTGTCTTTTGTCTGTTTGTTTTGCTTATTTGGTATGTCCTGTGTTCGTAAGGGTTTCCTTTTCTTATTTGTCTAGTTTTCTTAATTACTTAGGCTTTTGTGTATAGGGATTCTTTAATGCCTTTTATTTAATTCCTTTTCCTATGTAAGTTTGTTTTATGGCTGGCCTGATATTCCCTTTTGGCTTTTCCTGTTTGAGTGACACTACTGTCTTCGTGAAGTTCCCTTTCCACAATAACAAACTGTGTGCCATACAACTGGAAGCAGCTATTTGGATAATGATTACTGTAATGCAACTAATAAAACACTGTTTGCAGATGTTATTTTAATGTACGGTGTTATTGTTTTTACAAAATTTAAACTGCCTAGCATTTCTATGAGATGACGTTTGCTGCTGAGAGTCTTTTGGATGGCAGTGGGATAGATATGAGTTAAATAAATGGATACAAATGGTTGTATTGAAAAAATAATAAAATTAAGTTTTTAGCTTAATTGAATTATAGGAAAGTTACAATTTAATTTCCACCACCTTGGGTGGTAAGGTAATATTTTTTTCTTTTGCATCACTTGCACTAAAGAGAGAAATGAAAGAGCAAAAATTCCCATTGCCTAGCTGAATACCCTATTATTAATAACGTGTTGAGCTATAACTCTCATCATTTCTAGCAGGCTTGACACAGTTTAAAATTATTGTTTCATTGTTATTATGTTATATTATTTTTGTTATTATTATGTATCCTTTTCTTTTAGATGTTATATTAATCCCAGGCTTAGAAAAATTATATTTTAATTTTCTATGGGTTGACTATACCAAATAAGATTTTGAGGGCACTAGTTTGCCTTGCAGGACTGATGGAAGATTTAAATAAACAAAGTCAGTGACTACATAGGTGAAGAAGACAACAACATTATGAACCCTTAAAAAGTGCTCATGATCATGGATATTTGTTATAAAGTGACACTTTCCTTCTGGCTATCCCTAAAGAAATGCTTATTACCCTTCTATTTGTAACTATATTTAGTTATGCTTTAAGAGATATTTACATTCACAGCATCTTAAATCCTCTTTTCTATAGTTGGATATGAACTAGTCATTGTCAAAATGACAAGATTTTCATGTGCCTATCGTCCCTGTCCTATTGTTTCTTCTTTTTTTCTTATTTGTATCCATTTCATGAATTCATAACCACGTTTATACTTATACCTGTTATCTGATAATCGCTTGACAAAATAAAATAGATACATAAAAAAAGCTTCAGTAGTGAAACATTGCAGATAAACATTTGTAGTGAAATATTGGTGTATTTTATTTAGTCTATTGATACAATAGTACAATAAAAAGATTAGAATTTCAGACTAATCTCAATAGCAAATCATTTGATTATCTAGTACAGGAAGTCCTCAATGTATAACCACAATTTCAGCCCAAGAATTATGGTGCTTAGGTTGTTGCTGTTGTAAAGCGAGGTACCCATGCAATTCCAGCTCTCCCCATTGCAGTCATTATGTGGAACATGGGTGACTCAGAGGATGGGGAAGGTCCTGGGTTGCTGAATGAATAGTAGTAAATCAAGCATTACCTGTACAGGTAACTAAAACCCTGTCTAGATTATTTGAGTATTGTTCGGGATTATTTTTTGCATTGGGATTGCCTTTAGTACCTTCTATGATTTGCAGCTGTCTGGTAAGGTTTATTGATTATAGATTATACTATATATGAGAGATGTAAAAAAAGAAACTCAAACACATTTAGCATTTGGTTACCACAGCTCTGTCATCCAAGCAGTGTCTTGTGCCATCAATATCCTCCCTCTGCTGCCTATTGGCAGCAAATGAATAGGACATGAAAAACTTGTATCAACTGTGGCCACATAGACTTTGCTATAATGAAAGCCTAATCAAATATAATTCAAAGCTAACATGGTTAGGATTGTGGTAGTTGACTCTACCGATAAGGCTGGCAATGATGTTTCCTCTGTGATAAATATGAATCTGTCTTGGGCTTCAAGAACTGGCCATTACTAAAGATTATAGGTTGTTTTTTTTTTTACTAGGAATAGCAGCAGATTTTTTTGAACAGTTATAAATGAGGCAACCATCTTTGAAGACAAAAATCTTATTTAACAATCCTGAGTGTGCACCTTTTTCTTTGTTTCTTGCAGGCTTGATCAACACTAATTCTTTCCAGAAATTGAAACAGTTCAGTTGTCTCATAGGGGAGGATATGGGTTGTCTTGCCGTACAAGAGAATAGCAGCTGTGTTCAGGCATTACTCTATAGGAAAAATGGAACAATGCCATCTTGGGCTGGCATTCTCTAGTCAAATGTTTTATTTTTTTATTTTTTTATTTGATTTGTCAATCACTTACAAGATAATAGGTAAAAGTATATACATAGTTATGAATACATGAAATGGGTACATATAAGAAAAATAAAAGAAACAATAGGACAGGAATGGTAGGCACGTTGGTACGCTTATGCATGCCCCCTATAGACCTCTTGGGAAAGGGGTGAGGTCAATAGTAGACAGTCTAAGGTGAAAGTTTTTGGGGTTTGGGGAAGAAACCACAGAGTCAGGTAGAGTATTCCAGACATTGACCACTCTGTTGCTGAAGTTGTATTTCCTGCAATCAAGTTTGGTGCGGTTAACCTTGAGTTTGTATCTATTGTGTGCTCTTGTGTTGTTATGGTTGAAGCTGAAGTATTCATTGACAGGTAGGACATTGCAATGTATAATTTTATATACCATACTTAAATCAGACCGAAGACGGCGTAATTCTAGGTTTTCTAGGTCTAGAATTTCAAGTCTGGTGGCATAAGGTATTTTACAACGAGTAGGGGAGTGGAGAACTCTTCTTGTGAAATATTTCTGGACTTTCTCAACTGTGCTAATATCAGATACATAATGTGGGTTCCAGACTGATGAGCTGTATTCAAGTATTGGTCTAGCAAATGTTTTGTATGCTCTCGTTAGTAGTGTGATATTACCAGACAAAAAGCTATGTAGGATTAGATTAACAACTCTTAATGCCTTTTTGGCTATGTAGTTACAGTGGGCTCTAGCACTTAGATCATTATTTGCAATGTTTCCCAAATTTGTTAAAGAGTGAATGAGGGCAAAGTGTTCTTAGTTATAAAAATAGTCTTGGTAATTCAAATAGTTTATCCAAATCTGCTTGGATGGCAGCATGCCAAAGTGGAATTTAGTGTTCCAGTTCTTCATTCCCCCAAGCTTATTGTCAGGAAACAATTTCCATTTCCATATCCTCAGATGAGGTGGTGGTGCAGTTTTATGTAAAAATAGTTTGTTCAGTAGTTTTTGTGGGGTCAGGTTCTTATGATTCTTTGTTTCATGGAGACTGGAAAAATAAACAAGTGTTGTGGCATAGAAATCATAATCGTAAGAAAAATCTATTCTAGTTCAACCAGGGTCTTAATGCGAAGCTTTATAGATTTGCCCTCCCTTACACTTCATTATACAGATTATTTCGTTATGAGCCAAATGCTCTGTGTTGCTACTTGATGTGAGTAATTCCTTTCTATCCTTTTTTAGAATTGCATGTGCAGTTATCCATTTGATATGCCTAATTAATCCATTAAACAGGATATGTGTGTGAAGTGAATGAGAAGCCGGCCTTCCCACTTTGAGAAAACTGATTTACCACAGGACTTGAATCAGGGAAAATGCTGAGAATAAAGTTATCGTAAGAGGAAAAAACATCTGGATTTCTAAAAGTGTTCCCCCCCCCCGATATTGATTATGCAGTCTTTTCTTAGTTTGTGTTTAAATTTTAGCAATCAGATGTTTATTTATAGGTGTTGCCTTTAATACAAACTGCCTGCTAAAGTAATCCCTTCTGAAATAAAATGAAATAGGTGATTTGAGATTACAATAGTTTAGCCAGATATTGCAATGCCCACACCTGGTTTGCTTTTTCTAAATGTGCTACTTGTTATTTAGACCATTATTTTCCTTTTTTTTCCTTTTTCAATTTTTTTTGATCAAATCCGCGCCTATTAATGTGGAAATATTCACACTTTTTATATATTTGTTTTTCTTTAAATTTAAGTATCCATTTTAAACAGGATAAAATTTTAATGCTTGCTACTGGCTTATATAGTATTTGTTCCATTATTCAAATTTGGACCAGAGGTAATGTTGATATGAAAATGCCAAAATAATAAATTCTTAGGCAGATACAGAAACCCAAAGTAAGATTTGATTGACCTATAATCTTCAGGAAATGAAGCATTACTGTGAATGTGGCACATCAAAATCCTTAATAAGAATAACATTATTTAGCTTTACCTTCTGCTTTGATTTATAATATTTTCACATCTGTTTTTCCCCCATGTGCTTTCAAGTGCTTTGTTGTCCTATGGCCTTGTCCTTTCCTGAAATATTTTCATTCCATTGTTTCTGGGTTGCTTTTCATTTTTCATTTTTAACTTCTAATTAGTTAAAGGTAAAGGTTTCTCCCAGAAAATATTATACTAAAAGACATCTACATGAAAGCGGAGGCCACACTAGAAACTATACCTGGGCTGAAGTATGTGAATAAATATGTTCATTACAAAGTATATTTAAATAGGGCACAAAAAATATCCCTTTATCCTAAAGGCAGGAAACCTTGAGCTGTGCCTTTGTGTTGCCATAATAGGAAATGTGCATACTCAGCATTACATTATGCTTATTTCAAGTCCAAAGTTCAAAGCTTTTAACCTGCCATTTTATTCTTAACAAAGGTTAACCACTAGTTAAAAAAAAAATCCCAATTCATTTCTGTTTAGTATTCATTACAGTAGTTGAATTAATGTGTATGTTTCGAAGGAAGAGGCTAGGAGAACACTGGAAGGGATCCTCAGAATATTGATCAAACATCATGTAAACTTCAGCCACCTAGTTTTTGAAGAACCTTTCATTTCTTCTGTCTCTTATCTAATGGAACTATTGCTCAATTTGATGGAGAAATCTATTAGATTCAGAAAGAATCAGTGAGGCACTAGAAAATTATTAGGACCATTAAATCCTGAAAGGAACTGTTGTATCAGTATAGAAATTGATGAAGTGTTTAATCATACTCCATTTAAACTCATTTGGAATGCATTCTATAATCTAAGAAGATCCATGGTTTTCTAGTGGTGCCCAGTGAACTATTTAGAAGGTGGTAGAAAATCTGTCCCAGCAAGGAGAACAAACAGGAGCATAAAAATATACAGCCACAAACCAAAGACATATATTTATTTATGGAGGACAATATGGCAAATATCATTAAGGAAAACAATTAGACCACTTCTAATATATTTGAAAGAGAGAATGAACCAGGGAAGCAGGCCATCACACAACAAAGAAGTGAAAGAAGTCATTTTCATATATGGCTAATGATTTTTTATTTGTTCAGCAGTTAGTTTGACTTGAGTATAAACAGGTTTTTGTATACCATCATATCAATAGCCAAAATGAATTTCAGAAGAATCTATATAAATTGCTGAATGGTCAATCAAATGAGAAACAAAGTTTAATTCAAATAAATTAAAAAGGCTGGACAATTGATCAAAGAACCCTAACTCTATACACTTTGATAGGCTACAGTATCTGAAACTAGCAAGAAAAGATAATGGAGTATCAATGGATAGTTCAGTGAAGATATAGATTTTGTTTGCAGCAATTGTGAAAAAGGGCAAAAAGGAAAAATGTATGCTAGAGTTCATAAATAAATAAAATACAGTTCTGGCATTCTTATGCCCTTCTAAAATCTATTGTAGGTTTGCATCTGGAATAACGTGTACAGATCTGGGTACCATATTTAGTGAAAGATTCAATAGAGCTGGAAAAGATGCAGAAAAAAATCATTCAAAATGATCAGCAGGTCAAACTCCATACCATAAAAGGAGAGTGTTTGACCCTAGCTTGGTAGAAAAATAATTTAGGATAGTTATGATGAAGTATCTGAGATAATGCATATGAGAGAAAAGGTGGACAGTATGTTTCTCTTCTTTCAAAACACTGAAATCACAGGCCATCCTAGGAAGCTGATTGGAAGCACATTTAAAGATAAGATACTTCTTTATACAGCATTCCAACAATTACTTGTGGAATTTATTACCATTCAACATGGAGATTGTTGTGAATCAATAAAAAGTAACTAGTCTAAATGCAAAGCAGGTTTTGAAAGCCTGCACACCTGATTGGTCCTTAAACAACGAATAAGGATTGGTCCATAACAAGGCCCTGATTGGCCAATATTAGGACACTTCTTATTGGGTATTAGTTGAACTTGTTGCACATATTATTGGTTAATAAGGTAGCAGCCAACCCTATAAAAGGGTTACTGCTGCCCCATAGCCTTGCTCTGTTCTGTTCTATTTACTGTTATTAAAGAGTTGAAGTCACTGGTCAGATGTCTGGTCTCCATTATTCTCCAAACTTAACAGAGATAACAACTAAACATGGGTGAGTTTACAAAATCACAATGTTATGTCCTGGTTGGAAGGAAAATGTGCAACTCCACCTCCTGTTTCTAAGAACTCTAAAGCATCTTCTTGGACATTGTGAGAAACAAAGAATTAAGAATTGAACTAAGACTTGCCCTGACCTGATCCAGTAAGGTTATGCTATTGTTCTTATGTTCTTCAACACTGGTGATAGAGCAGCATTTTGCAATGTATCTGAAAACTGAATTCCAACTTACAGAGAACAGCAAAAATTATAGGTCACATGGTTCTCTTTGATTATATATTGCCTTTCAGATCTGGCATTTAAATGACTGCTTTGCTTTTTTCTAGGATCAGCCCCCTTCTAAATCCCTTATGTTTACATAAAGGCCTTCCACCATGAATTTCCTACTGTGTTTTTGCAGGGCTTGAATTCTGATTATCAATATTAATTGTGATAATAGGGCTTGAATTCTGATTATCAAAAACATCAAATAATAGAAGAATCAGATAATATCAGCATTTGAATATCTCCTTTAACTTATAAGTACATAAAAAAGTAAAATGGTATGTGTCAGCAGCATATTTTGGATCTTTCAATAAATATTCTTCTGACATGGCAGCAAGTCAATTTAACAATTTTGTTTATTTTATTTAACACATGGCAATATTACATTGACCAGGACACTACAATGCTAATTCAGAGTAATAGTTTGGCTGCCCGTTTACTAGCTCTGTTTGGTACATGCTTGCATGCTTCCCAGTGTGCGCCATAGGAAGGCAAATTAGTTCCTCACTTGAAAGAAAGACAGGCTTTTCTGCAGTGTCTTCTGAGATGCACTCCCTCAACCAAAACTTCCTCATGGACATTGCAACTGGGAAAGTTCAGTGCTTACAGGATTCTAACGGTCCACACAATGTACTAGCTTATCTTCACACTAAAGTCATATCTATTTATCTACTCACATAGAACATACTTTTGAACTGCTAGATGGGCAGAAGCCAAGGCAAGTGATAAGAACTTACCCCATCATGCATTGCTACGATTTGAACTGCTGGAACAAAGACCATCTACAGTGTCTTTAAGCCACTATTTATCTTTATTTATTTATTTTATTTATTTGATTTGTCAATCGGTTACAAAATAACTGGTATAAGTATAAACATGAGTAAGAATACAGAAAATAGGTCCGATTAAATGGGGACAATAGGACGGGAAGCACAATGGTGCACTTATGCACACCCCTTACAGACCTCTTAGGAATGGGGTGAGGTCAATAGTAGATAGTTTGAGGTTAAAGGAGTGGGGGTTTGAGGATGTAACTACAGAGTCAGGTAGTGAATTCCAGACATTGACCACTCTGTTGCTGAAGTCGTACATTCTGCAATCAAGTTTGGAGTGGTTAACACTGAGTTTGTATCTGTTTGAGCTATTAGAGCTTCCAAATTACAATAGGGTTTCTTTCCCATAGGGAACTGCTTAATTTCTGTGATTTGCTCATCTTTAGTTAAGGCATCTTTTCTGCAGAAGATGTATACAAACTTTCTAATGCCACTTTCTCACATTCAATATCAGAACCAGAAAGATGCCCTTTCCAAACCAGAAAGATGCCCTTTCCAAACCAGAAAGATGCCCTTTCACAGCACAACAATTTCTGTTGCTCTTGCAAACCAGTAGGATGCTATGTCATAATGTACATTATGAGACATAAGGAAATACAGTGGGACGCTCTTTATCAAATTAAAATATGTGCATAGCATCTAGAAATTGGAACAGGAAAGTCATATGTGAAGGAAAAGTATAGAAATTACAGCATCATAATGTGTAATGGCATGAAAGAGTAACCTTGAGGAACTGAAGGAAGAGCTACAACTGAGTCAATAAATCTGGGACAGAAATGTAATTTGAGAAAGTGTCTCAGGCTTGACATCCCCTAGGTCTCTTGCAGACTTGTAACCTTATAATAAAACCAGTATTAGCATTCATAACTTTGATTTCCTAGTCTGATCTATTTTGAATAGCTTGACATCATGATATGATCATGTTTGCAGTGATTAGTGAAATATGAATGCCATTTCGTCAAACAGTTCTCTACCTTTTTGTTTCTTCACTGAATATGACTGGAGTGATAGAAGCTTCAGTATTTATCCAAAGTATCTGCTGACATTTTCTGAGAATATTGTTAAATATTTTCTGAGAATATAGTGAACTAAGCAATAACTTATTATTCCAGTTATTTATTCTCTGTTTTAATGACATTTTCCTCTTCTGCCCACACTAACAATAACCGTAATCTGTTCTTCTATGTAAAGATTAGGGGGTGGTAAAATGAAGCTTAAATAATATACATTTTTTTTATGAACTGTAGAGCAAGCATGGAGAAAATAGGAGTCCAGAAAAGTTGTGTGGATTTGCTATCCACACTTCAAAGGGAATCTTCCCCTCCTTCATTATTTCCCTTCCTATCGGCCTCATTTTGCTGGCTTATGATTCCAAAATGCACCAGGAGACAACCCCAGTGCAAACTTGATATTAAAAACTAACAGCCTAATGCTAGGAAAAACACGGTCTTCTTCTAGTTTCAAAGAAAGATTTTTTCCATAAGTGCAGCCATGCTTTTCTAATAAAAAATCATTAAACAATGGTTATGAGGGATGAAACATGGAGAAAAGCATATAATCAAGTGAGACCTTTGAAGTTTTTTTTCTCTTAAAAATGAAGGCAAACAATTGGCTGTTAGTATTGCATGCTTCCTTTATGAAAAGGGAGACCAGAACATTCATTCATATTTAGGAAGAGAAAAAAGAGAGATACCTTCCTGAATGCTCTTGTTTTTCTTATTCAGCACAAGGGGGTACCAAGTGCCTTTTATGTCCCTTGGCTTACATTGTTGAGGGTATAAACGGAACTAGCCAAAACTGCCTAATTCATTTATGTAAAGTAAAAACAAATGTAGAAGCCCATCATTCTTTTTATTGTTAACATCCCATTGGGAAGCAAGAGAATAAATATTTGAAAAGTTAAAAGCGATTGACTTAAGCTTTGTAATAATGCTGGGTTTTGAGGAACTGAAAGAGAACAAGTTGTTGGGAGATCAAAGATTGGATAGGGTTTTATAGCAGATCTGGTCAAAATTCTCCTGGGAGGGAGAGAACTTCAGAACTTGATTTTTAAAAGTATCTCACTAATTGCTTGACATCTCTGAAGCAAAGAAGTAAGGAGGAGAGAATTGAAGCAGTTCCACTGTTTCCTTCTGAAAAAGGTGGGTCAGAATTGAAATCCAAGCAATATTGGGAAACGGACTTTGATTTACCATGATTTACCATGTGAAACAAAAAATAGGCCTCACCCAACATCTCTGTTCTCTTTAACCTCCAAATTCCGAATTAATTGAATTGGGAATACTTCTCTAAATCACTAACAGCTTTCCTGTGTTCATGATAAAGACTTGTGCTTGTCACCATGCTTTAAACTGTCTATCTATTGAGAAGCACCAGAAAATTGTCTTTACAGATTTTCCAAGCATCATTGTTCTTTTTATCTGAAAATAAGACAGAGAGAGAATCAAAGCAGGAGAATGTATGGTTTGGCCAGAGGGATGATTGCATGTGCTTTCAATTAAGAAAGAAAGAAAGAAGGAAGAAAGAAAGAAAGAAAGAAAGAAAGAAAGAAAGAAAGAAAGAAAGAAAGAAAGAAAGAAAGAAGGAGGGAGGGAGGGAGGGAGGGAGGGAGGGAGAGAAAAAAACAATAACTATTGTAAAAAAGGTTATCAGACAATAAATAATGCCAATTAACCACTGAGATATACATGTTTTGGAGAAGACTCAAGATTAATGTTAAATTAATGAATGGAAGAATTAACAGCAGAAGAGAAATGGGATATAAATTTATTTCATCGATGTAGACATTAAAAGTTTTACTTGTTTAGGTCCCAGTTCTAAAAACTTTAGAGACATCATCAATTGTAGTATTGATATTTTATGTTACCTAATCAATTAAAGAACAAATCTCATCTTCTTTCTCCTCATTGGCAATACAATTCATTCTTTGATTAAAATGAATATCCTACAGAGTTGTTTTTCTGTTAGTTACGTTTATCCATTCTGTCCCCCTTTAGGTGTGAAAATGTAACACTGCATGCAGAAAAATATTTACCTCAGATGTTTTAACCAGCAGTTTGTATGTATTTTATTTTTACACTGAACTTCTAGAGGTATGGCAGACTCTCTTCTACTGTTTCCTTTGCCTGCCTTTATGGCAGAAAATAGAGGGACAGAGGTAAACTAGGAAAGAATGAGAGGGGGAGGGAATTATTGAAAATCAATATCATAATAATAGCACAGAGCTTTGTGCTCCACAGAGCAGCCAATTATAAGCAATTTCCTAAAGTTGTCAACTGGTGGTAAAACAAATTGTGTTAATAGTGAAGAGTTCATAAAGGCCAATTTGTCTTTTCACTGCTACACTTCACTAAAGAGACTTCTAACTGCAAACATCTAATGGAATCATCATTCAGCTGATGACAAAACCCCAATCATTATCTCCATTGCTGGCTGCATCCAAAGAACTGAGAACGAGTACATTTGGACGTAGTTCTCTTGCTGAAAATGATCAGATTTTGCATGAACTTGTACACACACAGGAATTCAGCAACATGAAAAAGTTGCCTTATGGTATGTTTTTTAATCACATGAAAACTATTTCTGTTTGTGCTATCCTTCAGGCAGAAGATGATAGATGGAACTATAATATTGTAGTAGCATCAGGGGAAACTGGGTAAGAAATACAAGACAGCTTCTTGTCTGAGTAATATTGAAACTTTGTGGTTACATATCAGTTTTTTAATATGGGCATTTAAAAGAAGACTTTTCTCCTCTTAAGACAGACTATCTTTAAAATACATCAATTACAACTGTCTTCACTGACCAATGCCCCTTGGTGTAGTCAGTCCAGCTCCATTAATTCCCAGCCAGCATGATTGACATACTCAAAGGACACCACCTTGAAAAAGAATGTTTTACACCCTTTAAAATTCACTTCATCAGAAATTGTGACATATTCCGATCTTTGAAATGTGTAGTAAACATTGTGATAATCCAAGAACATATTAATTTGGTAAACCTCATGTGTTACATGAGTAACGCATGAGTACCCATCAATATTGATGGTTACCAGCATCAATTTTAGAAGCAGCTTACTTCTCTATATATCTTTTAAAAGCTTGGCAATTTTCTCTTGGGAAGGGAGAAACAGAAAAGTGCCTAAGACAATCAAAGGGCTAGAACATTTTATTTTCCAGCATCTTCTTTAAAACAAACTCAAAAGGCAGTATCAGATGCAAAGGAAAGAATGAGGTGGGGTTTTTTGGTGTGTGTGTGTGTGTGTGTGTGTGTGAATGGCCAGGCTTAACATTGAACATGAAACATATTCTCTCAACTGCAAAAAGAGCAGGGTGAGTGGAGAAAGGAAGCCATGACTTGATATTTCAATGGTGCAGAATTGATTCTAATTGTGGTGGAATGGGGATTTGGGGATCTGTTTTGGCAGCAAAATCCCTTGGGCCAACCTTGATGATGGCAATTAGAATAATTCAACAGAATGAATAATATAATCTTAGCATGAATACACATGGCAATAATAAAAAAAATTACAACAAAACAAGACAAAATGAAAGAAAAAAGAGCTTTAAATTGTTATAAAGACAACAGCATCAGAACAACTCCACAAAGTATGAACACATTGTTTGAAATTTTCCTTGTACTTTGATGAATAACAAATACTAATTTAAATGCTGATAAATCATATATTGGAAATCCTGTTTTACACATTAGCTGAACATCTCCTGTTTCTGTATTATATAATTCTTTTACTTAGGTATCTTACTTTCTCACAGTTTTTAAACTGACTTGATATCAACTTCAGCAAAGCACTTGCTGAAGTATTCCATAACATGCTGATTATAAATTATTTAAGTGTGGGGTGGATGGAGTAATAATTAAGTGAATACATAGTCAGCTCAAAATCTT
This sequence comes from Notechis scutatus, assembly GCF_049901735.1. Lineage (NCBI taxonomy): Eukaryota > Metazoa > Chordata > Lepidosauria > Squamata > Elapidae > Notechis > Notechis scutatus. The sequence goes on along the minus strand of NC_142013.1, from coordinate 78,265,636 downwards.
TTTCAAATATTCAGCATTTATTTATGAGAGGCCTTCAAGTTGGTAATAGGTTTCAAATGGGCTATTGCGAAGACCAGTTCTGCAAAGGCATCTGGATTTGTGCCCAAGGCAGGACTAGAGCAGTCTCCAGCTTTTTAATCTAATGCCTTAACCCAAGAGTGTCAAACTTGCATCATCACGGAGGCATCACGTGACTTATCAGGACTTATTTTCCCTTCACTAAACCGGGCATGGGCATGGCCAGCGCATGACACATCTGGCACACAGGCCACAAATTTGACAGCCCTGCCTTAACCAAACTGGCTCTTGATAGGATGATATAAGGTAGAAAAAAAACACCTGCCTTTTTCCCTGCATTTATTGCATCTACAAAATTCCTGGTCCACTGTTTTGGTTTGTGAATGGTTTGAGTCTTACATTTCAGAAATTTGTTATAATGATTTAAATTGTTCTAAACCATATTCAGTTTGGATGTCACCTTCAATTTAGAATTAGTAATGGGAAGTTCAAGAAACTTATAAAGATAGACTTAATATATTTCAATTTGAAATACCTGAACATGCAGAAAGGATGCTTGAAAAGCTATGTTCTACTATTTGTCTTCTGGATTTCTGTTCAATCTGGTTTGAGATATTTAACCTTAATTAACATAATAAATAAGTCTTTAGGAAGAACAAAATCCTTTCTTGTTTAAAGGAGGCAATTATTAAGAGGCCTACACAGAATACCTCAAAGACGACACCATTAAAGCCAACCTCTTTAACACATTCTTTGGCTCAGTATTTGTAAACAGCAATGGATCATGCCCAATATTTCCTAGTCAAACCACAGACAACTACAATGATCTAATACATATCGATTTCACAGAAGACAATGTTGAAAAAGCACTGCGCAATCTAAAACCATCTCTATCTATTGGACCGGACGGAATATGTGCCTACTTCTTAAAAAAGCTATCCACTGCCATAGCAGAACCTCTAAGCATAATCTTTGAAAAATCTTTCAGGACCAGCTCCTTGCCAAAACAATTTAGTTTCAAGCCACGGTCATCCCCATCTTCAAAAAGGGAGACCCCAGCCTAGTTGAAAATTACAGACCAATCTCTTTATGTTGCGTCACCTGTAAAGTCATGGAATCAATTATTAACCAATCCATTATCCTCCACTTAGAGACAAACAACCAACTCTCTAATAAACAATTTGGTTTCAGGAAAAAGCTATCATGTAAGCTGCAACTCTTACACTGCAGAAACATATGGACTACACAACTCGATCAAGGCAAAGCAATAGATGAATCTACATAGACATCTGTAAAGCCTTTGATTCAGTGGTACATGACAAACTACTCCTAAAACTAAAATCTTATGGTATCTCTGGACACTTGAATAACTGGATAGAAGCATTCCTGTCAAACAGACAACAAATGGTCAAAATTGGGAGCGTCCTATCAAATTCTGTACCTGTCAACAGTGGTGTCCCCCAAGGCAGTGTTCTAGGACCAACTCTCTTCATACTCTACATAAATGACCTCTGTGATCATATTAAGAGCAACTGCGTTCTCTTCACTGATGATGTAAAGCTGTTCAATACCACAGACAATACTGCTACCCTTCAAAAAGACCTCGACTATGTATCAGAATGGTCAAACAAATGGCAACTTCAAATCTCAACAAATAAATAAAGGACCTTGGAGTTCTCTTCTCTAATGATCTAAGTTCTAGAGCCCACTGTAACTACATAGCCAAGAAGGCATTAAGAGTTGTTAACCTAATCCTACGTAGCTTTTTCTCTGGTAATATCACACTACTAACGAGAGCATACAAAACATTTGCTAGACCAATACTTGAATACAGCTCATCAGTCTGGAACCTGCATTACGTATCTGATATTAACACAGTTGAGAAAGTCCAGAAATATTTCACAAGAAGAGTTCTCCACTCCTCTACTTGTTGCAGAATACCTTATACCACCAGACTTGAAATTCTAGACCTAGAAAACCTAGAACTACGCCACCTTCGGTCCGATCTAAGTATAATATATAAAATTATACATTGCAATGTCCTACCTGTCAATGAATACTTCAGCTTCAACCATAACAATACAAGAGCACACAATAGATACAAACTCAAGGTAAATTGCACCAAACTTGATTGCAGGAAAACTGACTTCAGCAACAGAGTGCTCAATGTCTGGAATACTCTACCTGACTCTGTGGTTTCTTCCCCAAACCCCAAAATCTTCAACATTAGACTGTCTACTATTGACCTCACCCCTTTCCTTAGAGGTCTGTAGGGGGCGTGCATAAGTGCACAAACGTGCCTACTGTCCCTGTCCTATTGTTTCTTTTATTTTTTTTATATGTATCCATGTATCCATAACTATGTTTATACTTATACCTGTTATCTTATAATTGCTTGACTAAATAAATAAATAAATAATTTTAGCTTAGCTTCTATTCTCTCCATGTTTGGTTAAGATGGCTGAGGCACAGGAGGCTTCTCAACTACAAGCAGTCCTGGAAGAAGTGAATTATCTTGACCTTTTTGTTTCAGGCTTCAGATCAGGCTACAGAGTTGGCTGGCCTGATGGATGATCTTTGGGGATCCACACACCAGTGTAGATTGAGTGTGATTATATTGGCTTTGCTCGATTGCAGCTCATAATATCTTCAAATAATCTGTTTCTGAATTTCTTGAGTGATTCAGGATGAGGGGCATAGCTTTGTAGCATTCTATTCTTACTGTTCAGACATTTAAGGTAGTATTACTTGGAGACAGTTGGTCTTTGAAAAAGGAGCAATTGTATGGGATCCCTCAGGGCTCCATTCTGTCTCTAATGCTTTTTAATATCTGTGTGAAATATTGGGAAAAATCATCAAGATATTTGGAGCAGAGTACTATCAGTACTCTGATGGCCCTAAAATATATTTCTTGTGACACAGCACATGGATTGGCTCACCTGAATGCTGGCTTGCAGACAATAATAGCCTGAATGAGGAACAGTGAATTGAAATTGAATCTAAACAAGATGGATAATTCCAGGGACATGGTATACCTTCCTGTTATAAATGGGATTAAACTATCCCAGAAGGGATAGTTTCTCACTGTTCATTTCACGGAATGAGGGAACAATCAGGAACAATATTTATCAGTTTTGATTGATACACTACCTGTATCCCTTCTTGAGAGAAAATGACCTTCAAATTTTGTTCAGGTATTGATAACCTTCAGGCTTGACTATAATAATGTAATATTTGTAGGACTGCCTTTGTATGTGGTATAGAGACTTCACTTGGTACAAAATTTGGTACCCAGGTCTTAAGGGGCAGAGGTGGTATTCAGCAGGTTCTGACCAGTTTTGGAGAACTGGTAATGGAAATTTTGAGTAGTTCGGAGAACTGGCAAATACCACCTCTAACTGGCCCTGCCCCCATCTATTCTCTGCCTCCTGAGTCCCAGCTGATGGGCTGGGTCTTCTTTTGTTGCTCTGCACAGGAGAATGGAGCTGGAAAGCAGGTTAGTGGGGTGGGGAGGGAATGAGATTTTGTAGTAATCTCCCAGGAATGGGGATTTTGCAGTATCCTTCCCCCAGGAGTGGGGGCAGGGGGATGGAGATTTTTTAGTATCCTTCCCCTGCCATGCCCACCATGCCACACCAACAGAACTGGTAGTATTTTTTTTTGAATGCCACCACTGTTAAGGGGTACTCAAAGGGACCATATTATACAGTGGTGGGATTCAATTTTTTTTACTACTGGTTCTGTGGGCATGGCTTGGTGGGCCTGGCAGGGGAAGGATACTGTAAAATCTCCAGTCAGAGGTGGTATTTGCCAGTTCTCCGAACTACTCAAAATTTCTGCTACTGATTCTCCAGAACTGGTCAGAACCTGCTGAATACCACCTCTGATATTATACCTATGTAATGGCTGCCACTTTGTTTCTGGACAAAATATGAAATACATTTAAGGTTTCATACAGCTCTTTTGTATATCTGTATATCTTTGAATCAGTTTTGAAACATATTAATGCACTTTTTTTTGCAACTTTTTGGCAATGATTGCTTACGGAGGCGGTGGACGAGTCCGAAGTGATTCAGTTGACTCCTATGCCTAAAGTAGGATTACAATTCAGAATTGGTACACTACTGGTCCTTTTGGTTAAACAGTGTCATCCAGGAGAACTTTGGAAGTATGCCTTGTCTGTTGTGACATTCTGGAATAAGATGCTCCTAGAGATCCATATGCCTCCCACCCTGATGACATTCAGAAAGTGCTTGAAGACCTGGTGATTCTCAGAGGCCTTGAGACAGAGCGGTCAGTGAGTTCCTGTAGTTTTGTTTTGGGGTATTTATGTATTAAATTTTTGAATAGGATTCAATAAACTATTTAACTGTGATTAATTACATAATTAATGAATCATGTATCAGTACATTCATGCTGGTATATTGTTGCTAGTGCACTATATCAGTCATTCCATGATGCCATGATATAGGTCACATAGCCACGTCCCAAACTGTGCACCATGGAATGTTTTACTACTTAATACATGGAACTATTCTATCTGGCTTCCGGGATACTGTAGCACATGATTTGGAAACTGCTAGGGTACTATGAAAAAATTAAGGATGCTGTTAACCCTCCTCACCTCCACCTTACACAGACATGATCAAAGCCAGACTCATAGAACATTTATTAGATAAATTTTGAAAAAAATATGTAAATTAATGATTCAATTGGTTGTTATTTTCTTATAAACATTTCCTTACTCACTTGACACATGGGTTTTGAACATTCCTGAGTACAACAACATTTCTCAGGAAAAGAAAATAATAATAAAACCTCTGTGATTGGCATATCAGTGACATATCTGGACATAATCTAACCCAAAACAATGTTTATATGTGAAAGTAAGGAGAATATGTTCTTACTGCATAATATTAGGAAGATGCCAAAGGCTACTAAATTAAATCCAGTCATTAATCTTGCAAAATATTATGAAAGAGAAAATATAATTTGGGTTGTAGATAGTTATAATCTAAAAAGATATCAAATGTTTGAGTCAAATACTTTTCTACTATTACATGACTCAGTTACTTAATATAGAGATTAAAACCTATTATGTATTTGGTCTGGAGAATATATATAACATTAGATCATTTAAATTCAACAGCTGTTGATCACCTAGTCTAGCAATAATATTAAGAATTTCTTTCACCTGATATTTGCTTTTAAATCATCTACTCAGAAAATCAATTAAAATGGCAACAACATTTGCATTTTTAGATTTCATTTACATCAAAATCAGCAAAAATATGTATGTGTGTGTATGTCTATATATATATATGTGTGTGTATGTGTGTGTGTGTGTGTGTGTGTGTGTGTGTGTGTGTGTGTGTGTGTGTGTGTGTGTGTGTGTATACATATCTATTTTATCTATAGAGACAAAATGAGTATAAATAATCCTTGATTTATGACTGCTCACTTAATGACCTCACCAAGTCAGATTCTCCCCCACTTCCAAAAGCTACTTATAACCCGGCCTCAAAGTTGCAGCCTCTGCAGTGCCCCTATGGTTGCTCACCCTTATAACTGATCACAGGAACTCTGTAGCACCTATGTCCCTACCCATTCAGTTCTTTGGTCTGGTCCCAACCTGATCACTCAACCTAAAGCTAAACAACATAAATTACTAGTATGTGTGGAGGGGGCTGTTACAACCTGTAGGCTGAGACTTGCTTCCCACATAGCCACTAAGAGACTTGTAGAATCCAGCCTACTTCTCAGCCAGATCCAGAGCCCAGCATCACTCATTTTGGCTTTCTGTTTTTTGTACAAGCCAAATTGGATGATGCTGGGCTCTGGATCTGGCTGAGAAGTCTCAGCTAATGCGAGGCAAGGCTCAGATGCTGTCTCATGCAAATCATGTGTTATTCTGAAAGCAGGTACTAAGACCTATGGTCGTGCAGTGGTTAGAATACAGCATTGCAGCCTAACTCTGCTGACTGCCAGCAGTTTGATCCTGACTGGCTCAAAGTTGACTCATCCTTCCTTCCAAGGTTGGTAAAATGAGGACCCAAATTGTTGGGAGCAATATGCTGATTCTGTAAACTGCTTAGAGATAGTGGGTAAAGCACTGTGAAGTGGTATATAAGTGCTATTGCTATTGCTACCAGCCTGCAGGGGTCTTCATTTGTTTGTGAAGTTTGTGGAACCAAAAAAAAAAAAAGAGGAAAGTAGAACATAGCACATTGTAACTTTTTCTTTTAGTCAAGAATGTACTGTATATATATAAAACAAGCAAAAGTACAAAGATTTAAAATAGCCATACATCCTGGATGCAAATAAGCATAATAGCAAAACATGATAAAAAGTTCAGACCAAGTTTGGTAAGATAGTTTTCAGCTTCCAAATGATTGTGAAATAATTTCTCAGTGGTGTTTGATGATTTCAGAACAAAGACTACTGGTGAGCTGATAAAATATTGACAATGCTTTCCTTGAGCAATATTTCTGGTTCTCTTGAACATATGTCTCTCTTGCTATAATCTGGTAAAAATATAATCTGAGATTTATTTTCCTCTTCATCAGTTACTTGAGCAGGTAACAACTCACTAAAATGGCAAAACTAAGGAATCTTACAATGAATGGCTGAGGTTTATCAGCTCTATGAAAAGGAAAGAAAGCTGTATGCCATGTTAATGAATATCTGATAATTTTCAGATATCCCAATACTTCTTGTCTTAAGGCTTCCATAAATAGAACTGTTTGGCCCTCCTTGGCTTTTTCTAGAATTTTAATTCTATGTAACTTGGCCCTGGGAAAATGAAATTTTGGGAAGTTATTTGTTCCTGAATAAATTTTGAGTATCTCAGTATATCAAGTATTTATGTGTCCACTAATTTCCCACATCCTTTTAACTGGGTTATTCAATATAGCCACTGGAATAAAAACAGCTGACCTCTATGTGAGAGATTGTTCTAAGGCTTTAATTCCAGAGGAGGCTAAAGAAAATTTAGGAATTTTCTGAATCCTTTGACTGAAATTCAGATTTGGGTATGTGATGAAAATAGCATTGGATATCCTGGGGCATGACCCATGTCAGGACCCGAATTGTAGAGGGCATAGGGAATAGCCTTGAAGGACAAGAGGTAGAACTGCTACCAAGGCAATGATGGGACAAGAATGGCTTAAGTCCATTCCAAAGAACTCATCTGAGAAAATATGTCATATCATTCACTCTCTAGTTCACACAGAGATAAAGCAAAGGAGGAAGGAATCACATTCAGTTTTGCAAGTTTCGATGGCTGTTGCAATAGAAATAGTTTTAGACTTATACAATGTGGTGTTGGTTTCTTAGTCTGGTCTACTGGAAGAGTGTCCCTTCCTGATCTTCTTAGATTTCTTGGTATCATTTAATATGATTGAATGATATGTTTTTTGAACTATTTGTGAGCATAGGAGATTGGATGTAGTATTTGTAATATTTTAGTATGGGACTTGAAAGACTTTTGAAGAATGGGAGAAGCAACCCAGAACTTGGTCCTCTCTCCCTTGTTAGTTTTATACATTATCATCCTGGTATATTGATTATACTCAGTTGAATATCACTACTTCAGAAATACCAGGTACGCTATCAATATCCTAAGCCTGTGGGAGATAATAACAAGGTCAAGTAATATCTAAGGATAGAATTGCTGCTGTTTACAGATTTGGCTTCACTCTGGTTCCAGTCTTGGCTTTGGACAGGACTGCATTCCGCCAAAAGGAGCAAGAATATAATTTGAGGGATCTTGTGGAGACTCCTAGCTCCCGCTGGAATAGCATGTGCAAACCTTGACTGAGAAACCTTGGCTCAGTTTTGGCTGATGTACCAGTTGCAGTGATTTTTAGACTGGGACACTCTGACAACAATAATGTATGAACTTATTAATTTGTTTGTAGGCTACTAATATACTCTAGATGAGGCTGTTTCTGATGACAATTCATAAACTTCAATAGGTTCAAAAAGCAGCAGACTAGTTGCTTTATGCCAATGTCTGATCCATCTGACAAAGAGAAGTACTGAGAAAAGAAATATTGGGTCACAAGCACCAACAACCCTTAAACATTCTCCATATCTCTGTTTAAAAGATAGCTCTTTTTAAACTGTTCTTCATACTGTAAAGTTCAGTTTCTCAATCCAGGCCATACATTTTAATGTGAGAGTGATGCAGTGGGTGGATAGTGATTGCAAAGCCAACTTTTCCCAGTCAGCTACACAAATGATCATTTCCACAGGAGAAATCTTCTGTACTGAACTGCATAATCCAACATAGACCTGATGTATTTAATTACAATTTCAAAAATAAATATCCCAACAATGTAATACTTTACAATGTGTAGCAGAATTCCTGTGTTATGTCATGAGATATTTGTTGGCATGGGAAATGTGAAAATGAGAACTAACAGATTCTTATGGAACCTTAAAGAGTTAATTTATTTTGAATAAGATTGGTTAGAATGTAATGTACAGTATTATTCTTTTTTGGCAGGTAGTAGTAGACATGAGTCACAATCTGCAACCTTTTAAAGTGCTATGTACCTTTGTATGATTTCATATAATTTCCCATGTGCTTCTGGGGCTTTTTAAAAAAATCCATAAAATATCCCAAGATTTTAGAGATCCCTCTTCTCAGATCTTATACACAACTACTGAAACCTTGCAATCTAATTTTGATGCAATAGTAGATGAATCTGGCCGTTGTTGCTTTGTAAAAAATGATTTGGGGTGGAGAAAGTATCCTGTGGTGTCAAAAACACCTTAGCACTTAAGTTGGAAACTCCTGTGTATGACACAATGATAAAAGTGAATCCCAGTGACGATGAAATGCCAACTGTTCAGTGACAATTCATTAAGCAAAGCAACAATTTGCAGCAGCTGCAACTGTTGATCACACAGTCGTTCTGGCATTTCTCCATTAATTAACTTCTGTTGTGGGTCAGAAAACCATTATCCCCATTTCAGCATGAATGGATAGAATCAAACTCTTCAATAATTTCTAATTCAGTAGTTTCATGCTAGAGTCTGCTTTTGACATCTGCCAAGGAACCCCTAAATATCCTCAGGGACTTCCTGGACAATGCAGAGAATACAGGATCATTTTCAGAGGCTATGCACAGTTTAGAAATGGCAGAGACCAGGCCTTTGGGCCTTATCATGATCTAATTAGCTTCAGCACTACAATATACTCAACACACTTTAGTGTGGCCACACACTGTGAAAAAAGATCTATATATTCCAAATTAAGTTACTAATATTCTCATTGAGGAGCCCCTAGTAAGAAATTTAAAGCCACTGTTCGTGTTTATTTCTTGTGGCAGTCCAGAAGACACTTTTTAAACATACAATTCAATGAGCGCATTGCACATTTTCATGCTTTCCTCCCAACAAAGGACATTTTTATAATGTGGCAAATAATGAATCACTTTTAAAGGGAATAATGTTAATTTATTATGTCATATCTTGGTAAAAAAGTCATACACAGAATTTTGCCAAAGAATAAAGAAAATCTGAAATGAGTACAAAATCTGGGGATGGAATTTTTTTTCATAACTGTAATAATTTGTAAAATATTAGTCTTTTGTAGCACAAAGTTTTACTATACAGTGACATAAACCCTCTGCAGAATTGCAAAGGCAAAGAAAGATTGAGGGGAAAACGTTCTTTTTCAGCTTTTGCTTTCAGAAAGAATGTAAAACACTTTAAACTGAGTATCCTGAAATGGTATTGAACATGCATTTGAAAACTTATTTTTGCTATTAATCTTTTTTTTAATAATAATTTTTATTAAAGTTTTACAAAATTAAAAAAATACACCAATCGTGTTTACAATTTTTGCAATTCATCGTAGCATCGGTTTTCCCCATCTTTTCTTATTTATATTTATATATATATACATTATTCATATTTACCTTACACTTTATCTATTGTTCCTGTTGTCTATCCAAGCATACAATTTCTTCCAGACCGTATAAAATTCTTTTTTTCCTTCTCTTGTAACTCTATCATAAGCATGTTCATATGCACAATCCATATTTTTTTAATCAACATAGTATCCGTGGGATTATCCTCCAATTTCCAATTTTGAGTGTAGTAGGCTAATCTTGCTGCAGTCAGAATATGTATTATAAGATATTCAATTTCTTTTTTATATTTGCCTCTAATTATTCCTAATAGAAACATTTCCGGTTTGAGTTCTATTTTTTCATTTGTTATTTCTTGCAGCCAGATTCTAATTTTATTCCAAAAAAATTTAACTTTGGGGCACAACCACCACATATGAAAGAAGATACCAGTTGTTGATTTACACTTCCAGCATATTGGACTCAAATTTGGGTATATCTTGGCCAATCTCGATGGTGCTAGATGCCAACGATAAAACTTTTTGTAAAGATTTTCCCTATATGAGGCTGCAATTGTTAGTTTATAATTTATCTTCCAAAGTTCTTCCCAATCCTCTAATTGAATGTTATATCCAAAATTTTCCATCCATGCAATCATTTTCTGTTTTACTACCTCCTCTTCTGTATCAAATTTTAGAAGATAATTGTAAATTTTGGATATACATTTTTCTTCTGGTCCTAATAGAATTTTATCGAGCTGTTGAGGGCTTAATTCTATACCAAATTCTTCCATATCTTTTTAATATTTTGTTTGCACCTTTTTGCTATTAATCTTCCTTGTAATTATTAAGAGGGAAAATGTACTTGCTTTTTTTTTTTAAATTCTTCATTTGACAAGGCACTAAGCTATATTGTATCATAGGTTTATTGGATATAATGGTTTAATATTTTTACATAAATGTTCTGCACTACAGAGAGAGATTGGAGCAGACGATTAGGCATCTCCAAGTACTTAACACTTGATCTTATTGTTGGCAGTGTCAAGAAAGATACTACCCTCTTTTTAAAATTTTTGCAACAGATGAATGGCTTTGTATGAACCTGTATTCTGCCACAATATATACATATTTTATGTGAGTGTGTGTAGTATAAATGTGTATATATGTGTGTGTATAGATACACAGACACAGTACATACATATCTCCCCCCAGCTATTCAACATTTCTCTTAGACCATCGTTCTAATAGTTATGATGCATAAATATTAGGAATTAGAAGGTTATTAGGAGGAATAAACATCCTATTACCAATTCCCCTAGTTATTCATCCTTTTCCAGTAGCACAAACTCCACTTAGTGAGCAGTTACTGACAGATGTAAATTGTTCTTCAGTGTCATGCAAAAGTTGTTGTTTGTTCCTTTACCAAGTCAGGCTCAGCTATCTACAGATATGATGGACCTGCAGTAATAGAAGGCTTCTCACTGGGTGGTCGAATGCATCAAGAAAGACACCAACACAGGTTCTATCTTGGGTGAGCTGCCCCGATCAGGGTTTGGGGAACTCCTTTTATTGGGAACACACAAAGGGGGTGAGTTTATCCAATCATTATGTTACATGCGTAGGAATGTTAGTGGATGCATCGCATCTTCCAATAACCATGCCATGGTAAATTTAAACTAGCAAACCAAACTGCATTCCAGTTAACTGCCCTTGTGACGTGTTTTATGGTCTTGTTCCTGGTGTCTGTTTTCAGCCTACGTGAGACCTAGCATGCACCGGAACCATTGAGGTTGCTCACGTGAGGCTTGGCACACAATGGATTTGGCCCATTACAGCATCTCCTCTGTTTTAGTTTTATATGGAGGAATTTCTTCTGGATCTTCATCACTACCCATGCAAAAACTTGTGCGAGCGCACGCATCAGGGTCTTCTGAGGGTATGACTTTGTACAGAGGTTCTTTTTCCCAGAGGGCATTAACCTGTGCAATGGCACGCTTTTCAGCTAATAAAGACAGACTATTGGAGATGGTACGAACAAATATTGGTAATACACATGGAAGAATAACGCATCCTGCAGCAATCATACCTATGAGAGCTACTATGGCTTGTAATCCTGGTAGTTTAGGGAACCAAGAACTAAAAATATTCTTAAAATCAATACCTTGCCATACTTGATTAGGATTGTAGGTTAATTGTCGCATCTCAGTTGTTAATTGTGCTACTACTTTGCCAACTTTGTCAATTTGAAGACAACAGTTCGTAAGATTGAACCTACCACATACCCCTCCTTCTTTGGCTAGTATGTAGTCTAAAGCTAAACGATTTTGGTAGACAGCTGTGCGTAATTTGTCCGTAGCAGTTGCTAGAGTGTTTAGAGCCTTGTCTATACGTTGTCCTGCTAAATCTAAAACAGCTTGTAAACGCATAATTCTATTAATCATGTATATGGGGGTTCTGTACCCCCAGGAGCCGTCTTGGGCCCAACTAGCAATGCTGAAGGTGCAGACGATTCTTTCTGAGGTCCAGGTGTCCCCTTCATATTCTGATTGACAGGGAAACCTGCAAAGGTATTATCGGTGTCTCTTTTCTTGTGGGATAATGTATCATACACAGGGATGCCCAGTTCTTGCTTGATGGAGATCGGTAGGAGGAAAAAGGAAGGTCTTATCCACCCCAATACACATGACCCTTGCCAATCTGCTGGAAGGGACGGATAGGCTAGGTTACCACAAATCCAATACATGTTATTTGGAGCTGTCCAAATTTGAGAGGATGTTGTGTCATAGAGATAAGGTAGGAGGGAAGTGTTGAATTTGGCAGGTGTGGTGGTAGCATTGTCAGGTGCTGTCCAAGTCTGGTAGGAGTTATCCCATGTACCTAAGCAAAGGAGGTGTCCTACTGGAGTGGATCCATTTCGGGAAAAACAGTTTCTACCAATTAAGTTAGTGGTAATTGTCCAGATAAGTGGATCGGAAGCTGTTCTAGCTGTTATGTTTCCTACAGAAGACATGTTATTAAACAGAGATGGCGAGGCTTCTAAGGCTTGCCATGGCCATTGTTCTCCTGTGGTGGTTCCCCACAGACAAAACAATTGGTTACTGCAAGTTGTTTTGCAATTTTTTCTGCCATATCCATGAACAAGTTTTTGCAATAATGCTGGTATCAGGGCTTTTTCTAATTTCCTTAAATTATTATATACTGACCAGCCTAATGATGTTTCCTCGCCTTCATAAATTATTTCAGTTTTTATGGTAATGTAAGTATTTGGGTCTATTCCTGTGCCATCAATCCCTATACCATAAGTTTCCAAGGCAGGGTGTTGCCTGGAGATAGTGATTTCTACCTTATTGTCTGTGGTAGACCCTGATATTCGTTTGAAATGTGACAGATGATTGCAACCTGAGTACCCTCCCCGGTATAATCACAGACACAAGACCAACCCGAGCACTCAACGGAACTCCACAAGGGGTCCAGTGGTTGGGGTTCCCCATGGCCCAGTTAATGGGTGTATGACACAAGTATTTATGATTGTGAGCGTACGTTGATTTCCAGTCATCCGACCCACATGAATGTCCCCCTGGTTTAGAACAAGCAACACAAACATCAAAGATTAAAACAATTGGGTTAGTACCGTCCTTGAGCACGGTGGTGTGGTTTAGGTAATAAAGTTTTCCTTCCCCTTCAGGATCGGATCTGCCAGAGGTTTTTGGAAGTCCTGCCCATAAGGTGACGTTGAGACGTACAGCTGCCTTGGGATCGTAGCAAATGGTTTTTGAGTTCATCTTGCATAGATGGTACATGGTCCCATTGTTTTGGCAAGTTTTTCCCGTAGGAAGGCACTTCTGCGGTTGTTGGGTATGGTAGATGAGAGTTATTTGAGTGGATCCTGCCTGCGTGGTTTTGGTCAGGCAGGGGGTGCAACCATCTGATGCGCTGGCAGAGTTCTGCGATCTCTTAATTCGATGTAGAAAAGGGGTGGCCTGAGCATAAATGTCAGGCTGACTTGCGAATTGTCTGTGATAATGACGAGATGAACGGGGTCTAAGGACTGTCCAGGATTCATAAATGTTGCTTATGGAATCATAGAGGCGTCGACCGGAGCAATAATAGGTGGTGGCAGTGGGGCGAAGTATGAGGAGTGTAGTTCGAGGGGGATGTTCAAAAGTGTTGATCTGGAAGGAAGCATTGCTGGAGATGTGGGGCCACGGCTTAGGGAGCGTTGACCATCTGAGGTAAGGGGGAAAGATGTCCCCAGATGCGGTGCAGGTCAGCAAGAGGGGAGTACCTGGCGTGAAGTATGTCACTCGAGATGGAATGGAGACCTTGGAGGCATGTGCAGCAAGAAAGAGGAAGAGGGTTGGCAAGGCAACGAGACGAATCATGTTGATATGTCTGCAGGTGGTGACTTTTCTACTTTGGGGTGGTATGGTCTGATGTGCCGTCCAGGAACCCACAGGACACGATCTGGAAGCTGGATAGCTGCGTAGCCACGACCCCAGGTGAGGAGAGCAGCAGGACCCTTCCAAGTAGGGTCTGGCAGTTGGGTAGTATACCTGTGGTTTGGGAGAATCAGGGGAGGGGGGGGAGGAAAAATGCCGCTCCGCTGCTGTCATAGCAGGGGTGCCAGAGAGATTGAGGAAGTTGAGGGTATAAAGACAGAGATTAAGAGTATCTTGCATCGCCGGGAGGCCAAGGGTTCTTTTCCCTCTGATCAAATGTCGTTCTAACGCTGTTTTTAGCGTCAAGTTAGCTCTCTCTGCCAGGGCTTGTCCCTGGCTGTTATGAGGAATACCAAACTTGTGGGTAATTTGCCACTTAGCGCAAAATTCTGACATAGCTGTGCTAGTGTATGCAGGACCATTGTCTGTTTTTATTTCATTTGGGCGTCCCAACGATGCAAAAGTGCGAATGCAATGATTGATGACATGTTTGGAGGCTTCTCCTCTTTGTGGAGTTGCCATTATGAACCCTGAATAAGTATCAATTGTAACATGCAGATACTTCCAGGGGGCAAATGAAGGAAATTGAGTAACATCCATTTGCCATATTTCGCAGGCTTTCAACCCGCGGGATTTACCCCTATGGGAATGGAATGGGCTTGTTGACTACAGGTGGGGCATTGTTGCCTAATGGCTGAGGCTTCAGCCATCGTGAGGTTGAAATGTTTCATGAGAGCTTTGGTGTTTTGATGGAAATAAGAATGACTCTCCCAAGGAGTCAATGTGTGTGATGTCATGATGCCTGCAGCTGCTTGATCCACCACATCATTGCCTTCCTGGAGGATTCCTGGGAAGGGTTGGTGGCTACGAATGTGTGCTACAAAGAAAGGATGTTGACGCTGTGCAACAAGGTGTTGTAATGTAACAAAAAGAGAGAGGAGGTTTTTATCAATTGCAGGAGAGAGGTAAGAGTCATGGATAGTAGAGACTATTTGAGTAACATATAGGCTGTCTAAAATCAAGTTGATGGGTTCATTAAAATTCTGGAAGACTAATATGGTTGCAGCAAGTTCAGCTCTTTGTGGTGATGTATTGCTTGAAGCTTAGGTTGCTGCAAGGATATTGTGTCAGCAGGCTTTTCCCCCAGGTAAGGGCTTCAAACAATGGAGAGAGAATATCAGTGGTTAAAGACAGGAAAGATTTATGGTACCAGTTTATGGTACCCAGATAGTTGAACCAAGGTGGGTTGAGAAGGTAGAGACAAAGAGGGAAGTGAAGGATAGGCAGTAGCAGAAAGCATTTTATAGCCCAGATATGCGTATGGAGTTAGTACTCCGGTGAAATCAATCTGTGTTCTCTGGAAAGGCCAGCCCACTAGGGGTTGCCCTCCCATTTCTTTTTTCCTTGCTGCTTTCTTGTTTACTTTCAAACATATAGTCTGAGAGGGAAGCCCCCCTCGGGCAGATAGAGGCTGCAGGATCCTCTTGCAATCCTCATTAGCATTTTCAACAGCCAGTTTTAACAGAAGCTTCTTCATTAGAGATTTGCCTATGAATGGCTTTCTGAAGCTTCTCTACGAACTCGGCATCAAAGGGACAGAGAGAGACCTCCTCTAGAGTAAGAGAGCCTTCTCTGCGTCCCTGCACCATGGCTTGTGCGAATGCTCCCATGGGTGTTTGATCCTTCACTGAATTTAAGTTAGGAGAACTCATGGGTTCAGGAGCAGTGGGGGGAGTTTTTAATGGGAAAGCGTCCTTTGTCTTGGTTTCAGCTGCATAGGGAGGAGGAGGATCCCCAGGGGGGCTTTAGTCAGCGCTGAGCCATGGATTGTTAAGCATTCCATGACTGTCCTCCACGTGGTCAGAATTTTTGGTGGAGCCCTGGGGTTATCATGAAAATAATCACCCAAACGTTGCCATGTGGAGACTTTCAAGGACCCTTTATCCGGATAAGCCGGATATTGTATGTAAATGTAAGTCAAAAGGGTGATAAGGTCCTTTTTAGTTGGAATCAGGAGCATCTTGCCCTGACTCCCAAAAATACGAATTGAACTCTTCGTTAATTCTTCCAATTCCTGCAAATGCATGCCATCTGCTCTTTGGAGAATTTTCCGCCCATACTCACCTGAAAGGAGGATGTCTTCTTTGATGAAGATTCCTGGGGAGGGATCCGTGACACGAGACGGCTTCCCTGAGTTGCAACTGGCTCGCCCGGCCGGGTGAGATAGGCAGTCGAAGAGAGACGCACCCGTTCCTTTTAGTGGATCACGTCGGGGTCACCAATTGCGGTTTTGCTCCGCATATGGAAGGCTTCTCACTGGGTGGTCGAATGCATCAAGAAAGACACCAACACAGGTTCTATCTTGGGTGAGCTGCCCCGATCAGGGTTTGGGGAACTCCTTTTATTGGGAACACACAAAGGGGGTGAGTTTATCCAATCATTATGTTACATGCGTAGGAATGTTAGTGGATGCATCGCATCTTCCAATAACCATGCCATGGTAAATTTAAACTAGCAAACCAAACTGCATTCCAGTTAACTGCCCTTGTGACGTGTTTTATGGTCTTGTTCCTGGTGTCTGTTTTCAGCCTACGTGAGACCTAGCATGCACCGGAACCATTGAGGTTGCTCACGTGAGGCTTGGCACACAGTGGATTTGGCCCATTACAGCAGAATGTTATATCCAAAATTTTCCATCCATGCAATCATTTTCTGTTTTACTACCTCCTCTTCTGTATCAAATTTTAGAAGATAATTGTAAATTTTGGATATACATTTTTCTTCTGGTCCTAATAGAATTTTATCGAACTGTTGAGGGCTTAATTCTATACCAAATTCTTCCATATCTTTTTAATATTTTGTTTGCACCTTTTTGCTATTAATCTTCCTTGTAATTATTAAGAGGGAAAATGTACTTGCTTTTTTTTTTTAAATTCTTCATTTGACAAGGCACTAAGCTATATTGTATCATAGGTTTATTGGATATAATGGTTTAATATTTTTACATAAATGTTCTGCACTACAGAGAGAGATTGGAGCAGACGATTAGGCATCTCCAAGTACTTAACACTTGATCTTATTGTTGGCAGTGTCAAGAAAGATACTACCCTCTTTTTAAAATTTTTGCAACAGATGAATGGCTTTGTATGAACCTGTATTCTGCCACAATATATACATATTTTATGTGAGTGTGTGTAGTATAAATGTGTATATATGTGTGTGTATAGATACACAGACACAGTACATACATATCTCCCCCCAGCTATTCAACATTTCTCTTAGACCATCGTTCTAATAGTTATGATGCATAAATATTAGGAATTAGAAGGTTATTAGGAGGAATAAACATCCTATTACCAATTCCCCTAGTTATTCATCCTTTTCCAGTAGCACAAACTCCACTTAGTGAGCAGTTACTGACAGATGTAAATTGTTCTTCAGTGTCATGCAAAAGTTGTTGTTTGTTCCTTTACCAAGTCAGGCTCAGCTATCTACAGATATGATGGACCTGCAGTAATAGAATAACTCACCGTCGAGTTGTCCTGACAAACTGGAGAAGCAGATATTCTTCTCTTAGTCCCTGGAGAACAAAAGTGAAACCCCATACATCACTTTTGTGATGGGCCTATTTTCATCACATCCTGCCACCCCCCCTGAGATTTATAGGTCCCCACCTGGCATTAATGTTGCTAAACCACAGCCTGAGCATCACAAAATGTTTTTGATTGGAGAGACTGGGAGCTTGCCTGATTTAGCATATTTCATTATGGTAGTATAAGAGAAGTAATTTCTTCACTGAACCTACAGCATATTAAAATAAACTATTAACAAATATAATTGTCAAAAGTATTTGTTTTCAGGTGCTATATTTAAGCTGAATATCAAACAACCATAATATAATTTGAATGTTTACATAATGTTGCATATCTATTTTTAAGAATAGGCAGCAATCATATAAAATCTCCTTGGAAAATTAGACGAAATATAAATTAGAAATACATAGGATTATACCATGACAATATAATTAAGCAGAGGTTGTAGATTAAAGAGAAAATCATATAAATCTAAAAGGATGCAAATGATGATTTTATAAACATTATAATTTTTTTCTACAGCAGGCAAGATTATACAGCTAGTTTCACGTGTATTACATTTCATGTAATACAGCCAGTATAAATACAGGACAAACTAAACATATATGCAAATGGACCAGAATCGGTTTTGAATTGCAGTGGTCTTATACATTAAAATTATAAATGCAAATATAATGCCAACTATATGTAATTTTGTGCCCATATGCTGCTTTGAACAGCCATTGTGGCAGCTGCTTGTGTTGTATAGTACAGTATTAGTAGGGGTCACATCAACTAGATTATGGAGTGCTGAAAAGGAATGCAACAGCTAGTAGTGGCTCCCCCACCTTGCTGCTCTGATTGCTGGAAGCAACTATCTGTCTGGACTCTGACTAGATTGAAATATGCATATTTTTTGGAGTGAGTGAGAGAAGCAATCTTCTGAATACCTACCTATCTTTACGCACTGGAGTTCTACAACAAAGAGGTTGTTTTGCAATGCCCATAAAGAAAATGTATTCTTTGAAAACCATTAGTATGAGATCATTGGACCTTCTTTGTACAGGCTGAGTATTTGCTTCATCAGACAATGCTGTTATGGGCATGATGGAAGAATATTCCTAGTGTATAGATCTTTACTCACCATGTAATAAGACTGCCTAATGAAATGAATTTTATTCAGACCATGTCTGTCTCACAACGCTTCAGCAAAAGATGATACATCAAAAGGTTCTTTTAGCAAATGCATCACACAAAGATCTGAAATATTACTTATGATGTTTAATTTTGTAATAATTCATGGGATATAATATATCTTTACCTATTCTCAGGGAATGAATCTTACAGGCTCATTACAAAAGCTGTACTATTGTCCCTAAATATTACCTTTCTTGTTGAACTGTAGCTAGGATATGCTGTAATCTGCATGTTTAACCTTCATGGAATTGAGCAGACCTTGTCTTTTAATTCCCCCCCCCCATTTATTGTGCTACTATTATTGAACTAGATTGCTGCATTTAATTCTTCAAAATTGGGTATAATTGAAAAGTGTCTGGGAAGTCAGTAATATTATTTGAAATAGAAAAGCTGAAGTTATTTTCTGTTTAGTTTTTAGTTTTCCTTTTATTAAAGAAGTTATTTATCTACATTAAAATAAGTCTATATAAGTATTTGCATAGTGTTCATATTCAAATGTACTCAAAAATAACCTGATTATTGGGAAAACAGGAATAGGAAACAAACCCAATGAAACAAGATAGCTTCAATATGAAGTAAAGTTGTACCAAGTTATGTCATTTGATATATCGAAGTAGGCATGGACCATGTTTAATTCTGATGTTGTGAATGACATTACAGAAAAAAGAGAGAAATAAATTATATGTTACAAATTGATGCAAAGGAGGCAGAGGAAGATTATACCTAATGTGTGTTTCTCTTTTCTTTGTCCTCCTTTCCCTTCGAAAGGGAATATATATAATATTGGTATTAAAATGTGGAAATTGGTATTAATAATATTATTTGTCAGGATGGCATATAAGAACAAATGTTTTTCATAACAACCCTGTGAATTAAATTAGACTAACAGAATAGAATAGAATAGAATTCTTTATTGGCCAAGTGTGATTGGACACACAAGGAATTTGTCTTGGTGTAAATACTCCCAGTATTTATTTTTATTTATTTATTTTTGATTTGTCAATTGCTTACAAGATAATACATAGATATACATAAAAGAAAACAGAAGGTGATGCCCTGAGTCTCTGGATAAATGTATATTTGAACTTCTTGTATTATAGCTTTCTAGACAGAGTAAACAATGTTATTGATTATTTGGGTAGTGAAGCCAGTTGCCAGATGCAGAATCCAAGTAATAAAGAAAGCAAAGGAATACCCAAGGAAATTGGACCCAAATTCATGGAATGAAGTCCCCTAAAGCAATTTCTTTTTATTACAAGAACATTTTTTTTCAGGGAACATACTATGCCTCTCTTATCCTCAACCACTTCTATTCCTTTCTTGATTTAGGGAGCCTAAATCAAGGAATTTCTGTCTTGATTAAGGCCCTAAATTTAGGAAAAAGCTTTTCACTGTTGTATTTTTAAACTACGTGGGCAAAACTCTAGTTCCAGCAATTGTTTTAGCAGCTCCTGGAACTCTAGTTCCAGCAATTGTTTTGGCAGCTCATTAGCAAGTACAGTGATACCTTGGTACTCATTATTAATTAGTTCTGGGAGGCATGATGAGTACGAAAAACAATGAGTACCAAACAAAATTTTCCCATAAGAAATAATGTAGTGAGTCACAAGGCAACGGACACCAACAAGTTCTAGCTTGTGCATTGAGTACCAAACAAACAATGACTACTGGGACAACATTTTCACATCAAAACAGGTTGAGTACCAAATTTGATGAGTTTCAAAGAAGTTAAGTACCAAGGTAACATTGTATTAATTTCTGGTAGTGTTAAGATCCCATATCATAATTTTGGCATAGTTATTAGATACATATACAGAAAATGCATACCTGCAAAATTTCTCATCACAGAAAGTTACCCATCTCTATGGATAAGCAGAAATCTGTACTAATCTCTTTACAAGATGCCTGGAAATCAATCAGTGCACACTTTAGAAAAAAGCAGAGACTGCTTTAGTATCACTTCTCCAACTTTTTTAGGTAGAAGACAAAATTTCTATTTGGTAATTATCCTTTGAGCAACTGTTGCAAAACATTACTTAGATGTAAAAATATCTTAAGGTAATATGCAATTATGATCATATCCAAAATGGTGCACTTATAAAATCATTTATACGCTCATAACCCACCAACAATTTTAATTGCATAGTGATTTTTAGCCTGCATTTTTATTATATCCCCTTCTTTAATGATTGTTGAATTATCAGCAAAGGAATCAATTATTTTCAGTCTACCTTTATTAACATTTGTGCAAACAAATTATAACTAAGAATCAAATAAGATGAATCAGTTAATAAAACTATATAATAATAATAAGTCTTTATTGATTAGCCCTTGGGCCATATCAAAATACAAAGTTCCAGCAACAATTTGTTACTAAAATTTAATAAAAGCAATTCAAAATGAAATTTGATAAAATACTATTTAAAATGGAACTTGATAAAATACAATTTAAAATGAAATCTAGACAAAATATGATTTAAGATGAAATAGTAATAAAATGCAATCCAAAATGAAATTGTAATAATGTACAATAATTTTAGATATGGATAAAATATAATAACATTATATTTCAGAGTCACCCTTGCAATCTACCCCAATCAATCCCACAAATGCAGATCTCAACCAAATCATTTTGTTTAAATACTGTGCTACTTTAAACGTTATTTTCAAGTTCTGGCCAGACATTAGGTAAGTTATTTTGCTATGTGTATCCCAATGGGTCATTCTTCTCATATATAGACCAAGATATCTGTCTTTCATCCTCTTATATAGGCAACAGTCAAATAGAATGTGAGCCAGGTCCTCTAGCTCTGCCGCTCCACAAATGCAGAGATGCTCATTGTATGGTATTGCGTGAAATCTCCCGTATCTAACCATTGTGTCAAGCTGTTCAAATCTTGCTCTCGTGAATATCTCCCTAAGATGTTTTGGGAGTTGTGACTTCAAGTAGCTATCTACTTGGAAAGTACATTTGTATTTACTCAACCATTTCAAGTTACCTACCTTACTAAGGATAGCTATATCAGTTTGTGCATCTATATCCTTAATTCTTTGGGCAACTCTTTTTTTAGATTGTTCTCCTGTTACACAAGAGATAGGAAGACCACAGCTTCTTACAAAATGTGTTAGTTTAATGATCCAGGAGGTTTGTGATTGTAGTTTTATTTGCTCTAGTAGGCATAATTTGGATAGTCTATCAGTCTCCATTTCATTAACTTTGCACCAGTAGTTATAAGCTCTAATTTTAGATAATGCCTGAATTGTATAAATTCCCAATTCAGCTCTAACTGCTGCAGCAGATGTTCTTGGGTCTACACCCAAAATACATCTCAAATGCTGGGACTGTGTTTGTTCTAAGACTGTGGTTGAGTAAAGACCCCAAATTTCTGCTCCATACAAGAGCATTGTGGTAACCTTAGCCTTATAAACCTTGATTAATGGGACTAGGGACCCTGGATAACTATGTTTTTTTAGTTTGAGCAATAAATTCAAATGGGCTTTTGCTCTAAATGTACTCTGTTGATGATGGCCGGCCCAAGATCCAGTCTTGGAAAAAGTTACGCCCAAATATACAAAGGAATTTACCTGTTCAATTGGTTCCCCATCCAATTGCCACCTATGTCTCTGATGGTTTCTTCCAAACACCATTATTTTTGATTTAGATTTACTAATGATTAGAGAGTTATCCTGGCAATAAGAGCTAAATCTTCTTAATAGCCTATGTAATCCTACTTGTGTGTATGATAATAAAATCATATCATCAGCATAAAGCAAGCTGTTCAGTAAGTATTTAAGATCATAGGCATGTGTACCATGGTATCCTTCATTAACCCTGTCAAGTCATTGATGTATAAATTAAATAATAATGGGGCCAGGATACACCCTTGCCTTATCCCTTTATTTGTGCAAATTCTGTTAGTCAGGGCCCCGTTAACCCCATACAGCACCCTCAAACAGGTACTTGTGTAAAGGGCTTTAATCAAAGCCAGGAGTCTGGATTCTATTTTAAGAGATGTCAGTTTACTCCATAGTATGTCTCTATTTATGATATCAAATGCTGCTGTAAGGTCTATGAAAGCAGCAAACAGGGGTCTTCTCTTATAGGTATATTTGGCAATTAGATGATTCAAGACAAAGCAGTTATCAATAGTAGATGTGCCTGGTCTAAAACCTGCTTGTTCTTCTGTGAGGATGTTGTTTTCCTCTACCCAGATTTCAATTCTGTTCAAAAGGTACCTAGCATATATTTTTGCTACAATGTCAATATAGAACTATATAAAAAAGAACCTGTCTAAAAGCCAAATTTCATAAGGATTCACTTAAATAGTGACTTCAGGGTTAAGCCATTTTTATTAGAGTCTGTGAGAGCTTGCTTAAGTTTAATGTTGATGCTACAAAAACATTTAATTACTTCCTTGTTTATTATGACCTTCCAGCATCCCCTTCTATCAGTGAAAATTGTTTTCAAGCAGAGCTCCAAGAAACAGATGGGATGGGCTATGTCTCATCACTCACCCCTGCAGCCTTCAAAACAAGTTATCACACTTTTTCATTAAACACCTAATTCATACTTTTTAATCCAAGTATAAAGTACTGTATACTACTATTTGGAAATCAAAACACATATGTACTGGTATTGGCTCAGAAATACAGCCTGATTCTAGCTTGATGCTTTCCTCTTGTTTGATAGGAAATAGTCTGTTTAAATATGCATATAAATACTTTTTATAACCAAGTTGAAGTAGAACTCAAATATATATTAGTTGAAGGCTATGATTAAGATTGTAATTTTATGGGTTCATTCTTAACAGCATCTATTACAACACATTGAAGCTCCTTAAAACTTTCTTCTTCAGTACATAGATCCACTTATCAGAGAGTTCTTATTTAAATGTTATGATTGAATAATGGCTCAATTTGTTGTTACCCAAAGAATAAATACTTTTAAATTTTGACAAATTTATCCAGGCTTGAGAAACACTGCCTTAAGATGTTGAAACATAGAGCTATCTTGTTAATCTCTTCTCTTTTGGAAAAAGCTTAGTTCATCATTAGTATTAACATCCACATTATCCTCAGCTATGTTGTAATTTCTCAACTCATTTAACTTACAAAGGAATAGTTTTTGGATACAAAAATTACAGAAAGGCATATTTTATGTCAGATCTTTGTTTCACCAGTCAATAGTTTATTCATTGTAGATTGGAACAAATTCTGAATATTGTAATGCCATTGCAATGGAATCTGAGATATTCTTACTAAATTCTATTGAATCATTTATCATATTTTCAGAATACACTGGATTGACATTGTATATGTTAGTAAATATTTTAATTTGTACTTTTTAGTGGAAAAATCCTTTGATTCCCTCTTTGGAATAATAGCTAACTATATTGTTGGAGTATGTCATGGCATTTTAATTGATCTGTTAAAATGAATTATGAATGTGTTATATTACTTGCAAAATGTGCATCATACATTTTATTATTTTGGTACTGCGGTATTTGTACAATACCTATTATTTTTTACATTCTATTGTTTAACTAGTTTAGGGCAATGAATATTTAATAAAAAAGAAATTATTAATCTTAACTGTAGTTTAAAATATCTGTGTTAATAATAATAATATTAGGCTTCTTATCCACAGTTGAGTATAGCAATAAAAAATAGCTGTGAATTGTATCAGTGTTAGAACAAATGTTTCGGTCTTAGGTTGATTATTAATATTAAGACCACCACTCTATTATTATTTAATGTTGTTTCTATATATGTAGATACATATAGAAATAAAGCAGAAAGTAAAAAGGTTCCTAACTGAGGGATCCTTGGTGCTCTCTGAGCTGGCTTGTTTTCTTGCATTACCCAAACTAAGTAACATCATCAGTGCTAGTAAGGAGTACAGTTTGCTATCAGTTTATATTGTAGTGTATATTATCCCTGTCAGTGTTGGTGGGGACAGTCTTAGAGATTCTTTGGTTGGCTGTTTGCTGTTGGCTTCTTTGGCAGTTTCATGATTGGGGTATTGTTTACTTGATTGGTCTGAGGTTAACCTTGGAGTTAATCTATGCTGATCTGAATTCTGATTGTTGATGGAGAAGCACTTGGATCTTTTTGTTCTTTTTGGGCTGATAATCTGTTTTGCATAGTCTATAGATGTTGCTAATGTCTGTATGTCTATTGATGGCTGATTTATCAGAATGCCAGGCTTCTAGAAATTCCCTGGCATTTTGGGACTTGGCCTGGTCTAGGATGGTCACATTTTCCCAATTGAAACTATGGCTAAATCTGTCTATATGTTGTCAAATTAAAGACTTCATCATGTCTCCTGACTACTAGTTGGTGTTCGTGGATGCATTCTGCTAGTCTTCTGCTTATTTGTCCTATATAGCGGTTGTTGTAGTCCTTACATTGTATGTTGTAGATGACTCTCATATTTTCTTCTGGGGTTCTTGAGTTTTTTGGTCTGCTTAGGATGTTTTGAAGGGCTTTAGTTGGCTTATGTGCTATGCTGATTCCATATGGCTGTTGGTGGTTTCTGAGATATACTTGATGTATGGCAGTGCAATTCTTTTTAGGGTTTGTGTTGGTTGTTCTGTATTGGGTTGAATGGTCAGGGACTTTTTGATAAAGTTGTGTGGATATCCATTTTGTTGGAATATGTTGTATAAAATGCTCTATTTCCTTTTTCTGCTGTTCTGGATTGCTGCAATGTGTTTGGGCTCATCTAAATAAAGTCCTTACACAGCTCCTTTGTGTGAAGTTGGGTTATTGCTTTGGTAGTAGAACACCTGGTTATTATGGGTGGTTTTCTGTTGACTTGCATTTCTAGTTCACCATTGTGGTCTCTGCTGATTAGAATGTCCAGGAAGGGTAGCGAATTGTTGTTTTTCTTCTTCTTTTATTATGGTGATGGTGTCATATACATATTTAATCCATATTTTTGGTTATATTTGTGGAAATGCTATGGTTTCTAGATATTGCAAGACTATGTCCACTACAGGTCCTGAAAGTGGTGATTCCAGAGGTGTCCCTTTAAATTGTTGGTAATTAGACTATAATTAGGACCAATTAGAGAACATCCACAGAACCATCTAGAACATTTCTAAAGTAATCCAGTTTGCTAGGGAAGAAGAAAACAAGTACTCCTTACTAGCACTGATGATGTCGCCTAGTTTGGGTAATGAAATGTCTGCAAGAAAACAAGCAAGCTCAGATGGCACTAAGGAACCCTTATGTCAACCGTGAGCCACAAATATTCTCCTTTATTAGGTTCTTAACTTCCCATTAGCTATTTTTGCATTTAGTTAGCTGTTGGGAGAATAGCTAACTAAATTGTGAGAGTATGTCTTGTTGTCTGCAATATTTTTGTATTTACATAGTAAATCTGAGAGATTTAATTTTAATAGGAAACCATTCTTGGATTACAATCTTATATATGGAGTCATGCCAGATTAAAATGTGTGTTTCAGAGTTAATGATCAGCCTTCTTAGTCGGATACAATGTAATGGATAATATTGCTCTTAAAATATAATGTTAATTAGAAGCATTTTTGACTTTATGTTTATGCAGAGTGAGAATGTCAAAAATGAATAACAGAGTTCATGAAAACTACATGATTGTGGGAGGCAAGTAGGTCTTTGGATGACAGTAGATAATTCCAATAAAGTAAATTGTGAATATCTTTTATTTGTTTAAAAATAATATGAAACAAAACTTGAACTTATGTTTTCTCTCATAAAATAACCAAACATATTTCTTTGCATGTTGGATTTTCCTTAGATCACTTTTCAAACAATTCAGAATGCAGTTTTCATCCATTTGTATTCCAAACACCAACCTTATTCTTCTAGTTAACTTGCTGTTTCCCAAAAAGTTTAGTGCTGTGTGGATAGCAGATAACAAAGCCCAAGAAGACATGCTGTTTTGATTAAAGGGGGGCACCAAATTAATTTGCAAATTCCACAACTGTGGCCTAGGTTGCCACTAATGGAAAACATAAACAATTTGAATTGTAAACATCAACCTTGGCCAAAGCTGAAATTGTTTCACAGATATTACAACCTCGCTGGATGCAATGATGTTTGAGTTTCACAATATTATAGTTAACTCAGCATTTAAACACAGATCATGCCACATATATGTTTTCTATCAGTTCTGTGTTCTAAGAGTCTAAACTATGGAACAACTTGCTCCTAGAACGAGAGTTACTTTAGGTCAGTTTTAACATGCACAAATATTTCTATGTTGGTCATAGCTTCTGATAAGAATTGTTGGCATATAAACATATAACATAATATGGTATATAGCAATAGCACTTAGACTTATATATAGCTTTATAGTGCTTTACAGCCCCCTCTAAGTGGTTTTTAGAGTCACCATATTGCCCCCAACAATCTGGGTACTCATTTTACCCACCTCAGAAGGATGGAAGGCTGAGTCAGCCTTGAGCCTGATGGGATTTGAACAGCCGATAGTCAGTAGAAATGGTCTGCAGTACAGCACTCTAACCACTGCGCCACAGAAGTTCCAAGATCAAGAAAATAAATACATCAATATATGCAGATTCAACTTATGATTGCAACTAGAAAGTCAGCCAAGAACATCCAGCAGAAGAATCATCTAATGATTTTACACCTGGAAATATTTTATTATACACACATGAACAAACACTTGACTGTCTATGACTGCATAAAAATTGAATGATTGATTGATTGTTGCATCCTATTTTTCTTTGAAGAAAAAAAGGATCGGTCATTTCAGATACAGATAGTCCTCCACTTGTGACCACAGTTGGGTCCAGAATCTTGGTTAATGACCAGTGATGTGGTCATTAAGCAGCTTGTCATGTAATCATTTCACTCAATATAACAATCTGAGCTCTCCCAGTTTCAATTATTGAACTGGGCTGGGAAGGAGGTCTGAATCTCCAACCAGTCATAAATGTGAACAGGTTGCCAAGCACCCAAAATGTGGTCATGTGACTAAGCATAGTGTAATGTTTTGCAATGGTCAGAAGGGCTTTACAAGCTTTAAAGCATTTGTTCCAAGGCCATTGAGACTGTAAACAATTGTTAAATGTCCTACCTATATTTTTGGAAATAAATGATGCCTTCTAAGGCTTTACTTTTTTTTAATGAAAATTGAAAATAGCGTTCCTTGAAACATATGTTTTACATTGAGCAATCGTGATACTTCTTTTTTGCACTCATTTTGTATGAATATTTAAGTATAGAACAGTCTTCAAATTCATCTCCTGAAAAGTAACAACAAATCATAAACTTTTACTTTAATAAAACTTTCAGTATACTGATAAAAAAGAATGAAAATAAGAGTTGTCATTACTCTAAAAGCTTCATTATCCTCTAATAATGATGAGTTAAATACCATTCTACAGAATAATTTTTTCTGAACATTTTGTGCGCTTGACAATCTGGTATGCCGTCAGAAAAGTAATTTTAGAAAACTGATATGAATGATACATGTATATTAAATGTATTTTATAAACCATATTTATTCTGGTAAATGGGTATTCACAGTTGGTTTGTATTGCTTCATAATTAATAGTAATACTAATACATCACCCCAGTGAAATTTAAACTTTGTCAAATGGGGATTACAAAGAATATGAGACATTGACATATACCTGTTTTATTCTCTTTATGAAATAAACAGAATAAACACAATCTGTCACAATTTTTGGGATGCATATGTTTTCCTCAAGAAGTAATGATGTCAGATAGAAAAACTATTTTTCATGAGCTAAATCAAAAAATATTAATTCTATCATTACTATCTCTACAATGCAGAACACGTACCCCAAAGACAAAAACATGATACAAGATTTAGTAACCTTTTTTTGATCATGAGCTTGTTTACTTTGTTTATTTAACATCCTGTCTTTATTAATTTTACAAATAAGGTGGCACACATATCCATACTATCTCCTCATATTTTCTTCACAACAACAACCTTGTGAGGAAGTTGGTCTGAGACAGTGTGACTAGCCAAAAGTCACCCAGTAGGCTTTCATGGCTAGGGCAGGACTTGAACTTATAGCCTCCTGCTTTTTAGCCTGGTACCTTCAACACTAGACCAAACTAGTACCCTTTACAGCACAAACCCATGTAGCTCCCCAGTTATCTCAAAATCTTGACCACATTAAGTATCCTAAAATTTCAGAAGTGTCAGTTTGAAATTACCAGTGATTTCATGCAAGAATGTTTTTTTTTAAATTGATACTAATCAGGGTTAATATTAATATCAGCAGTATTATTGGAATACATGTGTGAAATTTCTCAAGATTTTGGAGTTTGAAATTGAAAAAGATGTTTGAGTTCTTTTGTAAGATTTTGCAAACTTTGGAGCAAAACCACTGAATTCTCAGGAGATTTGGTACATTTTTTAGATTTTAAAATTTAGTTTACATTTAAATTTGTTTTAAAGTGCTGTGTTACTGTATTCCAGTATCAGCAGAGGGCAGCATATTGCTGGTCCCTATTCAATCCAATCCAATGTATTTTTATTTCACTTAAGCAATGTTTTTATGGCACTTGGAAACAACTTCATTCTGATATAAGGACAATTTTATTTACTTAATGATCTTAAACAGGGTGTGATATATTTTTATAATAAAAAATGAAGCCTGCATTTCAACTAAATGTATTTTCAGACTACAGGTACTTTCAGATATTTTCAGTGTGAGGTGTTAATCCTTCTGTAATCTCTTGGAAGAGAGGTGGTCCAGATTCTCTATATCTATTTTCTTCACAGTTCTCCAGGCTCAGTAGATCACAAGTGCTGGATATTATGCATTCCCGCCACCTGTCAACAGTGCAACAGTATATACAGTAAGGAGAGTTGTCTTGCTGTATCTATAATGTATAATCCCAGTAATTGTACTATTTGTCCAAGGCAGACATACCATCAAAATATCTTTTTAGAAATTTTCCATCAGTCTTCCACAGCAAAGAAATAAATTTGGGGACCTGCACAATGTGAAACAGGTACTTTTCCGTCTTCTTATTCAGGGACAGTTTATTTCCTCCAAGTTAACGATTTAAACCAATTTAAAACAATATAAATGGCAAAGGCAAGAGAAAACCTATAGACAGCCCAGAAAAGCCTTATGGCTTCAAGAATGAAAATTATTTTACCTAAGGATACTTTAGATCTCCCTCCCTCTCTCCTCCCTCCCTCTCCCTTTCCTTCTTCCCTTTCCCCCTTCCCCCTTCTCCCTATCTCTCTACATGTCTACCCCTCTACCTTCCATAGTGCTCTATGCACACACACCCCCCATGGCTTTCAAATACTCATATTATGCCCCAGATTCAACATTAAGCACAACTTGGTTACAGCAGCCAATATTGTACCAAATGATGAAATTCTTATAAGAAAGTGTGGATGCTTATTTTTGTACTGAAAAAAATGGAGATTTGTCTATATCAGCTGGCAGACAGCCTGTCTGCTTTTATAGTATAAGTGGGCCTCTGTTGCCTGGTAGTGATCCCCAGGAAGCTTTACAACACTTAACTTCACCTGGAAAACAATCATGATTAAAAATAATTAGAAAAGCATAATGTAAGAAGAAGGAAGTCTACTCCTGATGCTCACTTGGCTTTTCAGGAACTCTTGGTGACCCGAGGGCATGACCTGACATGAAGAGCAAAGTATGGCTCAGAAATGAAGTACAAATCAAACAAACACTCAGAACACATCTGCAAAGAGAGGACAGTTTAAATAATAGATGCAGAGATGCTTGGTCTCATCAATCTTTATTCATAATCTTTATTTTTAGACAGGCAAGAAACCTAATTAAAAATGCATTTTAAAATTAAAAAGACAAAGAGCCAAAAAGTCACTGATCCATTATCATTACTGCTTAGTGCATAT
Organism: Notechis scutatus; assembly: GCF_049901735.1. Taxonomy (NCBI): domain Eukaryota; kingdom Metazoa; phylum Chordata; class Lepidosauria; order Squamata; family Elapidae; genus Notechis; species Notechis scutatus. The sequence continues at coordinate 78,234,661 of NC_142013.1, read as the reverse complement.
TAAACAGAATGTAAATTATCCATTAGCTTTCTGTGCACTGTGGGGTATCAAAATTATATATCATGTTAATGGGTCATCATGGTTGGCCCAGGGGCTGTGTAAGTCACTTTAGCAGAAGTGCAATTGTCATCCAGGCTCAGAATGACGAGAAATATTTCCAAGGACACATTGTGCAAATGCATGCCAGTTTTAGTAGACACCTTCAGCTGATTCATGCTGCTGACCTCAGGGACAATTCACACAACTCTGAAAAAGAGACTGATGTGTGACATGAACAAAAAGAAGCCCTATTTAGCACAGGGGAAGGCTTTGTGTGATAACTTTGCATGCCTGGGGAAGAACAAATCACTCCGTTATTTTAATTCATTGTCTCTTTCCTGTGTAACATAAAAAGGGAAATCTCCTATGATTTGAAATGGACTCTTGTTGACTATACTAACCCTTCCATTTATTTCTTTATTTTTGCTACACTATAGAAACACTGTGTTTCTCTGGGATAGTTTTCATTTCCTTAGTTTAATCTATAGCTTTGGAATCTTCTAGTGATCTTCTACCCAAGTCATCATCATGTCAAACCTTGTTTAACTTTTTCACGATTACCCAAAATATGTTAGATCATCAATATATCTGCTACTCATGGTCCTCTTTTAAACAAATATATTTGGAAATAAATATTTCTCAAACACACTGTTTGAATACATTTCTATGCAAGATTTGAGAGACAGCAACTCCTACGGGACTCCTCTTTTTCCTGACTGTTGACTTTCTCCTAAAGCCTTTATTAAAATGTATTACAATTATAATTTGATGAGAATATAATAGCACCCCCAAAATAATATTTTTTTTCATTTTATGAACAGATGTTATGTATAATTTCAGTCAATAAAAATACATGGCACAATAGAAATAAATAAAATAATACTGCAAAAGAACAATTAACATTAGGTGCATGTTTCATTGTTGTGCACTATGTGGACTAATTATCCCATTGAAAGCTCAGAATTTTATATCAAAGTGAGTAACAAGAGAAAGGTCAAGGATTCCTTTTCGTGCAATAATATTTTTGTTTTATAACTTTGTTACAGTGTTACATGTCTACTGGAGATAACAATGTCAGTGCTGTCTAGGGAATTCTGGGAGTTGAAGTCCCTACATCTTCAAGCATCTTCACATCATCAAGATGGAGAAACACTGCTCCTGAATATTTGTTTTAAAATGAAAATAACGGTTATTATAAGGAGAAATGTCACAATTAGCATGAAGGCAACATTGAGATTTATCAGTTCTTAGATAATCTGGAAATCATCCCTTTAGGATATGAAACATTGTAATGGAAAATTTCCACATTTCTTCTATCATGATTAATGACAGTGACACAATTCCAGCCTCCGTCGTTCGCCACTCCTTTACTTTTGACCTCCCCCTTGACTTCTTATGCTATTGTCACAAAATGCATTATGTACAATATTAGATGATTGGAAGAACTTTATGACAGATGTAGATTAATTAGTTTCTAATGGGAAAACGCATGTGTGGTGCACTCCAAAACTATTTTTATTACAAGGCATTCTTTTCCTCCCATGTGGTGGATCACAACCATGTCCGCATCTGGAGGTTAAGCTTTAATAAAACATTTGTCCTTGTTGGTAAAAGAAAGGGGAAAATATACTGTTTCCTCTTTGCTTTAATACAGGACAGCATTTCTGAGACACTTACTCTGGTCTGTGAGATATATGGAGCCGTAATGGTATTTGGTTTGGGGATGAATAGATTTCCGCTATGTAATTTCTGTTTTGTTTCATGTTTTCCAGTCTCTAATTAATTTTTTGTATTTTACTTGTATTTTATAGTGTAACCATTTAGTGTAAAGTTTTCTAAATTAATTTCTAACATTAAAAATAATTTTCATTCATCAGAATGAAAACAACTGTTATAAGTGGTACGTTTCTTAGCAGTTTTCTTACAATTGGAGAACTTGAAAGGTGCCTCACAACTTTTTGATATTTTTGGACCTAACAAATACAATGGATGAATTCTAGATTCAGTAATACTTAAAAAATATCTCCTGAAAACTACAGGAATTATTCACCACTTAATTCATTTTAAGTCCCACTGCTTTTCATATGACCAGTTTAAGTAAAAATGCCTGGATACAATCTATTATCTCATTCATGTTTTATTTTTCCTTCCTAAATGGCTGAATAACTAGCATATGGCTTGCCAAGCCTTTTATTCATTTATATGTTTCCTTCCCATTATATGACAAACATGCATGATCAAACAAGCAATCTTGGTGTTTTAGTGATGCACATGTCACTTCATGTGGAATATAGAACATCACACAAAAAGAACATTTGTTAAGCATGGTTTATAGTGTGAACATTCATTTCAAGGAGAGAAGCAACCTGGAATTATGGAGAAACTTCCTAACAGTGACAACAATTAACCAATGGAGGTTTTTAAGAAAAGATTGGACAGCCACCTGTCTGAAATAATATAGGGTCTTCATCTTGAGCAGGGAGGTGGATTAGAAGACCTCCAAGGTCCCTTCCAGCTATATTCCGATTGACTGATTGATTTTATCTATCAACTAGATTAAGCAATTCAAAATTCAGCTATCTGGATGAGAAGAATTTTGAAAGTGTGCAGTTACAGAATCAATGCTTGAATTTTTGATTTGTTGATAGTTTCCCCTGTATAGCTATATGATCATGATACTTCTTCATTAACTCAGTCTCTGTTGAAACAGTTTAGGCACAAAACTAAAATTATTAAAAAAGAAGCATAAGTAAAGAGAATATAAATTACTGTGTGACTGTACATATACATATACAGACATTCTTATGGACAGATAGGCAGACAGGCAGACAGATAGTAAGAAAGTTGGTGAAAGAACCAATGTTAACTTGGGCTAGAAATTTTGGCCATAACATAAATTTAGATCAATGGCAGCAAATTTGGGATCAGAATAAAAAGATTACATTAGCTACATCCTTTAAAGAAAACCTGTTTGAGATGTTTTACAGATGGCATCTCCCACCTACCAGGTTAGCCAAAATGTATAGCTCTCAATCACCTATATGCTGGAAATGTTTAAAAGAACAGGGCACCTATTATTATATTTGGTAGGAGTGCAAGAAAATACAAGAATTTTGGCACAAAATATGGCAATGGTTAGAAGAAATGTTGAATATAAAAATAAATTATATACCAGAAATGTTTTGATTGGGAATAATAAATGAGAACTTCAAAAGAGCAGATATATATCTAATCATTCATATTATTACAAGATTATTGTAATAATTATGCAAGTTTATTAATTGCCCAAACATGGAAGTTAAAAGGAATACTAAACGATGAAGCAATAATAGAAATTTTTTTCAGTGCACTGAGTTAGATAGTATGATGTTAGAACTGAAAGAGCGAGACACTTCAGAATTCTATGCAATATGGGAAAAGTTTTATAATTGGAGGGATATGAAAGGAAGTCTAAAAATGTGAAATAGAATTTAAGAAGAGATTATCTTGTAACACAATGTCTAAGATAGAAATCAATACAAAGATTACAATGTAAATGTATATATAGTCGTATATATGTCTTTAAATGTCTATACTGTTTGATGATATTTTGTTTATATAACAATGTAAAGACTGAGATATATGTCAAAAAGATCACCACGTTCAATGTTTTTAAAACCTAATTTTCAACAAAAAATATTTTTTTAAAAAGAAAGTAATAAAACACAAATAATAAAGAATGGAAGGAGAAACCATTGATCTGAGATATAAAATCTCATATGTTCCAATATATCATTAAAGGACTTATGTAGAGTATTTCATATCCTTTTTCTAAACAAAATTCCAAAATCCTTATTAAACTTTAAACATATTTGATTAACACAGCACAAATCAGTGATAAAACTATAACCAATACATTTTTGGTGTATAGTGAAACTACTTATCTTTAGTAGAGACCTGTATATCTGAAGGCATTCTTCAATTAATATAGGAAGATACCAAAGCTAAATAGATTTTATCGTATTTGGATTCTAGAAGAATGAGAAGCTAGATGTTTTTCAGAAATGAAAATACAGAAACCTGATGGGAGAGAAAGAGACAAATGACCCTCGCTTTGTGGATTTCCTTTTTGTTTATTGTTATATAGGTCAGTACAGATTACGTGTGTATTATAATCTTAGAATAAATATTGATACCATTTTTCTCTTCCAACAAAAATGGCAGATAGAACCAGAATTGACATTGGATTATGTTGCAGTGGATCATCAAACAGAGTTTCAATGAGATCTACTCATTTTCTGAAGGATAGAAAGATTAAACAAAATCTATTTCTGCCTTATAGAAAAACAACTACCGACTGGTTGTGATGTAAGGATAAACAGCTGAAGTAATTGTTCTGCTCTTACCTCAGGGATAGGCAAGTAGTATTTCATGAGATCAGCTCTGTTCATATGACTTGAAGCTTTCAATGTATAATCAAAATATTCTGATTAATGATTTACCATGTTAAACTATTTTACAATCTATACTCAAAAGCTTGCAATAATAGTCTGATCTTTAATGTGCAGAAGTTTGATATTAAGGCAATGATGTGGCATAGATAAAGACAGTACCACGAACAGTTACATTTAAATATACTAACATATTTCATACATTGAGTGAACATGAGATTTGCAAGTCAAAGACAAATTTCTTTTACTTTTGAAGAAATAACTGACACATGTTAATCATACTGATATAATAATATATGGAGAAAGGTTCTTAACAATTCATCTTTAGTTTACTGTTTTTCAAATTAATATTGTTTAAGCATTTTTTCCCTACCTTGCTGAGAATCCAATTTTATAATTAGACAGATACCATTATGTTGAGCTTGAGTCCTTGTCACGACATGGATAAATTCTTGTTTTCTTTATGCATCTTCAGTAATAACCTAGCTGTAATTTCTTTATTCATAACCATCCATTCTTCTACTTCTCTAGTCTTGTCAAACAAAATCACTATAGTATCTGCTCAAAGTATGTCAGTTTTTGCTTGCTGTGCATTGCCTCTAGAGAAAAACCAGTCTTTATTTGGTCCAGGACTTATTGATTGGTTCTTCTTGAATTCTATGATACTCTTATTAAATCTATAACTTAACGGCATCTATCTTCTCTCACTCACTCTTTCTCAGTGCCCAGTTTCTATAGGCTTACAATACAACTGGAATTACTATTATTGTTGAAATATACTTATTCTTCATGGTTATGTCTAAGTCTGTCATTGCCTTTCTCACTAGAATTCATCTACTCTTTACTTTTCTATCAGACTGTCCCTCTTTTTCTCTTCTTGGGAAAAAAGTAATTTAGTTATCCTCTTCATTTTTTGGCATCTTAAATTCTCTTAAGTATAGAGGCTGACATTATATTTATATTTCCAATATTTAACATTTACCCCAATTGTTAATTTGCATTTTTACTTTTTAAATGAGATTTTCTAATTCTTTTAAATGTTATTTTTTAACTAATAGTAGTATTAACTGCACATGTCAAACTACTAATAACACCCACCCTAATTCATCCACTCTTGGAATAAATTCATTGTATAAGTAAGATACATATGGTGACAACATGCATCCTTGTCCTTATATACAACAGTCCATATTCTCAATCTCTCTGCTTGTCTAAATTCCTTCAATGAATTCAAAATTCATTATTGACTGTAATGATTCCTCAGAAAAATCACATGGAAACAATATATATCCTTCTTTCACTTCGTCTATTCTGAAATTCACTGAAGAACAGCATTTAACAAAGTTTTGTAAAATGAAAATCAAAACAATTTTTGTTTGTGGATTTTACTGACCAAGAGATTTTTAATCTCATACAAATGAGTGCTTTGTATAACTTCAATTTAGGAATACATTCTAGGCTTCTATGAATCAGTGGCTGGCTCATGGCCCACCTTTTGGAATTTCTGCATGAATATGCCACTTTGATCTCGAGTGTCTATCAGAAAATGGCTATATCTTACACAGCAAGATGTACTTTAATTTTTTTTTGGGAAACTCCCCTTGTTCCAGTTATAATTGATCAATCCTCTTCACAGCAGAATCATTAACAGAATAACAGAGTTGAAAGGGACTTTGGAGGTCTTTTAGTCCAATCTCCTGCTCAAGCAGGAGGCCCAGTATATCATTCTGGACAAATGGCTATCCAAACTCTTCTGAAAAATCTCCAGTGATGGAGCACCCACAAATTCTCATTAATTGTTCTTATTGACAGAAAATTTTTCTTTAGTTCTTGATATGTTTCCATGTGTTACTTCTTGTCTTGCCCTCAGGTGCTTTGGATAGGAGGTTAATATCCTCTTCTCTGTGACATCCTGTCTAATGTTGGAACACTGCTGTCATGTCTCCCTTTGTCTTTCTCTTCATTAAGTACACAGTTCCTGCAATCAGTTATCATAGGTTTTAGCCTTCAGCCTCATAATCATCATTGTTGTCTTCTCTGCATTATTTCTCTTCTTGCATTCTTCTCTGCACTCACCTTTTGCATTCACTTTCAGTATTCTAAGTCTGGTTTTACCAAAGCAGCATAAAGCTGCTTTTCATATAATCTTGATTCTATCTCTGTTGTTAATACACTGTAGTACTGCACTGGCTTTTTTGGCAGCCGCAGCACACTGCTAGCTCATATTTAACTGATCCACAAGGACACCTAGATCTCTCTCACAGATACAGCTGTTGAACCATGTACCTATTCTGTACCTGTTTATTTGGTTTTTCTTGCCTAAATGAGAAAAACTTTTGTCACCACTGAATGCAATTTATTGGATTGGGTCCATGCTGAATTCTGTCAAGATCTTTCTGATCTTGAGCCTAACATTAGAGCATAAATATCTTGACAGGAGGAGGGAAGAGTGATTATTTGTGGTTCAAAGCTCTACTTCTATACTGGAAACATAGACAAAGCTCACCCATAACTTTATGAATTAATTCTACTCTGTTTTTAAGTTACATGCCAATTTGCTTCCTATGACTAGATTCTTTTTTGACCTCCTAATTAATTTGGCCTGGGAATCTAAGCAAAGCCAGTATTCTAGGACACTTATTGAATATTAATATATATTTTATAGTGAAAACCGAATACTTGCTTATGTATATTGGAACCCCACTGGCTTGAGCTTTATTAGAAAAACAACAAAGTTAGGAAATGTAGAGAGAAAATAAATTACAACTGAAATACATCATCAGCACCACTGTTTCCAAATTATTCTACTTCTAGGGGATTTCAGTCAGTAACATAAAAAAGATACCAGATTCAATAGAGCTTTGATAGTCAGGTTATGTTAATAATGGGGACTCATGTGAAATGCATTAGATATACCTTACAGATGAAGACGATTGCCAGTAATTACTCTGTATGCTAAGAGTGTAGTTCTTTCTGAACTGATATTTAAAGACTCCTTTACATTCCAGCCTAATTACTTATAGACAGTTGAGCACAAAATTACTTTCATCTGTTTGAATATGTGGAGGAAAGAGATTAGAGATGTACATTTCCAAACAGCTGGTTAGCGTGTTAAAGAAGAAAACCTAGCAGTACTTTGGTAATGATGGAAAGAAGTGCATTTCTCTATAATTAGACTTATTAAAGTGAATATCATGCAGGGGGACTTTCAAGGAGGGCTTATGGGATGTATGGCAGGATATCCAAGTATTTGCTTTCAAACACAAGAATTTTAAAGAAGGGGAAAAGGAGACATTAACATTGGGGAAACTATGATTTTTCTCTTTTAGCCTTTATAATCAAGGTGTGTATATGGATCTGTGGATCCATCTTTTTGTATTTTTTCCTAAGGGGCAAGATTATTTTCTAGGCCACTACTAATTTGTCATTTACCTTTATACACATCTACAGCAGCCAAAAAAGTATCAAGTACATAGTGAGCTGGAGTTAAGCCAAGTTTTATATCTTTGGGTTATTGATCCTTAAATAGGCAGCCTAAATCACTGGGTTTATGAATTCTCTTGAAGGTCAGTGTAGGATAGAAATTAAACCAAGGTAATCTACAGCTGTGGCTCAAAATGACAGGCATTATCAGATGACCAAAGCTTTGCCATTTTTACTGTGCATCACACATATTGCACATATGATAAAAAGAGGGTGGAACTTCAAGACTAGTTACTGTTGCTGTGGACATCCTGACTTATTAAACTAGAAATCAATCACTAACCAACTATGGATTGTCTGAAATATGGTAGGTTTTTTTTTTTAAAAAATAGTGTTTCTTTCCTGCAAACATAGTTCTTTCTGGGACTCTCTTCTTTTATAATGTCGAGGAGTACACTGTTTTTCCAGTTACCCGAGGCAAAAGGTTTTTACCTAGTAATAGGAAAAATGGTTTCCCCAGGACATTTTCTAAATAACAACAACAAAAATCTCATGGAAAAACTAGGTACTCAGGAAATAAAAATCCAGGACTGACGATGTTACTAGTTTGGTAATGAGATATCTGCAAGAAAATCACCAAACTCAGAGACCACCAAGGATCTCACAAAAAGAAAGTACTGTTAAGAAAGAGGGGGAAATTTCTTCCCTGGCTTAAATAAAGAAAATACATAGCATGCCGTTTTAGTGCTGCTGAAAAAAGGGAGAAACTTATGGAGTATACATTAAACTGTAGTTAAATTGAAGAAGAACTTTTTCTGTGAAATAGTCAATTAACTGGTGAGGGTAGCCTACAACAAACTGTAGTGCTCTATCTCAAATAGTCAGGACAACTTGTGGGGGGGGGGGGGGGGGGGGGGGGGGGGGGGGGGGGGGGGGGGGGGGGGGGGGGGGGGGGGGGGGGGGGGGGGGGGGGGGGGGGGGGGGGGGGGGGGGGGGGGGGGGGGGGGGGGGGGGGGGGGGGGGGGGGGGGGGGGGGGGGGGGGGGGGGGGGGGGGGGGGGGGGGGGGGGGGGGGGGGGGGGGGGGGGGGGGGGGGGGGGGGGGGGGGGGGGGGGGGGTTGGGGGGGGGGGGGGGGGGGGGGGGGGGGGGGGGTGGGGGGGTTGGGGGGGGGTGGTGGGGGGGGGGGGGGGGGGGGGGGGGGGGGGGGGGGGGGGGGGGGGTGGGTGGGGGGGGGGGGGGGGGGGGGGTGGGGGGGGGTGGGGGTGGGGGGGGGGGGGGGGGGGGGGGGGGGGGTGGGGGGGGGGGGGGGGGGGGGGGGGGGGGGGGGGGGTTGGGGGGTGGGGGGGGGGGGGTTTTGGGGGGGGGGGGGGGGGGGGGTGGGGGGGGGGGGGGGGGGGGGGGGGGTGTGGGGGGGGGGGGGGGGGGGGGGGGGGGGGGGGGGGGGGGGGGGGGGGGGGGGGGGGGGGGGGGGGGGGGGGGGGGGGGGGGGGGGGGGGGGGGGGGGGGGGGGGGGGGGGGGGGGGGGGGGGGGGGGGGGGGGGGGGGGGGGGGGGGGGGGGGGGGGGGGGGGGGGGGGGGGGGGGGGGGGGGGGGGGGGGGGGGGGGGGGGGGGGGGGGGGGGGGGGGGGGGGGGGGGGGGGGGGGGGGGGGGGGGGGGGGGGGGGGGGGGGGGGGGGGGGGGGGGGGGGGGGGGGGGGGGGGGGGGGGGGGGGGGAAATGTGAGTCTGGAAGTGCAATAGAATAGCCAGGAAATGTTAGTTTGGAAGCGGAATAGAAACATGCAACCTGAGATTAGTTGAAGGTGAATGGAAAATTCATATAGACTTTCAGTAAACGAAAATGGTTATACTAAAATTCTGGCAGGCAGTGTACATTAGCCCTACACCAAACACAATGTTCTTAGCAGTGTACTGGATTCCAGATGAGTTGATTATTTGATTTGGTCAATGTATACGTGTGAGTGTGTGTATGGAGCTGACATTGACCCCCTTAGAGAAATGCTGGGACATAAAGAACAGGAGAATGAGACAGACAATATGCAAAGCTCCTTCTAATCTATAATTTTGCACCCAGTAAAAAGAGGTGTAGAACATGCGTGGAAGAAATAGCTGAGGTTTTAGCAGAAGACTTATTTAGTGGAAGTATGGTGATTGTTTTTGCTAGATAGAGGGTAAGAACATATGAATGTGAGGGAAAAAATAGGTTATAATTAAGGTTGGCACAAAAATAAGTTGTATTGGCCTTGTTCAAATTACACATTTATTGGGCCTTGGTTTGACTGGGCAGGTTTCAGTTGAGTTAGGACTCTGGTATACTATGATTGGAAGTGTGATTGGAAGATTGAGGTTATGTGGAGACATGTATTAGTGATTTGGGGGGGGGGCAGAATTAGGGTAGTATATACATTTAACCAGGGTATTTCAACTTTAGTGTAATGGAATTAGTCTGGAATTGCAGGACAGATGTACTCTTTTCAAGAAACAGTAGAGCTTAGAATGTCTGGTAGGAAGGAAGATGGTAAAACTGGGTCCTTCCTAACAATTCATAGAGCATATTTAAATTTATGCAGATAATTGCTTTAGTCTTACAAGATTTGTTTCAGTGGGTGATCAATAATAAAAAAGATAAATAAAACTTTATCCAGAAATAACTCCATGTGTCATTCTTTGTTCTTGGGGTCCGACACTCAACAATTTTAAGATGCATGGACTTTAACTGCCAGAATCTCCAGCTTGAGGAATTCTGAGTATTGAAGTCCTTATATCTGAAAGTTGCTGAGGTGGAAAAACACTGCACTAGACAGAAAACAACAGTCTCCAGGAAGATGCTAAAGCCACCTTAGTATTATGGTCTTGATGATCTCACAATTCTAAATTTTAGCAAACGCCTGCTCACTGGCTCTTGATATATGGAACAGAGTCAATTGTGATGAATAATGGATAGAAGGAAAATAATCTGGCCTTGATTTTGCTTTTTTGTATTTCAGAAATATTCTAGATTGTGACAATCCCGACAGATGCTGTGCATAACCAGGTGCTTCCAGTCCTCAAAGAAAGATTTTTATTCCATATGGTATAGTTCCCTCCTGAGGGATTCAGTTTCTGTGAATGGTATGCTCATGGCAATAAGCCTGCTTTAGAAGCAGAGGCTTATTGCAAGAAGAGAACCCAGGGTGACATTCAAGAAACTGGCTTCTTCCATGAAAACAGTCTGGGATTTGGTGTTGCAGGAGTAGAATAGATTTGAACAAAATTTTATATTGTAACAAAGCTTACGGTGCAATTTGATTCTATGGAAACAATATTTTTTTTATTTAGTAGGTCAATTAGATGTTCAGATATTTAAGTGAATAATGGAAATTGTTTTTCTTTATTAATTGTTGAAGCCCAGGATTTTCTATATTAATTCTACATGTCTGAATATCCCTTGCTGTTTGGCAGGGTCCATTTATATTGCATGTTGTAAAATCCATTATCCCAGGAAGTTTACCACAATAAGGTCAAACACATATTTTTCCAATTTTCAGTAGAGGTGATATTACAATAATCTTTAGATGTGGACTCATGGTCTGGACAAGAAAATGAAAATATCTGGATGTCCCAAAGATGCTTTTTTCAAGAGGCAACTGGACTTTGTTTTTCTTTGAAGATGTTGTTGCTTCTTATCTAAAAAGCTCCTTGGACAAAAAGTGAAAAATCTTCAAAGAAAAAACCAGAAAGTCCAGTTGCCTCTTGAAAAAAGCACCTTTGGGACAACCATGACCTGGATGACTGGGAATCTTCAGAGACAAAATATCTGGATATTTAGGAAACATATTTTATAAAAAGTCCAAAAAGTCACAAAAATATCCATTCATGATATTGTAAAAGCAGCATATAGTCTTCAAGAATCACTGGGTATTATAAATGTGTTTATAAATCTGCCCTCATTGATGTGCATCAAATTTTAAACTCTGTGAGTCCAACACTGAAAGCAACAGCTTCCTGTAATTATTCCAACCAATTTATGGAAAGGGCAAGAAGCATGAGATACCAGTTGTCCACCATAATGTTTTTGGGAGACCAACAGCAATGAACAGGTGCTGTGTATCCTTTGTTGGAAAAAATATCAAAGCTGCAGGGGAAACCAGCTAAATACTGATTTCAAGTTCCTGTCCTGGAAGCTTAGTGCTGCTTCCTTCTTAGACTCAGAAGTCTGTAAAAAGAAGATTAATAAAGATGCAGTATCTTTTTCTGTGAAAAGGGCTTGTACTGAAAACTAATGATTTGTAGGTGCCAGAATTCAAGACTAAGTAGAAATTTGTATCAGGGAGTATCATCTTGAAAATAAATGTAACAATTGGACCAGAGGATTATTTATTTATTATCTATCTATCTATCTATCTATCTATCTATCTATCCATCCATCCATCCATCCATCCATCTATCTATCTATCTATCCATCCATCCATCCATCCATCCATCCATCCATCTCACACAGTGACTCTGGTCCCTGTACATAATAAAATAATCCAAGTACATTAAAATTCAATCAAATTAACTTAAAAACTGAAAACAAAATGAGGAAAAATTACATAAGAGAGTGTATGCCAATTAACTATCAAATAACTAGAAGGTGTCATAGTAAGAATACATATTTTTAACCAGAGAGAGAGAGATTGAGAAAAAAAATAGGCTTTTCGGCCTTTTGGCTAAGATCAAGTATTGAGAAAAAAAATAGTACAGTAAACAAAAAAACAATGTACATCTAAAGATAATTGCTCATTTTACGCAGGTTTTGCTTATTTTCTAGACCAGCGTTTAGGCTAGACTCTAGGCCTTGCTGGAGAATTTGGGAGTTGAATTCCACACAAACTGCAAAATTGAGAAACAAATTTGTTTTGACTGTTACTTTTTTCTCTCAGAACACTGTGGACGAGGTCACATTTTGCTACTTGAAATCAAACAAAAAGTGATTCGCTTGTCACTTGATCCTCTTCTTAGCCAATTTAAGTAAAATGCATAGAAGCATTTTGAGTATTTCAGGTGAATAAATATTTTTCTCAGAGTAAAAATACAGTAATAGAAACCTAAATAACTACACCATGTTACCTTTTTATAAAGCCCCAATTCTCTGTCTGAGACAACCACTTTGCTATGCCTAAAGGCTGAAAATATTCCTATTTTTATTTTTTTTAAATTGATGACAATCTTTTAGAAGATTGCATTCTTAGATTATATATTTTCACCAATTATTTCAATTAAAAAATATTGAAAAATATAGAAGAGTTGGAGAAGGATTGATAACTGACAATAATTAAATTTTTGTGGTAGTATTCTCTAATAATTTTCTATGGATAGCTATATGTTGTGACTGAAAGGATCGATCCTGCCGTGAGTTTTGATTCTGATGACTCTGAGGATGAAAGGCTGGAGCCTGCTGAGAATTTGGAGTCTGAATTGTTAGAAGACACAGATGTGAGCCAGGGGGATGAGAGGTTATCACACAGACATTCTTCGCCTGAACCCTCGACCTCATTCATGCCTGCAATTGAGCCACAAAATGAGTCAGAAGAGTCGAGCGAAGAAGCTGACAGATCGTGGCTTGATGCCAGAACAAGAAGGAGGCTGAAACGTCAAGCTGTGGGGAGACATCAGGCCAGACGTTGATTTAGGGAGATTGACACACCCATCTAGGTGGTTTACGGAGGCAAACTCAGTTAGAAGGGGCGAGTCAGTAATTAGCACGTTGCCTCAAAGTGTATAAAAGAACACAGCTGTGTGGGGGAAGATTGTCAGGAACAAAGTGACTGATTGCGTGCAGAGGTTTTTCAGCAGAGGCTCGGAGCTTTGAGAATTTGTACCAGGACTGTTTTGATAAACAGGGCGTGTGGAATATAATCTTGTAGAACTCCTTTCTGTTGGATTTAAGTTTTGGAACGGCTGCTTTTGGTTTTGTGTTGTTTGAACTCTGAAGGGGGAGCCATAACATTTTTGTTCCTGACCCAAACAAACCATCTTTGAAGCAAGATGGATTCAAATCAACTGCAGCGTTTGGTAGAGCAACAACAACAACAAATAACTCAGCTTTTTGCAAAGTAACGTGACACTTCAAAATCAGGTAACACAATTGCTAAATTATGTTTCCAGCTTACCAAGCACTGCTGCTGCTTCCCCTGCCCCTCCTGTGAGGAAAAGCCCGGTATCCATGCCAGAGAAATTTTCTGGGCAAATGGACAGGTTCCCAGCATTTATGGGTCAATGCCAATTGTTTATCTCTCTGAGACCTGAAGACTTTCCAACCGACCGGGCTAAAGTAGGCTTTATGATTAGTTTATTAACTGGGCAGGCTGCCAATTGGGCTACTCCTTGTTAGTTCAAGATAGCCCATTATTGAACAATTTCAGGGTTTCCTCCAACAAATGAGGGTGATGTTTGAGGATCCCATTAAGGTACAAACTGTGGACAGACGGCTAATGGATATTAAGCAGGGGAAACGTTTATTACAGGAATATGTGGCAGAATTTCGTTTGTTGTGCATGAACTCTAATTGGAACGAACCGGCTCATATGGCTGCATTCCAGGAAGGCTTGTCTGATGCCATCAAGGATGAGCTAGTCCATGCAGAGCGGGCTTTAACTTTGGATGCATTGATAGTTCAGTGCTTACGTATTGAAGCTCGTTTACAGCAACGTGGGAGCAAACGGCCCGTTGTGGAACCACCTGTGTTTTCTCGCGCACGCATACCGCCACCGAGAGTTTTCCAACCCACGGTTCAGGCTGAGGAGCCGATGGAGATAGGCACACTCCGCCCTCGCCTAACGGCGCGAGAACGTTCGAGAAGGTTCCAGGAAGGCTTGTGCCTTTACTGCAGGGGTCCGGGACATTTTGCAAATTCCTGCACTCGGAGAGGGACTCGCAGACCTGTGCCCGAAACCACTCCTGGCCCATCGGGAAACGGGGTAGGCCTGACCTCAGGGAAACCCTAGGTCGGGCACATTCTACACCCCCACCCCAAATTGCCGAAGTAAATCCTGGCCCTCCTCGGCATGTACTTTTGGACACTCGTATATTTCTGCAGTCCCAGAAGGAGGGAATTCCCGCCGTTGTGCTGGTGGATTCAGGGGCTACAACCAGCTTTATGGACTGTGCTTTTGTTGAACATTTTGGAATTCCTTTGATTCCTGTGAATCCCCCATTAAGGTGGAAACTGTAGATGGGCGAGAACTCAAGTCGGGACCCATTCGCTTAGCAACTCAGCCAGTGCGTATGGTCATTGGGGATCATGAGGAGGCGATCAGTTTTTATGTCACCTCGAACCTCCATCTCCCTTTGGTGCTCGGAGTATCCTGGCTACGTTTGCATGATCCATTGGTGGCTTGGGCGCAGAACGCCATTTCGTTTCCAAGCCTACAATGTGTGGACCACCTGAGGCATGTCTGCGCCGGCCAAGATATCGCCGCTCCTGCTGTCTCCATTCCTTCAGAGCTGTCAGACTTTTCCGATGTTTTCAGCGAACAGGAGGCAGACCGATTACCGCCACATCGTACCTATGATTGTCCTGTGGACCTGATACCGGGCGCTCCATTGCCCAAGGGGAGGTTATATTCTATGTCAGAGCCCGAATTGGTTGCACTCCAGAGTTTTTAGATAAAAACTTAGCTCGGGGATTTATTCGACCCTCCTCGTCCCCTCTTTCGGCGCCCGTTCTTTTTTTTTTTTAAACAAGTTTTATTAATTTCAAAAACAAACAAATCATCATCAACCATTACATATTTGAACCTTTTTCCATTATAAATTTTACAAGTCAGATAAAACCTTATCTTATACAATACAATTCTATTTTAAACCATTTCTAAATGAACATAAAAACATCTCTTGTCCTCTATTTCTTTCTGACTTGATTATCGTCTTTTCTTTCTATACTTCTAAAAGGTTTCACCAATACTTCTCAAAAACATAAACAGACACAAACAAACATATAAAAAATCTTTTAGTAAAGTAACTTGGCCCCCGGTACCTCTCTTTATATGGGCTTTAATTATATTCATGCTCATCTTACAGATCATTACCTATTTTATTTACCATTCTGTATCTTGTATATATACTTCTCCACACATTTCACTCTTCATAATTCTATCTTATTCAATCCATCTTAATTTAAATCATTATATTTGTATCTTTTGCCCATCCTTTATTATCACTCTATCTCATTCCTTATACTGAAAAAAAAGAATTTCTCCTGAAATCTCTAATCAGAGTATGATGCCTTTCTATCCTCTCCCTAAATATTAGATTAACATTTAAAATGACACCTAATATCCAATCTGATTCTGCTTGGTACATTCTATCAATTAATTTTTACTTTTAATAACAATAAAAACAGAGTAATAAATCAGAAATGTTTAAATACATAGTATCCTCCTAAATACATAGTTAAATAATAAATCTAAATAATAAATCTTATAACATTCTAATTGCCTTTCCCTTCAATATTTTATTACATTTTAAAAATCAATCATTATTAAACATTTCAACATTTTAACTTCTTATTAACTCTTAAACCATTCTAATTTTCTATTTCTAATACAAATATTACAATACCATCTTATGTACCTTGCAAAATCTTTTTTAAGAAAATTTATACTTTACCCTTTATCCCTGAAAAAGATTCCTCTTTTCCCATCCAATTTTAAAACTTTGTGGCTTTTCTCCGCCTTTCCCCTTTCTTTCCTCCCCCACCCGATCTTCCTACCCCCTTCTTCTAACCTCTGTCTTGCTGGCATCCCTTCTCTGTTGTATTCCCTTTTTCTCTTGTTTACTATCATTATATTTATTTTGCATCATATTTTTCTCTTTCTTAAATGTTTTTATAGATCTTAAGTCCTTCATTTTCCTCGCTTTCTTCCTTCCTTCTTCCTTAGGTAAATTTTGGGATTCATTAAAGATGGTGTCTTCGTCTTCTTGTTGTAATTCCATCTGTTGCATTGTCTGTTCATAGTTAACCAGCGCCATTTCTAAAAATAGAAAAGCTTTTTCCATACCATCTTTACAGGCTGCTTTTGTTTGCTCATATTCATCCCTCAGTTCCTCAAGGGAGAAAGCCATTATAAATCTTTTCTTTTCTTTTTTCCCTCTTTCTTCTTACTCCAACCAAAATATTCCAAAAGAAAAGTAAGACAATCCCAAAGTCCACAATCCTCAATCAAGCCAAGCCAAGCCAAAATTCCCACTTTCTCTTCCAGGGGTAGTATCAGACAAAGGAAAAAAAAAAATCCAAATCTGTGTTTTGAAGCCTTATTAAAAAAAAAAAATTCTGTCTCCAAATCCTTAAGGCATCTCCTCCAACAAAATCCAGCCAGATAGATATATTTTTTGTCCTCTCCCTTCCGACTTATCCCATAAAGCTAGTTTTACCTGAAAAAAAAAACAGGTTTCTCAATATCCGTTTGTTAATTCCGTCGGAGGGAGAGTAAACTTTCCTTTCAGCACCTCAGAATTGCCGCTTACTTTCTCTTATGGAAAGAATCATCCAAAAAGCCATCACTTCCAGGAATTAAATTAAATATATCTCAGAGTCCTGGATCGACCAAGAAGACTTTCACTTTTAAAAACTTTCTCCTCTTCCTCCAGCGCATACTTGCCCAGCTGCCGGCTTCTTTGTGGCGGCCATTACAGACCGCCGCTACGCCTGTCTTGGTAAAAGGAGGTTCTGCCGGCCAGGGAGGGGGTCTGCAATACCCCCAAACCCTTTTCCCGGATCCCCTACCTTCAGCTGCCCCTGCAGGGCAGCCTTGCTCCGCACCCTTCGGATCGGAGCCCCAAAACGGCTAGCGGCGGGGATCGCGCAGCTTCGCGAATCCCTACCGCTCGCAAAGCCGACACACCGGAAACTCAGCGCCCGTTCTTTTTGTTAAGAAGAAGTCGGGAGAACTTCGTCTCTGTTGTGATTATCGATGCCTGAACTCTATCACCGTGAGGAATAGCTATCCCTTGCCGCTCATTCCAGAATTGATGGAGCGGTTGCGGGAGGCTACTATCTTCACTAAACTAGATCTGCGTGGGGCCTACAACCTGGTTCGGATGCGCAAAGGGGACGAGTGGAAGACGGCGTTTGGCACTCGTTATGGTCATTTCGAGTACACCGTCATGCCAATTGGTCTGACTAACGCTCCTGCTGTATTCCAGCACCTAATGAACGATATTTTTCGGGACATGCTGGATAGGTTTGTCGTGGTATATTTGGACGACATTTTAATTTACTCCCGGTCCAGAGATCACCACCTTCAGCAGGTTCGTCAAGTGCTTCAGTGTCTTCGGGAGCATAAACTCTACGCGAAACTGGAGAAGTGTTTCTTTTTCAGTCGTCGATAGAGTTTTTGGGGCACATCGTTTCTCCCGAGGGCATTGCTATGGACCCTAATAAGGTTGAAGCATTATGTAGTTGGGAAGCCCCTCGTCGAGTCAAGGACGTACAACGTCTGTTGGGATTCGCCAACTACTATCGGACTTTTATCCCGGACTTTGCTAAAGTAATGGACCCCATAACTCACCTCCTCCGTAAGAAGGTCCCGTTTGTGTGGGGGCCCCCGCAACAACAGGCTTTTGACATTCTAAAGAAAGCGTTTGTAGCTGAGCCGATATTGAGGCATCCTGATCCGAATCGTCCATTTGTGGTTGAGACCGATGCCTCTAATGTCGCTATCGGAGCGGTACTGTTACAAGCTTCAAAAGATGGCGTGCCCCTTTTCCCATGCGCATACTATTCTAGGAAGGTCACAGCTTCAGAGCGCAACTACACCATCTGGGAAAAGGAGTTGTTGGCCATTAAGGCTGCCTTTGAGACCTGGAGACATCATTTAGAGGGGGCTCGGCACAAGGTAGAGGTTCGGACGGATCATCGAAACTTGGAACATTTGACCACAGCTAAGAAATTGAACCAACGCCAGATTCGGTGGTCGTTGTTTTTTGCCAGGTTCAATTTCTCCGTTACTTATGTTCCAAGTGGACAGAATCGGAGAGCTGACGCGTTGTCTCGGAAGCCCGAGTATATCGGTCCTGAGGATCCTCTTCCTCTACGAATTGTGTTACCAACATAATCCTTGGCCGTACTGCAAGATCCTGTAGACTTGCGGGCTCGCATACGAGAGGCGCAACGATTAGACCCGTGGACGCAGCAGAGAAAGGAAGAAGTTGGACCTGATTCCCCATGGTCCTTTGAAGAGGGTTTGTTACGACATCGAGACTTGTTGTATGTACCCAACAGGACACTTAGAGCCCTCATCATGACACAATGTCATGACAATCCAGCTGCTGGTCATTTTGGTTTTCACAAAACCCTGCACTTGGTCACCCGGACTTTTTGGTGGCCTCGGGTTCGACACGATGTGTCTTCTTATGTCGCTTCTTGTATACAGTGTCGATGCAAAGCGGCATCGGGTGCGCCTCCTGGACTTCTTCAACCACTGCCGACTCCGAGTAGACCATGGGGAGCGATCTCCATGGACTTTCTAATGCACTTACCCCTTTCGTCGGGTTGTACGACAGTGCTAGTGGTGGTTGACATGCTCACTAAGATGGCCCATTTCATCCCGTGTAGAAGATTACCCTCGGCTCATGTTACTGCCCGGCTTTTCATACAACACGTGTTCCGTTTACATGGCTTACCGGATAGAGTTGTTTCGGATCGCGGTGTTCAGTTCACCGCTCAATTCTGGAAAAGCCTAATGAACGCTCTACGAGTACAAGTATGTTTAGCGTCGGCACATCATCCGGAAACCGATGGCGGGACTGAGAAGGTCATTGGCATCCTCGCCCAATACCTCAGATGTTTTGTCAATCAACGACAGAATGACTGGGTGACCTATCTTCCATTGGCAGAGTTTGTCTTTAATAATTCTTGGCACACCTCCACCCACATGACAACTTTTTATGCCAATGTGGGTTATCATCCAAGGTTTTTCCCCCTATCCATCGCAGATTCTCCAGTTCCGGGGGCACTAGATTTTTTGTCGGAGTTATATGTGGTGCATCAATTGATTTCTAGACAATTAGAACGAGCGAAAGCTGATTATAAGCGTTTCGCCGATCGTTCGCGTCGGGCGACGCCTCCATTGGCTGTGGGAGACAAAGTGTGGTTGTCAACGAAACATCTTCGGGTCGATCGTCCGATTAGGAAATTGGATCGTCGTTTTATTGGTCCCTTTCCTATCGAGGCAGTTATTAATCCGGTGGCTTATAGACTTACTTTACCGCGCTCCATGCGCATTCACCCTGTTTTTCATCGCTCCCTGTTAATACCTGACACTCCATCGTGTAATCTTCGTTCTCCAGAAGATACCGGTTCTCCATCCAGGCGCAGCACTGAACCTATTACGGATACTACAGTGATCGGAATTTATGATTCCAGATGGTTAAAGGGACGATTCCAGTACTTTGTGGGAAAACTGGACAATGAAACAGAAATTCGCTCTTGGCAGGATGTATCCAAGGTGCATGCCCCAGATCTTATTCGCACATATCACACACAATTTCCGTCAAAACCACATCCTGATCGTCAGACTCGGGGGAAGGGCCCTGCGGTGAGGGATAGTGTTGTGACTGAAAGGCTCGGTCCTGCTGTGAGTTTTGATTCTGATGACTCTGAGGATGAAAGGCTGGAGCCTGCTGAGAATTTGGAGTCTGAATTGTTAGAAGACACAGATGTGAGCCAGGGGATGAGAGGTTATCACACAGACATTCTTCGCCTGAACCCTCGACCTCATTCATGCCTGCAATTGAGCCACAAAATGAGTCAGAAGAGTCGAGCGAAGAAGCTGACAGATCGTGGCTTGATGCCAGAACAAGAAGGAGGCTGAAACGTCAAGCTGTGGGAGACATCAGGCCAGGCGTTGATTTAGGGAGATTGACACGCCCATCTAGGTGGTTTACGGAGGCAAACTCAGTTAGAAGGGGCGAGTCAGTAATTAGCACGTTGCCTCAAAGTGTATAAAAGAACACAGCTGTGTGGGGGAAGATTGTCAGGAACAAAGTGACTGATTACGTGCAAAGGTTTTTCAGCAGAGGCTCGGAGCTTTGAGAATTTGTACCAGGACTGTTTTGATAAACAGGGCGTGTGGAATATAATCTTGTAGAACTCCTTTCTGTTGGATTTAAGTTTTGGAACGGCTGCTTTTGGTTTTGTGTTGTTTGAACTCTGAAGGGAGAGCCATAACATTTATATATTGAAAATTCTGGGAGCTGAAGTCAAAATGTAAGGGATACCAGGATAGGAAACAGAATGTAACATGTCTTTCTAAGTGTACACCTTAGCAGGAAAATATCTTGGATATTTGTGCCATAAAGGAACTAATAACAAAAAGCAGCTTAAGTTCTTTTGATGATGGGAGCTTTATTTCGAGTTGTTCGCAACTGCACATAGGCATCACTGCATAGCTATGCTGCGAAGGGGTTGATAGGTAAGGGTAGGTTGCAGATTGCTGCAGATGGGCTGACATGCACACCTCTCAAATCCCAGTAACACATTGTGCAGAGGTGTGCATCCTGCATGCTTATTGGTTAATCGGAGTTCAGTGCTTTGCTGTTTGAGTGACCCCTAAACAAGAATGTTACAGTTGCAGAAATAAAAATGAAACTTGTGCAACTATCCCAAGTAATACTATTGCTAAATTTGCAGATGATACAACAGTGGTGGGACTTATCTCAGGTGGGGGGATGAGTCTGCCTACCAAGATGAGGTGGACCAGTTGCTTTCATGGTGTGGAGACAATAACTTGGTCCTCAACACCAATAAGACCAAGGAGCTTATAGTGGATTATATAGAAGGAACAGATCAGACCAGTCCTCGCTTATCAATGGATACTGAGTGGAGCAAGTGGCCATTTTTAAGTATCTGGGTGTTACCCTAAAAGAGGACTTGACCTGGGGTGTCCACATTGCAGCCCTGGTCAAAAGAGCCCAGCAGAGATTATACTACCTGAGGCTTCTCAGAAAACAACAACTGAATGAAAAACTGCTGGTGACCTTCTACCGTTGCACCATAGAGAGCATTTTAACATACTGCACCTCTGTATAGTTTGCCAATTGCACAGTGGCAGATAGGAGAGCACTCCAGAGGGTTAATGTCATTGCCCAGAAGATCATTGGTTGCCCTCTCCTCTCTTTGGAAGAGCTTTATAGCTCCTCCTGCCTAAGAAAGTTCAAAACATTCCCAAAGATCCATCTCATCCTGAGAACCCCCCCTTTTTTTGAACTATTACCATCTGTCAGATGGTACAGAATAATAAAAACAAGGACAAATAGGCTGAAAAGCAGCTTCTATCCCAAGGCAGTAGCTCTTTTGAATTCTGCTGTATTGGTGCAGTGTCGGGGGTTTTCGGTTCAATGTGTGGTGGGTGAAGGAAGTGTGTTTGTGTTTATTTTCATGGTCATGGTCATGATGTGCACTGAAGATGGCATTTGATTTCATTGTATGAGGTGCAATGACAATAAAGTAAACTAAAAAACTAAATGACAGACATTCCCTGATGTGTGGTGATGAAGTCTAATTCAGGCTTAAGTCACTAAAATAATTTTTTCTTCCCAACTCATGGTAATAAATACCTTATTCTGACCAACCACAGAGGATTGATAGCCTTTTAGATATCTGAAAACTGGCCTCATGTCCTTCAGAAAATTTGTTCTCCAGGCTAAATAGTGCTATTAACTTTTCCACATATGATTTTATATCCATGCTTCATATCTTTTTGGTTAGACTCTTCTGAGAATCCTCTAATTTGTTAGTGTCCTTTCTAAAATGCAGTGCCCCAAATTGGATGCAGTATTGTAGGAATGCCTTGAGTAAAGGAGAGAAAAAGGAATGATAATTTTTCTTATCTTGAGATTATATTCTTGCTGATGCAATATAGAATTATATATATGGTTCTTCTGCAGCTACATCACATTGTTGGCTCATGTTAATCTTGTGATCTCTCAAGATACCTATATCCTTCAGCCTGCATTATTCTTATCCTATATTCATGCCTTGGACTTTTCTACCCAAATATAGGAGTTTATGTTTGATCCCATTGAAATATCCCAGAGACAAGGTTTACCTGATTGCTCCAGCTTGTTAGGATTATCCTGGATCTTGATACTATCACTTGTAATTTTTCTTCTGAAAAAAATTGATAGTATTTGCCTTTTGCTCCAGCTTGTTAGGATCCTCCTGAGTCTTGATACTATCACTTGTAATTTTTCTTCTGAAAAAAATTGATAGTATTTTAAATTCCTCATTCAACCCAATTATAAAAGTTAGACATCACATAAAAAGCCTTGCAGTATTTCACTCAACATTTTCAGCTTGATATACAGCTATTAGCCTACAATTATTGTTCAATCAGCTCCATATCCATTTAATCCATATTTTGCATCTACTCTACTGTTAAGACTATGTCTGCCATATTTCTGAAATCAACTGAACTGATCAGTCTATCGGAAAAGGATACGCAGGCTAGTTTAGCATGGTTATTTTTTCTTGATCAATGCATCCTGGACTAGTTCTTGGTGAAGAAACTTCTTTTGATAAAACCATGCTGGAACAACTATTATTTTAAAAGCTATTCCCTCAGTCTGAGTGAGACAACACTCCTAAATGCTATAATTTTCTAGCAGAACATGAACAATTTTTTTCTGATCTGTATGGTTAGCTTTTGCTGATGTTTTGCTTTTTCTTTAGGTGCCTCAAACTCTACACTAAAAGGACTTTCTCCTTTTTCCTTGTTAAAAGTAACTGGAATTATGCCAACTGTGAAGTCTTTATAAATTGGAGGTACTTCTGATTAAAAGATACATCTTGATTTAAGGGACAGCTTGGGCACTGAAAATGTAATATATGGCTATCAAGAACCCCACTGATTGCTAATAATTTAATTCCTATAACAGACTAGGAAAAACCTTATTACCTGGCAGCTGGTATTCATTCATCCTCTCCACAAAATAAATAGCCGATTGTGCTGCTAATGATAAAAAACTGGACAGCAATGGCCTTAATTTTGTGTTTTAAAATGTAATATACTGTGTTAATACCGGGTCTCTCATGTTAATCCTACTCAATGGCTATTTCTTCTCGTCGTAGCAGCCCCATTTAAGTAAACGATATTGTTACATTTATTTAAAGCTTTACTTGTGAGCTGAGAAGTTTTAGTGCTATGGGGCTTAAAGAACAATAAGGATATATTGGAGATATTGCATTCAGCCTGTGCCTAGATGCTTTAAGGTTAAACCCTGGTTTTCTTATTGCATGTGTTAAAAACAAAGAAATACAGCAGCAAAAAGTTTACGTTCTGTTTCATACTATTCTGGCACCAATTTAATCCACGTGTCCTGCATTTGGGGATTTCCTTTTTAAAGCAACAATAATAACATTTCAATGAAGTTTTGGTGAATGAAGCTGATGCTGCTAATAGGGAATATAACTGCAGATTATTCATCAACATCATCAAAGTAATCTTTGCTAAGCATCCATTTAGCTACTTTTATACAAGGATTTTTAGAAAGTATTTTCTATCCAAATATAGGACTTTGCATCCGATCCTGTTGCAACGTATCTTCCTGGTTTCTAGCTAAATTGATGAAAAGTTTGGGGGTCAAATTCAGTGGAATGTTCTCCTGTCTTAGTTCTTTTGGAATGAACGGGAACTGGCATTCATTTCATATGATCACTTCAAGGTGTTGATTACCACCTTCACAGCCCTTCATGGCATGAAGGGTTATCTGAAGCACAATCTCATTCCAATGGGATTGGCCACTCCATCTGTGCCGGCAGAGGGGGCTTGGTGTAACATTCAAGGATTTTTGGCTGATGAGTCCAGGAAAAGAGCCTTTTCTGCTATTGTTCCTGCCCACTGGAACATCATATCTCTAAGATAAAATTTGCACACATCCTTTTGACCTTCTGTAAGGCCTGAAGACCTAGCCCTGGCAGTTGGCCTGGTGCCCAAGTGGGGGTGAACCGTTCTGAAGTGTCTATTAGATTTGGCGGCTCCTTGTATTCTTTGTGTTCCCTCCTTCATTCCTTTAATGGTATTTATTATTGTTATTTTTTTTAAAGTGCACTAATGTTAATGTTTGTAAGCTACCCAAAATCATCTCTGACAAAATAGATGGCAAGCAAATATAAATGAATGAATGAATAACAGACTTGAACACAGAGCCATTGTCCTATACTTGTTAAAAATGTCAATGTAGAAACATACAACCAGGACCAGAATGGAAGAAGAATCTCTTAAAATATTAGGAGTAAAGATAATAGGCAAGTTAAACTTTGTTCATCTTGATATATATATATATATATGGTACTTTCTTCTGACGGAAAGTACTGTATACTTCTTCCGACTTAGCATTTTCTTTCAAAGAGCTTCCTCCAGAAAAAAAATAGACATTTTTCTTTCTTCTTTCTTATTACCATGGAACCATAAGATTTAGAGTTGCAGCCAGGGGTGGGATTCAAATTTTTAACAATCGGTTCTGTGGGCATGGCTTAGGTGGTGGGCGTAGCTTGGTGGTCATGTGACTGTCACACACCCCGACCCCAAAACCAAACAAGCTGACACACGCCAAGAACACAGACCCAGACCCCAAACTCAAAGCCAGACTAAACCCCAGAATGCTACATCACGGCCACCCGCTCAGAATATCACATCAGAAAACTCAGGAAATTACATGACAAGAACTCAAGAAGTTGCAACACAGCAAATGACCCAGGATATCACAGCACAATACCAAGGATACCACAGCAATAAATCTCACAAGGTCATCACACAACCCATTACCCAACACCCATTACAACACAGGAGGCTAATGGAAAAGAGATCAAAACACAAATGACCCAAGAGATTACAACGCAGGACCCAGGATACCACAACAAAAGAACTCGCAAGCCCATCACACAATCCATTACCCAAGCCGTTAAAACATGAGAGGCTAATGGAAAAAGATCACTACAAAACAAACAACCCAGGAGATTACAGCACAAGATCCAGGATATCTCCACAACATAACTCACAAGGCCATCACACAGCCCATTATACCAACATCAACTCCATCAACCAATCAAGAGGCAGCAGCGCAGCCAAACAGCCCAGCACACCAGCCCCCACCACCAGTATTTATAGAGAGACGGCAGCTCCGATCACACACTGCTTGCACTGGCAAAAAGCCGAAAGCACCAGCCTGAGAATGGCAAGTGGGACCTCGCCGAAACGTCACCAAGATATTCTTAATCTTACATGGGAAAAGACCTGAACACACCTAGACCTACACACATACATACATACATACATACATACATACATACATACATACATATATAAATATATATTCGTACTACAATCTTATTTATTTCTTTTGAAACATTTAATCTTTTTAAAAGAAAAAAATACTATGCAAACATGCTGAGGCATGTATCCAGCCCCTTTTTGGGACAAATAATGTAAACCTGACTCATTTATGCATTCCAGGAAGTACATGAGATTTTGTATAAGTATGAACAGAAAGAGTATTAGAATCCAGGAAGGAGGTGGTTCCAATAATTATTTCTGGTTAAAGATGGGAAAGTAATAGTAGAAGGGGTGAAAAAAAGATGGTCCAGGAAGTTGAGAGGCAGTCATTTGATTTTACCTTAAAAACAGAGTAGAGAAGTTTTATAGTAATAATACATAATAATATACAGCAGGAAAGAATTAGGTAATATGAAGGGCAAACATAAAGCATCTGCACTATGAACAGACTCATGAGCACAGTAAGTTGTACAAACAGAATTTAAGATTAAAAAGAGGCTTAAGAGAAAAATGAGAAACTGCATTTTTGTGTTCATCCAGGCGGGTGCTTATTCTTCTAAAAATGATCTAGGGGATATGCCTTGGT
Source organism: Notechis scutatus (assembly GCF_049901735.1). Classification (NCBI taxonomy): domain Eukaryota; kingdom Metazoa; phylum Chordata; class Lepidosauria; order Squamata; family Elapidae; genus Notechis; species Notechis scutatus. The sequence continues at coordinate 78,207,888 of NC_142013.1, read as the reverse complement.
TTCCAGGTCAATTTTAAGTTGCTAAGGATGGCTGCTATTTTTCTGTCTGTTTTGAAGGCAGTCCTGATGTGATGCCTGTGTAGTACCTTACTAATTTTGTCTGTAGTACCTCTTATGTAGGGCAGGACAGCTGTTCCATAGGTCTGTTCATCTTCTGGGTCTCTATTATGTTTCAGTGTGTTTTTGTGGATCAAGCTGGTGATTTTGCTTTTGTGGAAGCCGTTGGCTGTCAGTACTTTAGTCAGGGTGCATAGTTCAGTCTTAATGTGTGTCTTGTCTGCCAGGCGTTTGGTTCTGGTAATTAGTGTTTTAGCCACGGAGTTTATCTGTGCTGGGTGGTGGTGGGATTGGGCGTTGAGGTAGCGGTTGGTGTGGGTTTTCTTCTGGTATATGGTGTGTCCTAGTGTGCCATCTGTTTTTTTGTAGATTAGTACATCTAGGAATGGTAGTTGTTTGTTTGTTTCTGTTTCCATGGTGAACTTGATTTTGGGGTGTGCGCTGTTTAGGTGTGTTAGGAAATTGTTTAGGTTTTCTTGTCCATGGGGCCAAATCACGAATGTGTCATCGATGTATCTTAACCATAGTTTGGGTTTGAGGATGGCATTGGCCAGGGCTCTGGATTCGAATTCTGAAACCACTGTAAAAGTCTGACTCACAGACGGACACAATACAGAAGCCTGATGATGGCAGATGAGATTCTGCTGAAACGTTGCTACAACTTTAAAAGAACTACAATGACGTGGGAAAATACCCGAACCAAGCCGAACACCATATATATATATATATATATATATATATATATATATATAATACTTTCTTCTGATGGAAAGTACTGTATACTTCTTCCGACTTAGCATTTTTTTTCAAAGAGCTTCCTCCAGAAAAAAAATAGACATTTTTCTTTCTTCTTTCTTATTACCATGGAACCATAAGATTTAGAGTTGCAGGCAGGGGTGGGATTCAAATTTTTAACAATCAGTTCTGTGGGCATGGCTTAGGTGGTGGGCGTAGCTTGGTGGTCATGTGACTGTCACACACCCCGACCCCAAAACCAAACAAGCTGACACACGCCAAGAACACAGACCCAGACCCCAAACTCAAAGCCAGACTAAACCCCAGAATGCTACATCACGGCCACCCGCTCAAAATATCACATCAGAAAACTCAGGAAATTACATGACAAGAACTCAAGAAGTTGAAACACAGCAAATGACCCAGGATATCACAGCACAATACCAAGGATACCACAGCAATAAATCTCACAAGGTCATCACACAACCCATTACCCAAGCCGTTACAACACAGGAGGCTAATGGAAAAGAGATCAAAACACAAATGACCCAAGAGATTACAACGCAGGACCCAGGATACCACAACAAAAGAACTCGCAAGCCCATCACACAATCCATTACCCAAGCCGTTAAAACATGAGAGGCTAATGGAAAAAGATCACTACAAAACAAACAACCCAGGAGATTACAGCACAAGATCCAGGATATCTCCACAACATAACTCACAAGGCCATCACACAGCCCATTATACCAACATCAACTCCATCAACCAATCAAGAGGCAGCAGCGCAGCCAAACAGCCCAGCACACCAGCCCCCACCACCAGTATTTATAGAGAGACGGCAGCTCCAATCACACACTGCTTGCACTGGCACAAAGCTGAAAGCACCAGCCTGAGGATGGCAAGTGGGACGTCACCAAGATACTCTTAATCTTACATGGGAAAAGACCTGAACACACCTAGACCTACACACATACATACATACATACATACATACATACATACATACATAAATATATATTCGTACTACAATCTTATTTATTTCTTTTGAAACATTTAATCTTTTTAAAAGAAAAAAATACTATGCAAACATGCTGAGGCATGTATCCAGCCCCTTTTTGGGACAAATAATGTAAGCCTGACTCATTTATGCATTCCAGGAAGTACATGAGATTTTGTATAAGTATGAACAGAAAGAGTATTAGAATCCAGGAAGGAGGTGGTTCCAATAATTATTTCTGGTTAAAGATGGGAAAGTAATAGTAGAAGGGATGAAAAAAAGATGGTCCAGGAAGTTGAGAGGCAGTCATTTGATTTTACCTTAAAAACAGAGTAGAGAAGTTTTATAGTAATAATACATAATAATATACAGCAGGAAAGAATTAGGTAATATGAAGGGCAAACATAAAGCATCTGCACTATGAACAGACTCATGAGCACAGTAAGTTGTACAAACAGAATTTAAGATTAAAAGAGGCTTAAGAGAAAAATGAAGAGAAAGCAATTGGAAAAAAATTCTAATATTTGTTTCAAAGAATGTAAGAAGAATGGAGAAGAACTTTAGATAGGAGGAAAAGGTATACTTTGTAGATATTACAAAATTAAACAAGATGTAGTAACTGAATGGCTATGCAGAGAAAAAGAAAAGAGAATCATAACTTGAGCTTGAAAGTAAGGCTTAAGAAAAAGGGGGAAAATTCAGGAAAAGAGATTAGAAGATGAATGAGCTGAAGCAGCTGCTAATGACACAATTCAACTTCAGAAAATGGGATACCATGATGACAGAAAGAAAAAAGAGATAAAAGCAACAAATCAGCTCAGGAAATCTTATTTTAAAAAGGTGGAAGCTCAAGAATGAAAAATTTCGAAAACAAAAATAACACTTAATGGGATCAAAGGAGAGACAGCCTCCAAGCACACTTCTTAGCATAGGAGATGAGAAAGAAGGAAGACCAGGATCTGTTAACAATGACCTTAAAGGAATGATGATAAAAACAAAAAGAAAATAGCACTACTTGGTATTGGAAAATTAAAAAGTAAACATTATTTTTGATGCGATAAAGAATTGTTTTAAAGCAATCCCTAATTTTATGCAAACCTTGGCTAAAGTTAAAACCTCTCTAAAAACAATCAGCTTGGCCTACCGTCAAGGACCTCTGCCATAATCTGCACTGCAGGGAGAGAGGTACATACAGAGGAAGAGAAGTATTAGAAAAAAGAGAGAATAGTATTGCTATCTTTTCAGGTTCTAACCCAGCCCAGAACTTGCTCATTGTCTACCCATGATGTTTACAATTAATACCATTTGGCAATCTATGTTATATAGTTACGCTGATCAACTAGGTTTTTTTAAAATTGTTTTCAGAATACGGCAAAATCAATTGTCACCAATTGTGCTTGTTTTATATCAAATTCATTACCTGACTGAGAAACCAGGGAAGTTACCAAGAAGTGGCCGTGTGATTCACCTTTATTATATTTAATTTCTACCAAATCAACAGCACATACTGTAGTTCAAACATTCATTTTTGATAAATTAGAATCAACTTTCTAACAGAAAAAACTTATTCTGTATTTTTGATTTATTTTGGTAAGATGTTTCTATCATGCTGTACAGTGGTGGGATTCAAATAATTTAACAACCGGTTCTCTTAGGGTCAGGTTGGTTGTCGTGGGAGCCATGGCCCATCCCTATCCAAGGAGAGATTTAACCTGGAAATAAGGAGAAACTTTCTGACAGTGAGAACAATCAACCATTGGAACAGCTTGCCCTTGGAAGTTGTGGAAGCGCCCTCACTTGAGACTTTCAAGAAGAGATTGGACTGCAATTTGTCAGAAATGGTGTAGGGTCTCCTGCTTGGATGGGGGGTTGGACTAGATGACCTAAAAGGTCCCTTCCAACTCTGATTATCTGTTATCTATTATCTGTTATCCAGCTCTGCCACACAAGCAGGACGATCCTGGTTTTACTAAGCAAGCCAGAGGGAGTGAGGCAGAGGTGGTATTCAGCCAGTTCTGACCAGTTCTGGAGAACCAGTAGCGTTATTTTTGAATAGTTCGGTGAACTGGCAAATACCATATCTGACTGGACCCGCTCCATCTATTCTCTGCCTTCCGAGTCCCTACAACTTCTGATGGCAAGCTGTTCCACTGGTTAATTGTCTTCATTGTTAGAAAGTTTCTCCTTAATTCCAGGTTGCTTTTCGCCTTGATTAGTTTCCATCCATTGATTCTTTTCCTGCCCTTTTCTATTTGGAAATAAGTTGACCCCCCCCTCTTTATGGCAGCTTTTCAATTACTGGAATACTGCTATCATATCCCTGCCCCAGGTCCTTCTTTTCTCTAAACTAGCCAAACCCTAATCCTCAGGGGTGGGATTCTACAGTTTGCACCTATTCGCTAGAACCGGTTGTTAACATTCTAAGTAGTTCGGAGTACTGGTTGTTAGAAGAAATTACTGGCCTAATCCTGTAAGGAAGGCAGGAGGGAAACATTCTGGTGTTGCTTACAGAAACTGCCTCTCTGTTAACCCTTATTACATTCTTGGCAGGACTAGACTTCCTGTCTCAGGAACATCTCTGGAGTTTTTTTCCCCTCCTTTGCTGGTACTTTGCTTGTATGGAGTGACCATTCAAAGTTACAATGGCGCTGAAAAAAGTGACTTATGACAATTTTTCACACTTACAACTGTTGCAGCATCCCCAGTCATGAGAGGCCAGGCGAGGAGATGCATGCCTCGATGTGAGTTATATTGAGTTGGCCATGCCCAGCCAATAACATGACCACCAAGCCATGTCCACCCAGTCACATGACCACCAAGCCATGCCCACAGAACCGGTTGTTAAAAAAATTGAACCCCATCCATGCTAATCCTGCAACTATTCTTTAAATGTTTTAGTCTCCGGATCTTTAATCATCTTAGTTGCTCTTCTTTGCACTTTTCCCAAAAATTATAATAATAGTAATGTGGTGGATGGTAAATTGAATGCAGTATTCCAGATGTGGCCTTACTAAGGTTCTATACCTCTGCTTATACAGCCAAGGATTGTGTTAGGATTTTTGGCTGCTTCTGCACACTGTTGGTTCATATTTAACTCATCATTCAACTAGGATTCCAAGGTCTTTCAGTCACTGTTACTATTTTTGACCCAGGTTTCGCCTAATCTGTACTTGTGCCTTTGGTTTTTCCTGCCTGTGTAAAACCTTACTTTTCTCCACATTAAATTTCATTTTGTTGCATAATTCCTTCTATGGAATTTGCACATTCCCAGTGGGATTGAGTTGTAGCTCCTAGGTCATTTGCTTTACATCTCTTACCCCTGCCCATTGTGGACAAATACTATCCTGAGCTTGACTCCAGGTAATTTTGCCTGCTTCCAACCTTAAATGTTATTATTTTCTAAAAAAGCAGACCTTATCAAGTCCCCAAATGAAACAAGAGGATCCCAAAAGTTCCTCCAGCATATTTCTGCTTTTCTACATCATGATTATTTCTATTGTTGCTAAATTAACAAACTGTTAAGTTGACCACCTGCAGGACTTTTATTATAAGCTGAGTTATTTTTGCATGATCTTGTGATTTTACTTTAATCTCCATTGTTACCTGCTGCCACTTCCAGAAGAGGTTAATATTCTCCCAGACTTTAATCTTGTTCACCTTAAATATTTCCCGCAGAAACTCAGAGTATATGAGCTCATTAGCACATTTGAATGTTGGGTGGGCTTGGAAGGGACAGGTGAGGTATGTGTTAGTGGGGTCCTTTTAACTGTAAAACAGAAAACTTTAAGAACAAGAGAGACATTAATACTTTTTAAATACTTTTTAAAGGGGGAATATTCTGTTCTTATCAGCCATCAGGCAAAAAATGAAAAACAATAAGCTGTTTGGCTTTGTTATACAAACATACCACTTTATTATTGATTTTGGTAGCAGAAGTTGAATGGAAGAATAATTTTAAATGCCCAGTGAAACATAATGTGCAAGAAAAAAGTCGGTGGCAGTGATATAAATCAAATCTTCTGCAGATTTCAATTGTGATTTATTTTCAACATAGACTTGGATGGGTTACTATAAACTAATCCTGTTATCATTTTCCCACATTTCTCTCAAACATATGTAGACATAAAAATATGTATCTGGGAAAGGTTAATATGCTATCCCCGTATTTATTGAAGTCGTATTTTAATTTAAAAAAATGTAGCATAGAGAAAGTTACATAAAACTCCTTGTATTGAGTCAGGCAACCATATCTATGTTCTAAAAGGAAAAACAAACAAACAAAAAAACCCCAATCAATTGATTACTAGGGGAGCAACAAAGAAGTTTAGAAAATCTATGTCCTCAGCTGCCACACAGAGATCCCCTACATCTGAGAGAGATGACAGTTATGAAAAATAAATAAATAAAATAATAAGTAAGTAAGTAAGTAAGTAAGTAAGTAAATAAGTAAGTAAATGTCCAGTTCAGGTGAAACATTCCTATTTTAGGAAAGTTGTGAATAAGAAGAAAGGACAATATTCTTTTGACGGGCAAATTTCCTTTTTCTATGGTCCATCTTTCTTTTCTTATAGCAATTTTATTAAAGATTATAATTCCAATATTAAAAAATTAATACAAATTGAAAAAAGATATAAACATAAAAAAAAAGATTAGAAGATGCAGAAAAGAAAGAAAAAAAAGGAAAAAATAGAAATGGAACAGAAGGAAAATAATAATATAGTGAAGAAAAAGAAAAGAAACATATAAAGATTTTCTACCTTTATCACAACAAATATAAACAATTTTAGTAACTTATCATCTTATCTTAAAATACAACAAATTACCTCTTCTTGCCATGCCTATCTTTTATTTATAATAAATCTATAAAACATTATCATTTTGGCCCTGATATTAGCAAAAGTTCATTAAGGGATATCAGAGATAACAGCATATATGTTTTAACCTTGATCAAATCAACCAACTTTATATTCCTGCTTTTACTTCTTAGAATTTTAAATATTTAAGATTGTAATTGTAAGACTATAATATTATAATTGTACAATCTTAATCTTCAAATAATGCTATAAATCTCAATTTTATTTTTATTTTGCCTATTTTCACAAGATTCTTCAAAACTTTAACAAGTGTCTTTTGAAAATCCAATATAGGAAAATTATCTAGGTCACTCTGTTGGTTTATTGTTTGTATACCCTTTTTAGTTATTAAGACATCAGACAGTTTCTTTTGTATGTCCAGTGTAATAGCTTTTTCTCAAGACCACTGTTTTAATGTAGCCTCAGAAGGAGCAACTGTTTGGAACACCTATGAGTGATCTCAAGTCATCTCCTTGTACAGAGACATTGTTGAAGAATTGGTGTATTTGTCAGCTCTACATTCCACCACAGTTGTTGGTTTCACTTTTCAGAGATTCTTCGGTCTACCATTTTTTCCTCTAGAAGTCCTATAGATCATCTTTCAAAATCGATTTCAAGGGGCTGTTATCAGGATTTCTAATGCTTATAATAGGACAGAATTCAGCACAGCCTTACTTCGATTTAATTATTATTAAATTAATTTAGTGAGACGACATGAGACAGCAATGTGTAAAGCAAAATAATCTTAAAATTATTTGGGATTACTTTTCCAACTTTTTGATAGATCTGCACTTCTGGATTGCTTCCCAACTAACAAGGGAAATAAAAGTATGTGTTTTTCCTTAGTTTGTTCAGATTCCAATTGGTTGATTCCACAACTATTATACATTATGTATAAAAATTATTTATAAAAATAAGGAATACATTATTTAATTTACATCAATGGTAGAAAACAGTCATTTGGTAACATTTAAACTATTTGCATCAGAACTTTGAAAACATCTAAAATGTCAAAGTTGGATGTTTATATTTTGAAAAGAAAGAATCCAAAAATCTGGGTATGATTGAGACATCTGATATTAAAATCAGTTGTTCTTTCAGAATGAATTATTATTATTTTATAACATAAATACCACATCTTATTAAAATTGTATACAAAGCTGTACTAATAAAGCTGATTTAGTGATGGAAAGTAAAAATGTCAGTGCTATAAATACTATAACATTAAAGACTGAATGAAGTTTATGAAAACAATGATTGAAATGAAATAGCTACTATATTATATAAAGAATGCCTATGAGTTTTACTGTTTTTGTAAATCTGGAGTTGACTTAATAAGTATGTTGCCTTAATGTGGGTTTAAGACTATCTACTTTTGCTTGTATCTAGCATTTGAAATCTTTTAACTCAAGATAGGAGAGATTGAAACTGGACCCTTTAATATGCAACATATTGAATTCTACCTTTTAACCAAGACATCTATTCCCATTAAAAACACCATATTCATGACGGTGTATGGTCTAAATCCTAATTATTTTTTTAAAGCAAGAAATCAATTTTCCCTGTATGAGTTAGCTAGATCAAAAGCAACTTTTCCAGATCAGGCTTTGCTTTAGTAAAGTTGTTTTAACTTACATGCAATAGGGCAGAATTTTATTTTACTGGTCCTGTTTCTTTTTCTTTTTAATTCTGTTATTAATCACATTCTAACTTTTCTCAATGGAAAACAGTATCCCTTTAATATATTTTTTTTGTCCTGGCCTTAAAAATCCAAACCGTCACCTAAAGGAAAACAAAATCATATCAACAGACTTGTGATATTCGTTATTTCTAATGCACACCAATAACTAGTCCATTCTCATTTCTACTAATCTGTACAGGTTGCTTTCAGTAGTTTGTCTCTTAAAGTTTTAAGGTTTCATTAAGTTGTCACATATTGCTTTCTGAAATGAAATTGTATTTCTCAGTTATGAGAATGCTCTTAAAATGGTCTCTTTTGATGTGCAACTCCTTTAAATCTCTATTAATAGGAAGAGGCTGGCTCTGACAACGGGGTACATAGTTGGTTATACTAGTCTTCCTCCCTCCTTCCCCCCCATTTTATTTTACTACAATGCATAAGTCGAATAAAGGGCTCTTTGTTATCTTTTTAAAAATTCAAGACTGAAGGAAGCTCTCTTTTTATATCATATTTTGTTTGTTCCCATAGTGGTGAGAGTAGAGTAGAAGATTATGGAATCAATTATTAACCAATCCATTATCCTCCACTTAGAGACAAACAACCTACTCTCCAATAAACAATTTGGTTTCAGAAAAAACTATCCTGTAATCTGCAACTCTTACACTGCAAAAACATATGGACTACACAACTCGATCAGGGCAAAACAATAGACACAATCTACATAGATTTCTGTAAAGCCTTTGATTCAGTGGTACACAACAAACTACTTCTAAAACTAAAATCTTATGGTATCTCTGGACATCTGCATAACTGGATAGAAGCATTCCTGTCAAACAGACAACAAATGGTCAAAATTGGGAGTGTCCTATCAAATTCTGTACCTGTCAATAGTGGTGTCCCCCAAGGCAGTGTTCTAGGACCAACTCTCTTCATACGCTACATAAATGACTTCTGTGATCATATTAAGAGCAACTGCGTTCTCTTCGCTGATGATGTAAAGCTGTTCAATACCACAGACAATACTGCTACCCTTCAAAAAGATCTTGACTATGTATCAGAATGGTCAAGCAAATGGCAACTTCAAATCTCAACAAATAAATGCTCTGTCTTACATATTGGCAAAAAAAAACCCAACAGAAAATAAAATACAAGCTGAATAGTCAAGACCTTGTTGATGATCCAAGCTCTGTAAAGGACCTTGGAATACTCATCTCTAATGACCTAAGTGCTAGAGCCCACTGTAACTACATAGCCAAAAAGGCATTAAGAGTTGTTAACCTAATCCTACGTAGCTTTTTCTCTGGTAATATCACACTACTAACTAGAGCATACAAAACATTTGCTAGACCAATACTCGAATACAACTCATCAGTCTGGAAACCACATTACGTATATGATATTAGCACAGTTGAGAAAGTCCAGAAATATTTCACAAGAAGAGTTCTCCACTCCTCTACTCGTTGTAGAATACCTTATGCCACCAGACTTGAAATTCTAGACCTAGAAAACCTTGAATTACACCGTCTTTGGTCTGATCTAAGTACGGTATATAAAATCATACATTAAAGACTTACCTGTCAATGAATACTTCAGCTTCAACCATAACAACACAAGAGCACACAATAGATACAAACTCAAGGTTAACCGCACCAAACTTGATTGCAGGAAATATGACTTCAGCAACAGAGTGGTCAATGTCTGGAATACTCTACCTGACTCTGTGGTTTCTTCCTCAAACCCCAAAAATTTTAACCTTAGACTGTCTACTATTGACCTCACCCCTTTCCTAAGAGGTCTGCAGGGGGCGTGCGCACCAACGTGCCAACCGTCCCTGTCCTATTGTTTCTTTTATTTTTCTTATATGTATCCATTTCATGTATTCATAACGATGTATATATTTATACCTATTATCTTGTAAGCGATTGACAAATAAAAATAAATAAAAAATAAATAAAAAGATACCCTCCCAATTCTTAATGGAAATTTAAATGTTTGGAAAGCTAACAAAGAAAGATTCTTCAGAAAGGTGAACTCTTATGATTTCTTTTTGTAGTTAATAGTTAGGAAGCTATCATGTTTTTACAGTCTTATGTAGTCACGAAAATGTATTTTTTCTGCTTTCTTTTAAAATCGAATTACATTGTGACATACAATAAAATATATTTTGTGCAGCTAAGAAAAAAGATGTCCCATCTCACATCTTTGACAAATAAAATCCTCCTTCTGATATAGTTTATAGCTTACACATTTCTGTCAGTCAGTCTTTTATATGTTTTTTTTTTTGGGAAAGCTTTATTATTTATTAATAGCCTTCCATGTTTTAAAAGCTTTTTTTTTTTTTGAGCAGGGAAAGAAATCATTTGCCTTTTAATCGGGTGTCAGATTTGTTTTTCAAATCTTCTAAAAGGTTATTGTTATTACATATGGACAAGTGTTTTTTTTTTTTTCAGAATCAATGTAAATTCTCTTACTGGAATAACTTACTGCAGTCCCCTGGTAGCAATATAGAAAATTTAATTTTGCCATTTTACAAAGTGGAGGGGTGGGACTTTTTCTGTATGTAAACTATTTTTATATGGAAAAGAGAAGAGGAAAAGAAAGGAAAGGAAAGAAAAATGATTTCATATATAAGCAGACTTGGTAACTGAGTAGAACACTTTTGTATATGAATTGTATGTACATGGCCTACTGGCTATCGAGGAGGATTCAAGGCACAGAAAAATGACAGAATCAGTCAGCTGTAGCATAAAATATTTTGGCAATTAAGCGCTAACTAGGCTCTGAGACCAGACTAAATGCTAATAGCAAAAGGACAACAGTTTATGAAACATTAGATATATGTACACCAATATCTAAGACATACAGGGTTTTTTTTTTTTTTTGGATATTCAAGGAAACTATAATGGAAAAGATTGGGGGAAATAAATCTGTGATCACAGTTAGTGTGTTAACATTAAGGTTCTCCCAGAGCACAATTTCAAAAATCAAATTTAACCTCCCCCCCAATATTTGCTGTATAAGTTTCATTAGAGTCTGCCTTAGTCACAAGGCTGTTGCAATTTCCACCATGTTATACAGCTGCATATTGCTGACAATTATTTTTCTAAATGTAATAAATTTGGCTTTAATCCATATGTAGATGGACCCCACTATACCAATTTAGCCCAGATCAGTAAGTGAAAAGTCTTTTGTTATTAAAAGTGCCTTAGAAGAACTGGTTAAACCACTGGTTAATTGTAGATTATATCCTGAAGATCAATATGAATTCAATATGATTTGACCAAATAATATAAGTTCAGCTCAATACTCAGCGAATGGCAGGAGTCATACCTCTGCCAATTTTGCAATAATGTATTCACAAATTGTAGAAATACCAATTGTTTGTGGTAATTTACTGATTTCTGCAGAACAGCTAATGCCAAATATAATACTGAATGCTGAGAAGGGTCTGCAGAATTTGATGATTTTGTCAAAATGATAAAAGTTTTTTCTAACATGTCAAAAATTTCTGTCTCTTTATAGGTGTATGCCACATCATAATGTGCACACAGAAGAACCAGAGCTTGTGTTACATCAATGCAATGTTGTTTCTGTTTGCTTCCTTTTGTTCCCTGGTGATGCTCCTGTGTATGCACTCTTAAACAGACCTTTATCTTCAACAGTCCAACTTTCTTAGATATCAAAAAAAAAAATAAAAAAAATACAAGGATAATAGAATGAGTTAATCCAGAGTTTTCACTTGAGAGACATACTGTACATAGCCAGTGTGGAATGAAAGCCTTTTGGGGGAACAACATGATCAATCTCTTCCTTTATTTGTTCTCCTTTAAAGCATCCTGAAAAGCACTGGATCAAACTTGGTTTCCAATTATAAAAGGAATATCACCTGAGTATGGGTGTGTAGCTGTATTTTGGAGGAATATTTTCATAGTGAAGAAGAGTATAGAGGAAAGAATTTGCAGCTGAGGACAGGGAGCAGGTGACAATAATGGAGGAATAGTTTTGGACTTCAGAGTTCAAAGCAGACAAACTGAAGAGGACAGGATCTTACCAGTTTGGAAGAAGCACTGAGAATACAGAGCCAGCCAGATGGTAAATCACCTTCTTTCTTCCTCTGTCCCCAAACTGAGAAATTGCTAAGCCAAGGCTTCAGTAGCAGTACAGAACAGCAGCTGACAGCAACAGGAGTCAACTAACCTGGTACTACATGATGGTTGCATGAAGCATTTATAGGCATATTTGGGAATTAAGTAAATGCATAGGCATAGATAGATCTCTAGCATACCTATAATACTGTGCAAAAGTCTTATGCCACCATTAACTTTGTTGTTGTCCCAAAAGTGCTTTTTCAGGAGGCAACTGGACTTTCTTGTTTTTTCTTTGAAGACATTTTGCTTCTCATCCAAGAAGCTTCTTCAGCTCTGACTGGATAGTGGGGAATGGAAGGATTTATATTCCTTGCAGACCACTGGTCATTTGCATCATTTTTTGAGAGTCGTTGAAGCACTTGGAGGTTTATCTGTGTCCTCAGGGTCACCTGAGTATTACTAATGGTTCTTGTTGTCTGCAATTTTTTCTTTTTTTCTGGAAATCCATTCATACACCCACACCATTTGAAGGGTATATATCCCAAATTGCATAGCTAAAAGTCTGTAGAGATTGGGGTCATGGTTGTCCCAAAAGTGCTTTCTCAGGAGGCAACTGGACTTTTTTGTTTTTTGTTTTAAGATGTTTTGCTTCTCATCCAGGAAGCTTCTTCAGCTTTGACTGGATGGTGGGGAATGGAAGGATTTATATTCCTTGCAGACAACTGGTCATTTACAGACTACTGGAACTATTAACACTGAAAGATTAGGACACAGGTAAACCTCCAAGTGCTTCAACAACACTCAAAAAAGTATGCAAATGTCCAGCTGGGCTTTCTATTCTTTACTGCAACACTTTACCACAATACCACATTTTTTTCACAAAGAAAAATAAGCCTTAAAATTGGGACTTGTGCTGTTAGAAAATCATTAAGGTAGGATGCATAGGTTTTCTAGATTGAGGAAAATAGTTGGCTTTGAGTGACAATAAGTGTTTGGGGTAAGGATAAAAATAAAATGTGATTTAACTTAAATTTAATTTGTGTTAAATTAATCAAATAGCAAGGTTCTTCTCTTAAAATAAACATTAACTGTCATCCCTACTATAGTAAAAGTTTTCCCATTCAAGTAATGAAGAATATTTTGTATATTAAGAAAAGATGTAAAGAATAACATAACTCATATAGCAGCATAGCATTGATAGTAGAGTCTTGAAGCGCAGGAAAAAGTTGCTGGAACAACTCATTTGCCATCGTCCTCTCACAGATTTTGTGGTAGATATATATACTATGAGTCCCTATCTCACTTTTATAAAAATAGGACTCCCTAGAGGGGATGTAATATTATCAAATATACTGATCATAATGTGGCATGCACATATTACTTATTTATTGCTAGATAGCCCCTTATTTTATTCCCATAAGGTATGAAGTAGGTTGGCCTATGAGAGAGTGACTCTCACCAAATCGCCAAACTTCCTCCAGGTGAAGTGAGTATTTGAAATGGGGTTTCTCTACCCCAAATTGTCCAAAAAATACACACATTTAACACACACACACACACACACACACACACACACGTGTGTGTGTGTGTGTGTGTGTGTTGTATATTCAATACCCATGCAAATACTATCCATAGCACTCCTCCAGAACTTTGCCTGTTCATCCATTATAATAACTGCAATACTATGACTATTAATTATAATAAATACAACAACAATATAGAGGAAGCCTTCACTTTGGACTAGGGCAGTGAAGGAGGAAGAGGAGGGAACAGGATCTTGGATAGCAAAGAGTGACTTACAAGTTAGAGAAAATAGGAGAGGCTGGATCCCAAGCTCGGATTAGATCTGGTGATGAATAATGAAGATGTGGGTAGGCAACAAAGGCACAGGACTGAGATGCACTTAATGGCTGTGTATCAGCAGAATGTGGAGGGGAGGAATATAGAGAAATGAGAACAAGAGACTCAGTAGGATGCAATTCAGGATTGGAAAGAGGAAGAAATTTAGGGAATTTGGTTGTGATGTGCCTAGAGGCTCTTCCAACTTTCTTAAAAAACAAGCAAATGGTTGGAGCCATTTTAGGTTTTTAGATTCCAGGCAATCAGAGCCGAAAAACTGGCTTTGTTAAGAAACAGCGGGCCTATGGCACCCTTTTTGGTATGTAACTAATTACTTCTAATATCGGGTTTAATTATCTTAATTTTGTGATTAACGTTATCACCCATGCTTTAATTAGCATCTTGAGGAAATTATTAGTTCCAATTTAAAATGAATAAAGCTGGGCTGTATGGGATATGTAGACGATCACATTGCAGGCACTCAGACAGCAAAGTGCAAATTAGGCATGCTCAATCATAATGAATTAAGGGAACGTTCTAGAAAAAGAAGCAGTAGAATCTCTGAGTGATATTTTATCTTCCCATAAATTAAAGAAATCATGAAGCATGGGGGAGGGAGAAAGACATTGAGAGAGTGCCTCAGGCAGTTTTCCTATATTCAAGCTGCTTTCATGTAGAGGCTGGCACAAATGATGATTTTGATGGCATCCAGAGCACTACATTTACTCATCAAGTGTGGGTCGATCAGACACAGACACCCCAAATAGCATTTTTATTGCTGGCTTCTTGCTATTCTCTGAGAGTGAAACTGCAGCATCTTCCTAATGGAGAAATACGTTGCTCCAGCCAATGAGAATTTTTGTTCAGCCAATTACAAATTAAAGTTGTGCAAATATCACGCACTCTTCTTGAAAAATGCTATACGTTATTTGCTGTTTGACTATTTCTATTCATTTTTAAAAATCTCAAGATCTCAGTTGCTATATAACAGAATTAACATACAAACGCAGTGTAGGATGAAGGAGGTTTCCAGAAGATATTATCTCTGTCTCTGTCTTTCTCTGTCTCTGTCTCTGTCTCTCTCTGTCTCTCTCTCTGTCTGTCTGTCTGTCTGTCTGTCTGTCTGTCTGTCTCTCTCTCTCTCTCTCTCTCTCACACACACACACACACACACACACACACACACACACACAGGTTTAAAGGCAACAAAGAAGAAACAGCAATGGAATTTAACTTGAATTAATTAATGCACAAGATAGAGACTTTAACAAGATTGATTAGGTATTACTTTGTATATCCTTGAATTAATTGAATAGACTGTAAATTATAAAGTGTGAACTGTCAGCACTTATTCACAAAGCTAATATATCCCTACACAACTGTCACATCGGTAGGTGATTACGTAACATGTAAAACTAGCCAATGAGTTCACATTTGTGAAGCTTAAAACAATCCTGCTTTGCTAGAAGCACACCACTGCATGGGTGAAATCAGTAATTTTTTCCAGCTATCTTGAAAAAGTGCCAGAAGATAAATTTAAGAAGATTCGTAATGTGCTTAAGTAGAGGAAGACCCATTATTTTGCAGACATTTCCTTATCTAGAGGTTTTTTGTGTGTGCCTGTGTAAGGTTAGAGAGACTGGAAAAATCCAGACAATCGCTAGATGGCAGCAAAGGATTTTCCATACAGCTTTTCTTTTTTACCATAGTGGTCCTCTGGATATTTGTCTCTCAGATGGGATTGACCTAAACTTGGGAGAAAGATCGGGCCAGCCTGGCTTTGGCCTGGTCTGCCCAATGTGAAGAGGAAAAGTGCCAGCAGTTTGGGGAAAAGCGTGAAGTAGGCCACACGGGCCCAGTCAGCCACGCGCCCCACTGCTCCCGAGGTCAATTACAACCCTGATGTGCCCTCAATGAAATTGAGTTTGACATCCCTGATCTACAATAATCATCAGTATTATCAACGCTTGCTTTGTAATTCCTTTTTGATAAGATCACTAACTAAATATCTGACAGTATGAAGTGCTGGGCTAAAGGAAAATGGTTATGTATGTGCCAAGGTCCCCCCCCCCCACACTTTTTAAAGGGAAGATAGATAATTTATCACAGGATCAAAAGCACATATGTAAAAAGGGAAAAATGCTACAATGCATTTTTGGAGAGTGCCACATAACTGTCTTGATTATAGAATATAACAAGAAAAGCAGAGAAATAGGAGTTATTGAAGATGCTGCAGGACATTGTGCTGGAAAGGGTGTTATCTGTAAATGTGTAATGGAGCTTTCTAAATCCAGAGATTCCAGGCTGTGAGACAGAGGAAGACTGAGGGAAATATCCTAGACAGGCCTATGAAATTGTGGAAGACCAGGACAACTTTGTGAATTAAAGGCTTTGTTTGGCAGAAAAAATGTTTGGGAGAAAACTTATCAGTAATTGAGATAATGAGGGAAATAAGAACCCATAGTAAAGCTGAAGGTGAGAAAAGTGCTTGAAAGGCAGGATAATTAAATAGGTTCAGACTTTAGACTTTATTATTTGCCTTTACTGTTATCTACACAGTAGTTTTGTAAATAATATTTTGACTTGTATACAATATAAGATCATGCTACTGTAGTAGCATAAGTATCTTAATGTTTGGAGGACCAGTTTGGTAAGCCTTGAGGCTAGAAAACAGGAGACCATGAGTTTTAGTCACACCTTAGACATGAAATCAGCTGGATGATTCTGGGCTTGTCATTTTCTTTCAGCCCCATGAAGAAGGGAAGGATGTGCCCCGAGGCCAGAACATACTGGATTCAAATTAAAAATTGGTTAAAAGAGATCACTGGCTATAAGATTGAGCTCAGACCGGAATCCTTCCTATTAGGAATCATTAAAGAAAGACTACCGAAAGAAGTAAAATACATAGTGTTACATATTATAACAGCCGCCAGAATAGCCTTTGCACAGGTATGGAAAACACCAAATACCCCTAATGAAGAACTAATAATACACAAAGTAACAGAAAGTACTGAGATGAATATGCTAACAATGAAATTGAAAGAAAAAGACGACTCTGAATTCTTTACAATTTGGAACAATTGGTATAAATGGCTAACAAACAGAACCAAGAAGTGAGACAAAAATGTTAATTGAAACAACCCTTAAGAAAGTAAAATAAAATTTTGTAAACTATATAAAGATATAAGAATAGTAATTATAGCTAAAGATATTATTTAATAGTAGATAAATGAAATATAATGTATTATGATAGTTAAAATCTTGTATAGATGCCAAGAACGTTGTTGATACCATGATGTTTTACGATGTACAAAAACAAGAAAATTAATAAAAACTATTTAAAAAAAAAGAAGGCAAGGGAAGGACAAACCACTTCTGAAATCTTGCCAAACTCCTAGGCAGTCACCAGGAATCAACATTCATTCAAAGATACCCTCAAAAGCCCACAAAGCAAAACAATAAAATCTTTCTTTTGCTTATGGACTGATAGGATGCATGTTTGTCTCAGCTCATAATCTTACCCACTTCCAACAAGATGTTCTTTCAGATCTAGAAATTAGGTTCAAACATGATTTAAGTGTCACAAGTGAAAATTAGTGATGATCTTGGAATTCTGAAATTATATATATAAGTTAGTTATCTGCACTCCAGAAAACAAGCCTTCATAAACTCAGCAAAAAACATTCTGAAGATTGAGATTGGAATATATTGGTGTTAGCATAACCTTTTGCTAGATGTCCATTTGCTGCTTGTTTTACTTTGTATTCTTCTTGAAGAAAGGCAAAACACAAAGAAAGCTTACATGAAAGTCTAAAACAATATTGAATCATCATCTTAATGGTCTTTCATCAGGTACCCTGAAAAATAGAAATTAAATTCTGTACAAAGATTTAAAATAAAATATTTCTTTCTCATTGGGGAATATTGTAATTTGTTCAGATGAAGTAGTTATTTTATCACAACCAGGTCCCCGTCATCATTGCCATTAATGTTTGGCAATTTTTTTCCGGGCGAAGGAGATAAAACTTTCTCAGCTTTTCCAAAGATTAAGGCAGGAATTTTGGTGCACAAATTTTTGGCCTACAAGAGCCCATCCCCCCAAATTTAAGGTATTGATTTTTGATGAATAACACATGACATCCTATTACCATTGAAATACCATAATATCAAGGAATACTTAATAGGCTTAATGGTCATATTATTAGGGCATCCTTTCCAAATCAGCAAACATTCAAGCTTAATACACTAGATAAAACAATTAGCATTTGGCAGCATTGTATATATTCATAATTAGGGATCTAAGGCAGCCATCTCAGTTCAGATCAAACTTCTTCAGTGTAATGACTAGAATAAAATTGCTAGGATTTTTTGCTCAGAAACCATGCTATCAAAAGGTACATAAATCGAGAATAACACAGTGTACATATGTTATTACTTTTAATGGACACTAATGCTAAGAAAACTCTGATCATGATCCTACTGTCATTTATATAGATATGAAAAAATCTGAGATTTTCACATCAGTTCCGTGGAACCATCTCCTTTTAAACTTGATTTTTACTGCTCTCTTCATTACCTGTTTCCTGTTCTTTCACTGATCCATATGGCTTCCTTCCTTTGTTAATGAAATTTAAACAGCAACAGCTGTTTAGTGTCACACCGGCCTTTCTAAGGTGGCTAGATGGGGGACTTTTGCATTTCTGTCTTAATTTTTTCCTTTAGCATTTAACTAAGTGCCTATTTTCATGATGCCACACCAAAAATTATGTTAATTTTCTATCAGATACATATCTCCTAGTCACTAGGGAGTAGCCATATTTACCAAAAATGTTAGTGGTTTATCATGTCCATGGAATCCTAATATTGCCTCTTTTATGGTGCTGTCATATGCCATCTGAAGTAGGACTTCAGGGAATGTCATCAGAGTAAGGCAGTTTGGCAGATGTTCAGGGGCCACTAGAGTACCTAGAAATGCTCCATTTGAATGGCAGGATGATAAACCTTTACATTTTAATTATCAGATGTTTCTGCTCCACAGAGGATTTCCCTAGAAATTTCCCTAGAAACTGTTAAGGCCGTCTGATATAATTGCTGTTGCCTTTTCTTTAATAAGAACATTGAGCCAGTGCTGTTGATCTGCTATTCTTATTCTTTTGTGAAGTCCTTATTCCCAAGGAAAACTTATACTTGTCCCATTTTTCCAAGTCATTCCCTAACAATAGCACAAATTATGTAAATTTATTTTCATTAATGAGTTCATTATTGAATTATGTAATTTAAAATTTTCATTAATTTGATTTGACCAATATGGCACAGGTCTCTTATTTCAGAATACAATGGTTTTACTCAATGGTGTACAACCATGACTAGATATTGTATATCTTCCTTTGAAAATGTTTGATGTGGCCATCTTCAGCTTTGCATTTTTATCCTCCCTCATTTGCCTCTGCTATTCAAAGGCAGATTTTTTTTCATGAATTTCACTTATAGCAATTTTAATCCAAATCAAATACTTACATATTTAAAAGCCACCGACAGTATCTTAATATGGTAGACAATTCCAACAGATGGAATTGACAGTTTTCATACAGGACAACTTACATCATCTCCCAGTCTACTCTTCTGTATTGGATTTCAAACAACTGATATCAGTTTGGACATGTGTAGATATGGGGCCTGCATTTAAAGTCAGAAATTCAATCAATAGACTGTCTCTCAACAGAGTTTACAAGATTTGATCAGTTAGAAGTGACCATCTGGCCTAATCCTGGGAGTTCTGAAGTCTCGTGTAGATCTTCTTCACTAATGTAATTTTTATTTGGTTAACATTAATAAACTATAGCAAACCCTGCAGATCTCACACTCTGGAGCTGTAACTCAATTTTTGTCTTTTATATGAGTCAAGTCAAACATCTGCTTCTCTGAAGGGAGTATACATGTAAGTGTGCGTAGGGAGACTAGTAAGAGCAATGTGGTGTAAACATAAGGCATACGAGTTTTGAAGGCATTGTTTCTGAAAGAGAATGGTAAACTGTGAGTTTTTTTAGAAAAATAAAATTACAATGGTAAATTAGATTCAGAAACAAGGCAACTTGAACAACTGAAAGAAAAACCTAGTGACTTATGCTTTTACTTTTCTTTTTAAAGGACATTGATTATTTATGCATTTGCTTGACAATGAAATGAATTTTCACAGATCAGATCACAGATGTTGATTTGGACAACAATTTTGCATTCACTACCTCTCTTGTAGGACCCTTTCTCTAATAGGTCTCCAAACAGGTCAGATGAGTACTTTATAATAAGCCTCTTATCCATTATGCCTTGATTTTATGTCCCGCTTTTCATTCTTCCCGAGACAGCATACTCATTTCCCTTATTTATCCCCACAAAAACAACCTTGTGTTCTGGATAGGATGGAGAAACAGTAGCACCCAAAGATACCCTATGAGCTTCTATGGCTGAGTACCAGAACATGGATTTCCTCAATGTCAGTTCAATACTTTCACTATTACTCTGTTTGAGTAGTGTTTGCAGAAGCATTTAATTAATGACTGAAGGAATCTAATCATGTAATATGATATATATATATATATATACTTCAACAGAAGTAAGTGCATAAAACAGAAGTGGAATCCACTAGAACTAAACGAGCAGTTGTTGAAGACCAATGTTTTACTGGGCTTTTGGGGAAAATCTCTTAGGTTATTGAAAAATGTAATCTGTGTTTTCAGTGGCCCAAACTGCCAAACAGGAGACAGTGAAGAAATTAGGGGGTGAGGAGTAGTGGGAGATATTACAAGGTTCTCTCTCTGTGGTGAGTGTGTGTAACAGTTTGATCAACTAATAAGGAATATGTGTGTTACACATGCACACAGAAAATATGAATGACACAAAGAGTATTATCTGATGCTCTTGATAAAAATGAAGAGAAGCAAAACTATTATCCTAAGAAATTTCAGAACCCTATTGCAATTCCCCCTCCCCCCATACAGCATTGGAAATTGTCTTTTGCAATTGATTGGTGCTGATCTTGTCATTGATGACTGTGTTTAAGTAGTGTTCCAGTTATTTTGGGATTGCACCCTATTACTCTTGGTACTATACTGTATCTTTGCTTTCTTTTGCCACAGTCATTCTACTTCTATTTTCAAGTCTTTGCGTTTTCTGATTTTGTCCAGTTATTATTATTATGGTTGGTCATGCAGTCAGGCAAATATTTAGAGTGGATTGGGTATTTTTACCCACCTATCCAAAGGACCTGGGACAGGCAGATGTTCTTGTTTAAAAGTACTATCGCAAGATGTAAGCTTTTCCAAGTAAAGCTGCCTTTTGTATTGACTGAACGTTGCCAGTGGAGTTCAAGTGGGACTCCAGATGTTTAGGGATTTGTACCCAGGGTACCTATTTACTAGTCAAATTATACCTGAAAAAATTAGTCTGCTAAAAGTGTAAAACTAGTATCTTGGATTTAATGTATACACTTGAGGTATTGATCTGATCTTCAAAATTTACTTATTTTAAATATTTATTTTTAATTTTTTTAATCAGTGGTCAATTGATTTGAAATTGAAAAGCAAGCATTAGCTAGAAGCATTAGCTTCTAATGAATAAAATAGAAGGAAACATTTGGGGCAATGTTATATACGTCCCTTATATTGAGAATTACAATATTTTCTGTTTAATATATAAACCACACTTCTAGTTTACACAATTTCCAGTACCTTCTTTCCAGTGAAAGCATGAAACAAGTTTTAGGTAAAGCATAGAAATTGATTTATTTAGAATATTTTAATAGCATTTAAATAGCTGTATTGAGTTTAATTATTTGCTTTATTTTTAATTTGATTTGAGATTTTTTTTACATCGTATATCATCTCGAATTTGAGGAACAAATGGTACCTCTCATGTAGTTGGATATACAATTGCATTGACTAAAAAGTTGTACATAAACCATAAATGCATTACATTCAGAAAAATCAAGATTTTTTCTAGATAAAATTGGATTGAAGAAAATCTTTAAAAAGATAAAGGTAAAAGGCAGGCTGGTAAAACTGGACAAGGTTCATTCTGCATGCAGATACTCCATTTACAAATCCATAAAACAATTAGCACTGAACTAATGATATTGCTTAACAACTGTATTTTTGATTAATGCATCAATAATTTAACACAGTATTTGTTTAGTCTGTCCCGCTCCCCCTATTATTTACTGGCCTTGTCATGGCTTCTCATAGCTCACATGTTTTATAAAACATTTCCCAAGCTGTTTTAAGGACTAGTTTGTTTTAGTGCTCCGACATAACACAGCAAGAGCTATTAACAGGCTGATTAGCATAATCCATTGTGATCTATCAGCATCTAAAAGTTCAGCTCTGCAACTGAACAAGACTGGGAAATTGCTTTGAAGATTTTATGATACAATAACTATCCATTTGATAAGCAATTAAAAATATATTTTCAGACACTAAGAGGGAGGACAATGGAAACAGGAGGAATGTGCGGGTGCAGAGCAGAAGCCTCCTGCATGGAATATAGATTGCATTGCTCTTATTCCCTTGTCAGGCTTCACGTTGTTGGAGGTCTTTAAAACCGCTTGGTAACTCTTTGCATCTGATTTTGACCTGCTAATCCAAGAGAGAAAGGTTATGGTGTTCTTATCCTTGACTAGGTGCATTGTTTGTTTGAAGCTCTGAAGCTCTCTATATGCCATCTCAGTCTGCAGTGGCTCCCTGACTAGAGTTTTTATTTTGGAAAGTAGGAAACAGTAGAACTGTTCTTGCTTAGAGGTAAGGACAGTTCTAGATATCTGTCTTTGTTCCTTCTCCAAGAGAAATGGCTTCTCTTGCTCCTGATTCTAGTGCTATAAACTAGTTCCCAAGGACCAGTGCATCCTTTTGAAAAGCACTAGTGACCATGTACAACTTGCAAAACTGGGTATACCCACTGCAAGGCAGGCAGTGTTGCCAGGCTGTTATTTATTTATTTATTTATTTGTTATTTATTTATTTATCATATATTTCTAGCCTGAATTTCACTGATTTTCATCAGGATCAAAAAACAAAAACGCGCACCTTCAACATCACAAAGGTGAAATGGAAGTTTCAAGAAATAGTTTGTAGTCCAATGGAAAAAAAAGAACCTCTCCTTTTCTCCTTGCAGGAAAATATTTAGGAGGCAAAATAAGACAAGGCATTTTCACATGAACTTAATGCTATCTTCCAACTTATTTGGCAATAACACAGGAATACCAAATTAAATAGCTAACAGAGTGCTGCTTTTCAACAAACTCATCTGTTGTCTGAGGCAGTTGACTCATTTTGCTTAATGGTAGGGATGGGCTTTCAGACAAAGACACTTACATTCAGATACAAGGAAATGTACAGTGTGTAGGGCTTATCCATCAAAACGTATGTGTTTGCACATGTATGAGACAGAATGTCACAAGTATGCAAACAAAAAAACATGCCTCTTAAGTTTGCATGGTTATAGTTCATTCCCCCAAAGATTAGCAATGAATGAGCTGATGCCTTGCTACATATAAAACTTACCATACATTTTCCTTTATTATATAAATGTATGCTTAAGTTTTAAATATACCCCACTTAGATCCTTGCCTCAGTTTGATCTCATTCTTTCTGAAAGAAATTACTAGATTCACATCATTGCTTTTTTTTTTTTTAATGATCAGTTAGACAACTTTACTGATATCTCTTTTTCAATGCAAGGCCTAAAAACTGAAATTATACAATTGTTTATTCAAAGTTATACAGTATAAAAAGGGTCATTTTTTTTAAATTATGAAGTTGAGTAGCTTCTTTGCATTCTTCTGTGACAATGTTGCTACTTACTGTATATATCAATTTTTGTTCTGTAGAGTCAATCTATCATGCTGCCAACCATTCTCCTATTAAGGGAGTATTTGTATTGAGTGGAGTCACTCATCAAGTGATTCAAGGCTCTTTTCAAACCTCATTCAGGAATTCTCACAGATTCTATCCTAAGAACAAATGGGATATTTTGATAGGCATTCTAGTGCACTGTTTCAAGAGTGGCTGTTGAGCATAAGAGCAGTACTTAGCATTTACATAACACCTTTCAAGTGTTGAAATACAAATTGTTACAGCAGTCTTCTGTCAAAGCCTAGATTGAGCTTCATGGTTTACTTTGGAGAAGAGAATGGACAAAATTGCCCCCTGCAGTGGAGAGGGTGTTTATCTTGGATGCTTCCATTATCTGGTCTATGTAATCCACCCACCCCCTTTCACCTTTATTCAGACTAAGGTTTTCAGTTCCCTCCCCAAAATAAGAATAAGAGTATAGGAATCAATATGTATGGCATTAGGAAGAGAAAGAGAAAATAAATATATATGTTTTGTTTTCATTTCCATCTCAAAACCATATTACATCAAAACCTGATTTCTGGGCAGTCTTCCAGAAGATTTTATAATGGCAGGATTTGAACCAATTACAAGAATTGAATAACATGCTCTTTTTCTCTTAAAGAAAAATTACATCGTTGTCACCTAATGCATACAATTGAAAATTCTAGTTCATGGACTCACTGGAAGAAATTAGATTGGTGAGTTCAAATTACCTTTGTGCTCTTTAAAATGATGTTACATGAAGGTGTAGGATAAGTCATGATAAAGCAAGGTAGTAATATAGCAGAAACAATGGAATTGTGAATTGTTTTTCTTGTGCAACTCTTTGCACTGCTCGAGCTCCATACACAGGGGTGGGATTCAAATTTTTAACAACCGGTTCTGTGGGCGTGGCTTGGTGGTTATGTGACTGGGTGGACATGGCTTGGTGGTCATGTTATTGGCTGGGTGTGGCCAACTCAATATCACTTACATCGAGGCACGCATCTCCTCGCTTGGCCTCTCATGACTGTGGGGATGCTGCAACAGTCGTAAGTGTGAAAAATGGTCATAAGTCACTTTTTTCAGTGCCATTGTAACTTTGAATGGTCACTCCACACAAGCAAAGCACCAGTAAAAGAGGGAAAGAAAACTCCAGAGAGGTTCCTGAGACAGGAAGTCTAGTCCTGCCAAGAATGTAATAAGGGTTAACGGAGAGGCAGTTTCTGTAAGCAACACCAGAATGTTTCCTTCCTACAGGATTAGGCCAGTAATTTCTTCTAACAACTGGTACTCCGAACTGCTTAGATTGTTAACAACCGGTTCTAGCGAATAGGTGCGAACTGGTAGAATCCCACTCCTGTCCATACAGTATTCTACCTTAATCTGTTTTGTAGCAAAAATTGTAGAAACAAAATTTGTAGGAGCGATTGCATTTACAGATAATGTTTGAGGCAATGAACGATAACATGCAAGCATACTTCTATTGCTAGTATTGCTCCATCAAACTCCACCAAGTCTGACTCCTGAGCTGTGTTGAGTTGGCATCTTGCATTAGATCCAAGAATTTTTGAGAACTATAGGGTGACATTAGTAATTTTCCTAAACTGGAAAACTTATTGCCTACCTAGATTAGAACACATCTTATACTGCCAATGAATAGACTATATAATTATTTCCTTGGATTTCTATTATGGCATATATGAGTCTAGAAAGCTACCTAAATATATTAAAAGGAATCTTAGCATGAGATCTTCCTTTTGGCAGGCTGCCTGTGTTCAAGGATGATTGCAGGAAGGGTGGTCAGGAAAGCCAAGATGGTGACCACAATCATGTGACTGAACCCTGAATCACTGAAATACTGAAAAATGATTATGGGCTGAGTATATATTAGAGAAACACTGATCAAATATGTGAGTGAATGTCAGCAACCTATCAATACATAGTGTGATTCACCATCAATTGTAAATAAGAAAAATATACACTTACATGTATGTTTGTACTTCACAAGTTTCACTGGATCTTCTTTATGGCACTTGAAAATTAGCTTGAAAGACTCACATTGACTACTGGGAAGCAGGAAGTCCTGAAACTCATATACTCTGCAACTTCCGATGCCGGGACATAGAACTAAATATTTTATTTACAATATTACAGAAGGATCCATTTGTCCCTCAACCTTTCAAAACCCAGCCACAGCATTTTTGTGACAATGACCAGAAGCCTCATACAGCTACAGCCCAGGAAGTGCAGTTCATTTAAGTGATAAATAAAGATAGCAAAAGTGGCACCATTTGAATATGAGTGATCCAGCCATGAGAGAGAAAAGGAGAAAAGCAATGATGCTTCTTTTATCATAGCCATGTTACTGCTTTGACAACAGGTAGCACTATTACATATTCCCTTTCCACTTTAAAGCTCGTGTAATTTCCTTCCTCATGTCTGGGTGATTTTATTCATTGTTTCCTTGCACTTGTGATTGATGTTCTGAGCTGCTAATCTCTCTGAGTGATAACTATTTTCATGTAAGTCCATGAGTCTATGACACAGGCAGCTCGACCAGGGCTATTGCTGACTACTTATTTTGTGCCTCATTTACATTTCAATCTCGGCCTCATGAATGTAAAACCCTAGCTGCAAATTAATAACAGGGAGAATATTAGACTGCTCCGGAGTGGGGGAACAATGCAAATCCACCCAAGCGCCGGGACTCGCCATTGTGTTCTGGGAGGGATTCATTTATTGGTCGGCGGTGAATGACATTACAGAAAATGGCATATCCAGAGTGACACAAATTTATTTCTGCCCCCCCCTCCTGCATGCTCCAGTATATTTTCATAGAATCAGGGGGCTATTTGTCTAGGGACAATTTAGTTTCCATGAAAAATTTAAATGGTTTCTGTGGAGATAGTGGAGTGAAATTTAATTTGTTTCTCATTTGCTACAGCAGGTATGAAAAGGAGAAAAATTGGATGTCTGATGGGCAGAAATTGGTGCTGTCCCTTCAATGCATCCCCAAAAGCCCAGTGGGCCTATATCATAGAGATTGAGCGAACTGCCTCCCCCCCCCCACCCTTAGAGAATGGTAACCTTAAACCAACTTAAAGGAAACCTTTGGGGAGGCTGCCAATCACCCTGAAAACAACATTCCCATCGATTCCTTGTCTGTGTGATTTATGGCTTCATTTTACGGTAATTGAGAATTAGTGAGAAGATTAGCAAGGCTCAACACTTCACCATGATATGCACACTAAGCACCGTAATTTGTCACTAAGGGATGTTGGACACTTTTTTAGTTACATGGGGTTCCCATCTAATTGAATTTGGGGATAACACGGAAATTAATTTGACACAGGAAAATTTTTTAATACACCCATCTCCCTCTATTGTAATGCGCAGTGCCGGGCAGCAATGCAGGGGGAGCAATATTGATCCTGATCACTTTCAATTGTGGCCAGCTGAAGGATGGAATAACTCTAAATCTTATTTAAGCTCATATGAAAGCAGTTCATCTGCAGCAATCTGCAGCAGATAAAGAATATTACCTTTCATTTTGTCTGACTGCATCAAGATGAAGTTTTGAAAATTTACTTCTTGCAGCAAATATACCAAATGTCCAAAGTCAACAGTTACAATTCAATTACACAGCAGCTCTTGTGGGCTGTTTACAGGGTAATTTTCTACTTAGGCAGCAAATGAAAATACTAACTATACACAGCACCTAGAGAGAATTTGTTGCACGTAAAGATGAATAGAGGATTGAATGGGCATCCCAAAATAAATATGCGAAATAACAAGTTAATTCCTTTTTTAATAGCTAGTTATAAGAAACTATAGGGTTTCCTAAGGGAGTTATTTCAGGGTTATTAAGGACAGATTGCTAGTAGTCTTCTCCCCTTCCAATGAAGATTTTTTAGCATTCTCCTCTAGCCAGGTTCATGCTAACACCAACCAATGCCAATTTGCTCAACTTTTCTTACTATCATGTCATCTTAATGCTTATTCCCAACATGAGCAGAGTAAGCTTTAATTAACAAAGGAAATTGATTTATCTAAGTCAGTGTTTCTCAAACTTGGCAACTTTAAGATGTGTAGATTCAACTCCCAGAATTCCCCAGCTACTCATGGTCCAAGTGATAGGCAGTTATTATATTGAAGCGCACTACGATACAGATATTAATTTTAAAACTAGAATAATATAGCAGCACATAAGTCCTATAGATTTCAGGTAGAACAAAGTTCAACAGCACAGTTTTATACATGTTCATTCATTAATACCCTTTGGTGACAAAAATTTGCTACTGTAAATGATTGCTTTGTCAGAGCTGTTGTTGATTACCTCAGAAAACGATACATTTTTCAGATTTTTTCTGTCCTTATTTCAGTGTTTTAATATAATGAACATACAATGTATGTATTCTTTTATAATTTGACA
Organism: Notechis scutatus; assembly: GCF_049901735.1. Classification (NCBI taxonomy): domain Eukaryota; kingdom Metazoa; phylum Chordata; class Lepidosauria; order Squamata; family Elapidae; genus Notechis; species Notechis scutatus. Next base: position 78,179,337 of record NC_142013.1, on the reverse strand, counting down.
AAAATCCTATACAGAACAGCATAGAAACCAAAATGTCAGCTTAATCCTAATTCTCTTCTTCTTGTCTCCAATCCAGTTTTGGGTTGAGATGTCACTTATCTTGAAGCCCTTCCTTGGAATGTGCTCCCTCCGTCCTGGGAAACTGCTGCTTCACATCACCTCTCCCTTTGTTTATCATATAAAAGCATTATAATATGGATTTCCCCACCCCCAAGATGCAGAAAAAAACAAAAGCAGAAAATAAATCCAACATTGATATAAAAACCATATCTTTAGTAGATTAGTGGAAGATTTTAAGTCTCCATCTGAACTAAGTAAGATTGTCTTAATATAGGCATTAAATCTAGTTTTGATATTCATCGTCTTATGAAGCTAAGGAAGTAGTTCAAGAAGAAGTAGAGATAGGAAACAAGAATTTACCAGACTATAAACTTTTAATAATTCATGAGCTTTCCAACAGCCAATTTATAATTTTATGAATTCATATATGAATAGATAAATCCTATGCATATTTGTCTGGAAAGAATTCTGTTGGGGTTCAGAAAGACCGACTTGCTTTATTTGTGGTTCATTTACAAAATGAATGCTCTAGTTTTGAATGGGGCAAAAAAAATATAGACTTTTTGAGAGAAAGCTATTGCTAGCTGATATGTAAAAATGTCAACCAAAATACTAAAATAAAAACTCCCTTATTCTTTCAAGAATGATAAAAAGATAAAAGTTAGCTATCCTGTGATGTCTGATTCTAGGATACAGTGGCCATCTCCTTTTCTTGGCCAAGGAGTTATCCAAATACATTTTCCATGGTCATGTGGCCAGCATGGCTATACATAAAAAGCACATGGAATGCTGTACTTCCCACTGAAGTGGTACCTATGAATCTACTTGCATTTACATGCTTTGGAACTGCTAAGTGGGCAGGAGCTTCTTTCAATACATATGTCTATCTCTGATGAGTTTTAATTTACCTTGCTGTTGGATTTTCTAATTGTGAAAACTTGCTATTCTTCCATGGCTAATGACTATATAAATTCTGCTCCCTTTGATGAAAGAGGAACGCAACTCTGGATTTCAGGAAATGACAACAACATGGCCTAACTATTAAATTGGTTAAGCTATTTCACTGAACTATGAACTGTGATTCCTTAGTGTGAATGCCATAAAACAAGCACCTAAATATGTAACATTTCTTTCAAACTATTATTGGTTGCATTGAAGAATTCAAAGCAACCCTGCTATCCATAAGGGTGGAAGGATCAATGAGCTGATAAAGCAAATGTTGACAAAAATGGATATTCACAGTGTTCAAATCTGCAGTTCCTTTCTGAAATGCCCTTTTTATAGCTGGAGAGCACCCTCTCTTCATCAACACTACTTACTGTGTGCTAACTTACTATAGCATTGTTTTTTTTCCAGATGCCATTCTTACAGGACTTGCATGGAAAGCTTGTCTCTGACAGTAAGGAAGGAGGAGGTGGGAGGGTGGGAGGATGGCTGAGTATCTGGGGAGAGTGAAAGTGAGATGCTGATAGAGACATCCTGACAGCTGCAATGGGTCATCAATAGATCCATCAGGCCAGTAATTTGCAACAAATTTAACATACATCACTTTAGTCAGGCCATGCTAGATCCATCTTGTCATGGCATCAGAGCAAATAACACTTAAAGCTGGCGTCGCTACTGACCTCTGCAACCTTTGAATTGACACTGCTGTTTAAGCCTGGCCTAGCAGAGCAGCAGATGGAGGAGAGATTAGCACAAAGGAGAAAACAGGTCATAACAATGAAGCTTAACCCAAGAAAGTAATTTGGGGATTCCTCCTCTGACACGGTTGTTTAACACATGCCTTCATGTATTGCTTAACAGCTTTTATTTCTACTAAGATGCTTTATTCACAGTAGGACCAAGTAGGACAAAGCCAGCATTTCATGAGGCTAGAACTAAACAGGTTGTTATGCAGCATAGTGTGTTTGCTTTCAAATAATCGCATGTTAAGACCGAGTAATTTCATATGTATAACAGCTACAACAGTTTGATTTTGAGCTGAAGCCTAATTGCTTTTCTTTTTCCTAAATGTGTACACCATAAGAAATATCACTTCCCAGTTTCTGGGTGCACAGAGCAGACTGGGGTTGTCTATCTATTTTTCTGATTTGTCATTTTAGGAATGTATTTGCTTAAACTGTTTAATCAAAAACACCAAATTCCTTCATTGTGGGAGGAATTCTCCAATTGCTTAACAAGTTTGCAATAATTTCTGTTATAAAAAAGCCTGAAAAAAGATGGTGTAAAAACTTATTCATAAGCATATATATAGTGGGAGGGCTACGTGAGGATGCTTTTCGTGGATTTTAGTTCTGCGTTTAACACAATTCTTCCACGTAGACTAGTGTCTAAACTTCTAGACCTCGGGGTTTCTAATTCAATCTGCCTTTGGATTATGGATTTCCTGTCTGGCCGCTCACAGAGGGTCAGATTAGGTAATCATACCTCTTCAGCCCTTATTCTTAACACTGGTATACCACAGGGTTGCGTGTTGAGTCCCTTACTCTATACTCTTTATGTGCATGACTGCATTCCCACTCATGCTAGTAATACTATTGCTAAATTTGCAGATGATACAACAGTGGTGGGACTTATCTCCGAGGGGGATGAGTCTGCCTACCGAGATGAGGTGGACTGGTTGCTTTCATGGTGTGGAGACAATAACTGGTGGATTATAGAAGGAACAGATCAGACATCCAGCCCTTGCTTATCAATGGAGACCAAGTGGAGCAAGTGGCCAGTTTTAAGTTTCTGGGTGTTACCCTAAAAGAGGACCTGACCTGGGGTGCCCACATTGCAGCCCTGGTCAAAAGGGCCCAGCAGAGATTATACTACCTGAGGCTTCTCAGAAAGCAACCACTGAATGAAAAACTGCTGGTGACCTTCTACCACTGCACCATAGAGAGCATTTTAACATATTGCACCTCTGTATGGTTTGCCAATTGCACAGTGGCAGATAGGAAAGCACCCCAGAGGGTTAATGTCATTGCCCAGAAGATCATTGGTTGCCCTCTCCCCTCTTTGGAAGAGCTTTGTAGCTCTCGCTGCCTTAAGAAAGTTCAAAACATTCTCAAAGATCCATCTCATCCTGGGAACCCTTTTTTTGAACTATTACCATCTGGCAGATGGTACAGAATAATAAAAACAAGGACAAATAGGCTGAAAAGCAGCCTCTATCCCAAGGCAGTCGCTCTTTTGAATTCTGCTGTATAGTGCGGTGTTGGTGCAATGTCAGGGGTTTTCAGCTCAATGTGTGGAGGATGTGTATTTGTGTTTATTTTCATGGTCATGGTCATGATGTGCACTGAAGATGGTGTTTGATTTCGTTGTATGAGGTGCAATGACAATAAAGTAAACTAAGCAGCTTTCTTTGAGGCATAATCTGACATTCAAGGCCATCTGGAGAGGCTATTAGGTTTTTTTTTTTTAAAGGACATAGATCCCTTCCATTCCAGCACTGATCCTTAAAGATACCATCCTTGCCATTTTGCTATTTTATATAAATCCAGAAATTGTCTGTTAAAACTGTTAATGCTTTCAAACCAGAAGCATAGAAATCATTATCTGGCACCACTAAATTTAATTTAGCAAAAATAGTACACTCAAACACTCTCACACACATATACAAAAGGTTAAGTTAAATATATAGAGATAAAATTGAAGCAGATGCATGCAGTCACAACAAACTTTTTAAAATGTCTCCATCTAATATTTCAATAGTTTCTTTTTTCAGCAACACTGAAATAGAATAATATAGTGGTTAAAACTTCACTTAGTATAGAAAAGGTTGTTTGGTGCAGAGATGTTTTCTCTCTTTTAAAATATGGATTTTTCTTGAGTTGATAGTTTCCCTATCCTCTTTTTTAAATGAAAAAATAAACAAAGAATAAATCCAGAGTTTTAATGTTTTTCAGTCAGATATGGTAAAAAGGGTTTTACCGCCAGTTCCCAAATAGCCCCCAAAAATCATTTGAGCTAACTGGGAGCTAGGATGAAATTCTTATATCTCAAGTGCCCCCCCCCCCCAAAAAAAAATGTTAAAAAGAAAATCAAACATATCTACTCATAAAAAAGTAATTAAAAAACCATTGTAGGTGATTTCAAGACAGTAACCTTCTCTATGACATATCTTAGTCCCTATGCTATTTCAGCAAAGCCAGTAAGAATAGAATGTAGAATATATTGGAATATGTGGTAAATATTAGCACAATTGTCGGGGTAATTCTTCCTCTGCAAAGTCACCAATGAACAACTGAGGGTAGCCTGCAACAAACTAAACCATTTGTTTGGATAGAACACTCAAATCAACCTAATAGAGAAAAGCGTTCTATGGAAGTGGACCAAAATTTTGAAAGGGCTGTAAAGAAATGTGCAGGAGGAGTGGATAAACTTTTCAGGGAAGAAAAATGACAACTCAGTCCTGAGAAGGTTTGAAAATAATCTGCCTTGAGTCTGTTTGGCCTAAGAGAAGGGAGAAAGAAACTTTGGCAGGCTTTCAAGATTTTGTTATTATACTCTACAGCAATGATGTAGCTTTATTGTAATCCTTGAGGTGTCCGATCTGGCTGACAGGTATAAATAAAGGGAGATATCATTTCTACCCTCCAGAAATAGTAACCTGCCCCTTCTGGTTATCGGACAGTAGACTGTGCACATAAACTCTATGTTGATAGTTAGAAGTCCCAGTGTATTGGTAAAACCAATCAGGTTGGGCTGAGGCGGGAGACAGGAGGCAAAGGAGGTGCAGCCAAGGGTGGGAGCCTAAGGTCCCATTCCGCTCCTAGACACACTTGAGGCCCCTTACAAACTTGAGTCCCCTTACAAATAAACACGCAGAAAAAGAGACACATGCATATTATCGTACTGCAAAACAAAGCATTAAATATCAGCACCAGGCATGCAGTGGGACCCTCACAACAAACCATCTGGTTTCTTAGAAAATAAACAGGATGGTATATTGCAGCTTAGCACTTTGGAAGTGTGCTCACCTGCTCATAAAAACAACAAATGGGTTATCAAGAGCATTCTGTAACAGGTTAATAATCCATTGCTTCATTCATTAGATCCCTGCCATTATATGAATTAGAACATTCTTCCAGCAGCCATTTTGAAAAAATGTTCAAAGCATTGTCTCAAAATTCCAATTATTAGTCTTATTAGCCTACAGTGTATGGCCAAATAAGGTACCATTTTTTATTCCTAAAAAGACTAAGTGTGCAGTTCTGAAATTTGGGATTGGAGGGAGAAAAAGAAGACAAATTTCATTTTTTCATTCTTGCTTTTTGACTGAGTTTCTATCCTTTCTCTCCTAATACTCCTAATATATGGTTTGTTCAGTTATACTTAATGGTAATTGTGTTTGTTTGCTTTGTGCCCTGCATTAATTCCTGGCAATTGTCTGGACAATTTTCCAAGTTTTCTTGGAAACATTTCCAAAGTTGATTTGCCATTGTCTGCTTCCTAGGAATTAGAGAGAATGACTCACATAAGCTCACCCAGTTGGCTTCATTCCTAAAGTGGGACTAGAACTCACAGTCTCTGGGTTTCTGGCATGATGCCTTATCCACTATACCAAACTGGCATAAAGTAATGAAAATAGTGACATGTATATTAGTAGAAAATGTATACAATTCAAATCAAAAGTTTTTAATTTTTATGCCAAATAGTGTAAATATTGTAGATCCACTAAACATTGATGTAAAAGGTAATAAAGTATTATGAGTGTGCTGCAAAGAGTGGTTTATGATAACAGACAAAGCGGACCTTTTACAAACCCCATGTCTCTAATTTTATTGGAGAAAATTAGATACTCAGAATTTTGCATAAGATAAGTGTATTACTGGGATGCAATTTGGCCCAGGTTCCTAGCTTTTGCGCATGTGGCTCCTTAATAAAAAGTGTCAGTTAAAATGAAAATACAGCTTGTGTAATTAAATTTAATTGGATCTTGTCACTTTAAATCCTCTTTGTTTTTGAGTGTTTCCACAGAATTGCAGCTTCTGGTTTTGCTAATTTCTTTATTGCAAGCTGCGCACTGAATCTCTGTACCCTATAATAAAGTGAGACCTTGTTTTTGTAGAAGATTTTGAACCATGATTGCCATAACAAACAAAAGGTGTGCAAGCTAATTCCACATAGTATGCATGCATAAGGGTAGAGAGAATAGTTTTTCTTTTATTTTTGTTATATGTAATTATGGACTCAATTGATGCTTGTTTTGTTAGTGTTTTCCTTTCTTTCTTTCCTTCCTTCCTTCCTTCCTTCCTTCCTTCCTTCCTTCCTTCCTTCCTTCCTTCTTTCTTTCTTTCTTTCTTTCTTTCTTTCTTTCTTTCTTTCTTTCTTTCTTTCTTTCTTTCTTTCTTTCTTTCTTTCTTTCTCATACAGATTTCAGCTTGTATATGTGTCAGAAATCACCCTCATGTCAGTGCAAATAATACATTATGTATAGTCTGATGATATCTACAACCGGAAGGATCATTCTCTGCAAAGTTGAAAGATAATTCAGTTTCTTTATTTTATTTATTTCAGTATTCAGAATCTGAAAGCAAGAAGAAATAAATAAAAGCATACATTTATAGTTGATCTCTTTAATTGTTTGGAATATCAAGTAGACCAACTATAAAGAATATTAGTGTACTGTCAGTTTCCTGGAGACTAATCAGAAAGCATGATCTATTCTTTTGTTTCAAATTAAAACCAATTGAGTATATTTATACATCACAGTATTGTCTGTCATCACCTAGGCCAACATGCCATTCCATAGTGATGAGCTCATAAAGCTACAAAGAACTTCCTTGTTGTTATCTTAGGCCTATACATGTTACAATCACCATAGAAATGCTGCTATGAGACTTGAGAACAGAATATCAGGCAAAAAAACAGCCAAGCTCTGGCATATTTCTAGAACCTACATAACCTGGTATCCCACATTATTGAATTGTAAAAAGATTTAATAAAGTATAATCATATGCGAGCAGTTAACAAAATATGTTTTATAACATCATGATGTAAACAAACATAACTTCTATCAGGACACAAATAATTAATGGGAGAATCGATGTCCATGAAGTCACCATGCATGCGCTATTATTTGGATGGAAACTTGAGTATAACGGTTCTGTATGCTGTACTGAGCATGATTACTTATATTTATTCTTAATTCAAAACTTAATAGTGGTTCGTATTCTGATATAATGTTATTCTCTTTATTGTTCATAATTAATTCATATGGGAAAACTGAAACCTCAAAAATATTTTAATTCTTTATTTCTTATTCTTTTTTAATAGTCTTTTTCTCCATTTAACCAACTACATAATAATATCTATTACCTAACTCCTTTTAATATAAAAAATATAGCACAAATACAGAACATGGGATCATTATAATTTGGAGAAGATATTAGTAAACATACACAAAAGGAGAGAGACAGAGAGAGAGAGAGAGAGAGACAGAGAGACAGAGAGAAAGACAGAGTGAAATCATAACAAACTCACATGTCTTAAATAATAATCAATGTTTTAATTTAACCTAGTATGACCTCAACAATAACACAAGAAATATATTTGGCCTATCGGTTATTGTCAAATGTGATTGTTTTTTCTCTATGAGAATCTACAGTTCACCTAATGGAAATCAATAAAGATCATTATATTCTCATAGTTGAATGATGGGCCCCTGTACCACCAAGATAGTTCAAATCCTTGATTCACAACCATAATGTACAACTCATAGTAACTCCATCGTTGCCATAGTTTGACTGAACTTTATAAAAGTGTTTAAAAGTTTGCAAATTACAGCAAGACACTGAAACTTATTCCTGATTGGATCAAGTAAAACTGGGAGCTAGCCGAGATAACTGCAGCATCCCAATTGATGTATTTATGCATCTGTGTATTTTTTTATAAGGATATTTCTTTTCCACATTATTGATAAAATTCATAAAGGCAGTTTATAAATTGACATATTTGCTAGTTCATTTCTGTCTGTCCTCATCTACAAGACTCTTCTTGTGCACAATACGAAGGCAGCTGGTTTTTCATCCTTTGAATCAGATCCAACACATAAATTCCTAGTACAATATGTGAGTTGATTCAAATATGCAAATCAATTCCAATTTGATTTGGACATCCAAATCAGTTCAAATGGAATCTCCATACCAGATGTCAATGATTTCAGAACTTTAAAATGCATATCTGAATACACAGAAAGTATCTGAATAAATTAAAATTTATATTATGATCCAAACTGGTCCAGACTGGTTAGAATATTAAATATTTGTGCAAATTTATTCTACACTTCTCAAATAATTTTATTTATGTAATTAGATATAATAATAACAGATGATATATAGCAACAAAGCCACATTCCAAAAAAAGCAGCAGTAGTACCATTTTCCGGCTTGCTCTTATAAATGCATGGGCACCAAACAAAATGTTTAGATATCAGAATGAAATAATAAACAAGCTTATATTTTTCAAGGCTCAATCTCAGGATCCTTTGTTTATTATGCATGTAGTTAATTAGGATATCTTTACTGCACCTAAGTGTTAGATAGTGATAAGATTGTTTCCATCTTTTTTATAAAGATCACATATGTGCCTGACATTTTCATTGGATTGCAAAGTATGGTAATATCTGCTACATCATGTTTCATTTTTAAAATTTATTTTCCTACATTTTGTATATCCTTGGCTAGCTGTGCAATGCTGAAACAAGTTACTAAAATTTCCATATAGTACACAATTATTTGTCAATAAGACTCACTGAAGTCAGTTATTTATTTATTTATTTATTTATTTTATTTATTTATTTGATTTGCCAATTGTTTACAAGATAATAAGTATAAGTGTATACATAGTTGTGAATACATGAAATGGGTACATATAAGAAAAATAAAAGAAGAATAAGAGAAACAATAGGACAGGGACGGTAGGCACGTTGGTGCGCTTATGCACGCCCCCTACAGACCTCTTAGGAAAGGGGTGAGGTCAATAGTAGACAGTCTAAGGTTAAAGTTTTTGGGGTTTGGGGAAGAAACTACAGAGTCGGGTAGAGTATTCCAGACATTTACCTTTTAGTAAACATCTAGAATAAAAGTTATACTTTCCTTCATAGCTGGCAAGGAGGAAGAAAAGAAAGAAAGAAAGAAAGAAAGAAAGAAAGAAAGAAAGAAAGAAAGAAAGAAAGAAAGAAAGAAAGAAAGAAAGAAAGAAAGAAAGAAAGAAAGAAAGAAAGAAAGAAAAGAAAGAAAGGAATTTTTTTTGAAGAAGTGCTGGAAGAAGTGACATTATGACTGCTATCATATCACTAGAGCTAAAATGATAGGAGCCTTTTTTTGTATTTGTTTGCTTTTTTTAAAAAAATAATAAAACATTCATTCTTGCAGTGATTACTGATGCTGGTAAGCTACCTTTCTTTTTGAATGTAAAATTGAACCAGCAGCCTTTGATCTGAACTACAGGCTGATCTGAATTCAAGAAAAGCTTGCTGCTAAATCACATTCCCATTCAATCCATTAAACCATTCACTTCTCTTCCCCTCATCACACTGACTCCTAATTTGACAATGACAAAGAGCTCCACAGTGATTTTAAATTTCATAATTTTAATCTGTCAAGTCTGACATTTAATTAGTGCCCTTCTAACCTGTGCCCACTTACTTGAAGGTTACTGTTGGTTTTCCTTTAGAAATTTTTTCTTCTGGAAGAGTGGATTAATAAATATGTACATAACTGGCAGAAATAAAGACAATACACACACAATGGTCTATTAGTACCAAATCTAGACAGATGAGGTTAATAATATTTTAAAGTGCTGCTTTATTGTATTAAGAGTGATTAAGCCTTTGGCTCAACCCTGTATGTGTTGTTCATTGAAAACATAAAATATAAGGTCTATTAAGCATGGTCTGGCACAAAATGTTACCCAAACTACGGTAATAGCATGTTCATAAGTCATATTACAGGAATCTATTGCAGTGATGATGTATTCCTTGAGTTAGCTAGCAGACATATTAAGGGATTATTAGACACATGAGATATGTGTGCATAGCTTTTGGAAGTTAGCCATTTGACTATTTAGGGATAAAAATTAAAATTGGGAATGTTTCACAAGTTTTAATTTTTATCCCTAAAACTGTTTACATTTTTATTTTAACAATGTTTAGCAATAAAGAATGGCATCCTGTAAGTTAAAAGGGTATGAAATTATAATTTGACAATTTAACTACAATATTCTATAGCGAATATGTGGACACTGTCAATCTATCTAAAATCAAGCACATCCACAGGGTTTGGTCCAATAATTTTTTCCCCCAGTTTCAGGAATAAAGATGTAAAAATATGTGGTATAGATTCCAGGGTATTAGATTTTTAGGAGCCATCAAAATGGACTTGGACATTTGTACAGTTGACAACTTTGAACAGAATCTACAATCTATACCAAAGTCAAATGGAAGCAAGAGAAAAAAAATTCTTATAAATAATACTACTGGGAAAATGAATGTACAGTATATATATCCTGAAAAAATTCAGAGCTAAAAACAATTGCAGAGAAATTCATATTAAATTGTGGTCCCCAAACAGAAATGGAAAGATCCCAACATTTGTGGCTGCTCCATTCTCACCCATTACAGTTTCATTTGCTTTTTTGTCCTATGAAATCCCTTCTACCATATAACATCCCTTTCAGAAATTTTTAATGTTTAAGCAAACCCTGTTCAACTAGCATTTTTCTCCCATCCCTTCAAATCTTACCCTATCATTAACAGATTGGAACAAATGTTTTCCATTTCATACAATCTATTGACACTTAGGCGAAGGACTGCTGCTTCTAATTTTGCACAAATACCTAATTTCCTTTCTGCCTTTCTTTATATAAACCTATATTTCTGAAGCATAGTTTTCATGCTCATTACACAACATTATAGGCACATTATACTGTTAATGCAACAATGGTTTTCAGGTCACCAATTTTTTTAGTGTTTTTACTTCTATTATTTTTCAGAATTCCTTCCTGAGCACTGCAGACTTTATTCTAATGAATAATAGAAATGGTGGTAGATTTTAGGAGAACCCCTCCTATACTACCACCTCTTACAATACAATCTATACAATACAGTAACAGCAGTAGAGACTTTTAAGTTTCTAGGTTCTATCATATCTCAAGACTTAAAATGGACACCTAGTATCAAAAAAGCACAACAAAGAATGTTCTTTTTGCACCAACTCAGGAAGCTCAAAATGATCAAGGAGTTACTGATACAGTTCTAGAGAGGAATTATTGAGTCAGTCATCTGCACCTCTATAACTGCCTGGTTTGGTTCTGCAACTAACCAAGACAGAACAGACTTCAACAGATAATTAGAACTGCAGAAAAAACAATCGCTACCAGCCTGCCTTCCACTGAGGACCTGTATACTGCACAAGTCAAAAAGAGGGCTGTGAAAATATCTACAGACCCCTCACATCTTGGACATAAATTGTTTAAACTTCTATCCTCAAAACAACATTAAACAGCATTGCACACCAGAACAATTAGACACAAGGACAATTTTTCCCCGCCATCACTCTCCTAACAACTAACTCCCACAACACTGTCAAACTATTTACTAAGACTATAGTACTACTAATCTTCTCATCCTTCCTATTGTTGCAGCAGATACTGCTTCCAAATCAGGACACAAGACCACGAAAGGTTGGAGAATACAGGTTTATTTGTGCACAAGGTTCAGAGCATTAACATGGCAAATTCTGAACCCCTGGCTCTTCCTGAGGCGTCACTTTTATACATTTCTCTCCTTCCTTTCTATTGAAAGTCCTCACTCAATGTAATTTCTCAACTCCCACCATCCAAACATTCAGTATTTACACCAGTCTCAAGACAATTATAAGATCAGCACATTACGTAAATGTAGCAGTGGGATTTGTTCTGTGGTTGTTATTTTATGCTGGGGAAATAACATCAGCAACCACTCAGTCCTAAATAGAAAAGGAATGTACAGTTTCTTCCTTCCAGGATTTTATCAAAACCCACTGTCCTGCCTTAAATTTATGTACAACGAAGTCCAGGTGGTGTTTGTGCAAGGACCCCTTTCTGTCTTAAAAGAGAGACTGGGACAATTCAAGAATATATGTTCTCACACTTTTGTCTGTTAACTCGGTTCTAGGCAAACCCGCACAGTATGCGATCCCCAACAACATCTCATCTCTCCTTCCACTACTTTGGCACTTCCATCTATAAAGTAGTGCTACACAATCATGTTGGTCTCCTTCGCTTATTCCCTCTCTCATCAAGAATTGAGCAAGGTTCACATGATTGCTTATGGAGAGGACCAAATTAGGGTCTTCTATGAGGATTCCCTCATACTTTAGGATACAAGAATTGGTTAACCATCTCTGAGCTCATTAAGGCAGGATGTTCCTTATCTGATGTTGGGTTGTAACCACCAAAGCCCTCTCCCCAAATGCAGGGTTTCTTTTTTTTCTCTTCATCATCAACATGCTCACACATTTATACTGTAATCAGACTGCTTGCACAACCAATTTCTCAAACAAAACTTTCATTTGATTCTTTCTCCAAGCAAAGCAATCATTACTTACAATTCTTTTCTGAGAGCTTTTTCTCACAAGCCAATGAGCTCCATTTTTTTTCTGTTGTTAGAGGATCTCATCCTCCAGGTTTGGAAATGATTACACAGAGACACATTCACACACACAACATTTCCAGACCTGGGGAGGTTTTGTCCCTTTTTCTTGAGTCAGGACTCCAAGAGTCATATTATTCTTTGAGTCCACATACAAGTTGAAAGATTTCTCAAGGTTGGGAAGTCCCATAACAGGAGCTCACATGTTCAAACAAAGTTGTTCACATGTCCAAACAAAGGGTTCCCTTTTGCCCCCCTTTGTGGACTCATAGAGTAATTTGGCTAGCAGGGCAAAATTTCTACAATAGCCTGCTGCTTAAAGAAACCCCTGTCAGTTAGTTCTGTAATTTGGCACACAGCTTCCTTTTTCTCATGTCCTATAGCTCTGTCACCTTGACTTATAGTATCACCTAAGTATTTAACTTGGGGTTTCACTAATTGGGCTTTCTTTCTTATTGCTTTAGTGAACTTCTCACTTTTACTTGAAGTTACAATCATTGTTAAGCACTAGATTTTTTACTACCTGTCTCTGCCCTAGGTGTTCTGTCCCTTATCTTTCTAGTTTGGATCTCCCAGATGACGCTGGCTTATTTTTAAAGATCCAAATTGTTCGCTATCTATCTTAGAATCTCCCAGCGGACGCTGGCTTATTTTGAAAGATCAAGATCTATAGAGACCTTCTTTCAAACATTATTTGCACCTGGCCAGGGCTCTCATGAGCAAGTTTGAACTCCACTTTTCTTTTTAAAGACAACTTTTACTGTTTAACGTGTCCCCATGGGCTCCATGGAGAAAACGGCCCTAATCTTACCAGTTCCAGATAGACACTCCTATGCCTGTTTCCAAATATAACACTAACCTTACCTATTTCTCAGTCCTTAAGGAGTTTCATATATTTTCTTCTTTAGCCAAAAGTATTTTACTATCTGCTGGGGGCTCAGGACCCAACCTACATTTGCTTGTTTCCCACAGATGATCCTACCTGTATTGTGGTTCCTCAATTATGTATTTTGCCATTTTTCAATGCACAAATTTATCATCCTGTTTTTACTTAAACTTTTAGTCCAGGGGAGTAGGTTTTCCTCACTCCACTGGCTCAATAACTGCTCTAAAGGGTATTTCCACGCCCTTACATGTTAGAGTCACCCCTAAGGGTTCGCTCTACCTCCTGCAGCAAGAAAGTTAGCTGCAACAACTACAAGAATTCCCCATTCTTGTTGAGATTCCCTAACCTGTGTAACTGCCCCTCCTATAACTTTGCCTTCCCCGGCTTCCTCCCAGGGGTCTTCGGAGGCCCCTCTGAAAACGCCCTCCTCTTCCACCTGGTCCCTCTTCCTTATTCCTTTCAGGACATTCACCCTTCCAATGTCCTTCCTTTTTATAAAGGGCGCATTGGTTGCATCCTAACCCTGACCTGTTGCCCCTAGCCGAACTACCTCCCCTTTCCTTGGGGGTCCACATCATAGCAGCTGCCATTAATTCAGCCTTTCATTGCATCTTTTGGTCTTTCACTCCTCCTCTTTTTCCCGATTCACAAAGACTTTCCTTGCCACTTCCATGAGCTCACTCATGGGCTTACCTATGGGAGGCCACCCCAGCCCAAATGTTGGCCACTCTCCCTCACAGAACACCTGCAGTTTATGCCTACTCCATTCAAGGCTATAGTCCTGAGATTCATATGCTTCCTTAAAATGCTTTAACATAGACCCCAGTGGGGTCAGGGGCTTACTCTCCCCTCCACCCATGAGCCACCCAGGTCACCAGAGAAGACAATCAGGAAAATGGGTTGGAGAGGAGGGTATGGGGTCCCTCCTTTTCCGAAAACACCAGGGATTTACACACAATCACGTCCAACCCAGGGAGCCGGATACACACAGTCTCCGATGGGAACTGCGGGCACCACTCGCTTTCTACTGGCCCACGGTGCTGGACACTCACATTCACCAATGGGAACCGCAGTAGTCATTCACGTCAGTCACTCCTGACGGATCCTCCCACCTTTACCTAAGAGAGGGTGATCAGTCCTCTCCTCCGTCCCTGTTTACAGGGAGGGATTATTTTCCCAAATTCAATACTTGCCTGCAGGCGTCTTCCTTCTCCACCGGCCGGCCTGAAGATGTCCTGATCTCCTCACCTTTCACCTGTGGTTCTTGGGGGTGTCAACCACTGTCGCCAGAATAGGGTAGTCTCGGGAAGTCCCTCAGATTCAAAGGACCGATGGCACCTGGGATGTTCCCTTCAACTCACCCAATCGCTGGCACCCGGGGTGGACCCTCCAGCGGTGGAACCTCAGGGCCCCTTGCATCCTGCCGCGGTCGCCATAAATGTTGCAGCAGATCCTGCTTCCAAATCAGGACACAAGACCACGAAAGGTTGGAGAATACAGGTTTATTTGTGCACAAGGTTCAGAGCATTAACATGGCAAATTCTGAACCCCTGGCTCTTCCTGAGGCGTCACTTTTATACATTTCATGACTTCAGTCTAGCCCGGGCCATTTCTCTTATTAAACTATACCATAAAAGGAAAATAACATGTATACCAGAAAAGGAGAAGTACATTTAATTATTCATTTTATCTTACACCATCTGCTATTTTCTATATCCACCCTTGTTTACTGGAACATGGCTAGTTCCTTGGTTCAATAACTTTGTGGTTTTGCACAATATTGTATTAAGCAAAGCTTGGTGGCTTGGGGACTTCTGCTAAATGTAAAAATACTTTATTTGTAATTTTCCACTGCATCATTATTGCCTATCTCCTTCTACTTATCATTATAACCTTGTTACTTATATCATTATGATTCTATTGTTTTATTTAGTTTCCTAGTATGATTTTGATTGCTTATTTAGTATCCTATGACTATCACTAAGTATTGTATCTTATGATTCTTGAATGTATTTTTATGCACAATTTAACAGTTGACTATACTACTATTTCAAGATCTACCTAGAATTGTCCTAGCTATCCCACTACATATTAAAGAAAATGAACAGTGACTGTGTTCTTCATAACAAGTGATAGTTAGTAATAGTAGTTGTGTAGAAATAAAGACAGGGAAAATCACCAATCACTTCCTTTAACTTGGCTTTGATTAAATCAATAAGGGTAACACCTTCCCTGATGTTTGTTCCAAAACAGGGAGTAGCACTATTTATATGAATATATTTTTATTTTAAAATGATGAATAGCATTTGTTTGGAAAATCCCCAAATCTGGGCTGTAAAATCTAGATGTGCACTAGATGGCAGGAAAGAGATACAGAAAAACCTAGCACTCTAGTGATTGTCTGGATTTTTGCAGCTAAATGTGATAGCCTTGATTTTTCCACAGAATAGTTTCTTCAAATTACCCCCTCTAAATTCCATGATCTGTAACCACAGCATTTTTTTTCCTGGGCAGTGAAAGGTATAACCCCTGGGAATTTTGTCATTGTGGCATCAGTGATCACATAGCTTTAAATTTAGGAGCTTTTAGAAGATGGACTCAAAGTACTTTAATTGCTAACCCAGAACAAATAACTAAGCTTCTGCAAGCAACTTTAGACATTACAATTGTTTTGCAGAATGTACTGATAGATTCTCAGAGGTTGAAATTCTATGAAATAGAGATGCTTCCTAACATGTACGGTACACCAAGGAAATTTCAATCTTAAATATGACATATATGGCTGCTAAGTGTGAAATCACAAACATTTAAGGAGATAAGATTGTCAGACAACTAGGTATTTTAGAGAAAAGCTCATTATTTGTTTGGAATGGCATACAACTTTCCTTGGAGAAATATGAGATCTAACTTCATGCTTCAGGCATTTTATCTGTAATAAAACTTCTATCTTAGTACACAAAATAACAAAAAGTCATAACAAGACTATTGATGGAAAAGTTTTGCATCTATTGTCAAATATTCAGCAAGTGAATGTGAAGGCAGGGAGGAAATTGCAGTAGAATTGGCATGTTAGGCAGGGTAGATATCACCCCACAAATCTGAAGTAGGAGTTAAGCAGTTATCTGCTCTTAATCTATATCTATCTATATCTAACTATATCTATCTATACATTCATTTCACGTAGGCAGAAGGTTCAAGTATATACTGTACATTCATATTGGCATGACTATGTTAAGAAGAAATAGGATAGGAGACTAGAAACAGTAAAACTAATTGAGTAATCTCTGATTCTTTTTTATGACTGATGATTTTTTTTTATGAATGAAAAGGTTAAATAAAAATGGTGGCTGAATTGCAAGGCAAGACTGCTTCTTTCATGCAAGTTGAGTGTGATTTGGATTTGGAAGTTGTCCTTCTTATCTTTATTCCTGTTAACATATTTTATTTTAAAATATTAATGCATAGTATCTTGATTACAGAATATAATTGCTGATTAGTGGGGTGCTACTGATAAGGTTTTGGTTGTTTTAATTTCAATTGGCTATAATTATAACACACTGAAAAATTTCTAAAGTATGATATTCTTCCTAGCTTTATTTTAAATAAAAAAAGAATATTGTATTAGGGAAATAAAAGCTTATTGCCAGGTTATTAAACTTCCCTACACCATACCAATTTAAATGTACTATAATACATCAGAAGATACCTTCTCTAGGTATACCTCTCAAAAATACTTTAATAATGTGTTAATATTTTTATTTCCATGTTTAATACAGAAAGCATGCTGGAAGCAAAATTTACTTTATAATTCTCATTAAAGATACCCCACTTTGTAAACAAGTCTAAATTTTATCTTTGCCATAGGCAATGAATGGGTCATGTTACCTTTTTAATATGGGCTGGTTATAACATTTTTGGGAAGGGGGGAAGGATAAATGTAATCATGCTCCTTTGAAACGCATCTACTTAACTCCATGAGATCAGAAACAAGGTCGACAATTTTATGTATGGAAAAAAAATAAGAAATTTAGGTTTGACCATTGCCTCAATCCTAGGACCCAGTGGGTGAATAAGCACTACTTGTTCTATATGAGGATTGAATAAGAACACTTGTTCTACAAGCACTAGACAGGAGAAAGGCAGCATGATACTCTACCCGACTCTGTAGTTTCTTCCCCAAACCCCAAAAACTTTAACCTTAGACTGTCTACTATTGACCTCACCCCTTTCCTAAGAGGTCTGTAGGGGGCGTGCATAAGCGCACCAACGTGCCTACCGTCCCTGTCCTATTGTTTCTCTTATTCTTTTATTTTTCTTATATGTAACCATTTCATGTATTCACAACTATGTATACATTTATACTTATTATCTTGTAAACAATTGGCAAATCAAATAAATAAATAAATAAATAAATAAATAAATGATAATAATGGGGGAAATAGGAGATGAAATGCCAAATACTTTGTGGCTGAAATTATTTTTTAGGAGGTGGCAGAGCCAATTGTCAAGGATATAGCATCAGTGGAGATCATTAGGCTGAAAAATGCTCCTGAAGAGCCTTGTGAACAAATTAATACGTATGACTTCCTAATAAGTCACTCCTATCTTGTTCCAGAACTCAAGGACAGACATAGTGGGTGTCCAGAGGTAATTTTTGTAGACAATATATATTTTCTGGATAGTAAGCCTTTTCTACAATACTTGTTTCCTAGCACAATCCTGAACTTCATCTCTCACCTTCCATGCTTGTGATAGAAAGGGCGAGCCCATGAATGCTCAGTGGAACTGAGATCAGGATTTCTGAGCACATTAAGGAGCCCAGGGGTTTTCATTCTGACCTCATGCTGAACGGTTAAATGTCAGGAGGGTGGAGCTAATGTGAAAAGTGGTCCTTGAAACAGGACTATCCCACTCCTTGCTCTACCAGTTCATGAATATGTGAGGAGGGCTTCTCTTATGCTAACAAGCAAGCTGTTTTCTATTTTACACACTGTCTTTCTTTCGGAGGGGGGATAAGAATAATAATGTTGCAAATTGGAATATATTTCTCAAAAACAATCACTAGGTAGTTTCAAATTGGCCATGTCTATTCATTGTTGTTTTTAGACATAATATAGAAATTGAATCAGGATTGCTTGAGGCAGGCAAGTATGAGGTTATATTTCGACTTAATTCTCTCAAGACCATTATCATTATTAAGAGTGCTTGAAAGATTAGAAGAAATGGTTAGAATACTGCAGTTTATGTCATGGAGCATATCATTCAGAATATAATTCCATTCAGAAGCTGAAGACTGAAAAAGCCCTCAGAGCCAAAGGTGTGCTTTGAAGCTTTAATTCATTACACAGATCCAGAGTGACCTCACTGTAGAATACTAGGTGTCTATGTTTTTCAACACTTTCCCCTCAGTTAGAGAAGGAAAACACCAAAGAATGTGCTCATTAGGATAATGGATATGCAGACAATCTTGCTCTGCTTGCTTGGCTTTGTATCGAAAAGGACAAGAAGAAAATGTGCTCCAGCGTTTGCTTCTAAAATTACATTTAAATGCCTGCAAATTTACAACAAATAGTGCAGTGCATGTTTAGCAGAGCTTTCAACCTTCGGGCCACCTGTCTTTCTGATAAATTGCTCTTGTTAGAAATACTATTCTCATTTTCCTATTGCTTTGCACCAGTTGGGCATTCAATTCCACTCTGAAGCAATCACCCCAAGCCCACACACATACACAGTCTAGCTGACTGGGAGACCTCAGCGGATATGAGTTGGATCCAGCTTTTTCCCAGATTAATTAGATTTATGCATACCCTTCATTCAGAAAGGTCAAGACTGCTGGGCCCAGGGAGAATTTAGCCTCATGT
This sequence comes from Notechis scutatus, assembly GCF_049901735.1. Lineage (NCBI taxonomy): Eukaryota > Metazoa > Chordata > Lepidosauria > Squamata > Elapidae > Notechis > Notechis scutatus. The sequence continues at coordinate 78,159,902 of NC_142013.1, read as the reverse complement.
AGTTAAATCTCCTGGCTTCTCCCCCCCTCCTCCCAAGGCTTGGTCTCAGAGATGCCTTCTAAAGTTATGTCATGAGAAGGACAGGCTGTTCTGGCTGTGAACATTATTGAAATGTGGCCTTCACCTTAAATAATTTTCCATGGCATTCTACCTTATATTAAAGCAAAGTGGAGCCAAGTATTCATAACCTAATTATAGCAATACCATAATGAAAATGAATACAAATAAGAACTCTTAATAAAAGAGAAATGCTTCTGTCATACATTGAGAAGATGTCTTGGCTAGTGTTTTGTATTGATCAAGTTGTGGAAATGAGAACTCAGAACTGGACAATATCATAATGCTCCACAAGTCAGTCTAAATATAGTTTGGATATATTTCTTTGCATTGCCCTGTCTTTCTGATGGCTTCCAATAATCAGAGTTGCACCTTTTGTTAATCTATTATATTAATATGTTTAATAATCATTATTCCACAGGATTTAATTGAAAGTTATAGATTATATGTATCCTATTATAAAATCATCTTTTTAATTCAACACATGGCTTTTTTTTTAGCTCCCTGTGAAGCTACTCAACTACATTGTTTATAGTATTAGGTTGTGGGCTTTGAAGCCACTCAACTATATTGTTTATAATATTAGGTTATGGGCTTCAGGGAAATTTCCAACCCAAGTAACCTTTGATTTGCTTGCAGCATAACGCTATATACAATTGGTCCCCCATAGACTGTGAGTAATTCTATCTGATAATTACTACCTCAGCCTATTATAAAGGACCAGAAATTCCTGGTAGAGCAATAATACCTGCATGTATTGTTAAAATGCAAGTTGTTAATGATACTTTCATATGCTGGAAGATATACTGGCCACTATTCCTAATGTAAGCATTTGGTGAAGAGTGTAGATCAAACATTGTTAGTTTGAAGTACTTTGAATCACATTTCAAATTTCAACATTAGTTTTTAATTAAATATAAAAACATGAATTTTGTATAAAGGTGCATAACTTTTTATGGACAAGGCTTGCATTTGACTTTTTGTATTATTAACCTTTCACATCCCGACTATACTGGATATGTAGTCATTGCTCCTTCAGTCTCATTAAACACAACAGTTGCTGGGAATTCTATTCAAGGCCTTTGGGTAGTCTATAGTCCAGGAGACTAGTTGTGCAACTCTGGAAAATAGTAACAGGAGATGAAGCCAGGCTGCACTATACTGCTATATAGTGCTAAATGTACCACGTGGTTCTGCATGACGTTACGATACAGGCTTTAGTATAGCTTGCTGAACTATACTGAAATTCCCCATCTCCTATGGTGAGGAGCTGTTGAGGCGCATGTGGTTGATCGTTTTATGTGATCAGTGGGCTGACAGATTCATGGCAATCCAGAGACTGGCAGAGCAAAATAAAATTCTTTCATTTTTTGAAACAGAATTGATAGATTCTGCTTTTCTAGAAATGTACAACCTAGGGAAATCTGGCTAAATGGGGCAAATATTGGAAATGAAATGAATGAAAATGGTGGATTTGTTGAAGCCATTATTTTCTTTCTTATTTTGTTTCATTTGGTTTTATTACTTTCTTGGGAGGAGTGGTGGGCTTTTAAAATGAAAACCTTTGATCAGAAATCCTTTTTTTTTGCTTTCACAGCTAAGGCTATATTAGTGATGGACAAACTTTTGGTGGCTGAAGGAAGGGCATATTTTAATGTTTTATAGATAGCTCAGGGATATATTAGGGATTTTGATTATGTAAAATGAATGGAACCATGATGTATTATTTTTTCTCCTTTCAGATGTATGGGAGGTTTATAAGTAATGCTGAGGCTCTCATAGGTCTTTTAGGGTATTTTTGTACCCAAACTCAGAATGGCAAGAAACTATGGATAACTGATCAGAAGGCTTCTGGTGGAATTCTCAAAAAGTGGTTTAATGGCAAGATGCATTTATTTATTTAATTTATGTGGTCACTCATCTGGCATAACGGATTATGGGAAGCTAATACAATGCAGTATGCTAAGGTTCATTCCTGCGCTAAGAATTTATTTTAAGTAAGAATTTATTTTAATTATTTGTTAGATTTTTATCCCACCTTTATTATATTATAAGTAACCCAAGGAGGTGCACATATATAATACTCCTTCTCCCTCATATTTTCTCCAAACAACAACCTAATCAGAGTTGATCTTAGGGTGATTAGCACAAGGTGTTCCAGCCAGCTTTCAAGTCTATGACATGAGACTTGAATGTCTGTGGAGATTCTCAATCATCCAGGTCATGGTTGTCTCAAAGGTGCTTTTTTCAAAAGGCAACTTGATTTCCTGTGTTTTTGCCCTTGAAGGGATATGACACCACCGATGTACTGTTTACAACACAGTCCTTTCAGCATTTCCAAGAAGATAGACAGTCAGACAGATAATCAGAATTGGAAGGGACCTTGTAGGTCATCTAGTCCAACCCCCCCACACCATTTCTGACAAATGGCAGTCCAATCTTTTCTTGAAAGTCTCAAGTGATGGAGCTCCCACAACTTCCGAGGGCAAACTATTCCATGGGTTGATTGTTCTCACTGTCAGAAATTTTTTCCTTATTTCCAGGTTAAATCTCTCCTTGTTCAGTTTCCATCCATTATTCCTTGCCTGGCCTACAGGCGCTTTGGAAAATAGCTTGACCTCTTCCTCTCTGTGGCAGCCCCTCAAATATTGGAAGACCGCTATCATGTCTCCCCTGGTCCTTCTCTTTACTAGACTAGCCAAGCCCAGTTCCTGCAACCGTTCATTGTATGTTTTAGCCTCCAGTCCCCTAATCATCCTGGTTGCTCTTCTCTGTCCTTTTTCTAGAGTCTCAACATTGAGTTTCATTTTGTTAGATACGGCCCAGTGTTCTAGTCTGTCAAGATTCATCTGGATCTTGAGCCTATCTTCTTGGGCATTAGCTATTCCTGCCAGCTTAGTATCATCTGCAAATTTGGTAAGTTTCCCTTCTATTCCCTCATCTAAATCGTTAATGAAGGTATTGAAGAGTACTGGGCCTAAGACGGAACCTTGTGGCACCCCACTGCTTACTTCCCTCCATGTAGATTTACATCCATTTAGGACTACTTGTTGAGTATGGTTTGCCAGCCAGTTGCGAGTCCATCTAGTGGGGTGCTATCTATTCCACTTTTTTCTAACTTACTAAGAAGGATCTACTTTGGTCTATTTTGTTGAATGCTTTGCTGAAATCTAAATATATTATGTCCACAGTATTTTGCTGGTCTACTAATTTAGTCACTGTGTTGAAGAATGAAATAAGATTGGTTTGGATGCTAATAATAATAAATAATGCTAGTTATTACTTTACTTGTTTCTAGATGTTGGCAGATCTGTTTTTTATTATATTTTCCAGTATCTTCCCGGGTATTGATGTTAGGCTGATTGGTCTATAGTTTCCTGGGTCTGTTTTGTTTCCTTTTTTGAAGATGGGAATCACATCAGCTCTTTTCCAGTCCTCTGGTAGTTCCCCGGTGCTCCAGGATTTTTGAAAGATATGGTGCAGTGGTTCTGAGATGACCTCTGCCAGCTCCTTTAAAACTCAGGCCTCGGTGATTTGTTTTCATCAAGATCAGACAGATGTTCTCTTAATATTTTTTTGCTTATTTTAACTTTTATTTCTGGTCTGTCTTTTACAGTTATATTTTTGGTGGGTTGAGCTATAGTTTCTTTTTGAGTGAAGACAGATGCAAAAAAAATGAGTTAAGCAGTTCTGCTTCCTCTCTGTTGCCTGTTACTTCCTTGCCATCTTCTCTCTTTAGTGGACCGGCTGTTTCCTTGATTTTTTTCTTGTTATTTAAATGTTGGGAGCAACTTTTTTTTATTCTCTTTGACTTTTGTTGCAAGTCTTTGTTTGTTCTGAACCTTTGCTATCCTGACTTCATCTTTGCAGATTCTGGCTATCTGCTGATATTCTGCCTTAGTTGTATGTCCTTCTTTCCATTTTTTGTACTTGTTTTGTACTTTTTTGTACTTGTACCTTTTTTTCTTTCAATTTGCTAGAAAGATCTTTGTGCAGCCATGCTGGTTTCTTCTTGGATTTCTTGTTTTTCCCCCTCAAGATTTGCACTCTGATTCAGGTGATCCTAAGGGCACAGATAAGACCAAGGGGCTTCAATGAGTCTCAAAGAGAGTGTTAATGACCAAATGACTGTGAGAAATATAAATTTTTTCACTTCCCACCATTCAGTCAGAAAGGTAGATGTTTCTTGAATGAAAAGCGAAAAAACACAGTTTGCCTTTTGAAAAAGCACCTTTGGCATATATGGCTAGACCAGAACTCAGCTTCCTGCTTTCTAGGCCAGGACCTTAACCTCCATACCAAAGTGGCTAAAATAATAGTTATATTACTGATCATGAATTCAAAAATAAAAATTCAAGTAATGAGATTTACACTAGCAATAAACTCAATCCATTAATGTTAATTACCTTAAATGACATTGTCTTATTCTTAATAGTTAAGTATAAGGGTCTTTTTACTTTTAAAAATAACTATTGATAACTTCACAATGTGTACGGAGTTTTGATTCCATTTGACTCTTATTCTTGTTAGTAGAGTTGTGGAATTTTAAGAGATTATTTATTAGTCTCTCCTGCATTTCTATCAAGAATTCAGATTAGACCAGATTTGTTATCTTTCTAAATCATTTTTTTTAAATCAAAGACAGGGGCAATTATTCTTAAGTCTATTGATTTTGATAAGCTTGTGCTTTAAGCATATATATCCCTGTTCAGGAATATGGCCCAGAGAAGGGGTGTGTGCTATGATAGGTATGCTTGTTTACCACCTTGCCATGATGTTTATAATGCTGGAGCCAATGGTGTGAGGATTTTAATTTTGGGATCTTCTGCATGCAAGATACAACAGCACATTTAATTACAGAGCACATCACAGTTAATATGAGTCTTGAAACAGACAATCTAAATAAGCTCAGTTATTTAGCAATTATAGCTCAGTCAGTGTTGCTTAGCACACAGGACTGAAACATAAGCTATCCAAATATAAAAAGGAAAAGAAACAATGCTTCAAAGAATAACCTTTTCACCTCAAGAAAGCAAGCATTGTTCATTTGCACTTGGCTGTGAGTCCAAATCAGTATGTAAGCCATTGAAAGTGTTCAGGCCAACCCTAGAGCCTGTTAGGCCTTGTTCTTTTAGAGACCTCAGAAAGGTGAAGGTGAGCCCTTGACACAGTGCTTTTCATTTGAATTCACTTCCTACTCTCTGGTTTACTGGAGGTAACTTCCCTTGGTACCTCAGCAGGTTTGCTTCCCACAAAACCGCTCTAAATTTGCATTTTGGTTCTAACGTTGAATTCCCTGTACATGTTTCAATCTTTTTTTTCCCAGTGGTACCATTAATATTTTAATTTAATCAGAATTTCAGGAACTTGTTTGCCATCCAGAGCAACTTGGTTACCTGTCAGCCTCCATCAGCTTGTCATATTAGAGGTGATTGTTCCCTGAATCTAATCTACTTTAAATGATTTCATTGGGTAGAGGTCTATAAATCATCTCAGAATGGGCCTGACAGATGAAGGCTTAGGTAAGTAAACAAATCATGCTTGCTTTACTTTAGGCAGCAATGAACTTGGCTTTATCAACTTCTTATTGATTTCTGCACTCCAGAAGGTCAAAAAAATATCTTTAACATAAGAACATTATTAATATAAGTACAGTATTACAACCAACCATAATTAGGATAAGTCCTTATGTTCCATGATGAGGCTGACTTAAGAATATTGCAGACAGCATTTCAATAAAGCTTGAGGATGTGGTTTCAAATGATGAATCCATTTCCAAACAGTTACTTTCCCCCTTTTTTCCAATCAAAACAAAAATTAACTGAATATTAAACAGTACTGAGTCCCTACGGACTCTGAGACAAGTTTATAAAGGATAATATGATAAGGCTGCAGCTATGAAGCAAATGCATCCTCGAGTATGCTTAATACAATGTGTTCATATTTAGTTACTTAAATATTATTTAAAATATCTGTTTTAAACAACCACCATCAGAGTGAGGAGAGGGTCTGAAATCTTTGAAAAATATTCCTAAACTAAATAATCAGAAATTACATTGTAATTATTTGTGGCCTTTGCACTTGGTTTTATTAATCAGTAGTTGACAGAAAGAAACTGATAATAAATGCTTTGAGCAATGAGGATCATTAGATGTAGCATGCCTTCTTTGGTTTGCTTAATTTATGGGCATTAAGGAATTTAAAAATCATATAATCTTGCATAATTTCATAATGCAAATTATGTCCCACTACAGAATTAAAGTGATATGGAGATGTTTCCTGGAATAAAGACTACTCTGAAAACAAAGTTATACCTTACGGAATTTTATTATCAATAATGTAAAATCAAGTGATAAAACTGAAAAATTAGGGTCAAAGTGACCCATAATAACCATACACATTGCTTAGTTCTCTATATGCCAGCACTTAATTATAAAAACGAGGAACAACATTGGGCCTGCTCACATAATTTTTCCTGGAATACTTTTTCCTAATTACATTTCTATTGCAACTTATTGTAGTTTTCCTTTAGTCTGGACATTTTCAAGTTGCAAAGTCAAAATAAGAGAATTGTGTTCCAAATTTAAATGTAGTGTACTGTCCCTAAACCTTCCAGGCAGTGTATCTTCAGATTTACTTTACTAATAACGTTTCTAAAAAACTGCAATGTTCATAAAAGCAATCTCCTGTGAGCTCACCTGCAAATAATTCACAGGCACTTCTGGAGTGTTTCAGTTTTAGCATGGCTAACAGATTATTGGTTTACTATTTTTAGTGGCATTCTTCTAATTCTCTCTACAGAATTCTTAAAAAGAAATCTTACTCTTTGTTCTTAGCTATGTCCAGATGCAAGCCTTCTCTCTTTCTCTCTCCCTCTCTCTCCCTCTCTCCTTCCCTCCATACAGTTTTCCTTAATGAGGGTCACAATTCTCAATGAATTGCTTTGCATACTCTAAAAACTTGGAGCAGCGTTCCATTAACTGGAAGATGCTTTTTCAGGCTTCCAAAAGCTGACTTCATTCCAGGGTTTCAGAAATAAAGAAAAGCTCTGCAGTTGCATCTCTCCCTTTAAAAATAGGGAGGGAAATGCACCGTATCACAGGACACTTTCAGACGAATGTGTTACTTGAACCTTTGCTGAAGGGAAGTGCAGTGTACTTCAACAAACGCATGTAGTTTATTGCTCTTTATAACATTACAAGTATTAGTATTTCTTCGTGTTGTTAAAACTGAACACTATTTACACCACCGAATATTTAAGCCTTTTCTGTGAGTAGCCGCATTTGATTATCCTCCAGATGTGCAAATTAAATTAAGTTATTCTAGAAAAGATGATGAGGATACGATGCCACAGCTGATCTTCCATTGTATTAGAGAGCACATTTCTGTCTATGGAAAGAGAGAGCTGGAATCCACCAAGATATGTGAAAATTTCTAGAATTTCGAAGTAACAGAAAAACAGCTTTATGGGTTGGAAAGATAACGGTGCAATATATTTTTATACAAATATTTGTTTGTTTATTAAATGTATAGGTCACCTGTCACCTATCCAAAGTACCCCTGGATGATTTGCAATAGCAAATATAAAGTTAATTGGTTAATTTATGCAATATGAACAACATATATATTTATCTTGGTTTGCTTTTATGTTCAATATGGTATATAACATTGAGTAGTCTATTCGGATAATTGCAAACTTTCTAATTAAGCCATTTTATATGTTATAATAAATATTGAATTCTAAGAATTATAGTCTCTTTCTTTTCTGCTTAAGGAAACAAGTAATTTAAGAACAGAAAAAAATCAGTGTTCAACAAAGCAAAGAAATGCATGTATTCAACCATTTATACTAACAAACATAAAGGAGACTGGGGAAAAATGGGATTGGAAAACCAAGGCTTAGAATGTGCATTTTGCTATATCCTGAATGTTATCTAAGCAATCCTCTGAATCTGAAGTACTAATATTTTGAGCAGCTTTGATTTCATCTGATTTTTTAAATTTTTTTAAAACTTTTAATCAGTTTCATGAATGTAAGAAAATATAAGTTTTTTATTTTAGCAGAAACTTCTCTATTCTTTCTCAAGTTAGTTTATTTGTTGTTTTCTTGGATTCCAAACGTAGACAAATTTCCTTCACATTCCTAACCTTTTAATACATCATTTATAACAAAATTTTAGGAATATTTCAGGATTTATCTAATGCTATTTTTCATTGATTAATTTTTTTTTCTTTTAAGACTTTGAGATAGAAAAGTTGTCACTTGTTTTGATTCCCTCCTGCCCACCCACCCTGATTTCAGAGGGTAAAAGGAAGATTATGTATGGACTGGTGGTTTTATGACTGGTACAATTTACATATTTTGTGAAATCACTACAATTAATTACACATTTTGCACATTGAGAAATCTTTCTGGAAGTAGCTTCTTACTCTTTCTTACAGTGGCACAATAATATTTTTCTATAAGAAACAATTTTAAATCAATCCATCCGTCTGTAATTTTTTGTTACTCCGGAAAGCAGCATTCTGAATCATATTCCCTTAATATCTACAGAATAATCAGTAAGCAGGAACAGGTTATCTGAACCTTGGAGAGTCTTTCAATTGAAAAGAAAAATTATATCATGATCCATCCACCCACTCACCCACCCACCCATCCATCCATCTATACATCCATTGACTTTGTATATTGTAAATAATATAGTGCCATATTAGTGGATAGGGACATATTTCACCCTGACTTTCAGCATCAATTTTTAATGACTTTTCCTCTAGTGTTTGTTGGCCTCACTGTGAAAGAAACAAAGCAAAAAACAAAACAAAAAAGCATATGGATACTTGTTAAATGAATTACTTATCCATCCATCCACTCCCAGAAGGACTAATAACACTTCAGGGTATGTTTGATTTTGATAAAGATAAATGTTTTGGGTAAACATTTAAATACCTCTCACCTATAACTATGCTTTTAAGTTATTAGGAGCATACCTACTCATTTGCTTTTATATTTTGGGGGACAAGTAGTACTTGTTTTTGTACAAAATGTTTAATTTAGCTTAAAAATGTCAGGGATTGAAACTGGGACTTCCTGCACATAATCTCCATGCTTTGACATGAAGCAAAGACCCCTGCAGTTACAGCATTCAATACCAATTTATTTATTTATTGGCAAGCAATGTTTCTGCCATCAGCATTGTTGCAATTCTTGAGGCAGCGGGGCACACATATTTATTGTTTTGATTACATGTGTATGTGTGTGTGTATGCACACTTATACACACATGTATGTATGTGTATGTATTGCAAATATTTAAGCACATCTAATTCAAGTTACTGTTTGAGTTCTCAGTTTATATTTAAATTATTGGTTGTAAAACACCATCTAATTTAACATTGCAACTGGCACTGACACCTAATGTAGTATTTATTTAAATGAGATGAAGGGATTGCTGCAACTTTTAATACATCCTTTCAGATTTTATTCAGAGTATGTTGGTTCCAAAAAAGTTCAAATTTCAAACAATAAATGTTGAGCAATCTGAATTGTAATGCAATATGAAGTGGAATGTGCTTTATACATATGCATTGTAAGATATGTTGATTTATTTTGATGGCAACTTAAGTCACGGGGTGAAACATGGTATTATATAGAAACAAACAAAAATGAAAAAAGAGCTAAAGGCAGAGAAGAAAATAATTACAAGGTGAAGATAAGTGAATATTTTAGACTTTGGTACTAGAATACTTTAAAATTCTGATATTGAATTTTAGTCTACTTTGTATGTGTAGCAACATATAGAGGCTTACCAAAATCACATTCATATTAAAGAAATATGATGCTGCCTTGAATTCTTTTCGTAGTGATAAGTTTGCTTACCAACTTGATTTTTTTTTAAGGTACTTTATAAATGAATACATATATACATACGTACATACATGCATGCATACATACTGTTCTGTTGCCAGTAAAGAGACTCGAAGACCGGAGTTGAATTCAGCTCTTTATTAGTAACTAGTAACTTCAACTGCAGTCGAGCTGCGGCAGCCCTTTTTATAGCGGCTGCTTGCGGCTCGCAACCAATGGCATTTATTTAAACTTCCTGCTGCTTTAGGCAGCCAATCCGACACTGTCATTATTAACCAATCGTTTCGTTGCATTAACTAACCGATAGAAATATCATCCTAGAAGTCTCTATTTGAATACACTACACCCCTCCCCTCTTGGTTCGCTCCAACGTGACGTAGTCGCGCAGTTAGGCGGGGCTCTTGTGAGTCCTAGTTGACCTGCACAGTTCAGTCCCTGTGTTGGTCTCCAACGGTTTGGACAGGCCTGCTGTCCGTCCCACTCTTCTCCTTGGAACCTCCTGGAAGGGTGTCTCAGTCATGCCGCTCCCGCCGTGCCTTGTTGGACTGGCTGGTCTCTCCCTGCACTCTGGGTTGGTTGGATGGACGGCGTGGTCTCCTCGCATTGTGCACGGGCAGGTAGAGTCAGCTTGGCTGCTTCTTTCCTGAGGTTCCTTCAGTTCTTCTTCTTTTTTCTCAAAGTCTTCTAATGGTAAGTGATTTTTATTTTTTTCGGGGTTCTCTGTTTCCGGTTGGTGTTTTGTAACCAGATGATTTTCATTTTCTTTATTAATAACTGGTTCCCCCCCTCTGGATTTTTTGGGAAAATGTTTGTTCTGCGTTTCGGGGAATGTCGGTGTCTCATTCAATATGTCGTGACCGTAGTTGATCGATGTGTCGTTTCCATGATCTGCCGTCAGTGGTTTCTAGTCAGTAGGAACGAAGGCCAGTGATTTGTGTAATTGTTGCCAGTAACCACAATGGTTCTCCGGTAAGATTTTTTGCATAAACTAAGTCGCCTGGGAAGAAAGAGCGGTACTTACTGGAAGAGTCTGGTGGCTTTTCTGGGTTGTAAGTAGGGTGCAGTCTATCCAAGTAAGAACGCAACTTTCTTCCCATCAAAAGTTCAGCCGGGCTCTTATTCGTGGCCGTGCATAGTGTTATATGTTGGATGGTGAGCATGGTGTTGATTTTTTCTTGCATATCATTTCCGTCAAGCTTTTCCAATGCTTCTTTCGCGTAATGAACCATGCGTTCCGCTCTTCCGTTCGCTGCCAGATGAGCTGGCGCTGTCAAAGCGTGTCGTATTCCATGTTCTGCGAGAAATTGTTCAAAGGCCAAGGCTGTAAACTGCGGCCCATTGTCTGATACTACTACATCTGATTATGACATCGAACATGTAAACGCTAAATACATTACTAACATGGGCTGCATCCTGCCCATACCCTTTTATCTTTCTTGGTGATTTCAATCTACCTCATATTGACTGGACACTAAATGAATGTACAACTGAAATCATACACACAACCTTCTACAATGCTATTACAAATCTGGGACTGGAACAACTAGTAACCAACAACACTAGACTAAACAACTGCCTCGATCTCATCTTCTGCAATAGTTTGAATTTAATTTACGGAATACAAACTAAAGAACCCTTTTCCAGCAGTGACCACAATATGATTGACTTTTGTCTCAACATACGCCCACCCAAAAATCACCACAATGATGTAATCCCCAATTGTAACTTCAAAAAAGGCAACTATGATCTTATAGACAACGATCTCTCATCCCTTGATTGGCAATCTCTATTCACTGGATGCAATACTGTTGAAGACCATTACAACATATTTTTACTTGAAGTCAAAAGAGTCATCAAACTATATGTACCAACAACAACTCCCAAAACAAAACAAAAAAGCAGATTACCCATAACAATAAGGAAACTTCAATCCAAAAAGAGATCACGCTGGCGGAAAAACAAATCTGGTCACGTTGCCAATTTCAAAAGCCGATACAAAAATTTATGCCACCAGATAAAGACCGAATGCATCAATTATCACATTAAACAAGAGGAAAACCTTCTAAGCACCAATTCCACCCGTGCTTTTTACAATTTTGTAAACAACAAACTAAAAGACTCAAGGTCTATCCCACCCTTGATAGGACCTGATGGTAAAGACTGCAACAACGACACCACTAAAGCCAACATCTTTAACACATTCTTCAGCTCAGTATTTGTAAACAGCAATGGATCATGCCCAGTATTTCCTAGCCGTACTCACAGATAACAACAATGATCTAATACATATCGATTTTACAGAAGACAATGTTGAAAAAGCACTACGCAATCTAAAACCATCTCTATCTATTGGACCTGATGGAATATGTGCCTACTTCTTAAAAAAGCTATCCACTGCCATAGCCAAACCTCTAAGCATAATCTTTGAAAAATCTTTCAGGGCCAGCTCCTTGCCTAACCTATGGTCACAAGCCACAGTCATCCCCATCTTCAAAAAGGGAGACCCAAGCCTAGTTGAAAATTATAGACCAATCTCCTTATGCTGCATCACCTGTAAAGTCATGGAATCAATTATTAACCAATCCATCATCCTCCACTTAGAGACAAACAACCTACTCTCCAATAAACAATTTGGTTTCAGAAAAAACTATCCTGTAATCTGCAACTCTTACACTGCAAAAACATATGGACGACACAACTCGACCAGGGCAAAGCAATAGACGTAATCTACATAGACTTCTGTAAAGCCTTTGATTCAGTGGTACACGACAAACTACTCCTAAAAATAAAATCCTATGGTATCTCTGGACAACTGAATAACTGGATAGAAGCATTCCTGGCAAACAGACAACAAATGGTCAAAATTGGAGCGTCCTATCCAATTCTGTACCTGTCAATAGTGGTGTCCCCCAAGGCAGTGTTCTAGGACCAACTCTCTTCATACTCTACATAAATGACCTCTGTGATCATATTAAGAGCAATTGCATTCTTTTCGCTGATGATGTAAAGCTGTTCAATACCACAGACAATACTGCTACCCTACAAAAAGATCTTGACTATGTATCAGAATGGTCAAACAAATGGCAACTTCAAATCTCAACAAATAAATGCTCTGTCTTACATATTGGCAAAAAAATCAGAAAATAAAATACAAGCTGAATAGTCAAGATCTTGTTGATGACCCAAGCTCTGTAAAGGACCTTGGAATACTCACCTCTAATGATCTAAGTGCTAGAGCCCACTGCAACTACATAGCCAAAAAGGCATTAAGAGTTGTTAACCTAATCCTACGTAGCTTTTTCTCTGGTAATATCACACTACTAACTGTAGCATACAAAACATTTGCTAGACCAATACTCGAATACAGTTAATCAGTCTGGAACCCACATTACGTATCTGATATTAGCACAATTGAGGAAGTCCAGAAATATTTCACAAGAAGAGTTCTTCACTCCTCTACTCATTGTAGAATACCTTATGCCACCAGACTTGAAATTCTAGAACTAGAAAACCTTGAATTACGCCTGGTCTTCGGTCTGATTTAAGCATGGTATATAAAATCATACATTGCAATGTCCTACCTGTCAATGAATACTTCAGCTTCAACCATAACAACACAAGAGCACACAATAGATACAAACTCAAAGTTAACCGCACCAAACTTGATTGCAGGAAATACGACTTCAGCAATAGAGTGGTCAATGTACTCTACCCGACTCTGTAGTTTCTTCCCCAAACCCCAAAAACTTTAACCTTAGACTGTCTACTATTGACCTCACCCCTTTCCTAAGAGGTCTGTAGGGGGCGTGCATAAGCGCACCAACGTGCCTACCGTCCCTGTTGTGGTAATATATTTTATTAATCATTTTATCATTTTCTGTAAGGCCTTTGAATACTAGCAGTAAGTCTAGGAAGATGTGGGCATTCTTGGTGGGGGTAGGAGTATCTTTGCTCAGAGTGCCTCATTCTGTTTTGATTCTGCCAGTTTAGAAGGAACAGGAAAATGGGTGAAAGTTCAAGGTACACAGTTGTGCTTTCTCATGGGACTTTCCAAACTTTCCCATGAGACTTTCTGTGGCTGTATGATCTCATCCTAGCAAGGTAACATCTGGGACTTTCCAAGATTGTGTGTTCTCATGCTGGTGAAGTAATCTCCTGTTGAGGTCATTGTTTTCTGAATATGCATACTGTATATTTTGCTTGTGTGTTTTCTCAATAAATACTGCTACCTGAGTTCTCTCAGGGTTGGCATTTTCTCAGAGACAGTTCCCTGTGTCTCATTTCACATGTCAATCCACCATAAATGGTGACCCCGACGTGATAGCTTGGAAGGCTATACGTTTCCCGCATCCTATACTCATCGTCGCGGACGTCGACTGGGCCCTCATCTTCTTCGCTGGACGAAGATAGATTCTTTTCGTGAGTATGGGGGAGATCTCTCGAAGGCTCAGAAAGAGCACATCAGGGAATTGAGAGGGATCATTGGGAATAGTTTTGGATTTGGAATTGGCAGTAGGGGTTGTGCTGTAGGAAAGAAAGAAATTGAGGACTTACTACAGTATGTTTGGAAAAATATTAAATCATATCCAGAGGAGGTAGTATTAAAGTAGAGTCCTGGAAAAGATAGGGAAATTTTTGCACGAGGAACCTCGTGCCCTTCTTCAATTTTGTTAACCTGGAGGGTGATTATGGATGCGTTAGCTACTTATGAACAACCGCTCCTAGCACCCCCGAAGAAGGTTTGCTGCTTTACCATGCGGTATGCGTTTGTTGCCGCCGACGGCACCTCCAGATAAATCTGGGGACTGTCCGAGGCGCTAGAAATACTTTGTCAGAGGATAAGAGTTTACCTTTAAGGGTTCAGGTGGATGCTGTTACTGCAGCTATTCAAGAAGCAAAGAATAGAGGGGAATTATCAGGAGATGATTTGGTGGAGTTTGGAGTAGAAGTTCAACTTAATCCAGTGGAAATTGTCATGGATGCTGCATTAAATCCATGAGCGGAGTGGAAGCCTTTACCTCTCAGGATTTTGAGGGAAGTTAAGCAAGCAGCAAAAAGAATATGGTGTTAGATCGCCATATACTCAGGCATTGTTAGAAGCAGTTGGTTATGGAAATAAAATGATTCCGGCTGACTGGAAAGCTCTGTTGAATATGATTTTAACTCCAGCTCAATATTTGGTGTTAGATCAGAAATGGAGACAGCTGGCAGTCCAGAGGGGAACAGCAAATGTTACCCCAGATCAGCTTTACGGAGCTGGTAATTTTACAACAGTGGAACAACAGAGAGATGGTATGCCTGAGGAAGGGTTCATTCTTCTCCCACAAATAATTTTTCAAGCCATAGGGTCTCTCCTGACGCGAAGGTGGTGAGAAGACCTTTACTAACATCAAACAAGGGAACAATAGAACCCTATGAAAATTTCATTAGCAGACTGAAATTGGCTATAGAAAGACAAATTGATAATCAATTCGCCCAGAAAGAGTTGCTTTTAAGTTAGCAGTAGAACAAGCTAACACAGATTGCAAAAAGATTTTAAATCCATTTGTAGCAAGTGGAGAGCGAGAAATCGCAGATTTGATTAATGCATGTAGGAAGGTTGGGAGTCAGTCTTTTAACATGGAAACTTTAGCTCTAGCTTTACAAACAGGACATGCTCAAAAAGGGAATTGTTTCAATTGTGGGAAGCCTGGACATTTTAAAGCGCAATGTCGGGCTCCTGGAGGAGGTCAAAGTCAGCAAAATAAGAGATCAATGGGACAGGGTGTTCGTCCTAAATCAGTGTGCCCGAAATGTAAGAAAGGATACCATTGGGCATATCAGATGCTCCTACAGTTTTTACTGATGGAGGGAAAGTTTTTTGGTGCTTGTGTTTGGAAAGATAAATCTGGAATTTGGCATACAAATGTGACATCAGAGCAGAAGAATGCCCAGCAGGCAGAACTTGCTGCTGTAGTTTTGGCTTTTCAAAATTTTCACAATCAGGATTTTAATTTAATAGTGGATTCATTGTATGTGTATAATTTGTTACCCTTTGTAGCAGGTTCTTATTTGTCTCCTGGAATATCACCTGATATTTTAAGATTGCTTTTGCTGTTACAAGGATGTTTGGAGCAGCGTGTGTGAATGTGTGTTTTGTTGCTCATATTCGTAGTCATAGTAATTTGCCTGGAATTTTATCACAAGGTAATGCCAAAGCTGACAGTGCTGTAACTTCAGTCCTCACTGTCCAGCCATGGGACAGTCATAGTTATTTTCATCAAAACGCTAAAGCATTGGCACAGCAATTTAAACTTACTACTGCAGAAGCTGCTGCCATAATTCAACAATGTCCAACTTGTTCAAAAGCAGGGCACGAATATCCCTATGGGAGTTAACCCCAGAGGGTTGAAACCTTCAATGATTTGGCAAATGGATGTTACTCAATATCCATCATTTGCGCCCTGGAAATATATACATGTGACTGTGGATACTTACTCAGGATTTTTAATGGCTACCCCTCAAAGAGGTGAGATGGTTAAACATGTCATCAATCATTGCATTAAGACTTTTTCAGTTGCTGGTACACCTAAAACTTTAAAAACTGATAATGGTGCGGCTTATCGGAGCACGGTTTTGATCAGTTTTGCAAACAATGGTCCGTGGAACATAAATTTGGCATTCCATACAATTCTACTGGGCAAGCTATTGTAGAACGTCATAATTCCACGCTCAAGACCATGTTGACTAAATTAAATAAAAAGGAGGGAAGCTCCTGGGGCTTCCGCGATTCAAGATCAATTAAATCTAGCTTTGTATACTTTAAATTTTTAAATTTGTCTGGTAACCCCCTACGGCGCGGCCAGCAGGCATTTTCTTCTCCTTCTACAGATGCGGTGAGACCTCGGGTGTTGGTGCGGTTCCTTCCAGATCCAGCATGGGTTCCTGCTGAGCTGATAACGTGGGGCGTGGTTATGCAGCAGTTGAACATCTTGGTCAAATTCGTTGGGTTCCTGGTCGGTGCGTTCGACCTGATCATCGCATGAGCACCTGTGAAGGAAGTTTCGGAACAGCAGGATGGCGCATCTGTGGTTCCTGATCCTGTTGATTCTGCCTAATCTGTCCTGGGCTGCTCGGGTGCGGAGAGAGCAGCGACAGCATGTTCAGCGTGCGGAGATTTGGCGATGATTTGTGGATAGATAATAATTACATTAAAGATTTGCGCACAACTGCCAAAAACTTGAACATCACCAATTGTTGGTTGTGTATGCACCTTCCTGGGAGAGTGGGAGAAGGACTAACATTGCATGGAGTGCCTTTTGAGGAAAAAGATTTAATAAAGAATGCAACCTGGAGAAAACAGTTGTTTTGTGCTACAACAGAGCAATTCCAGATCCTAACCATGGGAGGTAATCTATGGACAAAAATTTCTCGAGGTCTCATCCCGCCTTTGGGAATTGCTATGAACTATAGGGATATTCATATTTTAAATAATTTTACTGTTGCTATGTTTAATGATACTATAAAGAATATTAAGATGATTAATGTAGAAATGTCTGAAATTCGTACAGTTACTTTGCAAAATCGATATGCTTTAGATATTATGTTAGCTGCTCAAGGAGGAGTTTGTGCTTTAATTCATTCGCATTGTTGTGTTTTTATACATAATTATGAGCCAAACATCACAAAAACTGTTCAGGACATGGAAGATCGTATTGCTCAGCATCAATCTGGAGCTGATGGGTTTAATGCATCATTCTGGGACAGTCTGTGGTCCTGGCTTCCTGATGGATCATGGTTTCGCTCCTTATTGCAAGGGGTTGTTATTATTATTGCTATATGTATCTTATTATGTTGTTTTATTCAATGTATTCCTAATCTATTACAAATGTGTACTTCAGTCTTCCGGCGTGTGGGATCAGATCGTGAGGGAACTGTGTACTATGCCACTAAAACACCCCCTATCTTTGAATAAATAAAAAAGGAGGGAATGTGGTAATATATTTTATTAATCATTTTATCATTTTCTGTAAGGCCTTTGAATACTAGCAGTAAGTCTAGGAAGATGTGGGCATTCTTGGTGGGGGTAGGAGTATCTTTGCTCAGAGTGCCTCATTCTGTTTTGATTCTGCCAGTTTAGAAGGAACAGGAAAATGGGTGAAAGTTCAAGGTACACAGTTGTGCTTTCTCATGGGACTTTCCAAACTTTCCCATGAGACTTTCTGTGGCTGTATGATCTCATCCTAGCAAGGTAACATCTGGGACTTTCCAAGATTGTGTGTTCTCATGCTGGTGAAGTAATCTCCTGTTGAGGTCATTGTTTTCTGAATATGCATACTGTATATTTTGCTTGTGTGTTTTCTCAATAAATACTGCTACCTGAGTTCTCTCAGGGTTGGCATTTTTCTCAGAGACAGTTCCCTGTGTCTCATTTCACATGTCAATCCACCATACCTGTCCTATTGTTTCTCTTATTCTTCTTTTATTTTTCTTATATGTACCCATTTCATGTATTCACAACTATGTATACACTTATACTTATTATCTTGTAAACAATTGGCAAATCAAATAAATAAATAAATAAAATAAATAGAGCTGGAAGGGACCTTAGAGGCCTTCCTATTCAACCTACTGCTCAAGCAGGAGATCCTATACAAGAAGTGGCTGTCCAGTCTCTTCTTAAAAACCTTCAGTGATGAAGCACCCACAACTTCTGAAGGCAAGCTGTTCCACTGTTAGGAAGTTTCTCCTTAATTTCAGGTTGCTTCTCTCCTTGATTAATTTCCATCCATTGTTTCTTGCCTTGCCTTTGGGTGCTTTGGAAAATAAGTTGACCCCCTCTTCTTTGTGGTAGGTCCTCAAGTAATGTAATACTGCTATCATGTCACCCCTTGTCCTTCTTTTCTCTAGACTAGGCATACCTAGTTCCTGCAGATGTTCTTCATATGTTTTAGCCTCCAAGCCTTTAATTATCCTAGTTGTTCTTCTCTGCACTTTTTCCAAAATGTCAATATCTTTTTTTTAATGTGGAAACCTTAACGGCATGCAGTATTCCAGGTGTGATCTTACTAAGATTTTATAAAGCGGTACTAATGTTTCATGTGAATTTGATTCTATGCCTCTCGTTATACAACCAAGGATTATAATAGCTTTTTGGCTGCTGCAATACATTGCCGGCTCATATTTAAGTCATCAAACCCATGCTGGCTTCTAGTTATAAATAGATATTCACAGATCTGTTTTTTTTATTATCTTTTCCGGGATCTTCCCAGGTATTGATGTTAGGCTGATTGGTCTGTAGTTTTCTGGATCTGGTTTTTCTTCTTCTTCTTTTCTTTTTTCAAGATGGAAACCACATCAGCTCTTTTTTAATCTTCAGGTAGTTTCCCGGTGCTTCAGGATTTTTGAAAGATATGGTACAATGGTTCTGCCAGCTCCTTCAGAACTGTGAAGATATAATCCATCAGGTTCTGGTGATTTATATTCATCAAGGTAAGATAGGTGTTCTCTTGTCATTTTCTTGCTTATTTTAACTTTTATTCCAAGTCTACCTTTTATAGTTAAATTTCTGGTAGGTTGAGCTATAGGGTTTTTTTGTGTGTGAAAACTGATGCAAAGAATGAGTTAAGCAGCTCTGCTTTCTCTCTACTACCTGTTACTTCCTTGACTTTTTTTCTTGTTATTTATATGTTGAAATAATTTTTTTATTAAAAAAGAGAGAAAGTAACATTACAGAAACCCAGCTATTTTCTTTTTCTCTTCCTTCATACTGTCAGAAGATGATCGAAATCAAGTCAGCTGGGACAGCGACTGCACATTGGTCTGGCACCTTCTTTGAAAAGTAGGATAGCTAGGGACTTAGGAAGATCTATGCACAATTGGCCAAGAGTTGTTCCTTGGATAACCTACCTTCCATGCCCTTTGTGTCTAATTATGTGCAGCTGTCTCCACCACTGCCAACTCTGTTCCTTTGCTTCAAGATTGAAAATTAATGATATTCTTGGAGCAAATGAGTTGATTTATCCCTAAATGTTATTATACACTACATACATATTGGTGATCTTGGTCCTCATTTATAATAACTGGCTTTCTTGGAAATGGTGTAGGATTGTAAGTGCTCAAACCTTTGAAGACACTTATACAATAACTTTTACTTGTAATATATTTTCTTTGTTTAAGAGGAAGATACTGCAATTTCCCATGGGCTACACTTAATATATAATGGAAGTAAAATGGGAGGTTATACAGAATTTACCAGCCAGAAACAATTCCCCTCTTCTAACTGCAGCTCTTTGGTGATTGATATGGCCTTTCAAAATAAGTGGCATTGAGACTTTACCTTAGTCCATCAGCATTCTTTATGCTCATTACCTTTAAAATTAGGAGTGTCTTATCTCGATGCCTTCATTCCCCACATAATCTTGTCAAATATTTTAACATTTTTAGCTGCACCTTTCCTAGTTGTATGAAGATATCCAGCCTTTTAAGTAAAACTAACCATTCCATTTTCACATTCTCTCTCCTAATCTTTAAAACTCCCACCTAGAACATCTAAGTGAAGGGAGAACAATCTATTTTTTATTTTTATGACAAACAGAACAACAAATAAAACCTTCTTTCAATTATACAGTATATAGGTTTGGTACATATGTTGTGTGCACAATATTTATAAAGCTTTCTTCTTACATTTACATTCATATTATATTCTAATCAGCATTCTATATCATATTGTATCATTATTATATTATCATTAAAATTTTTATTTCAATTCCAGGCTATCTTTAGGAGCAAATCTCAACTCTTACTAAATTATATTCATATTATAACTTATTCAAAGATAATCAATAATATATCATTACTATTACAATATACTTCAATTTCTTACTTTTCTTCCTAGCCATTCATAAAATAAACCCCAAATTTTGTAATACTCCTTTTCTTCTTGTTCTTGTTCTTGTTCAGCTAATGTTAATCTACTCATTTCTGCACATTCCATAATTTACTTAATCATTTCTTCTTCCATCGGAATTTTCTCATTTTTTGAGTAAATACAATTCTAGCTGCTGTTATTATATTAATAATCAAATATGTTATTTCTTTACTATAACCTTCAGGCAAAATTCCCAATAAAATATCTCTGGTTTTAAATCTATATGTTGTTTTATCATTTTTTCCAACCATGTGTGTATTTTAGTCCAGTATCTTTTAGTTTCTGCACATGTCCACCATATATGGTAATATGATCCAGGTATCTGATGGCATTTCCAACATTTTGCCGATTTGTCCTTAAACATCCTTGCTAATTTTGCCAGGGGTAGGTGCCACCTGTAAAACATCTGATACAAATTCTCGTTATAGGTTGTTGATATTGTTATTTTATAATTTCTAATCCATAATTTCTACCATTTATCCAAATCTATCCCATATCCAAAAATTTTTTCCCAAGAAATCATTGTTTCTTTGACTTGTTCTTCTAATTTCACTCCTAGTAAATAACCGTATAGTTTTTAAATAATCTTCTCTTCAGTACCTGTTAGAATTTTATCTGATTCAATCAATTCTTTCTAAAACCCATCTATCTTACTATCTTTTTCATATCTATAATGTATTTGCATATATGAATACCAATTCATGTTCATCCCTTGTTCATCTAGTTCTTGCTTTGTTTTGAGTTCACCCTTTTCATTTAAAACATCATTATATCTAACAATATGTTCCATTTTAAAAACGTTTGGGTACACAAATTTCTTCATTGTCGATAACCAGGCTGGTATTTTCAGATAATGTTGTAGAACAACCTATTATTTTATAGGTCTGTATTTGGCTCCTCAACCTCTCTAGAATTCACATGGCCAAATTTTGACTCTATTCAGCCAAGAAATCAATACATATTTCCTCATTAGTTCTATGGAAACAAAATTAATTGTCTTTCTTCAGGTTTAATAAATTCCTGCAACCTTTTCTGCAATACTTTCAAAATCCAGGCAGTGTTCCCTTTGTGACATCATCTTCCTGTGCCCGAACTTCTCTAACTCCTGCAACCAGCTTTAAAAAACAAAAACAAAAATCAATGGTTCCTTTCATAAAAAGACTGTTCACACCTGGTTTTTTTATATGACGGCTCTTTCTTTAAATCCTGAATTCAGCCCTTTTCTGACAAAACAGCAATTGTTAGAAAAGTTATCTGGCAGTTTCTACACATAGAAATATAGGAAATAAAAATGAAATAATTTCCCCATCATCTTTCTTCATTTGAAGAGAAAAAACTGCTTAGTAATTTGAGGGACTGAATAAAATGGTTCCAGTTTTTCATTACTTATCCCCTTTGACACACTTTTCATAGTGGTTTAAATATTCCTGGTACCCAAAATATTGCTTTTTTACCCTTACTGAATATAGCTCTAACCCTGGTGACTATCTAATTATGTCCATGTAACTTCCTTAGTAACACTACAGAGCTGCTTTGCCATTGCTTTCTTCCAAGATGGTTTCTTGATTTCCCAGTCTAGCTTTCATTTCTGAATTTTCCTGTTCAGTAATAACTAAACCTGACTCTACTAAGGGTTGGATGGATAATGCTAACACAAAACATATATCTCCTGCCACATTTCATTTGTGAGGTCCAGGAGACCAGACACCTGGAAAGGGCACCAAGGGTGGGAAAGCAAAGCAATACAGTGAAGAAACTTCTATCCTGATTTAAAGTCACTAGTTTTGAAAAGTGATAACTTTTTTAAAAAGGACAAAATAAATCAAGGCAGAATGGTAGGCCTTTTTTCAGAATATCCTGAAAGCTTTTGATCCCTCAACCCTTAAAAATCTCCCTAATCATATAAAGAAGAAACACTACCAAGACCATTGCTTATGGAGAGTATACTTCCACATCACAACAACAGAAACCTCAAAGATAATTATAAAAATTACCAGTGGTTTTTCTATTTCATACAAGTTTGTTTTCATCCATCGTTATGTTTGGGTCTTTCAACCAGTTTCACTATCATATCCTGACTTTGAAATCTTTAGACTATAAGAAGCACCATTTAGAAAGTATAACATGCAAACACTTTCTTTCTGTTGTCTCCAAACCAACTGTGATTATTTATCATGGAAAACTAGGTACCTTGTTATTATAAGTTATACAAACTTCACCACAACAGATAGTCTTAAATTATGCAGATTTTTCCCCATTTAAACAGGCCTTTGAAGCTTGCTCCTAACCCTGAAATTTCTCATCCATATTGAAATTTTTTTCTACTGAAAACCCTAACGTGGCACATTTGAGCAAACTTCTTGGGATCTATACTAATCTCTATTTAGGTTAATAAGACCAGTTTATTTTATGAAATTAGATGCACATTGAAGTCAAAGTAAATGCTAAGCAAGCAGTACATTTGCTATATTTTAGTAATTTCAAACCAGAATATTGGTACTGGTGTGCACCCCAAAGCAAAGATGATTGCTTTGCATGCAAGGAGAATAAGCAGAATTCAATTTTTGATTTGCTTTTACATCTTCCCTTTTCATTTCCCTGGTTTCTTCAAAACCTGGTTTCAACAAGGGAAGAAAAGCTTTATTTTGATTTAGTATGCTTTAAGCAGCTTGATTTAATCTGTCATGCAGCTGGTGATATATGCTCTTGAAGCATCATGAATTCAGTTAAAGGAAACCAACTGTTGTATTTTAATCTTGTCATGGATTTTTACTGTTTCTACAATTATTTCCATCATGGACTGTGTTTTCTTCTAGCTGTTTGTACTTATCTTAGAAACAGTATTAGTGAGTGTCCAAAAAGTTAATTCCACTATAATTATACCTCTCTTAAAAAATATATGTAGCTATGCCTGTGTATGTGTATATATGTATATGAGTATGTGCATGCACACGTGCATGCGCACACACACACACACGCCGTGCTTGAATTTAGCTGATAGTGCCAAGAAAAATCTTGGATTCTATTCAGTTTTCTTCACATCCATTTTCTTGCCCACTTAACAAAATTACTTTCAATGAGCTGTGGGAGAAATTCACATCAACAGGCCATGTAATGCAATTTCTGATACATATATGCAGGAAGAAAAAAATCCTACATTTTCTTTCATTTGTGTCAAAATCAATCAAATTGTACTGAACGGAACATAATCTCTTAGAAAGATATGTTTGGGGAGGGGGCGGTATAGGCAAGCAGTTCGACTGACAGAAACTCTTCTACAGAGGAACATTGCACATATTTAAGAGATCTCTGTTTTCTTTTCTTTTCTTTTTTAATTATGCCTAATTAGTTTTTTTTAATCACCAACACAACCAAGGCTCTTTTTCTGCATAATTTATGACATAGAGGGGCCAGTGTCAGAAATCAAATGTTGTAAATTAAAAATAACAAGTTTGAGACTAGTGATTCAATTAAAACCCCAGAAAACATTGGATTATGCATAATTGAGAACTTGTATGCAGAGATACTTGTCATGCTTGTCAGCTCAGTTGGGGGGGAATGGATTGGAACTGTCAAGAGTATTTAAATCAACTCCATAAAAAAATTAGGAAACAAAGATGATATTTATTATTAACTTCCACTGTTCTGAAATAAAACTAAGAGATATTTAAATTGAATGCATAGATGACAAGACTTCATTTATGGCAGAAGTTATAAAACTTAGTAATGATCCTTCCTTGTAGAGATGTACATATGGTACTATATAGTGGAACTATAAACTACGGTGAACAGATTCAGTGGTTGGCAATGCTATCAGGAACCTGGGAGAGGAGAGGGGCAGACTGGAAGGAGATGAAATATTATTCCTTTATGTACATTCAAACAAAATATGGAAAGCATGCTGAACATGCCTTGTAGATTTCTTCCAACCCTTTCCCCAACAGCTCCACTTTGGGTCATATATCTTGAAAATAGGGAAGGGAGCAGTTCTCAGCATTCTGAAGGATTGCCTGATTGCCTCTCCCATGGGAATAAACTTGGGGAAGTTTTTCATCTAGATTTTTTAGAAACGGTTTACCATTGCCTACCACATAAAGCTTAAGAAAGATTAACTGGCCTAAGGCTCAACTGAAGTGGTGGTATTCAGCAGGTTCTGACCAGTTCTTGAGAACTGGTAACGGAAATTTTGAGTAGTTTGGAGAACCAGCAAATACCACTTCTGACTGGCCCTTCCCCCATCTATTCTCTGCCTCCTGAGTCCCAGCTGATCAGCTGGGTCTTCTTTAATTGCCCTGCAGAGGAGAACGGAGCTGGAAAGCAAGTTAGTGGGGTGGGGTGGGGAGGGAATGGGATTTTGCAGTAACCTTCCCCCAGGAGTGGAGTGGGAATGGAGATTTTACAGTATCCTTCCCCTGCCTCACCCACCAAGTCACGCCATGCCATGTCCACCAAGCCACACCCTCAGAACCAGTAGTAAAAATTTTTGAATCCCACCACAGCTCAACTGGCTTTGTTTCCAAAGCAGAACTAGAACTCATATCCTCCAGTTTCTAGCCTGGTACCTTAACCACTACACCAAACTGCCTCTACATGTGTGTGTGTGTGTGTGTTTGCGTGTGTGTATGTATGCATACAGTATACATATACCTATATGTATATGTATACCACTAAAAAGCAATTAAATTCAATAACATTTCGACCTAATGATTGGGCCAAATAATTGTCTAGAATAAGACAGCTGTCCAACCTATTAGATGTCATGGGGAAAAAAAGACTTCCTCGGGCACATCTGCTTCATGAAAAATGAAGCCAATGATTGCGGCTAAGAAAAGAAGCTAAGGAGTATATTGGCTCCTTTGACTTGCTTTGAAGAAAGAGAGGATGTGAGATTGTCCACATTGTGCTCCCTTGACTGATAGATAAGAACATTTTTGATTCTTGTTCTAAATTGATTTCGCACTTCCTTTGCTAACTAGTTTCAAAAATTACTTATTAACTGTTCTAAAATACACTGGAACCTCGGGTCATAAACGTTCCTGTTTGTGACCAAATCGGGTGGCAAACAAAAAAAAATCCACCCGAGTTTTGAATCGGTCATGATTCAAAAATTGGGTGGCAAAAATCGGCATGGAAAGATTCCCTTTCTGTGCTGATTTTTTGCCACCATTTTTTTTGACTGCGCACACGCATAGTCCAGACATGACCAAATTGGTTCGCGACTGGAGTCCAGGAATGGATTACGGTCACGACCTGAAGCTCCACTGTAGATCAGTGATTTCTATCATTAATATAAGAAAATAAAGCTGTATCTTTGCAAGTTTTAAAATAAATAGCAAGAAGGAAAATGAGGTTTTGTTTATAGAAAATTTGAAATAGATTAAATTATTGCAATATTCAATTTTGAATATTTGAATTTGAAATTAATTTTAAAGAATTAATGCATTTTTGTGGAAAAGAAAAATATTTTTTCAGTATTGGAAACATAACAATAACCACTTATAATGGTGTTCAGAGATACTTTCAAGGAATTGCACCAAGACCTTGAATCAATAATGTCAGCTGTGTGTTATCATAGTCTGGTCCCAGAAGAAATTGTTATAGAAAATAATTTGCCACAAAACGTAACTGATGTGATTGTGGAAAAGAATATGAACAAAATTTGTCATTGGATTAAAAAAAAGAGAGAGAATTTAAAAATTAAGAGTGAAATAAAAATGTCAGTCCCAGAGAATAATTTCTTCTTAAACTTACAAAAAAAGCTTCTTGAAGTTTGAAGAATTTCAAGACAAGGACCAATAATTATTTGAATATATGAAATAGCAAGCTTGTTTTATTTAACAGGAAAGAATATAAAGTTGGCTGTTTGAGGATGGTTAAAAATCCCAGTGTTCTATCTAAACTGTTCAACCAGAATACAGCTGGAAGGTACCTTAGAGGTCTTCTAGTCCAACCTCAAGCAGGAGGCCCTATACCATTTCAGACAGATGGTTGTTCAGTCTTTTCTTAACAACCTCCAGTGATGAAGCACCTACAAAAGGCAAGCTCTTTCACTGGTTAATTGTTCTCATTGTTAGGAAGCTTCTTCTTAATTCCAGGTTGCTTCCTTCCTTGATTAGCTTCCATCCATTGTTTCTTGTCTTTCCTGGAAAGCATTTATTAGATTTTCTTACAGCTTAGAGTTAAGATAACTATAAAAATTTATTCTGTAGGTGTTAACTAGTTTCTATTTTTTTCTTTCTCATTTGCTCTGTTGCATCTTTTATTCTTTCTTTCTGTTTTTTACTATAGGAGTTAAAACTTTTAATTAAAATTTTTTTAAAAAAATAAAAAGGGAATTGTGACTCATTTTATTGATATAATTTTACCACTAAAACAGGAAGTGTATTTGTGAGACTGGCCTGGGTTAAATACTACATTTGAATGGATAAAGATGTGAAAAATAGTAAGTTGGCCTTAATGGAATTTATAAGTGTGCTATAGATAGAGAGCATAGAGATCTGAAATACTGCAGTATTGTTAACCTACTCTAGAATAACATTTACTTAGCAACAAAAACGATAATTGAACCAAACTGTACATTTGAAAGTTGCATACTAATAGCCCAAGCTTCAATTTAGTTAAAATGAAGTACAAAGATTTAATATGATTAACCCTGACTGAATGATTTAATCCCAAAAGATATGTTCTGAAAAGTTATTTATATGAGAATTACACTCTAGGCAATAGCTATTTTTGGTTTCTACATTTAAATATTATTTTAAGGCCCTAATTGGGGAAAACAATGACCTAAAATGATAGTAGAATGTAAATAAGGTCTTCAAAGTCAAGAGTGAATAGTAAGTTGATTGCTCTCTGGATGATTGCCAATACATTGGCAAAGGTTTCTTTGAATTTACAAAGCAGCTTATTTCTTTTAGTTTGGTTAGAAACATGATTCTGTAATAGGCAAAGATTTCAAATGTATAAGTAGGACTTGATTATCTCAACAAGTGGCTTATATGATAAGTATAGGTAACTGCCTCTGTTTCTAAACCAATATTGTATCTGGCTTCAGATTATCACTTTTGTATTTGGCTTCCATTGGTGGATTTGGGCATTGAGGTAAGAAATAAAGTAATTTCTTATTTCTAAATCTGTTCAAATTAGCTCTAGAAACATAACATTAATATTAGTGTGATCTATGTATAAACATTGTTTTGAATTAATAGGAATTGATTGCAGGCTGCAATTTAATCTAAGAGATCATCTAAAGAAAGAGAAAGCATAAAAAACTAGCAGGAGTGATTGCTAGAAATGTATAGAGAAACATAAAACTATGATATGCAGAGTTTAGTGTTTTATACTTAGCATTTTTTATATTTCAATACTTTAGCACTCTAACTTTATTTAAAATTCTCTCTCCTAGTCTGTACTTATGTATATGTATTTGTGTGTAATATAGCTTATAATTTTTGAAAGCATCTCATGCAAATGCCTATGTGATTTATAAGGGGAAAGGATTGCACAATCAGGCTTGCAAGAATCTGTTAACATAACAACAACTTCCAATAGTTGCAGTCTTCCTGTGGAGTTGATTTTCTGCTCTAGTCTACTCTGTTTTTCAAGATGATAGCTTTTCCATAATTTTTTACGTCTTTCAATAGTGCACTCATGGCAATTATAACTGAGCCTATCTCCTTTTTGCTGATTGTCTTTCATTCTCTTTCATTCTACCTTTTCCAATATTAGAACTCTCTACAGAGAGCTAGGTCTTTCATAATATATTTCAAGTATGACAATTTGGCTTGCTCATTTGTGCCTTAAGTGAGAACTTTAAGCTGATTTGTTTAATGATCCATTTGTTCGTTTTCTTGGCAAACCATGATATTCTCAGGAATCTTCTGCAATACATTTGGAGCATCAGGTTTAAAAATATTAATGCATTTTGTACCCTGCTTCTTCAAAGTCCATAGAGTCAAAGTCCATTGAATGTCACAGGAAATACAATAAGAGCTGTGGTGGTGTAGTGGTTAGAATGCAGTATTGCAGGCTATCTCTCTGTTCACTGCCAGGAGTTCAATTCTGACCAGCTCAGTGTTGACTCTCAGGCTTCCATCCTTCCGAGGTTGGTAAAATGAGGGCCCAGATTGTTGGGGGAAATATATTGACTCTGTAAACCACTTAGAGAGGGTTGTAAAAGAATTATGAAGTGGTATATAAGTCTATTGTTAGTGCTATTGCTATTGCACTATTCAGATCTTTGTAGGAATAGACATATCAGGACATTCGAAAACCTTTCCAAGGCCTTCATGGCTGCTCTGCCAAATTCATTCATGGAATAATACTATAAATAAATGAAAAGGATTCAATATCAAACACTGTATATTGAATGCTGTATATATCAAACATTTTTATCCCAAACCAAATAATATATAACGCATGTTCGAATGGATAAAAAAGGCAATCCAAAATAAATCCATTTTCCATTCAAAATCATATAGACTAACCTTGAATTCTTTTAAAAGCAGTCCCCAATGAATCCAGCTTCATTTCCCTTGAGACGAAATCTGGCAGGGAAGGTCTAGTATTTTGTGATGGTTGTCAATTCATGCCATATTTGAAAGGAGTAGAAACAGAGCTATTCATCATTCAGTTTCATTAAAACCATTAATTCAAATCCAAGATCCTGGATTATTTCTGTTAAGTTCCAGCTGAAATCATTTAGCAAAATAATGCTGAAAGGATGATGGAGGAGAAGGGATAGATCACCCTAAAGATACAATTGCAACTCTTTTTCAGTATTTTTATTTCTATAGAATTTGGAAACAAATGTCAGTGAATAATCTATAACCTAAGATGCTACTGGAGTGTAGACTTCATCAGCCTCTGGCCAATGGTCAGTAAAAGATGGGACTTGGAATCTAATATCCTTTATCCCCAGTATAGCCGGAGTGATATTTCTTGAGCAAATATTGTAGAAAAATGGTCACAAGCTTTACAGGGAGAAATATTGGGACAATTTGCTTTCTAAAACCATTACACTTTTAAATCTTTACTAAATTTTTCACATCAGGTACAATCACTTGGTAGCATTTATATAAACTATCTTGTATTCCTTTAATTGCGTTTCTTTGATGTTTTATTAGTTACACAATTTAGCCTAGGAAAATCTTTGCAATTTGTTCTTGCTAAATAAAATAAAATAGATTTTAATATAAGCCATTCTGAGAATTCTACAAATTGTACAAGGACTTTAAAATGTGAGCAGGAAGGTAATGGAAATTAAAGAAACAAGGAGAATGATGAATAGTATGTCTAAAATCAGGTTAATGTTCTGAAAATGATACCATATGAAGGCAGATTACTTAAAAATTAATATTATTTGCATTGCAAATGAGAAAGGCAATTACACATACAGTAAGTAGGATGTTCAAAAGCAAAATATATGTCTTGTTGAAACTGAAATAGTTCATCTGTAATGAGCTTTCAGTTGTGTCCATGCTAGATGATCTAAGAGGACAAATGAAATATTTGACTTAGTTCACACAAACACCATCTGAAGTGGTGAACATGTTTCAGAACTGACAACTTCAAAGTACATAGCTGAACCATGTATGCCTATCTATATACAAAAATCTCAAAATCTCAAAATAGATGAATAGAAAAAAAGGTAGCTCTGAGCTATTATCATTTACATATTTTCTTTTTGTTATGGAAAAAATGGTCTGAAATTTTTATGTCTGCTTGTTCACATGCTCTTTCCTTCCCTGAATTAATGCATATTATAGTATAAAAAGTATTATATATAGTCCTCACCTTATAATTGATCATTTAGAGTTACCACAGACTCAGAAAGGGGACTTTATGAAGCTTTGTTTAATTTTTGTCACACCACCCTTCCTCAGGGTCATATGACATTTCAAGTGCATGGCAACTAGCTCACATTTACAACTATTGCAGAGTCCCACAGTCACATGACTGTTTCTGGCAAAAACTACCCATGTAGGAGTACTATTTATTTATTTGGCTGCCTTTGTTTTTTTTTTATAAATATTCAAGATGGTTAATGCTCCTTCCTCCTTCTATTTTCCCAACAACAACTCTGTAAGGCAAATTGAGTTGAGAGAGAATGACCGGCCCAGAATCATCAAGCTGGCTTTCATAAGGCAGAACTGGAACTGGAACTCACAGTCTCCTGGTTTTTAGCCTGGTGTCTTAACCAAACTGGATCTCACTATGTTTGCTGATGACTTAATTAATTTATCTTACATTAATTTTCTGGATATTTAATAATTTAACAAAAAAAACATGCTGAGACTATGATTTTTCTGGTTCAGTTGATCATAGTCCTATATTATTAAACAAGGACCAGTCTCCTTGTTAACACAGGCTTTCAATTTCTTTCAAACAGTACGTGTGTGTGTGTATGTATATATACAGTGTGTATGTATGTGTGTAGCATTCTGATTCTTTCTAAAACCATTCTAAAAATGGCCCTCACAAATTCCAATACAGTTAAAAAAGTATCTAAGTAATGTTTATCTCATATTAAGTTATACTCTGTCAATTTTGCCACAAGTTTTGGAAAGACTACAACTTAAGATTTTGTAAAGGAATAAGGACATAGCATTGGAGAAGGAATGAAAAACCATTAATTAAAAAAAATCAAGTTCTGGAAGAAGAGATGAGAATTAAACACAAATAGTCTTCATTTGATTCTGGTCAGTATAAGAGGAGGCAGAAGGATATTGTAAGTCCTACAGAGCAGATTAGATCAGGAAATAGATTCTACAGTAAGACTAGAATTATACTTAATTGACTCTATAATAACATAATTTTGCAAACCTGTTTGTGTTTTATTTCTCCTCTCTCTTATATTCCACTACTCAGGAATGCATTTTTTCAAAACTATATTGCTTTCCAAGACTTAAGGAATATTTTATTTGTTTATATTATAGTCCTTGCTTACTTTCATCCAGATCATCTTGTTGATTTTCTATAGAAACTCTGGCAAGCCTTCAAAATTCTTTATTATGCCTTATAACAATGAAGCAACCTTACTGAAATCCTTCTTCTGTCTGTTTCCAGACTTGGTCTACTTGTCAGGATTAACATAGTTAAAGCAAAAAAAAAAAAAAAAAAGTTTGCAGATGGTTCCAGAGTATTTTTGTTGGTCATTGACTGAATAAACAGTATTTTGAAATAATTTTCCTATTGTAAAAGTCCCAAAGAAGAGATAGAGCCAGTTTGCTCTAGTGGTTAAAGCAGTAGGCTAGTATGCAGGAGACCATGAAATCAAATACTTTCCTTAGCCATGAAATGCAGATGGATAACTTTGAGCTAGTCATTGTCTTTCAGCCCAATCCACATCACAAGGTTGTTGTTGAGGGGAAAAATGGAAGAGGAAGGCATGTTGGATATGTTCAACACTTATTTGTAAAAATAATAAAAATAGATAGGGAGGGAGAGAGAGAGGGAGGGAGAGAGAGAGAGAAAGAGAGAGAGAGAGAAAGAGAGAGACAGAGACACACACACACACACACACACACAGAGAGAGAGAGAGAGAGAGAGAGAGAGAGAGAGAGAGAGAGAGTGCAAAGATGTTTAGGCAAAGATATTAAGGGACCAGAAGAAAACCTGGTGAGTGTTTTCTTATCAGTATAGAAAATACTTGACTAGAAGGAAATAGCTGAAACAGCTTAAACTATAATTTATAGCTTAAACTCAAACACACACATTTTATGTGATCTATACATTTATTTCTAAAAGGTAGACTAGACCTAGAAACAGATGCCACATTTGTCTAAAACTACTGTTATTAAGACTGGCTATAATAATAGAAACAAGATGGATTGACTCTATTATAGTGGTGCTAGGTGCAACACCAAAAAGACCTAGTTAGGAACAGATTGTCATGGTGAAAATGTGGCCCCTATGACTGGGCACCAACTTTATAGCACATAATAAATCAGTAATAGCAGAATCCTGCAAGTCTGAATACACTTCTCCTCCTCCCTTTTTATCTTCATGTGAATTTGGAGTGTGGCTCTATCTGAGATATTTTCATACCCTTATTCCTTCTTCTGGGCTTCTGCAATATGTATTTCCTTGTTGTGTTGGTAACACATCTTCCCCCTCTCTCTCAAGGTCCATCTCTTTATTCTCTACAATGTCTTCAGTTCCAATTCTCCCAGACACCACCATATATTTGCTTTCCATATTGTTGTGAAGATTTAACATATCAGAATTACTGTATATATAAAGAGGTGATAGCAAGTACATAAAGTAATAAATATAAAGAGAATTAAAGTTTTTGTGAGGCTGATAAAGGGTTACAGCCAGGGAAGTAATCCATCTTTCTCTGATAGAAAGAGAAAATCAGAACACAAAAATGAGAAGATAGGAAGGAAGGAAAAAAGGAACGAAATATAAACGAGAAACAGAGACAGAATGAATATGCCTGAATATGAGGTGATGAGACACAGTGTCCAGGAATGTACAGCCTATCTTTATAGGGATTCTTCTACTTTGGCAGATCACCTAAGATAAGTCTACTTCTGTGATGGCCCAGGGTGGGATACAAAATAAACACAAAAAACAGGTAAAGCCTCCTTCACTTTACTTCCAAGCTCCAAATATCCTTGACTGAAGGAAAAAAAAAAAAACTCCCACAGGAGCAGTTACAAGAAGGAGGAAATGCCGTTTAAACTAAAAATGCCTATAAATTATAAAGAGTAAAAACCAACACAAACCAGGCAAGTTAAGGGCTTGAAGATGTCCACAGATATCAGAACACATACCGGGAAGGACGCCAAACTCAGAGAGGAACAATAAACTAGAGATATTTCCATGCTTTGTTTCCAACACTGGCCCGTACGCATGTCCGTCCTCTTATCCAGTTGTCACAGCTGCAGCCCATGAAGAGGATCAAGGCCCTCCCCTCTCCCATAGACCACGTCTCTCCCTTATCCTCTCTTCCCTGCATGCCCTAGGATGGAGAGGGGATGGGTCTGGGTCCTCTTCTGACTGCCCAGCTGGCCTCTGCCCTTCCCCAGACTCCTCCCCAACCTCTGGAGCCACACTTCCACTCCCTGTCGGCTGTTCCTCCTCTCCCTCAGAGTCAGTCTCCACCAGTGGCGTGACAACTTCTTTCATCAATAGGCTTATGTATTAAAAGTCTCAGTATTTATATACATATATTTTGTTTATCGATGGAACAGGAACTTCACCTTGTTCATCAACTTGATTTTGAAAAGTGATATCTGCAATAACAGAGATACATACAGTTAATGCTGACAGCTTTAATCCTTTTGTAGTCAAGTTGCTTCAGATGGAGAGTGAATATGTTGGTGTATGTTTAAAAATTAATTAGTATTGACTGTCTCATTAAGAACAGTACTTCAAAGTGTGGATAGCTATAAAAGAAATAGAATAGCTCAGCATTTAAAAAAATAAACAAGTAATTAAAATATAGCTTTTAAAATTCCAAAATGATTTGAAAAGTAGTAAGTGAAATCCTTTAAATAATAGCTTAAAAATCAAAGCAACCCCATATACATCCACAATTAAAACAAAATTAATTGGCAACATTGTTTAATCTTTATATACTAAGCAATCAAATGCACAGGCTGTGAGATGCACATAAGTATATTGATTCATACAATCTGGCAATCTGAGATCAAAAAGTCTTTTTAAAATATTTGTGGTTAATTTTTAGAGTGTGTTTTGTAATTCTTCTCTGAAAGTTCATTCCCAGATGACACAATGTATGTCAAAATCAAACCCCAAAACCTCATATAAGCTTTGGATCAGAAGAGGAATGAATTATGTTCATCACATACATATGTGTTTGTGTGTGTGTGTGTCCCTATTTCTCTGTGTGTCTGAATGCTTATGTGCATAAACATATGCAGATAAAGAGGACACATGTGGCATCCATAACTAATAAGGTTTTTTTAAAGTAATCTGGCATGTATTAAAATAAGCTCAAACTGACTAATGAAGTTATTTCCCCATATATCAATAACACTATGGTCTTCACAGAATAATGCACCATGTCAAGCCATTAGTAAATGATAGTTGGAGCCATCAGGCAGATGGCATTTCATTAATCATTGACTTACTATAAACATAATTGAAGTCACTCATTTCTGTTCTGAGAAAAAGGCTAAAGTATATGACTAAAGAATTAAAATGCCCAAATTAGAATATCATGTGTTGACTTGTGAGAAGGAAAATGAAGAGAAGTGACATCTATCTTCTCCGCCCTGACATTTTGCCCCCAATTCCTTCAGAATCAGAGGACAGTAGGAAAGTTCTTCTCCAGTCTATTATTTGTCTTGAGGTCCTGCTCCCAATGACTATTTTGTAAGAGATCCCTTTGGGACAAATGATAATGCAGAGTTAGCCTTTGAAAACCATACCTCAGATAAATACATTTTGCATGGTAGGTGGCATTATTATAATGTTTTGAATTGCTAAAATGATCCTAAGCTCTCCTTGATGTCTCTGCTTTTCTAAGTTGTTACCAACAAAATTAGTTGGTTTATTCCATTTAGACCAGTTTTCAAAGTAGTCTAAATGTATTCAATCTCTGAGCATACTCTCAAAAAGCAAAGGGATTTAGGATCCTAAGTCCCCTCCCCAGCCTTGTCTTATCTTACCTGGCCTTGTCTCATCAGTAATTGTAACAAGTTAATCTGTGTAGAAATTTGGACAGAAGACTATTGTATAGTAAAATACCTAAGAGCACAGCTGACATATACTATCATCTAAGGATATAGTGTCATCATTAAAACTGTAGAAGAATGACAGGAAAAAGGAAATAAAGAAAGAAGACATTTTGAAGAACTAGATGAGATGGCAAAAAGTATTATCAGAAAGTGCCATGTGGCACTCTTAGCACTTGTAAATTTGTGTAAATCATTTTTACTCACATATGCAATATTATCAGAATATTCCTATAATTCAAATTTGTCCAGCTATGTTAAATACAGAATTGTATTTAACTGGGAAATAGGAGGCCAAGGAGTACAATTCACAATTGTTTCAGAAAGTGGGAAAATATTAACTCAACTTTATTAATGATTGTTACCTGAGGTTTAGTGCAACAAGCCAAGATTCAAGGGACAAAAGTAGCCAGACAAACAGGTCTGCAAATGAAATGAAATGAAATGCATGCCTTGATAGTGACATCTATAGCGTTACTAGCTTTCATGCCTACCAAGCCCTTCTGAGTGCTATACAATCTTTTCAAAGTCAGCTGGTTGGGCACTCACTGGGTATTGCTGGCTGGACCTTGCCCCAAAGTGACTGGACCATTTATTTGCTGTCAGGCACAAAGGATCAGGTTAAGTTGTAATTCTGAAAGAGTTATTACTCAAGCCTATACATAAGAATCTAGTCAACTAACGGTCAGCGCTAAATTGGTGCTAGTTGAGGGTCAACAGAAGTTGGAGGTGGGGGGTTGGGTATGGGTCACTTGTGGCAAAACAATGTCTCTAAACCAATGATGCATTTAACTCTATCCCCAAAGAGAGTAAATGACCAAAGTGATCCAACTTAGTGGTGGTTTTTGGAACTGCAGAGACTGTAGAACAGCATTCTCAGAAATTGCTTAAGGATTCATATATTTTATTAGCTTATCAAAATATAAAATACAGAAGTACAAAGAACAAAAAAATATGAAAATAAGGGGAAAATAGGGAGGAAGAGAGGAAGATAAAAAAGGGGAAAAGAAAAAGAAAAGCATTGACTTCTAACTCCTTTCAGAGCAGGATAAGGTAGTAACATAAAACCTCATTTTTTACTTTTATATAAAAATGTATACGAGCTATTTCTATAACAAAACCTATCTAATCAGCCAAACCCAAAATCAACGTTTCATTTTTTCCATCTCAAGCACAAAGTCCAAAACTGTTTTCCAAGTAGAAACAAAATTAATTGTGTTCTTTTCTTTAATATAAGCAGTCAATTTTGCCATTTCTGTTAACTTCATCAACATTTGCAGCCATTCAGCCATTGTGGAAATCAAAGTAACCTTCCATTTTTGTGCATAATGTATTCTTGCTTCTCTCAGCATATATAACATCAAAGTTCCATTTCCACCTCTCAAGTTCTTTATCCATTAAACCTAAGAGAAAAGACTGGTTTTATCTTTATATTCACTTTAAGAATCTTCTGTATTAAGATGTGAATCTTGTATTTTAAGTATTTCCTTTGCTCTGTCACATGTTCACCATAAATGGTAAAAAATCATTCTTTACATTTATATTTACAACATTCATTTGAGGTACTTTTATACATTATTGGCAATTTAGTGTTAGATACCAACATCTTATCATCTAATACAGTTTTTTCTTTAAAATTACAATTTAAAATGAATTTTAGATCTTTTGTCCCCATGTTCTCCCATTGTTCTCTATCTTTTTCCTTTTTTACATTAGGCAACCTGTTTTTTCAGGCCAGATATAATCCAGTATAAATGATATATATAAATGATATATTGTCAGATGAGTAAGACTAATGAGGTACCAGACAATGAGTATAGAAACAGAAGTAAAAAGAAATTAATCCTGTCTCTGTTGTTTGGTGAATTGCCATCTGTTTCACTTTGTTGTTCAGTTTAGACTTTCTTGCAGTAAGCCAACATTAAGCAGGGCACAGAATGTTCATGGGTATATGGTCACAATCATTTTTCCAATGTTTGAATATACTAAGATTTACATTCCAGAAGCTGCTAACCCTAACCCTAACCCACACATGGTTGGTACAGTTTTGGATTCTGGGGTTAGGTTTATTTATGAGCAACAACTTACCTCTGAATGGAGCAATACTTCCAAGACTCACTGCTTAAGCTATCGGAGACTTTTCTGCCCACTTACTCTGTACTAAACTTGGTGATACTTTCAGGGACTTGATAGCTGCATCTGTGCTTCAGGGTCAAAATATCAAACTTAGGCCTTGACTTCTCAGTCTTGATCTCCCTAGAGTTTTATTTTCAAAGAATTTGGTCTACTCCTTAGAAGAGAATCTGAGATCCCATTATTTTTTATGGTTCAGTCAATATTTGTTGTCTATTTCCTAAATTTTTGAAAGCAAGTGTTCGTGAATTCTAGTTGACCACTCTTCCTTCACATACATTGTTTACATAGTTGGTAATATGTTTGTTATACTGTATGTGCTTTTTCTATTCACTAAATGCCTAAATTGACACTTATACTTATTCTCTTGTAAACAATGGCAAATCAACTAAAATAAAAAAATAAATAAAAATGGAAAATAATATACATCTAAAGAAATAGATATGAAATATCTTGCAAAGATAAAATAAAAGACTTAATCTACTGCAGTGTACTTATTGTATACTGGAAGACAAGATGTTGGCTATTTGTTTGTAAGAAGCTATCAGCAGAACTGAAGGAGAACACAATATATTTAAATATGGCATTAAAAAGGGATAGCCAAGGATCAGAAGGATATACCTGTGATTACCAGATGGTGAGAAAGTTAAACCAGATGGACTTTTGTCTGATTTGGCAAAGAATTTCCTATATCCAACATTAAGATTTTTATTACGAGCTTATGCCTAGAGAAAGAATTAATGATTATAATTTAAAACAGTAATTAGAAAATGTTATGTTACCCTTATTCATATGTTCCATAATTCTGGATAAAGAATGCTTGGTGCATGGTAGGAACAGATAGACTGTTTCCATCCTTTCAATATGCTCTGACACACCCCTACCAATAGTTAATCATCAATAGTGTGAAGGGTACTGTTTCTACCGGTATGTATATTAGGTTTCCTCTGTCAATATAAGATAACATTTTAATTTTTATCTTCATATTCTTGGAAGTAATTGCTTATATAAGTCAAATGTATTTATTGGAATAAATTTGTAAATTATAAATCTGTTTAAAAATGTATATATCTGCATATTTAATACATTTCTTAGAATACTCTTTAAATATAGTATAGTGTAATCAATAGAATTAGAATAGGATAGGACAGGACAGAACTGTATAGAATAGAATATCAGATAGGCTTGAACTGACTTTTGGTTTTGATAATCCACATCAACCTAAGGATTCCTAATAGCAAGAAGAAATTTATATAATTTGTATAGAAAAAAATGAATTTAATCATAAATTAGTTTGGTTTATTAGGGATTCTCATTTTTTATTTTTTCTTCTCAGTTGTCAATGTATAGTTAATACGATAATATTAGGGAAATACAATTCAGTACATAATATAAATACTTACAATGCAGTAATATATGAAAAGCACTACAGAAGTATACAACCTCAAATCTCTTAATAACAAATTTCTCATCAAAGTTAAAAAAAAGATTGAGTCATTACTTTAAAAAAAAAGATGGAAATGGAATTGATAATTGAGAGAGAGAGAGAGAGAGAGAGAGAGAGAGCTTTTCTTTTCCAAGTGTCCCCTTAAAGAATTCTGACCATTTATCAAATGCTATAATTGTAATAGCGTTTAAAAGAAATATGTAATAGTAATTCAGAAGAGCTATGTCAGCTTATGTGACTTGGTAAGATTCCCTCCTTTTCTTTGATCACTGCCTTCAGATTGATCCTGTGGAAGACCCCTGGGATGCTATTGAAAGAACATCCTGGGATGCTATTGAAAGAGATATAGATACAGTATTTTCATACAGGGTTTTAAATTTTTTGTAATACCATGTACTTTTAAGTACCATGGCATGGAGGTAACTGTTGAAACAAATTAAATATTATCCAATGAAAGAGGCTGTCTTAAAAGTGATGTAATATTCAACATTATGAATTGTTATTTTCTATCTGGCAGAGGCTCATTTCTATATTTGATGAATTCCTAACATACAGAAGAAGAAAGGGCAGGGCATAGAAGGGCATTACACAGGAAAGTGAGGCTACTGCTTGAGCATACCAAAAAGAATAAACTAAAATTAATACCATGCTCTTTTCTAGTTTCTTTGTAATTTCTCATCTATCAGCTAATGGATTCAGCCAGGATGTCAGTAGGGTTTTTATTAATTATATTAGTTGTGTGGAATGATTTACAGAAGATATGTAAAGTGGGTTTGTGCAACCTGATGTTCCTCTGTGTTTAGTTTAATTTAGTTTAGTTTAGTTCAGTTTAGTTTAGTTCAGTTCAGTTCAGTTCAGTTCAGTTCAGTTCAGTTTAGTTTAGTTTAGTTTAGTTTAGTTTAGTTTAGTTTAGTTTAGTTTCATTTCTTTTCGTTTCGTTTCGCTAGTTCAGTTCAGTTCAGGTTAGGTTACATTATATGAGGTTAGTTGGGGCTTTTATCTGTGTCTTTGAGTCAATGCTGATTCCTAGTGATTGCCAGGACAAGTCCCTATGGTTTTCCTGGCAAGGTCAGAAGGGGTTTGCCATTGCCTTCTTCCTAGGACTGAGAGGGAAGGTCTGGTCCAAAGTCAACCAGTTGACTAGAACTCACAGATCCTGGGTTTTGTCTGATGTTGTAACCCTACACTTTATAAACGCAGTGTGTAAACTATGTTTAGTATTACAAATCCCATAATGCTTGACCCTTTGTCACACTGGCTGATCTTTATTGGAATACAGTCTGAAGGAGATGGTGGGCTAGGTTGCTTAGAAGGAACTACGGACTTTGCTTTGAAAGGTAGGAAGTTTCTTAATCATAGTCAGAACACAGGGCTCTTACTGTCGTGGCCTATTGGCTGCCAGCAGAACTAGTAGCCAAGTTAGATGAGGAGGATGGGGAGGGGGAGCCTGGGCCAGCTCTGGAGCCTTTGGAAGGCTCTGATGAGGAAGCAGAAGAAGAGGCAGATGCAGAGCTGGGGCCTTCTGTCCATCCCCAGGTGGAGAAGCAGTTGCCTTCAGGGCCTGAGCTGAGTGAGGGGGAGGAACAGATGGGTCCCATCCCAGATGCATGTATGAGTAGAGAAGAGAGGAGAGCAATGGAAGGCAATAAGCTGGCTCTCAGGGAAAAGAGTTTGTAGACACTAGCCAGCTCCTCCCCGGCTGTGAAATAAAATAGTAGGGGGTTGGGAATGGCCTGTTGTCATAGACAACCATTTGTTTTCCAGTGTATATCAATCTAGTCGGATTCCTTTGCCAGAACAAGGTTTATCAGGACTAATTGCTTTGTATGTGAGATGCCAACTAAGTCTCCCTGCTGGGAAACAATAGGTAGTTCATTTGCCTCAACCCGTATGAACAGGGACTACTTCTGCTTGGCTCAATAATTGAAGGACTTTTTTATCCTGAGTTCTCATGTGAATTAGAGATTGTTCATGTCCTGTTTCATAAGGGGAAAAGACTTTCATTTGTGACTACTTATTTTTGATTTTGTTTTATTTTTATTTATTTATTTATTTTTGTCAATTGCTTACAAGATAATAGGTATAAGTAAAATTATAGTTATGAATACATGATACATATAAGAAAAAAAAGAAACAATAGAACAGGGATGGTAGGTACGCTGGTGCACTTATGCACGCCCCCTACAGACCTCTTAGGAAAGGGGTGAGGTCAATAGTAGACAGTCTAACGTTAAAGGTTTTGGGATTTGGGGAAGAAACCACAGAGTCAGGTAGAGTATTCCAGACATTGACCACTCTGTTGCTGAAATCGTATTTCCTGCAATCAAGTTTGGTGCGATTAACCTTGAGTTTGTATCTATTGTTTGCTCTTCTGTTGTTATGGTTGAAGCTGAAGTATTCATTGGCAGGTAGGACATTGCAATGTATGATTTTATATACTAAACTTAGATTGGACCGAAGACGGCGTAGTTGTAGGTTTTCTAGGTCTAGAATTTCGAGTCTGGTGGCATAAGGTATTCTGCAACGAGTAGAGGAGTGGAGAACTCTTCTTGTGAAATATTTCTGGACTTTCTCAACTGTGTTAATATCAGATACGTAATGTGGGTTCCAGACTGATGAGCTGTATTCGAGTATTGGTCTAGCAAATTTTGTATGCTCTAGTTATTAGTGTAATATTACCAGAGAAAAAGCTACGTAACATTAGGTTAACAACTCTTAATGCCTTTTTGGCTATGTAGTTACAGTGGGCTCTAGCATTTAGGTCATTAGAGATGAGTACTCCAAGATCCTTGACAGAGTTTGGATCATCAACAAGGTCTTGACTATACAGCCTGCATTTTATTTTCTGATTTTTTTGCCAATATGTAAGACAGAGCATTTATTTGTTGAGTTTTGAAGTTGCCATTTGTTTGACCATTCTGATATATAGTTGAGGTCTTTTTGAAGGGTAACAGTATTGTCTATGGTGTTGAATAGCTTTACATCATCAGTGAAGAGAACGCAGTTGCTCTTAATATGATCACAGAGGTCATTTATGTAGAGTATGAAGAGAATTGGTCCTAGAACACTGCCTTGGGGCACACCACTATTGACAGGTACTGGATTTGATAGGACGCTCCCAATTTTGACCATTTGTTATCTGTTTGACAGGAATGCTTCTATCCAGTTATGCAGGTGTCCAGAGATACCATAAGATTTTAGTTTTAGGAGTAGTTTGTCGTGTACCACTGAATCAAAGGCTTTACAGAAGTCTATGTAGATTGCATCTATTGCTTTGCCCTGATCGATTGTGTAGTCCATATGTTTTTGCAGTGTAAGAGTTGCAGATTACATGATAGTTTTTTCATGAAACCAAATTGTTTATTAGAGAGTAGGTTGTTTGTTTCTAAGTGGAGGATAATGGATTGGTTAATAATTGATTCCATGACTTTACAGGTGACGCAGCATAAAGAGATTGGTCTGTAATTTTCAACTAGGCTGGGGGCTCCCTTTTTGAAGATGGGGATGACTGTGGCTTGTGACCATAGTTTTGGCAAGGAGCTGGTCCTGAAAGATTTTTCAAAGATTATGCTTAGAGGTTCGG
This sequence comes from Notechis scutatus, assembly GCF_049901735.1. NCBI lineage: Eukaryota > Metazoa > Chordata > Lepidosauria > Squamata > Elapidae > Notechis > Notechis scutatus. The sequence continues at coordinate 78,117,201 of NC_142013.1, read as the reverse complement.
CTATGGCAGCGGATAGTTTTCTTAAGAAGTAGGCACATATTCCATCCGGTCCAATAGATAGAGATGGTTTTAGATTGCATAGTACTTTTTCAACATTGTCTTCTGTGGCTTTAATAGTGTCATCGTTGCAGTCTTTACCATTAGGTCCTTTTGGGGGTGGGATGGATCTTGAGTCTTTTAGTTTGTTGTTTACAAAATTGTAGAAAGCACGGGTAGAATTGGTGCGTAGAAGGTTTTCTTCTTGTTTAATGTGCTAATTGGTGCATTCAGTTTTTATCTGGTGGCATAAATTTTTGTATCAGTTTTGAAGTTGGCAACGTGACCAGATTTGTTTTTCCACCAGAGTGATTTCTTTTTGGATTGAAGCTGCCTTATTGTTATGGGTAATTTGTTTTTTCTGGTTTTGGGAGTTGTTAATGGTACATATAGTTTGATGACTCTTTTGACTTCAAGTAAAAATATGTTGTAATGGTCTTCAACAGTATTGCATCTAGTGAATAGAAATTGCCAATCAAGGGATGAGAGATCGTTGTTTATAAGATCATAGTTGCCTTTTTTGAAGTTATAATTGGGGATTCCGTCATTGTGATGATGTTTTGTCTGGACGTGTTGAGACAAAAGTCAATCATGTTGTGGTCACTGTTGGAAAAGCGTTCTTTAATTTTGTCTATCCAATGTGAATAAAAACTGGTTGTACCCTGTTTTAAGAAAGGGGTTTGTTTTACTAGTGAGTAAGTGTTTCTCATTGCTTGTGAATGCTGGGTCAGAACACTTACTTTACTCCTGATGTTCACGATCATCCGTGAATTATGCTATGTGAAGTAACCTGATTCATTAACCTCAGAGCAACATGGTGCCTTAAAAGCTAGGCTTGGATTTTTAAGTAATTATAACTCTTTTCTGCCATCTAGCTGTCATCTGGGTTTTCTCAGATATGGTAGCCCTACACATATGTACATGCATACATACCAATAACAAATGTCAGAGTGGAACTAAAAAGACTTTTGGAACAGTACCGTCTATTTTATTTCTTTAGGCCATTCATAGGTTAGTATACTAATTGAATTTACATCCATCCCTAGCTAATTATTTGCCCCACCAGTAACATTTACCTGAAAAAAATCAAATCAGTACCACATTTCTGAAAGTGATGTATAATCTTCCTCCATTAATTTATATATGAGTCAGTTGTAACACCTGTAACTATGGAGAAATACAGCTCATATCTGGAATACCATGTATACCAATTGTACTTGACTGAAGTCCCTAAATATAGCCTAAAAGGGACACCAGAGCAAATAAAATTTGTCTTCCATTATTCCATAATCTCTGAGTTACAGAAATTTAGGAAAATTAAGGTGGAGAATTCACTTAAAAAATCAGCATACCTAAAGACTGAGTATATTTTGCAAGGCATTAAGTTGATAAGTATGTAATAATTTTGTTTAATTTATCATAAAATAGGATCATAATTTTAACATTAGACCATGTGTCAGTTTTGTTAAAGTAGCTTTCCTTGAATCCATTCTTCCCTGGATATAAGGCAAAGTGATTGCCAAGTAAGGAACATGACAAACTATAACAGTTAATTATTATTAGCACATTTGATAATAATAATAATAATAATAATAATAATAATAATAATAATAATAATAATAATAATAATAATAACAATAATAACAATAATAACAATAATAACAACAACAACATTTGCTAACTATAACAGTTAATTATTATTAGCACTCTTTGCCGCTTCCTTAAAGAGGACCAATGATACTTTGGAATTCAGAACAGAAAGGGAGATAGTCTGTTTGGACATCTAACATGGAAAAGATTGTATGGTGTAATTCATATTTGGATTCTAGCTCCAACATAGAACTAGTAGCTATTTTAATTAACAGACCCACTGGGTAAATTGCATTAATATCCACAAACAAAATCATGTATTGATAACCACTGGGAAAATAATATTTTTCTTTCCTTGAGAGCATATGTGGCAAACCATGGGCTTCAGTACTGTTGGAGTGAGTAATTTCCGAAGGAACAATTATGAATGACTAAAGTGCAATAGCTCCCTGAAGCATCATCGCAATTTCTGCAGTGAGTGTTTAATTGTAGCCAGACTGTGTAACCTTAACATAGCCTGTGTCCTTGCCATAACCCTAGGCATGGGCTCCACTCTTCAACATATGGGAAAATTTTTCAAGCTGATTGCTCCAATCTGATTAAGGGAAGTTATAGAGTTGCCATTTATTCAGCATCTTATTACCACACTCGCACAGCTGCTTTGCAACATATTCCTATTAAAGTCATTTTCTGCTGGCTCTTATTCCTGCATGTTTGATGAAGTCATTGTCCATTGTGACTCTATGGATGGTTTTGGGGGAGACATCACAACTGAAAAAGGATTGCAGAAAATATGACTTCAGCAACAGAGTGGTCAATGCCTGGAACTCACCACCTGACTCTATTGTTACATCCTCAAACCCCAAAAACTTTAACCTTGAAGGGGTGTGCATAAGCACACCAGCATGCCTACCATCCCTGTCCTACTGTTCCCATTTATTCGTACTCATCTATTATGTATATACTTATACCTGTTTATACTTACATGTTTATATGTTATGTTTATACTTATACTTGCTTTCTCATACATGCTTGACAAACTAAAATAAATAAATAAACAAACTATATATTTGACCCAAATCTGTTATAAAGAGATCATAAGTGATTGAGAAATCACATCAACTGGAAAGGCCTCTATGCATTCATCTGTTCTTGTATGTTTGTTTATAAGGGCTACTGGCAACTACAGAAGTCATGCAAACTTAATTTCTGTCGCCATGACATCACAAAGCATTATTAATGTTGCTGCTCCTGCATATCTGTATATTCCACCATATTTCTATATTCCACTACAGTGGAAACCAGTGGAGATGATGAGCACCCATAGGTCACACAGGGCTCAGTCCGAAAGGCTATTTTTCAGAACTATAACTGTCATTGAGAGCAGAATGAAGTACTAATTACTATTATTAGTACTAAATAGAAATAAATAAATAAATAAATAAATAAAAAATACCTATATGTGTGAGAGAAAGGTTATCAACAGGAAATCCAAACAGTTATACCAAAAATTAAATGCTTATGTGAAAATGTAAATAAAATACCTTGGAGAGAGGAAAACAGAGAACTACAACTCAATACGAATCAAGCTTGCATGATAAGATGAGGGTACAGATGGACTAATATATTCTGATGATAACCCTTAATGGCAGAATTATATTCCACTGGTTTTTTTTAATGTAAGCCCTATTTGCTACTGACCATTAATTTAAATATGGTATGAATGAAGCTTAGTATATGGGTTACATAGCTATCTTATCCTTCTGTATTTAGAATATACAAAATATTGATTTTAATATTAATAAAATCATTATTGATAAGGCCCTATGGGTCTCTGCAACTGTGTGAAAATGCTGTCAAATATTTATCTTCATTGTGTTAGTCAGCAAAAATATTTAGATGACCTAAAAATATTCCATCTCAAGTCTGTCAAAGACTAACATCTTACAGAAAGATGATGAAGTAACTGTGGGTATGGGATTTTAAAATTTTACTCACTTCATATTAATGAAGAAAAAATCCTATTTGAACTGACATATTTTAATGGGTAGTAACAAGTCTCTTTCAACAAAGTGAGACTTAAGTTTGCACAATTTTCTTTAAGAAATCTTATCCTAGATACTGAAGATTATACATTAGTTGAAATGTTCAGGATGAATATAGCTTTCAAATTTGGCCCATTGAAGAAATAAATAGTTTATTTACCATCACCAAACTATTTTTTTTGCAGAAAAAATAAAGATGGTCTCCAACCTATTGCCTCCAGATACATGTAATAATAGCTTCCGAAATTCACACTTAATATAGCCGCAAGAGACACAATCCTTCTGGGGCATGTCTATGTGTTATTATTTTCTACATCAGTGCATACATTTTCTTTCTTTTTTTTTTTTAAATCCCCACACATTTAATTTTTTGTACTGATTTTGTATTTTGTATGCTTATTAATATTTATTATTCATGATGACTGTATCTGTTTCCTCTGTTTGTTTGTACAATGTGTTTTGATGGATTTATTCTCTGCCAGAGAATTGTGGTTATTGAGTAATTTAAAGTACAACCAATCACACACACATACACACACACACACATACACATACACACTGCATTGATCAAGGATATCCTGCTATGACTCTCCATTCTCCACAGTAGAACCATAATAAAAAGCATGAAATGTACCATATTATGTAACTTATGTTCCTGGTGATTGTGTTATTCCCATGCCTGGTCATTAACTAGTGTGTGTGTGTATGTGTGTGTGTGTGTGTTTGTGTGTGTGTGTGTGTGTGTGTGTGTGTGTATACATACACCCCCAACACAGTTAATGGCCAGGCATGGGAATAACCCAATCACCAGGAACATCAGTTAACATAATGTGGTGAATTTCATGCTCCTTATTATGAGAGTGATAGCAGGATATCCTTGATCTATGAAGTGCATTATTAGGATAATAATAATTAATCATGGGCATTTTTTTGGTTGGTAGTTGATAACTGCAGGCAGAATGTCAAGACCACATGACTCTAGATGCAAAATATGCAAAGCAATGGCATGCAGTTTATATTGTTGACATTGGTTTCTGTCTCCAGTAATGTGTCTGGTTATTTCTCAGTATTAATCAATTCCTGACTTTTAATCTCAAAATTGGAGGTTGCTTCTCTCAAGACAATATTGAGTTTATTTTGTTCAAGCTGCTTCTACTGGCCTCATGCAGGAGTAGGGGGTGGGTGGGTGGGTTAATAATTTCCTTGACTTCCATGACAAACTCATTATAGATTTGTCCTGCTGAAATAGTGTAATTATATAGTACTTTGGCTTCAAATCACCTCCCCACAAACAAATAACATTATTAGAAGTTCTAAATCTACACCAAAGATGCCCAAACTTGCTTTGTTTATGATGCCCTTAATGTCACAATGCTCTGTGAATTCCAAACTATTATTTGCAACCCAAAACAGTAAGTTTGTGTTCTATATTTTTGTTCATCCTTCCTTCTCACTTCTTCCCATTCTGCTACAGCAATTTGTTAGGAGCCATGGGAGGCGCAGTAGTTAGAATTCAGTATTGCAGACTAACTCTGCCCATAGTCAGGAGTTTGATCCTGACTGGCTCAAGGTTGACTCAGCCTTCCATCCTTCCAGGATTGGTAAAATTAAGACCCAGGTTATTGGGGACAATATGTTGACATAAACATACAAACACCCTATATTCATGCTGAATAATGATATAAAGAAGATTAACAGCTGCTATAAACTCATCATTTGGCTCCATTTGGCTCCCTCCATGATACAGAACCTCTGGGTGGGACAGGCAACTATCAGACACAGAAACTGAACTTGTGCTTCATAGCAAGTATTTGCCTTTGAAGCCTTAGTCTCTCCTGATCATTTTACTTCATAAATTAATGTGTTAATTGTACACACACAGTATCATCTATTAAGGAGGTGTACAACCTCCAGCTGTGCATTTGCAGGGCACGGGGTAAAACTCATTAGGATGAGCAGATTCATGGTGTATTTAATATGCTCTTAGAACTAAAATTACAAAAACTTTAACATTAGCAGCTGACACATGTTTAGATAATAGCCTGCTCAGCAGAGGAAACTTGATACAGGATCAAATTGTCTGATGCATGATTACTCTTTAAACCCTATATCTTTATTGTGATATTTTAACCTAAGTATTATTCTTTTTTTAAAAAAATGACTAAACATTTTAATAGAATCTTTGTTTTTGAATCTGCTTATAATAAACTCCTTCTAGTTTGCAATATTTGTTAATAAGTCCCATCTGTTCTTTATCCCATTGAATCTTAAGTACCAAAAGTGATTAGGAACCATTTATTCACATGGATTCAGGACAACTACTTAAATGCCTACCTCAGATTCTCTAATTGTTTTCAAAAATTGTCCAGAAAAAAAGCTTGCTGCAGTATAGGTATAGGGAAGACAAATGTGCAAATATACTGCACGTGGTAATGGGTTACTGATACTTTCCCCCCCTGAACTAAAGGTGACTTGTAAGCTATGTCATAGCAAGTATAGTGAATGTATAGAGATTCATAAAATTTGCAACAATAAGCAAATATAAAGCAATAGCTTCTATCCAGTTCTATTTTTTACTAAATTGTTAAAGGATGAATTTGGAAGAATCTTAAAACTTTCTAGAATTTTCTGGCCAAAGCATCATCTTCTTTATTTCAACAAATGAAGTGCCCTGATTTTCATCTTGGAGTGAAAAAATGTATAACTGGCAAAACTTTTGCCAACTGCTTAAGAACAGCTCCCGATTATCAAGGCATGGAAGCATTTCAACTGCTCCCAAGTTCATCTCCTCTTGAAAAGTATGGTAGTTAGTAAGGGGAAATATTTGCCTTCACACTGTCACAGGCAGACAAGAATCTGCCTGGCAAAATCAAAAGGAATTATTTCTTATTCACAACGATATGTTGATTTTTCCTTCTCACAACCTGACAGAAGGGGAAAAAGAAGGAACAGGGAAAAAGAAGGGAATCAGTGGAAGTAAGAAAGAGAAATGACCTGTGGAGACACAGATCTTATACAATGTAAATCAAAATGTGTAAGAAGAAATAATTTGCAGATAAATAATTGGAGGAACTTGACCCCAGAATTGGCCATGAATCTCTATAATGCAAATGAAAAATCAGTAACAGACCAACATCTGGAGGATGTTTTTCATTCTTCCAGTCAGATAATTTTGCAAGAGACTGGTCTCCTAAGCTATTTAAAGTATTGATTTTAATATGAACTTTAATACACTGACAAATTTGCTATTTAAAACTCATTGAGCAAGACTATACACTAAGTCAGAGGTATTTGAGTGATAAACTTAATAAAATTGAACATAATTGTCCTAATTTTATTCAGAGCCAGAACAATGACTAAACTTGCATTAAAGAATGCTGAGTCGGTTATTTTTTTTTTTACTCTATAATACTGTATAACTGTATTTGGACAATTTACACATATTTATACAATTTGTCATCTGCCCTTAAAATCTGGAGAGTTACAAGATTTACCTCCAGGCTTATTTCTTCCTATGCACAAGGCACTTTATTAAAATCATAAATTCACAAGGCTATTTTTTTTAAACAAAATTAAAACATTCGCCAAATATTTTCAAATTTCATTATGATGAAAAGCTTATAAATTAAATGGAATCTATATAATAAAAATTGAAATTGATTCAGGGATGCAAATATAAACACATTATTTAAATAAAACATTCGATGTGAACACTTTGATTGGTTCCAACATAATTTCCAAATGCTAGAGTAGGGTTCAATGAACAGAATACAGAGTTTTCTGACCATGGGTTTCAATTTATAGAAATTACCAACCTTGATTGGGAGATGAAGTAGTGCTATGCTGAAAATCAGACAGTGATGTTTGATGATTTTTTAAAATGAAAAGACAAATGCACAAATATCTCTTCTGAAGTTTGGAACAAAAGAATTGGAGGGAACCTTGTACGCCATATATTCCCACTCCCTGACCAAGCAGAAGACCCTATACCATTTCTGATAAGTGACTGTCCAGTCTCTTGAAAGCCTCCAGTGATGAAGCACTGGGTTTTTGCATTTTAGCTGGTGATAGGTATATGTCTTTCAGCATTCATATATCCGAAGTTTGCTGTCGTATTTTTTTTCAATACAATACTAACATCGGTAGTATTGCATTGTACTGCCATAGTCCTTTTCCAGTGAAATGAAGAGATGTGTGAAAGCAAACAGTGCTAGTAACAATCCCATGACCTTTCATCACAAAGTAAACATACACACATTCAAAAGAAAACAAAAGGAAATTTTAAAGCAACATGAGAATAAAGTGGACTAGAAGAAACCTGTTTCATGGGAGAACAACAACCTGGGAAACTGGAACACAGAGTTAAGTGAAGTGTAATATGAAGTATTAGTGTGAAATACTTATAAAAGCAGTCAGCAAATAATACTAGCTGAAATATGAAACACAAATGAGGTTGCAAGTAGAACAAGATAAAATACCATGCTTTTTCGAACATTTGAAGCTGCAGATGGCTTCCAGTTTGGAGAGGCTATTACCAAATGTTTTTGTTTCTAAAACATTAACAGAATATCTTCAAGGCAACTGTGGATAGTCTTTTAAATGTAGAACCCTGTACATCAATAGTTCTCAACCTTCCTAATGCCACGACCCTTTAATACAGTTCCTCATGTTGTGGTGACCCCCAACCATAAAATTATGGCTCGGTTCCTAAGACCATCGAAAATATGTGTTTTCCGATGGTCTTAGGCAACCCCTGTGAAAGGGTCGTTCGACCCCCAAAGGGGTCGTGACCCACAGGTTGAGAACCACTGCTCTACATTATAAGGAAATAGAAAAGAAAAGATCAAATAATGAACAAATGTATAATGAAAATTGGGGATTTGTCTAACCCTCTGCTCAAACAGGAGATCCTATACCATTCCAGACAAGTGGCTATTCAGTCTGTTCTTAAAAGCCTCTAATGATGGTTCCATAACTTCCGAAGGTAAGCTGTTCCACTGGTTGATTGTTCTTACTGTCAGGAAGTTTCCCCTTAGTTCTAGCTTGTTTCTCTCCTTGATTAATTTCCACCTATTGTTTCTTGATTGATAGAAATTGTGCACATCCAACTATCTTGTGACATGTTATGAAATGCAGATTTTATTTTGGCAGCCACCTCAGATAACAGATAATCAGAGTTGGAAGGAAACCTGTAGGTCATCTAGTCCAACCCTCCACCCAAGCGGGAGACCCTACACCATTTCTGACAAATAGCAGTCCAAGCTCTTCTGGAAAGTCTCAAGTGATGGCGCTCCCACAACTTCTGAGGGCAAACTATTCCATGGGTTGATTGTTCTCACTGTCAGAAAGTTTCTCCTTATTTCCAGGTTAAATCTCTCCTTGTTCAGTTTCCATCCATTATTTCTTGTCTGGCCTACAGATGCTTTAGAAAACAGATTGACCCCCTTTTCTCTGTTGCAGCCTCTCAAATATTGGAAGACTGCTATCATGTCTCCCCTGGTTCTTCTCTTTACTAGACTAGCCAAGCCCAGTTCCTGCAACCATTCATCGTATGTTTTAGTCTCCAGTCCCCTAATCATCCTGGTTGCTCTTCTCTGTCCTTTTTCTAGAGTCTCAATATCTTTTTTATAATGTGGTGAACAAAACTGGATGCAGTACTCTAGGTGTGGTCTTACTAAGGCTTTATAGAGTGGTATTAGTTCTTCCCTTGATCTTGATTGTATCCCTCTGTTACAACTTAGGATTGCATTAGCTTTTTTGGCTGCTGGTGCATACTGCTGGCTCATATTTAGCTGGTTGTCCACTAAGACTCCAAGATCCGTCTCACAATTACTGCTATTGAGCCTGGTTTCACCCAGTCTATATGTGTACTTTTGGTTTTTCTTGCCTAAGTGTAGGACTTTACTTTTCTCTACATTGAATTTCATTTTGTTAGATATGGCCCAGTGTTCAAGATCCATCTGGATCTTGAGACTATCTTCTTGGGTGTTAGTTATTTCTGCCAGCTTAGTATCATCTGCAAATTTGGTAAGTTCCCCTTCTATTCCCTCACCTAAGTCGTTAATGAAGATATTGAAGAGTACTGGGCCTAAGATGGAACCTTGTGGCACCCCACTGCTTACTTCCCTCCATGTAGACTTAGACCCATTAAGGACTACTCGTTGAGTACGGTTTGTCAGCCATTTGCGAGTCCATCTAGTGGTGGAGCTATCTATTCCACTTTTTTCTAGCTTACTAAGAAGGAGGTTGTGGTCTACTTTGTCGAATGCCTTGCTGAAATCTAAATACAGTATATTATGTCCACAGTATTTTGCTGGTCTACTAATTAAGTCACTATGTTGAAGAATGAAATAAGATTGGTTTGGCATGATCTGTTTTTAACAAACCCATGCTGACTGCTAGTTATTACTTTACTTGTTTCTAGATGTTGGCAGATTTGTTTTTTTTTTATTATCTTTTCCAGTTTCTTCCCAGGTATTGATGTTAGGCTGATTGGTCTATAGTTTCCTGGGTCTGTTTTTTCCCCCTTTTTTGGAGATGGGAAGCACATCAGCTCTTTTCCAGTCCTCTGGTAGTTCCCCGGTGCTCCAGCATTTTTGAAAGATATGGTGCAGTGGTTCTGAGATGACCTCTGCCAGCTCCTTTAAAACTCTGGGATGTAATCCATCAGGCCTCGGTGATTTGTTTTCATCAAGATCAGACAGGTTCAAACATTGCTGAGAAATTATTTTAGATAGTGTACAAATAATAAAGTTTATAAACTCTATAAGTGAATAAATCATTGCTAGACTACTGATTCTAATATATTCAAGCGAACAATACAATGCACAAAAAAACCCTAACCCTTACATTGACCCACAATATATATTCTAATCTGCAAGTACAAATGGGTCAAATCTTGTGAAATGCAACTAGGCACGCACAAAACCCTAAATTTTATGCTAACAGTACCTGTTGCCCAGTATATTTTAAGACATCTAGAACTATTTAGGAAATGAGTAATAGATACTTTTTAAATAAACACACATTTTTCCTTTGGTAGTAACCAGTAGTACATTATTTGAGTTGAATAAATTGAAAATAGAGAATTCTGCAGCTCAAACCCTTTGAACAGTTGCAATTCTCTGTGCTGTTCTCTGCACAGGTATCTTGGGATTTGCCCATGCATAACTACACATGATTCAGTCAGCAGGCAGAATATATTATTTAACCACATGGGCAAGTCTTCTAAGATCCATCTGTCAATGAATTAATGACCCAAGAACATTTGCTTAGACTTTTTTTTGAGTAACAATTTCTCATGCAAGTTCTCACTGCAAAAATTAGGCATCCTTCATTAGAGGGAATGATGTCTTCACAGAGATGTCAGTGATCTTGACCATCTCAATTGCATCCATGAGATAAATTTGTGAATCAATTACAAAAGAGTATATAAAACCAGATGAGGCATGACAGAATTAAAGTCTTTGCTCAAAGGCTCAGCTGTGGCAAGGAGCCAGCCATGCCTTGGCCTGTTAGGCCATGCATATTGTCATTACAGTACAATTACATTGAGGGGAAAATGACTTCATGCACAGAGTATGTCTTAACTATTTAAAATCCCTCAACTTAAATGAAAAGGTCATACACTGCAGAAGGATATGAAAAGAGGAAAGAATATTTTTATTTTAAGACTATACATATCAGCTATGCTGAGGAAATAATTAGGTCTCAGTTATATGTCCTATGGTTTTTCTTGACTGATCAGGAGATTTACAGCTTGACAACATTTGGAAGGAACAATAAAGAAGTGATATAAAGCATAGGAATAAATTCTTATAATGAGATAGAAATGGTACAAAGTAGAAATGATCTGTTTGCTTGCTTCATAGTCCTCATAGTCCTTTAAAAAGACTAGAACGAGGAAAAAAATGTGCTGATGCCAATTGCAGTAGGTGACAGATGCTATCAAGGGTGGGATTCAAAATTTTTAACATCCAGAAGTTCTGTGGGAGTGGCTTAGGTGGTGGGTGTGGCTTGGTGGTCATGTGACTGGATGGACATGGCTTGGTGGTCATGTTATTGGCTGGGTGTGGTCAACTCAATATCACTCACATCAAGACACTGCAACAGTCGTAAGTGTGAAAAATGGTCATAAGTCACTTTTTTCAGTGCCATTGTAACTTTGAATGGTCACTCCACACAAGCAAAGTACCAGCAAAGGAAGGGAAAAAAACTCCAGAGAAGTTTCCGAGACAGATAACAGATAATCAGAGTTAGAAGGGACATTGTAGGTCATCTAGTCCAACCCCCTGCCCAAGCAGGAGACCCTACACCATTTCTGACAAATGGCAGTCCAATCTCTTCTTGAAAGTCTCAAGTGATGGCGCTCCCACAACTTCCGAGGGCAAACTGTTCCATGGGTTGATTGTTCTCACTGTCAAAAAGCTTCTCCTTATTTCCAGGTTAAATCTCTCCTTGTTCAGTTTCCATCCATTATTCCTTGCCTGGCCTACAGGCACTTTGGAAAATAGCTTGACCCCTTCCTCCCTGTGGCAGCCCCTCAAATATTGGAAGACCGCTATCATGTCTCCCCTGGTCCTGCTCTTTACTAGACTAGCCAAGCCCAGTTCCTGCAATTGTTCATTGTATGTTTTAACCTCCAGTCCCCTAATCATCCTGGTTGTTCTTCTCTGTCCTTTTTCTAGAGTCTCAATATCCTTTTTATAATGTGGTGAACAAAACTGGATGCAGTACTCTAGGTGTGGTCTTACTAAGGCTTTATAGAGTGGTATTAGTTCTTCCCTTGATCTTGATTGTATCCCTCTGTTAATACAATTTAGGATTGCATTAGCTTTTTTGGCTGCTGGTGCACACTGCTGGCTCATATTTAGCTGGTTGTCCACTAAGACTCCAAGATCCCTCTCACAGTTACTGCTACTGAGCCTGGTTTCGCCCAGTCTATATGTGTACTTTTGGTTTTTCTTGCCTAAGTGTAGGACTTTACTTTTCTCTACATTGAATTTCATTTTGTTAGATATGGCCCAGTGCTCTAGTCTGTCAAGATTCATCTGGATCTTGAGCCTATCTTCTTCGGTGTTAGCTGTTCCTGCCAGCTTAGTATCATCTGCAAATTTGGTAAGTTCCCTTCTATTCCCTCATCTAAGTTATTTATGAAGATATTGAAGAGTACTGGGCCTAAGACGGAACCTTGTGGCACCCCACTGCTTACTTCCCTCCATGTAGATTTACATCCATTTAGGACTACTCGTTGAGTATGGTTTGCCAGCCAGTTGCGAGTCCATCTAGTGGTGGTGCTATCGATTCCACTTTTTTCTAGCTTACTAAGAAGGATCTACTTTGGTCTACTTTGTTGAATGCTTTGCTGAAATCTAAATATATTATGTCAACAGTATTTTGCTGGTCTGCTAATTTAGTCACTGTGTTGAAGAATGAAATAAGATTGGTTTGGCATGATCTGTTCTTAACAACCCATGCTGACTGCTAGTTATTACAAGTATTACTACTTGTTATGTTGAATTGTAGTATGACATGGTCACTCTCATCCAAGGTTCCTGCAGTTTCAACTCCCTCTATCACTTCTTCTCTGTTTGTAAGAATTAAGTCCAGTATGGCTGTCCCTTTAGTTTCACTCTCTACCTTTTGGACAACAAAGTTGTCAGCTAGGTTGTTTAGGAACTTATTTGATTTCTCACTTGGTGCAGAATTAGTTTTCCAATTGATATCAGGATAATTGAAGTCTCCCATTACTATTGTGTGTTTCCTGCATATGTTTGTTAGTCGGCTGGCAAAAAGGACACCTATATTTTCTGCTTTATTGGGTAGCCTATAATATATACCTATGGCCATGTCATTCTTTTTTTCTTTTATATTGACCCATATGCATTCTAGGAGGTTTTCGTCTTTGGTTACATGCATTTCTGTAGCAATATAGTGGTCCTTTACATACAGTGCAACTCCACCTCCTCTTTTATGGGGTCTGGTTTTTTTTTGAATAGTTTGTATCCTTCTACCAGTATGTTCCAGTCATGGGTTTCACCCCACCAAGTTTCTGTTATTCCAACTATATCATATTTACCTTCATGTGTTCATAATTCAACTTCACCCTGTTTGTTCCCCAGACTTTATGCATTTGTATATAGGCACTTGAGATCTTTATGTCTGACACTGTGTTTACTGTCTCCATAAACTGTGTTGTGCCTGCCTGCCCCTACTTTCTTGCCACCTGTTTGATTAATGCACTTGGTATGGCACTCACTATTAAATGCTTAGTTTTGGTTGGCATCAAGGTTAATAATCTTACCTGCACAAACATCTATTTTGGATGCACTGGTATCCTTATTAGTTTTAGGTTGCTGGGGACAGAAATGTTCTGAATAAAGGAACATTTGGCAGGACTAGGCAGGAAGTCTAGAATGTAATAAGGGTTAATGGAGAGGCAGTTTCTGTAAGCAACACCAGAATGTTTCCTTCCTGTCTTCCTTCCAGGATTAGGCCGGTAATTTCTTCTAACAACTGGTTATCCAAACTGCTTAGAATGTTTTTTTTTAAAATAAAGTTTTATTGAGTTTTAACAAAACAAATAAAACATCTTATTTGAGTACAGCATGGTTCCGGATTATCACATTTCCATACAGACACAATTTCATATGCATATTCATCTTATGTATTCAACTTCATATCTTATTACTCTTTTTCAAACTTCTCACTATTTCTCCCTTTACTTCTCTTAATTTTCTTTTATGGTTATCTCGCTTTCTTCTTATTCAATTGTATTTCTTTTACCTAAATTTCTATATCTTTTTATTCATTGTATTTATGCTTTCGTCTGTCTTGTTTACAATTTCATATGTTCTCTTCTAACATTCTTAAGAAGCAAAATTCCCCCTATGATTGCCAGCCAAGTGCAACACCTTTAAATCTTATTATTTTCATATGAAATCTCATTAAACATTGAATTTGTGCATTCAAAAATTATAACATTCAAATTCCTAATATCTATTTTATATCATGTAGATCTCATCATTCAGACTCTGCTTGGTACTTCCCCTTGAAAATGTAAAAAGAAAAATTCTAAAAACATAGCAGAAACAATATATATAATATATATATATATATAAAATATATATATATATATATATATATATATATATATATATATATAAACATTAGTAAACAAAATAGTTATTCAAAATCATTCTAGTACTGGTATGAACCTTGTAAATGTTTCATGTTTCTTTTCTTTTTTAAAAAAATTTTGTATTGGTTTTTAAAACAAACATAAACAAACATAAACAAACAAAACATAAAAACATCAGACCATCTTCCATATATGTACATACAGTGTGCCGGTTGGTTTACAAATTGTTTTGTGCTTCCATTTCGTAGTCTTCAATTACAATTACATTGTATATGATCTCGTATTTTCAATCCAATATTAAATACATTGGTATCATTATTAATCAATCATTTGACTATACTTTTATTCATTCATGCTTTAGGAAATAATCATATTTTACTTAATTTGCTTTATGACAATTCATATTATCATCCCAAATCAATCCTAAAATCATTTTGTAGATATAATAAGGAAAAAATACATCTTTATATATTTAGTATTTTCTAAAAGTCTACATATTTCATTACTATACTTTATTGTCTAACCACTGATAGAATAGATCCCAAACTTTATAAAATTGTTTATCATCCTGTTCTCTAATTTCAAATGTCAATCTGCTCATTTCAGCACATTCCAATATTTTCTTAATAATTTCCTCCTGTGATGGTGTTTTCTCATTTTTCCAGTTTTTAGCAAATACAATCCTAGCCGCTGTTAATACATTTACAATTAGGTATTTCAAGTCTTTACTATATATTTCAGGTAAAATTCCCAGTAAGAATATCTCTGGTTTCAAATCTATGTTTTTTTGTCATTTTTTCCAACTGCGTGTGGATTTTAGTCCAGTATTTTTTAGCATCCGCACAAGTCCACCACATATGGTAATATGAGCCAGGTGTCTGATGACATTTCCAACATTTTTTCGGATTTGTTCTTGAACATTCTTGCTATTCTTGTCGGGGGGAAATGCCACCTGTAAAACATCTTATATAAATTTTCTTTATATGCTGTTGACATTGTCATTTTATAATTTTGAGACCACAATTTTTGCCATTTCTCTAGATCAATCCCATATCCAAAATTCTTCCCCCAAGCAATCATAGTTTCTTTAACTTGTTCTTCTTCAATATCTTTTCAATATCTATCAATCTTTGAGAACAATTGAAATGTTTCCCTCCCTTCTTCATTATTACTTAACTGTTAATAAGCATACCATTGGATAGTCATTCAGTTTTATCTTATAAATTATTTACTATTAATAAGCAAAATAATTATTCAAATTCATTCTAATAACTGGTATAAACATACCAGTTTATATAAACATAAATAAACATACCATTACATAACAATACAGTTTTATCTCATAGATTATTTACTTATTTCATTTCTAACTCATTACAATATTCTACTGTCACAACACTATCTTTTGTACCTTTGTAGAATCCTCACTTTTAACTTAATTTAACCATTGACTCTGTGTTTTCTAGCTGAGCAAATACCTTTAATCCTAGTACATTTCCCCATTTTCTTTATTTCCTGTTTTTGTCCCTCATAAGTTCTTTCCCTTTCTATCTTTCCCCCCTTTTTCTCATCCCTTTTTTTATACCCTTCTCTCTCTAATTTTCCCTTCTGCAGTTTTCTTTTCTGCTTCTTCTTGCTGTTATACTTCTTTTTCAGACTATTTTTCTTTTTGGCTGTTCCCTTTGATCTCAAACTTTTAACTCCTTCCCCCCCTTTCCCCTTATTACCACACTTTGCATTATTTGATCATTGAAAATGGCTTCTTCTTTGTCCCGCCCTTCTTCTTGCTCTTGAAGCTTTTCCTTTTGCTTTTCATAGTTCAGGATCTCCATTTCAAAAAATTCAAATATGAAGCCAAAGTATTTTCCTCCCCTTTCTGCATCTTCTTTCTGTTTTTTAAGATTCATCCTCAATTCCTCCAGGAGTGATGGCATTTTAAACACTTTTGAACAACCACCCGATTGACTTTAAGTAAAAACAGAAAAAGAAAGAAAAAAACAATGCCATTTTTTTAAAAAAATCACCAAATAATCCCAGACTGTTCCTTCTTGTTTCTTTCATTTACTTTTCCTTTCCGTGGGTTACTGTATCTTTTAATAAGATTTCAGTTACAATGTATCCTTGGGAGTCTTTTCAAAGTTTCACTGTTAATCCTCTTTATTTTTCCAAGTGGCTCTCCATTTTTCCATTATTCCAAGTCCCACCCTTTTGCCTCCACTCTTCTCTTTTTAGGGCTTTAAAATGACCAAGAAAAAAATCTTTATTCTCCTTTTGACACTTAGATTTCAGATTAAGGTTGCCTATTAGTGTCAAAATAGATTAATATAAATTTCTTTCCATACCATTTGTAATTGTCAATATAAAGGTATAAAAAGGGTTTTTAACCTACTTTTCTCTCTCCTTCGCCGCTTAAAGATCTTCTTTCAGAAGTATCCCTCTAGGTACTTTTAGATTCAGGGTACCTTGCTTAGAAGTTCTCTGTTGTTTAGCCTGGTCTGTCCTGCTTTCCTCTTTGTCTTCCTCCTGCATAATCTTATCCAGTCGGGTTCTTCTTTGAGGTGGCCATTTCTGACCACTGCTGCAACCGCCTTCGGGGAAGGGAGTTTAGACCAGCCAAGGACGAGAGATGCGGCTCCCCTCCACTTGGCTAGCAATCTCCCCCCTCTTCACCACCTCTACGGGGTGGCTTCAGCCCCGAATCCAAAGGATCGGGGCGCTCCAGTGGCGAGCACAGATCGAAACCATGCATGATCGCAGATTTCGGCCTGTTGCTGAAGAGACCCAAGCCGGAAGTCCCGAACTGCTTAGAATGTTAACAACCGGTTCTAGTGAATAGGTGCGAACTGGTAGAATCCCACCCCTGGATGCTATACAGATTAAATGCTTATTTCCCTACCATTTTAATACTTTTATTATAAAACTAACATATATCAATGAAACATATAGCAATTTATTAGCTGTTAACTGAGTAACTGTAATGTTTGATAGAGGTTCCCAAAAAGGGTACAGTATCTGGAATAAATTTACAACTTTGGGTGGAAAAGAAATTAATATTTTGTTTTCTAAAACCTTTAGTTAAATGAGTCCATTGAAAACTATAGCAACTGTAATTTAGGGTACAGCCAATTGTTTTTTATGCCTAATTTTCATCGCACATATCACCAGTAATCCCAAGTGTTTGTTTATTTATTTGTTTTAAAAAGATAATTAAGGATTCCAATAGAGTTTTGGGATTTAATCCCATAACAGATGATTGCTAAATTTGGGGTAGCTGGATGAGAGATTGGAAAGAATCTGTTCTGGATACATTTACTATGATTCTTTATTTTTAATCAAATCCTTCTTCCAAAATGTTTGGTAAAAGTTTATTCATTAAATTTTTATGTTTCTTCCATTTATATCTTGCTGAGATATAGAATTTACAATGTTATTATTTAGATATGTGAACTTGGTTAGCTTTGTACATAGATATAAAAATATCTGTATTTGCTCCTTGTCTTGGACCTTTTATTCATATTGCATTACTATATATCAAGATGGAAAACTTTTTATCATCATATTCTTTACAAACAATGTTACTGTCTACAATTTCAGAAGACTGCAATTATACATATTTTGTTTAATAAAGTGAAATAAGCTTTGTATTATTATGTATTTTGTCTTCTAAAACATGCATTTTCAATAAAAGCCTGCCAAATTGTTATTTTTGTATAAAAGACTTAAATTGATAAATGATTCAAGACAAAGAGCAGACATGGAAATTATACCTGTTCCAGCTGCATAGTCTTCATTTTGAAAAATCACAACATTTTATTTATAAAGACATCTGTGTTAGCTTATTTCTCATCATTAGTTGCATATGATATTCTGGGTCTGGAACATAAGTAGAAAATGTAGGATTCTGGCACCATGAAAAGAATTATTATTATATTGTGATTAATTCTCATGCTGTATGAATTTTTATGTCATATTGCAGTATTATTTTCCTATTGCATTGGCTCTGGCTGTTGTTCTTTGATACCACTTACAATAATTTAGTTGAATTGTTTTATAAATGAATAGCTAAACAAATAAGGACAGTTTGTTCTTTTCACTGTTAATCACATTGAGATACCTTTGAGAAGCTTTCATCATATATCTGTCATTGTAATGTCATAGTCACTAGCCCTTGAAAATATGTCAGTTCTGAAACTTCGATAGCAATTAAAAAAAGAGAAAACTCTGATGATGCATGCATAATTATAGTTCTACAGTTTTAATAAATCATAGCTCAGAATACACATTTTGCTTGTACAAGTTTCTATCTGAGTTCCCAACATTTCCAGGCAAAGGTAAAAAAATTTCTTCTTGAAACCCCAGAGACCTACTGCCAGTCAGTTTCAACAATAATTAGATGGGTCTCTGTGTATTATGAAACACAATGCCTAGAAAGATAGGTCTATCAAAACTTGACTACAGCAATCCAGATTCCCATTATATGGCAGAAAAGAGATAAATAAAATTTTGAATTGTTGCTGCTATCATTTTCTTTACATGCAATTTCACATCAAGGAGTTAACACAGAAGAGACTTGGAAATCTACGTGGTTGTAGTGGTTGTAGCATGGGTATCATATATGGAGGTTCCTTCTAGGTTCAAAAAATCCACTCAAATCAAGAAACACCTCAGCAAATATAATGAACAAAAATGTATATTCCAAAAACGGAAGATGCATTTTTGACATCTACTTTGACTTTTGCTGAGGTGCAATAACTTTAATCAAAATTATAATTTCCTTAATTTCGTACTTTGGTTATTGGCTGCAATAGAGAAACCTAGAAGGCACCAGTTTGTCTAAGCCATGATAGAAATTAGTTTTATATAACTATTTATCTTAAATTGAGATAAAGAATGAATAAATTATTCTGATATTTGATCTTACTTATGATCAGAACAAAATAGAATGACTATTGAAAAGGGGTTTCTCACTGCCTTTCTCACTGCTTAATTTTTCTTTTCTTTTTCCATGACTATTCAATTCTATGTTCTATATTTGCTCTTTTATTTCTATTCTTTGGTCACAGATGTTTTGGTTATAATGAGAACGCTTATGATGCAAGCTAGAGGAAACTTTTTAAAACAGGCCAAGGATTTTTGTTCAAATTGCTAAATTTGATATTCTCAAGACAGTTATGCTATTTACTTGCATGCTTATATGTATTTTTTCATATATGAAATCTTAATTTTGTTTATGAATGTTTTCAATATGAAAGAATGGATAATGAATAACACAATTATAGTCAATTTCTGGATTGAGTCTATTTTTTCTTAATCCTCTGAACTACTGCATTCCAAGATTCAATTCAAATTCTAATTAGATCAATAATTAGCACTTCTATAAAGGTACCTATACCTTTACTTCTATCTCATTTTCTCCAAATGTACAGTATCTGGCTACAAGAGCTAATATTTTTATCCAGCCTATCCAATGGTTATCCATCAATTACAGTTGAGTGGCCACCTAAATAATTTTATCACAAGCTTCTGCACTCTGGTGAGTTCTGCTACACTTTCATTTAAATTCTGGTTAAATTATTTCTCAACTAATGCCAGCCATATAAATTAGTATATGCAAATCTAAAGCATTTCAAAGTTCTTTTTTTAAAGCCATTCATTTCCTTTTCTTTAATGATGAATATCTTCTTAATGACAATATGATCTAAATAAGTAAACACTTATGGTGTAAATGGAGCCAGTTTATTAGGATGCTGTTTGTTCATGCTGTAAAGTAATCTTTGCGAGTACAAATTCTCCTTTCATCATTTGGTGATTTGACAGCACGGATTGCAAGAATAGGTTATCCAAAATGGCTCCTCAATCTCAACATTGGGCCTGCACTGCAGCCACTAGTGTGGCTGGCCACCCTCTCTTGGAGCTTATAAGGTTGATTGATTTGTTTAAAAATATAATTTTAATTAGATGTGCATTTTTTTTTTATTTCCAGTAATGTTCATGGATTCCATATAAACCACAGAGATATTCTACTAAAAATGTAGTTTAGATTGATAGTGAACATTTTTTTTATAATTCATGGATCCCAATATTTTTATTTGGCATCAACCTAATGCTCTCTATTGCACTTATGGTAAGTGTGAAGTAGCCTAAGGAAACAGCTGCTATGTTGACACAAATTATGCTGACTATTGACCACAAAAATCTTATAAC
Source organism: Notechis scutatus (assembly GCF_049901735.1). Classification (NCBI taxonomy): domain Eukaryota; kingdom Metazoa; phylum Chordata; class Lepidosauria; order Squamata; family Elapidae; genus Notechis; species Notechis scutatus. The sequence goes on along the minus strand of NC_142013.1, from coordinate 78,096,186 downwards.
CATTTTCTGAAGAGCTGAAGAAGCTTCTTGGATGAGAAGCAAAACATCTTCAAAGAAAAACTAGAAAGTCCAGTTGCCTCTTGAAAAAGCACCTTTGGGACAACTTTGACCTGGAATGACTGAGAATCTCCAGAGACTTGTAAGATGTCCATAGACATCTTACAACCATTCTTTCCATATGGCTGGAATCTGTCCATCTGTTATTCTTGTATTCTGTATTCTACATGCCCCCTAGGTTATTTTTTGTTATTGTTTCAAATGCAAAGGTTCAGATTGTAAAACAGTTTCATTTGGTGACTTTGTATAAGTCTTAAAGGGCTGTGATGAGAAAACAGGCATATAATATATTTAAAAATTGTTGACTATAAACATGAGAGACTGAATATATATATATATATATATATATATATATATATATATATATATATGTATATGTATATGTATATGTATATGTATATGTATATGTATATGTATATGTATATGTATATATATATGTATATGTATATGTATATGTATATGTATATGTATATGTATATGTATATGTATATGTATATGTATATGTATATGTATATGTATATAATCTGTGTAAATTTTTAACATGTGAATTTAATATAAATTAATTAATGAATTCATATGCCAAGTCTATCAGTTAAAATGTGCAAAGAAACTGTGAAAGACAGTATATTTGCATTTAGAATATATGCAAACTAGCAGTGATTTTAAATTTTATTTTACATTTTGTAACTTGCAAAAATAAATACTAGTTTGGCCTAGGGGATAAGTGAGCAAATAAAGGCAACCTTTTTCCTGAAAATAATACATAAACTTAGATTATAATTTTAAAGAGCACTGCACTACATTAAAAAAAAAACTGATACATTTTAATTCTCCCTCCCCAAAGGCCTTTTTACTGATTACAAACAAACCATCCAATGATTTTAGACTCCAGTAAATTTCATGATGCGGGTATTTCTTATGAGTAGTAATACACTGAATTGTACCACCTCTATTGATCCAGTGATATTGGGTAGCTCAACTCTCTAATATTGTACTTGAAAATATAATAATTGTGAAACGTAAATTTTATATGAATAGGACCAAATGTTGGAGTATTTTCCAAGAACCAATTTATTTCTTTTCACACATTATTTCTTAATTCAAAATATATAACATTTCCAAGGCTCCAATTCCATATACTACTTACTCTTGGAACTGAGCATGCATTCCTGTGAGTGGATGTATGTAGGGTTGCAGTTGCAAGACAGTTTCAGCTGATCCCTCCAGTGGTTACAAGCTGTAGCATTACAGATCTGAGCTGCAAGAATCAGGATGACTCCCTGATATCAGGAGTGTCAAACTCCCATTGTGATGACGGCATCATGTGACATATTGGGACCTTTTTCCCCTTTCACTAAACTGGGAGTGGGCATAGCCAGCGCATGACACATCTGGCCTGTGGGCCACAAGTTTGACACCTCTGCCCTAGATTGCGAATAAGTGGGAGCGTCTATATTTCTTTCCTGCCCAATGGAGGAAGTCTCTACATCTGTAATTGCAAAATGTATTTGTCTGGCACAAGATAGGCTTTGTCCTTTTGTATTAATTGCATTAAAGAGGAGCCCAACAAGCTTAAGTTCCTTGAGACTCTGCAACCCCTCTTTCCTCCTCCTTCTCCTTCTCCTCTCCTTCTCCTCCTCCTCCTCCTCCTCCTCCTCCTCCTCCTCCTCCCTCCCCCTCCCCCTCCCTCCCCCCTCCAAGTCCATTTGTAGATGTACAAAAAAGTACATCTACTTCTAACTGTGACTTGTTTGCATGGAACTGAGGAAAGAACAGGCAAAAAGAATATAATCAACTCAGAGGATCTTTCACAGAAGTAGCTCCTGGGGAAGACTGTAGAAGGAACCACAGATTGGCATTTTGTGTTCATCCTGCTTAATTTTGCTGTTGCATTCTAATAGGCATGATTTACCTCTGTTTACTGTGGCTGAGCGTACTTACAAGAAAGGCATGTCTGGTCATGCTGTGCAAAGGGAAGAATCAATATCTGAATCCTGCTGGAGTTCTTGAAATATTGACCATAGATAGCTACTATATAGACTGCAGTAATTGGGACAGTGTTAGATGACAGCAAGGGGGCACAGAAAATTCTAGCTCTTGGCTGCCATCTAGTGGTGATTTGTTTTGCACAATCCTAAGGTGGTAACCACCCCCTAGCACTCATGTAAAAAAGAGAGGAAGAGTCAGCTCTACTTCAAGCTACAAATTATCTTCGGCTAGCCCATTTATCTGTTGTTGCTTTGAGAGGGCATTCAGGCAGGCCTGATGCAAAATACTGACATCTCTAAGCATGAACTTCTTTTCTCTTGTTAACAATAAAATCACCTGTCCTAAACCAATACAATGACTAACGAAAGCACTTTCCCTTGTTAATTGCAAGCAGCAAAGCCCTGCTCAGCTTGCCTGAGGTGAGCTGGATGCGGCCAAAGCAAAGAGCCCATTGTTTAAGGCTGTTTCCCCAAGAAGCAGGTCCAGCCAGGGAAATCCGATCAGCTGGTGCCTGCCAGTTGATGCCAATGGGACCTCCCCAGCTGGGTATCTGCTAGGCTCCCCTGAGTGAGGACAAATGGAGGTGGTGACAGGAAAAAAGAGCAGCCGCTAAGCGGCAGGTGGCCCTGCTGAGGTAATCAGGATCACATTCAAATAGGAAGCTGTCTCAATTTCCATCCCTGCGTCTGCCAGGGGGCCCCGGAGCTGCCTTGTTAATGCTACTGGGGACACGTGAGACACATTGACTGCATTAATTGTCGCTGCTCATTCAGAGGTAGATGAATTATAATGTTACCACTCCAGGGTAAAGCAAACACCGATCATAACAATCATGTCATTAGTGTGCAGATGCTGGCTGCTCTGCTTAACCTTTTGTATCCTTTTTTTTTAAAGGCATACAATAAGTTATTTTTAATTGTTTCCCAGATAATTGATTTTTTTTAAAATGCTGTAAGTGATGGGTCATTGCCTCTGCAGATTGCTCAACAGCCGGGAAAAAGATGATGGGATGGGAACCTGCACAGCCAAGTTCCTGCTGAGATAGAAGGCTAGGATTTGATTTTGACTGGAGGTTTGTACATTTGCAATATCTGCTTGATATTGCAGAGCAGAATGTGGGTTGTGAGGAGAAAAAGCAAAGCATTTCAAATGTACCCCAGTCCCAAACCAGAGTGAAATATAATCTTCCTGCTTCTTTTGCATCCATGTAAAATAAATAGATTAAAGGAATGGAGTAGAGACATTTCCTCATGTGACCTGAACATTGAGAAGGGGGCTACTCTGCTGTTATTTGATTAAAAGGAACAGCTGCTATTGACTACAAGTTGAATGACCACATTAAATCCCCATTTGCGTACAGGGTTTCTCCAATGTTTGAGAGTATGATATAGATTCAAGACATCAAAAATTATGCACATTTGTTCAGAGAAGTCAGTTCTTCAGCTAAAGAATGCAGAATTCTGAGTAATGATACCTTTTGTAGTACATTTGGTCTTGGGTTACCCCAAACTAGTCTTATTCAAATTAAGACTAAATCTCATACACTTCTACCAACCTGGCTAGTGCTTATTGTCGGTCAGGTCAATGAGTTTTCCAGTTGAACATACATGCAAGTATAGATTTAAATTTGAATTACTATCATATTTCCTGTATGGTTTTATCTTCTCTTTGAAGATGATTGGGCAACTGTAGTTATTTCAGCATTTAGCTGCATCTTTGCGTTACGATATGCTAACATGCATCAATAGTAGTGCCTTGATTGATATTGATTTTATATATTAAGGTTTTTTTGTGGCTTTGGGACCTAAATACATTTAATGAAAAAATGAAGCCCAATGAAAAAGTGCAACAGAATTTATCTTTGAGAAGGCATGATAAGATTGTTCAATTATCCTACTCATCAGCTTCATTAGCTATGAAGAATATCTGAATCAATTTTTGTTCAGGACTTTGAAAGATGTCACCAAAATGCTTTTGTTTGTTTGTTTGTTTTATTCAAATAACTTTATGGTCTCTTGGGAAGCTTGAAAGCCTAAATCAGAGATTATGTTATTTTTTTCTATTTATGTTATAAGTCTTTTGTGCTCATATATATACACAGTATATCCGCTGTGCAAGGCAATGCATAATGTTGCCTTGATTTTATATATATATTCAAAAAATAAGATCCTAATTCCCTTCTAGAACAGACTGCAAATATCTGGACAGACTCGAGAACATATTTTCTGTATTTCTCTGCTTCCATCTAGTAATCATCCAGAGTTCTGCAGCCCAAGTCAGACAGATATAGACAAATATATTAGGACTATAACCCTGAGAATTCTCTGCTAGTATGGTCTGATGGACATACTTATTTTGAATAAAATGTGTTCACTTACCTCTGAGTGAGTTTTTAAAAATCCAATTTATATTAAATTGACTGGACTAATTTTCTTGACTGAATTTCTGATACTTCTGCCATCTATCTCTTCCAGCATCTCACATTTTTATGTCTTGGTTCTCCTAATCCCCCAATTTGAATACTTGGCTGCTTAAAAATAAAGAACTTTGTTCAGCTGTGATTGGATAGGAATATGAGTGTTTTTCTTCTAAGTGACCTCTGTTAAATTCAACTGCTCCTAGACCTGTCTCCAAACAGATGGCATAAAATGAACCCATATGAAAATGAGCTCTTATATGTAAAAGCATTTCCTGACATATTTAGAAGTAACAATTTTCTTTCTTACTTCACCAAATGTTTGCCTTCTGTAATAAAACATGTGTGATGATAGTTATACCTCTATCCACATGTCTCTATATGTTTTATACTTGAAATATGTGCTGAGCACAATTCTACCACATATGTGAATAAGAGCTCTTATTTATTGTAAGGTTCTTCAAGCAGATATCATCTGGTAGGTAGTAGCTATTAAAAATCATTTTCAGATTCTAATGATTGCAAATTTAAAAATAAAACAATAGATAGATAGATAGATAGATAGATAGATAGATAGATAGATAGATAGACAGACTTTAAAGGCATTTGTTTTTAAGATTCAAAAGAAGACTGTGCATTTTAGAGATGATATAAACTGAAATTTCCTTTACAGGAATAGAAAGTTTTTAATTAAATGTCATCTCACTGAATCAGGAAAGTATTGTCTTAACACTTTTCATAAATATTTTAGCATCTGGGGATGTTAGTGCAAATATGCTAATTAATTTCTAATTAAAGGTGAAATGGGATTCACATAATCCATAGCAGAATATGGATTTAATTTAATATAATTAGGCATTTGTTTCTATTGTTTTCCTGAAATGAACGAATTGGAATAATTCTTCCATCACATAAAATTCATCATGGATGTATTAAAACATGTGCATTCTTTACCAACCTGTTATAATAATTGCCATATTAACTTCAAAACAGAATGAATTGGGAAACATATTCTCCATCCATCAAGTAATTCCAGATTGATCTTCACATTATGTTTCTATCCTGTGTTGGAGAGCCAAACAAGAATATTTGCAATTCGTCATTAAAAAAAAATAAAATCAAAAATTATTTCTGGTTGAGAAAGGGTCAAAAGTCACATTCTTGTTTCAGATGCTCTGCATGTGTGCAAACTCATCAGATGAAAGGCTTCTAAGTCTGAATCCCTCACACTTGGTCACAGTTGGGCAATAATGAAGCAGTTTAGCTACTTCCAGTGTACAGAAAGATGCAGTGATTGAACAGAACTATAAAACATGACACTGATGTAATTTTTCTAGTTTTTTTTTAAACAGATCATCTCCAATTCAGTTTTCTTAACTGTTATGCAAGTACAGTCTGATTAAAATGAGAAAGAAACATATGGCATCAGCAAAGTTAAATGAGACTTTATGTATCAACCTGCTTAATTTTAAATATATATATTTAGTGTTTATATATTTTATATTGTTTAGATTAAATGTGCATAATGCAAAGTATAAATAAAAATATCCAACTGCTGGTAAAATTACTTGTAATTTATTTGCATTACAAATCAGGACAGAATGGTAAGATATAATTTTAAATGTATAAATAAGACATTGTGTTTATTTAATGGTATTTGCAGGGGTGGGATTCTACCTGTTCAGACCAGTTCTATAGAATGGGTTGTTACAATTCTGCACAGTTCGGAGAACCGGCAAATTGCACCACTGACTCAGGCAGCAGATTGCAGAAAGGTAGATCTCTGAGTGACTATGTGATTCTGCAAGCAACTCAATCTGCCTGCCCGCTTTGCCTGATTTTGTGTAAAAGTTGCTGTTTTTTTAAAAAGAATCAATATTTACATAAATATTTACAATATTTACATACAAGCCACGGCCACCCAGTCACATGATCACCAAGCCACACCCACAAATTAGGCCATGCCCACAGAACCAGTTGTTAAGAAATTTGAATCCCACCCCTGGGTATTTGTAAATAATATCCAGACTACATACAGTGATACCTTGGTACTCAACTGCCTTGAAACTCAATTTGGTGCTTAATGTATTTTGGCAAAAAAACAACAACAACCTGGTACTCATTGTTTATTTGATATCTGACACACAAGCTAGAACCTATTGGTATCAGCTGCCTTGTGGCTCACTACATTATCCCTTATAGGGAAAAATGTTTGGTACTTGTCATTTTTGGTACTCCGAGCACCTCCTGGAACCAATTAACAATAAGTACCACTGTATTTGGAAATGTGTTGTTCATGCAACTATACCATTTAGTAACTTGCTACATAATGATTGCTTAGGTTAATGGAAAGACATAGGCCAAGGCTGAGATATTTCCAGACCTTAAACACATTTCTCTTGTGTTTGGACAAGAAGCTAAACATTCTCGAGGAGAAACAAACTACTTCTACTCACCCAGATAACAGTTACAAGCTCACATAAAACTTGTTGATGTTTTTGACTAGAAAAACATATTATTTAAAGGAGAACCAGTTCTGGGTTTTTTTCCCCTTTTCTTTCAGGCAAATAAAAGTGCAGAATATAATTTTATAAAAATACCAAGCTGTTTCTCACCTGTACTAGACATTTGAACACTGAAAGATGAAAAAGGATGCTTGGTAGAAGGAGGAAATGTATGTGAGTTCTCCAATTCGTTTATGTGTTATAAATTTATTTATTTATTCAATTTATATGATCACCCATCTCAAATGCATGACTCTGGCTGAGGATATTTATAGACAAAATAAAAACAATTATTAAAAAAATCATAAATATCATGTATAGCAGGGGTGTCAAACTTGATCTCATTGATGGCCGCATCGAGGTTGTGTTTGACCTCAGGGGGATGGATGGGTGTGGTCAGGGTGGGCATGGCCAGCTAAATGTCACTCCGTGCCTCTGGTGGCCTGAGCACTCTGTCAGTGAAAATGGGCTCCTGAGCTCCATTTTTGGCTGCGAAGGCCTCCTGCAACCTTCTGCCAGTGAAAACGGAGCTCGGCAGGGCTTTATGGGGACTTTCTGAGCTCCGTTATTTTTTTCTGGCAGAGGCATCGTGGACTGGTCCTTCACTGTTTCCACAGTGACCCCAACAGTCCTTCACTGTTTCCAGGGCCAGATCTAAGCACCCCACAGATCTAGAGTTTGACACCCCTGATATATAGCAATTGAGAAATATGAAGCTCCATATACTTGATTATAGCTGTTCTTGATTGTAGGTATCTTCCTTTCATAGAACTTGGCCATGTATTTTTATTCCAAGAGCAGATCTTCTCCATTAAGAAATGATTGTATATAGTCAGAAAGATAACATATTTTAATCTCAAGAACTCACCGGGCAAGCTCAATTTCATCCTGAAAGAATGCTGTCTTTCTGATGATGTCCTGACAGTTTGTTCCATCTCTTAATTTGACTGAAACATATCCCATACAGCTTACAACCACAACTTACAACTACAACTGAGCCCAAAATTTCTGTTGTTAAGCAAGACAATTGTTAAATGCGTTTTGCCCCATTGTACAATCCACAGTTGTTAAGTGAATCATGGTAGTTATGTTATTTGTTAAGTGGCTTACTCATTTATTTTGTCAGCGGATCACAAAAGGTGATCACATGACACTGCAACTTTCATAAATATGAACCAATGCCAAGCATCTGAATTTTGATAATGTGACCAAGGGGATGCTGCAATAGTCGTAAGTGTGAAAAATGGTCATAAGTCACTTTTTTCAGTGCTGTTTAACTTTGAAGGGTCACATAACAAATGGTTGTAAGTTGAGGACTAACTGTAAATGTATTTCTTCAGTTTTGGAAAATGTTGGATTGGAAAATGGTACTGACATCAACACATTCAGGGCACCAAATCTGGATTCTATGCAAATGATGTAAGATGATGAGGTCCAACTTCACAATTCTGTTTAATTGTTTTTTCAGAGTTTTGAATGTTGCAGTATAGCATTCATTTTCATCTTCCAAAGCTTGCTTTAGGAAATGAACATCTATTACATGTATTTGTTTGTAAGTTGCTGCGCACTACATGGACCATTGTCTGACATAAGTGTCTCTGTCAATTCATAAAATATTTCTATGGTCTTTTTAGAGTTGCCAACAGAAAGGGAGAGGGGAGCAGTGCAGCAGCTTGCAAACTGAAACTGCATTCCATAAATGTTTAAGATAGTAACTAGGTGGCTGAAGTTTCTGCCGTGCAAAATTCTAACTGGAGAGCATGATTGATGACTCTTGGCTATAAATGTGTCCCATTGGAGACAATACACCCAGGGGGTGGTGGAAAACCAGGGTCAAGGGTGACAATGAATTATGTGCCTCAGAGTCGGCTACACCCAGGCAGTGCTGGACATGACATCCTTTCTAAGTTTTGGAAATTTGGCTCGAGACTCATGATTTAAATGGGGGGTAACTGCTGGAATCCTGACAGTCTCATTATTATCTTTGTTATTTTGATCTTTTATACTTAATTTTAGATCTTGATAATTGACCAAAATCTTTTATCACCTGACACTTGAATCTTTCATTGTTTCCATTGTTTCCGTAAGCATACAAGGAACCCATCTTGTACAAATCTTCCAATATTGAAGAACATTGATAATGTGGCCTCCACTTTCCTGTTGAATGTCAAGCTTGATAGCAGTTTCCCTTCAATTGATCTGCTATTTGTTCTTAATCAGTCCCACCTTCTTTATCAGTTGCTATCACAGTCATCCATTTCCTTGTTAATCACAGAAATGGGCACTCCCAGTTCACCATCTTTTCGTGTTTTGGCTCAGTGATGCAGGATGCTCACATCAACACAGTCATCCCCATAAACACTCTGTATACAGTGGTGAATTTCAAATGGTGGTCAAAAATTCAATTATAATACTTTGCTTGAAATACATGCTTGAATACACTCATTGCAAGTTTCCTTTTCACTAACAATACTAACACACTCTTTTTTTCACAGCAATTTTCCATTCCGACGGCTATTAAAGGACACCTTATAGCTTCTAGTGAATCACTACTGCCATCTATCTGTGACTAATAATGATGGAGGCATTACTTTTCATTCAACTCTCCTATGTTAAATTCATTGTTTTCTTACAACGTAAAATGGACAGAAAACAGTAGCATTATCCAAATATAAAGATCAGGAAATAAATTAATGAAAATGAGAACAATTATTTTGGTGTCTTTGAATCAGTGTGAGTCATGGCAACTGCCTGAGCAAATTCCCACAGTTTTCTTGGCGAGCATTTTTGGAAGTGGTTTGTCCTTACCTTCTTTCTAGGGCTGAGACAGAATGACTGGTTCAAAAAATCACAACATGTATATTTAAACCAGCACTCAGTTTTTCCATTTTTCCAAATAACTCCTTTCTATGCAGCAAACAGTGGCCATGTCTTTTCCTCTATTTGTCTTGGTATTTAAATACCACAGATACTTCACCAGCAGAATGTTGACCAAAGCAAATATTCACGACTGGAAGCCATTCATCCATTGCCATGATAAGAGCCACAGTGAACTCTGCAAGTAGAATTAGAAGTGTGCCAGAATATTCAATAGGAATGTTAAGAGTCAAGTTGCTCAGTTTTCTGGCTCTGACTTCCATCCACAATTATAAAAAGGGGAAAGGAAAGGGGGAAAAACAAGATGCTTCACCAAACAGGAAGCACATAAACCAAGCTGTGGTGTGAGGATGTTCTGTGAGCCCTAAAGCAGTTTCCTAACAACAGTAACCTGAATAGAGTCTAAAAAACTTTAGACCCGTTGTGTGGATTTGACGTAATTGTTACACTACAAGCAAAGGTATTAGGCTTTTACTTAGCAGTGATATAATTTTTTTTAAAAAAAGCCATTCTGCTTTTCCACTGGCTGTAGCTTCTGATCACACTGTGTCATTGAGTATAGGGAGGCCTTTTGTGGGTGGGAAGTGGGGGGTGAATTCAAGCCTCTGGGCTCTAAGTGAAATTGGTGTGGGTTGTCTCTTACCTTCCAGTCTTAAAAACATTTGACACTTTGACATTCTCACTGCTAAGAGGATCTGACAGAGGCTCATCAACAATAGGGCATTGTTATCAGCCTTGGCAGAAATCATAGCCACAGCCTGATGTGAAGTGAAGACTTGCATTTAGTACCAGGAGGGTGAATGCAATTCGGTGTCAGTTGTTCCCAGTGTACAACTAGGAGAAAGGCAGGAAGTCACTTAAAGGACTTGTCTTCTTCCCACTTCCATCTCCATCATCTTGGGAATAGATTGCAAAATGTTCACAAGCTTTTCTTTTTTAAAATGTGAAAGCAGAGATAAATGTCTCATTATTATACCGTACTTTAATTCAGCTTAGAGGACTGGGGAGCAGGGGAAACTTATGCACTTTAGCATTTGGTTTCAGGTGTTGGTCTTTACAAGGTTCATAATGGTTGCCTTGGGTCTCTTTCCAAATCTTTTCCTTCAAGAATATGGCTGCATTTAACATAGCATTTTCCACAATGTATTCTGCATAGCCCATCTGGAAGAATGGGCATTTAAATCCTGACTCAATCAAAATGATGGAAAACATTTTGGAGAAGAAGATTGTAAACAGTTAGAGGTGAAATTAATTCTGACAAGTCATAGTTAAATTCCCATTGTTCAGAAACAACTAACCATTCTTGTTCTTTCTTCCGTACTCTTAAGTGGATTTTGAATAGGATGTTTAATATGAAAGAATTCAAAAGTCCAAGATTGTAGGAAATTGAAGGATTTATTGGGGCCAGTGAAAGTGTTCTCTTTAATGAATGAAGTGTGTTGGCAGCCCTTGAGGGTGCCAGTGAGTCAGACTCCAATACAGCATCCTAAAGCAGCACGTGAAGAAAAAAAATCCAGGAGAAGACAGAGAAAAAAAAATCCACAAAGAGAAATTTAACAGCACGGTTAGGTTTTTAGCATTGTTATTTATTTCAGGATACTCAATAAATGAAGGGAGAAATTAAATACTTTCCTTTCATTATCAGGTCCTCGAACTGAGGTGTTGATAAAAATGACAAATGGGATTTTTAAGTAGCAAATGCTGACTTTAGCACCATTTTCTTAGAATAGATTATTAATATTTGCACACACAGTGCATAAAAACAACTTCATTCAGTAAGTTGATTCTTTCTTCTTTTATTTGTAGAGGAGTTGGAAGGAATTGATTTGATCTAATTTAGGGTAATTAACAATTAAAAGAAAGCAGGGATGCACAAATGGAGTCCTGGCTATTATTATTGTATATTAAATCCCCTTTTTTATTTTTAGAATAGAATAGAATAGAATAGAATAGAATAGAATAGAATAGAATAGAATAGAATAGAATAGAATAGAATAGAATAGAATAGAGTAGCTTTATTGGCCAAGTGTGATTGGACACACAAGGAATTTGTCTTGGTGTAAATACTCTCAGTATACATAAAAGAAAAGATCCATTTGTTAAGAATCAAGAATCATAACATACAACACTTAATAGTCATACGGTACAATCAACAATCAATTCATACTAGGAAACAGTCAATATAAATCGTAAGGATAAAAGCGACAAATTTACAGTCCTACAATCACAAGTGGGAGAGGATAGGTAATAAGGAGTGATGAGAAGATTAACAGTAATAGTAGTGCAGACTTTTTAAGAGTTGAACAGTGTTGAGGGAATTATTTGTTTAGCAGAGTGATAGATTTCGGGAAAAACTGTTCTTGTGTCTAGTTGTTCTGGTGTGCAGTGCTCTATAGCATCGTTTTGAGGGAAGGAGTTGAAACAGTTTATGTCTGGGATGTGAGGAGTCTGTAAATATTTTCATAGCCCTCTTTTTGACTCGTGCAGTATACAGGTCCTCAACTGAAGGCAGGTGGGTAGTAATTCTTTTTTAAAATTGGTCAAGTCAAAATGGTGAACATACCCAATAGTCTTGCTCCCTATTTTTCTCACAACAGTAAACCTATGAATGGCTCGGGCTGAGAGAGAGTCACTGACTTAAATAACCCATTAACTATCCCAGTTCTGTGCATGCAAAGGTATTCAGAGGGGAGCTAGTTGTCTGCCATTTAACTCTCATACACCAGTTGTCTGTTCTTGTTCCTACAACCATGTTAGCCTTTGATCCAATATAGCATAATGTTATAACCTTTGGACAATTGAAATCAATGGGTTTTCCATTTCATAAACATACTTCTTCAGATGTTTCACTTAAGATGAAAAGCCCAGACAAATCTGTAGAAAATACCTAAGTACCCCCTGGCCAGAAGTCCCTTTTTCCTAGACAGATCTTTCAGTTTACTCTGAATGGTGCCATAGGAAACACCTGCCCTGGGGTCTATCCCATTTTACCCAGATGGTTTCTTTCATCCATGCACTGACTTAGGGTCAGTCTCACAAGCAGGTGTTTTCCCTCAGAACAGCTTTCCTGCCACAATTGAAGTAGATCACAAAGGCTGAACTTGGTTGCCAAAGGTCGAGGGTCTAACACAACAGCATCTGATCCCTTGGGGAACAGGTCTTACCAGATGTTTAATATTACCAAAGCTTATTTGCTGAAAATTGTGATAGAGTGTTCTCAGCATTTGAAATAAATTTAACAAGAATGAGTTTAAAAGCTGTTCCCCCATTAGACAATGTCTGTTCAATGGACAGAAAGGTTAAAGTTAATTTGATCAGGCATGTGTACTTTCTCCAAAATGAGAACACGTGTATTGAGAGGATTGGCCCCATTTGTTGCAATTTTGAGTCTCATTTCCATTTGTAAGAAAGGTAACTACATGCATATGGAAACAATTGATAAAAAGAAGTCATTAAAATTTCTTCTGTTAAACCCCCCCCCTTAATTAAGTAATATATTTGCCAGGACAGGCAGAAATGCAAATTAGAAATGAAACCAATGATGAGACATTGCAATATTGGGTTTGTTTGTTTCTATATATGAATTGTCAATTGTTGGGCTACAAGCTATTAATTTACAATTTATTTTTTTACAAAGAGGGAAAATGGTGCACACATATAAACAATTAACTTAGGGTGATGTTTTCATAACTAAATTAAGTTGAACAGTTTATGAATAACTAAATAGAAATTGGAAGACTATTTAGTAATATTGCGTAAATGGAAAATAAGGATACTGGGGAAAAACCATAATAACACCATGATTTGCTTTTGCCAAAGAATAATTTTTAGAATAATTTTAACACATTAATTGATATTTGATTTCTTTAATCAAAAAAAGCCATAGTGAAGAAGTGTTGAAGTATGAAAAAAATCTTCCTTTTTCATTAAATAAAAAGAACAAATAAAAATAAAAATAATGCATTTTGTCAGACATTATTTATTTACTAAAATAATTGTAATCTGGACAGCAAAGATATACAAGTGGGTATCATTAATGTACTGATGTGTCAAGAGATGACCTCATTCCAAAGTTTCATGTGCATGTTAACTAGTAATAACAAGAGAATAGAATGCTGAGATACCCCACAATGCAGGGGTCTAGAGCCTGACCTTTCTTCCTAACCCATTCTCTCACAACTGGAACTGCCAATGGAGAAAGGGAAACTACCATAAAACCATCTCTTCCCAGCCCCATAAGCTAGTCTATAAAAGTGCAGTGATTAATAGTCACAAAAACCATTTTAATGAGGGCTAAAATGGATGCAGCATCCAGCTCAATTCATCAACAAGTGGAATTTCTGTAGTATTATAACCTGGTATAAAACCTGACTGAAAAGGCTTTAAATTCTGTTTCCTCCAAGGTTCTGTGGAGTTATAAACCATCTTCTCAACAATATTTATCAAAAAGGAAAGGTTAGAAACTGGAAGAAATTGTCCAGTTCTTTTGAATCCAGTGATGCTTCTTGAAGGAAGATCAGACCACCATTTCTTTCAAAAAAAGTGGAACCACTGAGTTCCCTCAAGGAAAAATTCACATGGTATAAAGGTCAATGAGAGTAACTTTGGGAGGCATGTTAAGAGACACAACCTTCATGATAAAATTATCCTCAGCTCACAGAAAGAAGGGAGATTCTTAGAAGGGACACTCCCTAGTTTTCTGGAAAATAAAAATAAGGAAGGGAAGAAGTTTGTACACTGCTGTGGGTTGGACAGACAAATAAACAAACAAACAAATAAGGATTTTCATCCTTGTAAGGTTGTGTTACTGTAATCTTATAATAAAGGTAGTGTTAGTACTCACAATTTGTGCTTCTTGCTTGTAATCCCTGAAAAAGCTGAAACATGGACCCAACCACATGCCATCTTCTGGGAGGCCTTGATAAATCAAGAGAGTCAAAAATCCAAATACTAAGGACTAAGATATTGTCCATTTAATCAGGAAAAACAGCCCCAGATATTTTCCCAGATAACAAAAAGTGATTATGTGCTAGTAAATTCCATGGGGACAGCTGCACAGCTGGAGTCCATCTCCAATTGAATCCAAATGATTTTATCCAACAGATGCAGACAATTCTCATAGCTCTGTAACTGTTTCCCAGTTTCTCTTAGACTAGGTCTCCCTAAACATCCAACTATTACAACAGTGGGTATTCTGCTGCTTTTACCATCACCAACGTAGCAATACTTAATAAAGGCTTTTCACTGTACTTAGTTGGATTTGCTTTCATTCATCATTTTATTTCCATTTAAAACCACATTGCCTATTGGAATTCATGAATTCTGAGTTCACACTGTTGCTATCCAGTCCAAGGATATGACTATTTTCTTGTTCCAAGAAGTATCTCAGGCTTTAGTCAAACCATGCAGCAGAACCTCTGGAACATCCCAGAGTTGTTTCTGAAACCCAACAAGCTCTCTGGGACAGAGTGATGTAATAAATCTATCCTGCCTATAGCAATGGTAACTGAAGAAAACCCCAAAGGGAAGTGTGTGTAGGGATAACATGAAATTCCTGCCAAATACTGACATTATCTTCCTCAAGAGTGGCTTAGCCCCTATCTCTGATCGTATCTCCTTTGTCCAACACTACCATCTTTTTTTTGCTTGTATTCTTTCCCCTTGAGAGGCAACCCAAACCTTGTCCTTTTCCTAAGTCAAAGAACCCCAAAACACAACCAGGTAATATGTTATTCCAAATAGGTAACCAATACAGGCATCCAGGATGCTTCTGGTTACCACTTAGCACTCTAATTCTGGTCACTTTGTCTAGATACTCTTCATGTCCAAATATGTGCCATACCAACTTTGTCCTTTCTTCCAACAGACAACATCTCTTCCCCAGGCCTTTCCATCAAAAGCTTTTGAAACCAAGAATGAAAAGTCACACTCTTTTAATTTATCAAGGTTTCAGATACTTGAAAAAGACTCGGAAGTATATCTAGTTGTAATGGTACTTGGAAAAATAAGATGACAATGATTTGCATTGATTCTAGTGTCCTCCTGGCTATAATTTATAATTTATTGATTTATTTTATTTATTATTATAATCAGGTTATTGATGGGGACATCACCTTTTGAATGGACGAGGTGGGGGAATGTCATAAGATTTTTTGTACTTTGCTTCCTTTTACATTTGACATATTTTCAATCCTTTTTTTTTAAAAAAAAAGAAGATAAAAGATATGCTACCTATGACCATTACAAGGATTTGATATTATTAAAAGAGTAAAAGTAGGATGCCTGGGTGCCTGTATTGGTTACCTTTTTGGAATAACATAAAATAGGATATGGCTCTTGCTTCCTGCTGCACAGCTATATGTTTGAGCAATTATGCGTAATGCTTTTGAAAATAAGTAAACAGATAAAATTCGCTTGTAAACTTCTGAATGATATTTTAGGCAGAAACCCAAGTTTTAATTTAGATAGCTATAGAGGAAAAAGAAACAAGAGAAATGTCATAAAGTGTCTTGTGGTAATCAGTCAGATAGCTTGTAGGTTGCAGGTAAGCCAACAATAATTTTATATAGCAAATATGTTAGGGATTTTCTAGCTCCCTTCCAACATAAATTCAATTATTATATAACATCCTATGAGACAGGTGATAACCATTCATTGAATATGTTCATTTTCTTTATAATTGTTCTGATCAAGCAGATTTTTCTATTTCTTTTTTTTTTTTAATAGTGATGGTCTATGCAAAATGTTTCAAAAATATTACCTCTCCCTTTTGTCATTAGAAAGCTGGTCGTTAATTACAAAACCTTGTATTAAAAACCTTCTGAAACAGAAGCATGTTACTCAGAGATCTGAATACCTCATGCCAATCTTCCCTGATCAAACAAATGTATCTCATTAATAACAAATGCCGGTGTCCATAACAAAGATATGGAGTATTTTTAGTGTCTGTGAATAGTCACCAAATACAAGCCAAACTATCTTCCAAAAATGTTTGAAAATATTTTAATGCTCCTTGAATTCATAATGATTTCTGCTAGAAGCAATATCTGGTAAGTTTTAAGTTAGGAATTCATTCAACATCATCATGTTTTCTTAAGCATCAGTGTATTCAACTCCCCTTATTCCCAGGAAAGTGATGGCATCCTGTACTTCTTTTCCATTTCATTGTATTCCCTGCATACTTTCTCTCCTGCATTACAAAAACAGATACAGCAAAATAATGACGACGATGGAAGTGAAGCCAATTTTTGAGTTTCCCCACTGGTTAGGTGGAGACAAACTTGGCCAGCTCACAGGAAATATTGAGCATTGTAAGGACATTCATGAAGCACCGTGAAAATGCTTTGGAATCAAAATGCTAGAGGTGACGCTCATTAGAAGCACTGTTATGGATTAAATCTTCTGTATTTCCCACCAGGTCTTTTGCCAACTTTGTTTTGTGGTTAGAGTGAAAATCTGTGATAACAGTAGGGCTCAATTGATAGTTAAGGAAGCTATCAAAGATTTGAGATAAGGCTTCCAGGAGATGTCATATCCTGAACATTCTTAAGATGTTGGTAAATTCTTCCAGCACTTTAAACAAACTGGACTTCATCATGAATTCTATGTCTCTTCCTCTGAGTGGATTTTTTCCTCAAGATCCAATCTGGGTTGGTCACTGGGTTTAGTGGGGTCTTTGGTGCTCAGGGAGCTTGCTTTTTTTCCTTGCAGACATTTAATTAACCCAACTAGGTAACATCATCAGTGTAGCTTTTTAGATGTTGATTGGGGGTGTTGATGGCTGCTATTAAGTCATTGGTTATTGTTTCCTTATGCTGCCAAGCCCCCACCTCTTAAGTATTTGATAAGCTGGTGGTAAATCAGCACTCCTGTTGACTGATCAGGGGCCCATTATCCAGGCTTCAATCACTTGGCTGTTTTTGTGCTTGCTCATCCAACAATCTTAGTATTTGCAAAATTGAATGCATGTCCTTGTTCATTACAATGTTGATGTCTGAAAGCTCAGAAGTCAAAACCTCTGGTCCTGGTAACCGACTCGGATTGGATTTGGCAACTTTATCCTGGGACAAGTATATTTTGAATTGAACCTTCCAGGTTAGCCTTCATTCATGAGGATTTTTTTCATTTTGACTTAGGACAGAGACCAAACTCATATTCTTTACAGTACCACACTGTATTGATCTTGTAAAAAAGTTTTTATTTTATTTATGAAACAAACTGTTGTGCTTAGGAATAAAGTTCCAATTATTATGTAATCAATACTTAGTGTGAATTCTTCCGTCTAGCCAATCGTCTCTCTTTTCTCTCATGTGCTACAGGGAAAGGAGTATTCTACAGTGGAAGGAAAAGTAAAATATTATCAAGGGAATATTACCTATATTCCCTACAGAATTTCCCATTCTTTTCTGCTGTTCATTTAGAACACTGCCTTAGGCATATGACAAAGGGTAATCCTTTCTGCTAGAAATTCAGTGAAAGTATTTGATCACTGATATTGTTTTAGTCCATCTTCATTTTATACGTACGTCTGCCTCAGAAAAGTGTCTCTTTTTTATTCTACTAACCCGGAAGCTTCAATATCAGTAGAAACATTGGCATAATTCATAATTACATAAACAATTTACTTATCTATTTTTAAATTCCTTCTCCAGATTAAATAGGTGCTCTCTTTCTTTTACTATTGGGTTCTGGTTTGATTAAGAATCAGGAAACCATACTGGATTGCCAAGATGCATGCATGTGTTTATGAAGTCAGCAGAAATGGAGTTCAGCTTGAAGAGATTATATTTTTACTGCTACTTCCTTTGTTTTTAGAAAGAGTTCTACCTATAATATATATTTCCTGCAATAAAATATGCAAGGGTCAAATTTTCTTCCTGATTCACATTTCCAAACAGACACAAGAACATTAGATAAATTAGATAAGAAGATATGGTAATAAAGTTAGATGAAAAGTTGCACTGAATATAATTAGGAAGCCATGCCAAAAGCCATCTCACAATGCCTCTGGAGTTGTTTTGTTGCTTTATCCCTTGATTTTATTCCTGAACCTCTTCCTCCCACTTTTTCAAGCCAATAGCTATGGAGCTACTGTTTTTCAGTTTTAGATTTCTGCTACTAATGATCTGCTTACACAACAGTTTGATGACATGAGCATCAGGAACTTCCACTTCATTGTCATCAACCATGCAGTAAGGTCTGTTTGGAGGATGTTGAGACAGAAGTATAATTTTGGCTCTGATTCATGTGACAAATTTATATTCTAGGATAATTTCACTTTGAAAATTGCATTTAAATTTTTTAAATTGTATATAATCAGGAAATAATAATAAATAATCAGGAAACTGATATTTTAATTTTTAAATCATTTGAGTTGTTGCAGGAGATATTTGGGTTTTCATTATATTCATTAAAAAAAAAACTTCATTTCACAATATATCCAGTTGTGTTAGTGAAATCTAAAATGAAATGTAATTAAGTCTACAGTATTTTTTTTTTTTTACAAATAATTACATAGCTTGGACTTTGGAAATAGGAGTTGATATGGCTATATTAAAAAATAACTGTGATTAAGAATTTTAAAAAATATTGTTGTGTTTATGATTTTAAGACAAGGCAACACTAATTCAACAAAATATTACCATTTTTTATATTTACAGGACAGAAGAGACATTATATTCTTTAAAAAAGATTATATATATATGTAAATAAAGCACTCATTCCATTCCAATTCAATTCTATCATTAATATTCATTAAAATCTTAACATCTTTAACATTTTTTTTAATATCTTTTAATTTTATCCATTCAACTCTTATTTAAGCTTCAATTTATACCTTTAAGATTATAACATTCAATATAATATATAACTTCCAATCGAATTCTGCTTGGTACATTCTTAAAATACACACTATATTCTTAAAAAAAATTATATATATGTAAATAAAGCACTCATTCCATTCCAATTCAATTCTATTATTAATATTCATTAATATCTTAACATCTTTAACATTTCTTTTCAATTGAATATCATACTTCTTTGTGAACACTTATAAACTTTCCATAATTAATTCTTTTTCCCCCCATATTTCCCTTCACTTATATTTTTATAAATCATTAATAATAATTAAAATGTTCCCATCCTTTCCTAATTTAATTCTCTCATTCACTTTAATTCATTTATTTATTAACAAACATTCCACTACATTACAATGAATATTTTATCCATCATTTATTCTTCTATGAACTAAGGAATGGCTTGTCTGTGATATTTTCTCAAACTAATTTCTTGGCGCAGGCCAAAGTTTCACTTATCTGACCACAATGTCCTCTATAGTGTGTGAGAAATTTAAAATGGATGACAGGGCACTTTTCATATATTAGGAACTTGTTCTATTACTTTCCTCTTTTGGTTTAATATCCATACAAGGTATTACTACTGACCTCACCCCCTTCCTAAGAGGTCTGTAGGGGGTGTGCATAAGCGCACCAACGTGCCTACCGTGCCTGTCCTATTGTTTCTTTTCTTTTTTTTATATGTACCCATTTCATGTATTCATAACTATGTATATACTTATATCTATTATCTTGTAAGCGATTGACAAATCAAATAAAAATAAAAATATTACACTACATAATACATATACTTACCGGTATATATTCACATCTAAGTGTTAAAAGATTGATATTGTTGGTAGATCATATTCGAAAAGACAAATCAACAGCTATTTTGCTGTTGCATCAGTCAGCCAACACCCTGTATGCTAACTTTCCAGGAAAGGAAAAAAGGAGGCAGGCTCTGCTATTTACTGTCAGGTTTTGTTCATTTTGCTGTTAATGGGAAAAGTCCTAACTCAGTCACGAAACACAGCAAACTCAGGCAGAAACCCTGGAGGCATTCACCTGTCTTAAGCCTAGAGTTCAAAAAAGTGAAAAACTCTTCTGGCAGATTTCCTATTGTATATTGTGGTAAATGTCTCAAAGACAGTTTTCAGTTATTTCTGCATGCAGACACAATAGTATTTTCTACAATAGACTTCCTGTGGTAGACACAAATGCCATGAATCCATGCATGAAAATTACCAACCAGATAACAGGAGAGAATGCAACATCTTCCTCACTCAGCATTTTCCTTTCCCCCATTTCAACTTCACTCTAAAATGAGTAAGATTATGCATACATTGGTATGGGATTATACTAGATTGAAATTTAAGATTTAGAAATTAGGTTGGCATGTGGTCTCAAATTTTACTAATTGCTGTTGTGCTCATTATTTCCATATTTAATTTAGTTGTAGTAAGTACTTTGTTAAATACATACAGTGGAACCTCAGGTCACAAGTGTAATCCATTCTAGGACTTTGATAGTAACCTGATTTGGTTGTGACCAAAAGTGAGACTGACTGCACATGCACGTATAAAAAAATGGCACTGCAGGGGAAATCGCCATGGCTGTTTGGCTGTTTGTCACCTGTGGATGTGTTTGTGACCAGAGTCAAACATTTTGTGAATTTTTTGGTCAGCATCCAATTTGGTCATGGTCAGAAGCATTTGTGATCCGAGGTTTCACTGTACTAGAAAAGAAGCAACTTTCTGATTTAATGAATGAATGAAATAGCATTTACCCTGCTCAATGATTCATCAGCCTATAGACCAGCAAAGACCAGCAAAGATGAGAACAGTGGTTACAAAACTGAATGCTTATCTCAACCAACTCAACTAAAAAGACACATTCTGGTGAAAAGTTCCCTGAGGATTGGTTCCAACACAAGTCTGAAAGTTTGGAAGACTAAGCTTCTGGTCCCGGTGATCAACCTAGATTGGATCCTGCAACATTATCTTGGGACATATATATTTTCCTTCATTCATGAATCTAATTTATTGTCTCTAATAAACTTTCTCTCATGACTTTTCTCTGTATGATTGTCAGTCACTATCCCATACATTGAAGCAAATAAAAACCCAAGCCCATCAGGTCCAATAGAAATACCCAGAAATGTGCTCTCTCATGTGTGACATATTTATAGAAGATCCTGAGTCTCAGTGATCACTCCAAATAGGAACTGAGGTCCAAAATATATTATTGCATCCTAATCTGAACAGTTTTAAATTATGCATTGAAAACATAAATTGTAACTGTGTGAAGAACTATGCATTTACCAAGCATTGTGATGGTGGGGACGGGTGGGAGAGTAACAAAAAAGATTACTCTCCAATGTTGTGCAGTGAATACCATCCAAGATCTATAGTCTTAGAACATCTATAATGCATACGCATTAAACTTTCAGTTTCTATTAACCTAATGGAAAGACTAATTAAGATTATTCTGTGCTAACAAGGATTAATGATGTGTTTAAAAATTGGGCTAAATGATTCCCATAATAACATGACATGTTTTTGTTGCTCCTTTTTCTCCTTTCTATTTGCATCCCCCTCAATTTCTTTGTCTATTTTTCCCCTTTTTTATATACGTATTAAAGCAATAGAATAAACATAATATTTTAAAAAGCCCAATACATATGGAATCATTTTTATCCTAGTGAAATACTATCTATATTTGTTTTCT
The DNA here is from genome assembly GCF_049901735.1 of Notechis scutatus. Taxonomy (NCBI): domain Eukaryota; kingdom Metazoa; phylum Chordata; class Lepidosauria; order Squamata; family Elapidae; genus Notechis; species Notechis scutatus. The sequence goes on along the minus strand of NC_142013.1, from coordinate 78,073,780 downwards.
AGAATATTTATTTTCTTATTTAAATATGCACTCTATAGCATACCTGAGTTTTCATATTATCTTTGGGTTGTTTTGCTTAGAATTACAAAAAGAAGTTGCCTGTTCTGTAAGATGGCTGATGGAATATCCTTATTTTGAAGGGTCACTGTTTACGTCAGGGCTGTCAAACTCCCAGCCTGTGGGCTGGATGCATTACACGATGGCCACACCTATGTCTGGTTTAGTGAAGGGGGGGGGAAGTCCCGATATGTCACATGACGAAGCCGTGATGACATGAGTTTGATTGGTTTATGTAGACCTGATTTTGTCTGAACTAGTCATATGGAGACATTCAGGCAAAGGCCACTTTTGACATTTTATATTTCTGCTTAAAGTTTACATATGCATATGAGAGATACCTGTATTCATAATTGCGTATGGAAAAAAGTATAACCCATTCTCAAATACAAAAAACCTATATGTTCAATTTGCCAGAACTGCTTTTTAAAGAGGCAACAGGACTTTCTCTGTTTTTCCTTGAAGACGTTCTCATCCAAGAAGCTTCTTCAATTCTGACTGAATGGAGGGAAACAGAAGGATCTATATTCTTTGCAGTCATCAGGTTGTTAACCCTCTTTCTGAGAGTTATTGAGGCCAATTGGAGGTTTATCTGTTATTACTTGGAAGGTTACCTGAATGGAGAAAAAAATGTTGTGGAACCTTTTTTGGAACTGCTGAAAGGACTATGTTGTAAACAGGAGGTAGGTGGTGTTGTATCCCTCCCCCTCTGTTGAGAGAAGGCTGTTCAATTTTAATGTAGATGGCCTCTTTGATCCCTCTTTCAAACCAGTGATCCTCTCTGTCCAGAATGTGGACTTTCCTGTCTTCAGAAGATGGCCTTTGTCTTTCAAATGCAGATGGACTGCTGAATGTTGTCCTGATATGCTTGTTTTCCTTGTTGTGCCATGCATTTGTGAAGTGGTTATTTTTGAGCAATGTGATATATGCATTCGTGAAGTGGTTATTTTGTTTTTGAGCAACGTGATACAATACAATGAGACATGTGCAGATCTCTACATTGGAGAAATATACACAAATACACTACAATATATACAACTACAATATATACAACTACAACTTTGTGCAATTTTAAGGCATAAGGCTAGAAATCGGGAGATGGTGAGTTCTCATCCCACCTTAGGCTTGAAGCCAGTTGCTTGATCTTGAGCCAGTCAGTCTCTCTCAGTTCTAGAAAGAAAACAATGACAAACCACTTCCTTACCCCTGTCTGTGTGTGTGTGTGTGTGTGTGTGTGTATGAGAGAGAAAGAGAGAGAGAGAGAGAGAGAGAGAGAGGGAGGGAGGGAGGGAGGGAGGGAGAGAGAGAAAGAGAGTGAGAGAGAGAGAGAAAGAGGAGGGGGGCAATATCTCTATTGCCGTAGAGCAGTGATGGCTAACTTTTTTGGCACTGGGTGCCCAAAGTGTGCATGAGCGCAAAACTCCAAAATGCAATGTATGCACATCCCTGCACGTGCACCCCACCCCCACGCATGCGTGTGCATCCCCATGCATGCGCACGTACCCTGTGCATGCACCCTGTCCCCATGCATGTGCAACAGAGACCCAAAGACCAGCTGGCTGGTGGGAAGCACGTGCACATGTGCGGCGGAGTTGAGCTAGGGCAACGGCTTGTGTGCCCACAGAGAGGGCTCTCTGTGCCACCTCTGGCACACGTGCCATAGGTTCGCCATCATGGCCTTAGAGATATGCTGTGATTGGTATATAAATCATATGCTCTAATTGATATATATAGAGAGAGCATATCAATTACTCTACAACCTTCCTTCAACTTTTCACACACAATGCAGTCATTTCTTGTTGGTGCAAAAGTTAGGGATTCTTGCATATGAATCCAGCTTTAAACCTGCTTCTTGATTGCCTTATTAGCAGAATCAGACTACTTCCGCTCTTTCTGAGGAAGAAGAACAATTGCTTATGGTGTGTATGTATAGCATCTGTTGCAATAGACAGTCTGGCATTGTGTTCTATCCACTGCTCATATGTATGTCTCACCGGAATGAAAAAAGGTGATACAGGAGTGCTACTTGGCAGATTGTAACCTGATATTTTATGCGATATATAAAATTCAAGCCAGAATTCTTGTGAAACAAAGACTTATTCATTAGCTTCTATGAAAGTCCCCCACCAGACCCCCTGATACAACAAAGCTTTGCACTCCAACACATTGTCTACAGCTTCATGCCATCTTGATGCATACATGTGAACTAAAAACATTTTTTATTTCAATATTTATTTTATTAGCAGTTGAAAGGTACATGGGTTGAACTGCCACTCACAACACAGGGTCTCTTCATAATAGGCTAATTTGCATAAATACTAAATAATTTACTTATATAAATTATATATCAAAATCATTCCTGATTCAATTGAATTCAGTGATATTGTTGTTTTGAAGCTTTTAATTCTGCTAAGTTTTTAATATTTAAATCTAGTACTTCTTCCAAGATGTTTGTAATTCTTCCTTTTTCTTTTTGCAAGATATTCACTGGTTTATTACTAAAAGGACTAAAAGGACTGGTTTATTACTAAAAGGACAAATAATCCTTCAGTTTAATAACCTAGAGAATGAATGATAGTAGTCCAAATTAATAATGAAGATTTGTCTGTTGTAGTCATTAAATCATTTATAAAAAAATTAGTAACACTTCATGAGTCATTATTTTGCATGAATTGAATGTCTTTATTTATTTGTTACAGAAATTGTTGAGACACATTACCAACTAATCCTCTCAGAAGAGTTCCCATTCTTATCCCAAACTGTGACATATTTAATACATGTGGAACTAAGAAGGATTTCTGTTTTCAAAATTAATGATTAAAAAATTCAGTTGGTTGTTAAATTGTACTCTAATCAATAGAGTAGAAGAGAAGAGAAGGAAGGAAGGAAGGAAGAAAAGAAAGACAGAGAGAAAGAGAAGGAGAAGGAGAGAGAGAGGAAGAAAGAAAAAAAGACAGAGAAAGAAGGAATGAGAATGAAAGGTAGGAAGGAAAGAGAGAGAGAGAAAGACAAAGAGAAGGACAAAGACAAAGAAAGACAAAGAGAAAGAAAGAGACGGAGAGAAAGCAGGAATGAGAAATAAATAAATAAACAAAAAAAGGAAGGAAGGAGACAGAGAGAAAGAAGAAAAAAGAAAGACATAGCCAAATGAGTTTAATTACAAGACAAATAAAAGGCATTGTAGTTTTGTATAAGTCCCATTTGCAACCCTTATAAACCCAGAATTCCAGCTAAAAAGGGTAGAATGACTTATGGCTCAGCCGGGAGAAAGGCTGCTGGTGGCTTGCAGAGGCTTGGGAGAGCCCCCAGCTAAAGACTCTGTGTGGCTCAGAGAGCCCCAAGAACCTCAGAAAGACAAGCAGCAAGGGAAACCTTTTATTAGGCTTAATTGAACTTCTGGGCATTCAGCCAAGAGCATTTCACACCTCGTAAAAGTGTTGCAAGCTAGATAAACAATCCACTCCTGCTTGGGAAGGAGAGCCATTGAGAAAATTAGATAACATACCCACTAGCCTCCAAGGGGATTAATTCTCAAATTATAAGAATCACGTAACTCACCAGAAACTCCATTAAGACTCCAAGATCTTTCTCACTGTCACTGCTATTAAGCCTGGTTTCACCCAGTCTTTATTTAAGTATTAAATGTACAAAATAATAAACAACTTTTTGGTATATATCTTTTTTTAGATAATTAGGGCAAAGAAGTGACGTCGAGTTGTCCACGCCCACCCAGCCACATGACCACCCAGCCATGACCACCCAGCCATGACCACCCAGCTAGTCATTAGGGCAGAAAGCCCCTTGCTAAAAAATTTGAAGCCCACCCCTGGACATACCATACTCACATACTGAGAACAACAGCTGATGCTGTACAGAATCTTTTCATAGCATAACCCTAAACCTAAATCTATAAAGTTATCAGAGACAGGACAGCTAATATAAAGGTTTCTTTTAACAAGAATATCTTCACTGTCCATTTAATTATCCTCAATTTCAGTGGAAACTTGTGTGGTACTATTAAATCCTGTTTAGATCTACTGATTTGCCAAAATCTAAATTATCATTGTATTGTTAAATACAGTTCCCTGAATTCTTCTTTATCAATTCAGATTTCAGGACAAGATATTTTGTGCCTTTAGTTCCAGTTTCCTGAAAATAGATAGTTGTGAGAAAAGCTGAAACAATCCTTATAATGTCTATGGAGATTCTCAGTCATCCAGTTCATGGTTGACCCAAAGATGCTTTTTTCAAGAGGCAACTGGACTTTCTGGTTTTTCTTTGAAGACAATTTGTTTCTCATCCAAGAAGCTTCTTCAGCTCTGAATCCTGAATCCTTATAATGAACTATTATATAATACGAACTTGATCAGAATATGCTATCAGAATTACTATTGATAGAACTGTTATTGATAGCAGTTGATAGAACTGATATTTCTCACATATCAAAGGCTTTTCATATCATTTTCTGTGCGATCCTTTTCATCAGAGATTTAACTGGGGCATTCTGATTTAAAACATGCACTTCAGAATTGCTCCTTCCACAATTGTCTCACAAAAGGAGATTAAGTGAAGCAAAAGATATCATTATTTGTCTACCTTCAATATTCTACAGATAGAAAACCAGGACATAGTAGTGCCTTAAAATGTGTTGTTGGGCAACTATATATTGTTGTTAGTCCATAGTAGTGCCTTAAAATGTGTTGTTGGGCAACTATATATGTAGTTGATCTTTTTTTAGTATATGAACCCTTCAATTATCACATACAATTTCTGAAAATATAATAAAATATTAGTTTATATGCATTCTTTGGCACATGAAGGCATTCCTCTTATGTGCTTTAAGACTGGTTAATTAATTCCATTTATTGGAATTTCTTTCTTCTGCAGAATCTAGTTTCTCTTCAGGAATAGAGGATTCTTAGCTGGTTTGGACCACCAGGTTATTTTCTTTACAACCACACAATCATTTTATGTATCTAATTATATTTAATCTTAATTTTATGATGTATAGTACCAAGCTTACCATTAAAAGGATAGAATATATTTTTATATAAATACATGACTTGAATGCCAAAGGTATTTTAATATTTTTGTTTTGTATCCCAAATTTATGTCCATTTAGGTAGGTATTGATAGATTTTACTCATTTAAGCAATTCTTGCTGTCTATGATAACATTATTACTATAAGTTTAGTCTTCCTAAATAAAACATATCTTCTTTAAATTCAACTTCAAATTATATTTATATATCTACCAGTCATATCAACCAAAAATTGAAAGAATGTGAAATGAACTGAGATGAAAAATACACCAGGGACTTCTCTTATTTGAAAATAGTAGAAAACACAAAGCTGATGTCTAAAAACGTGATCCTAATATCACTTCAAAATTATATAGATTCAAGAGCACTGAGAGGCAACAGTTAAATATAATTTATATAGTTTGCCTTTATTTGCAGACTCTTTGTAAATTAGATGACGATGAAAGAATCTAGAAAATGAAACATACTTAAAAATAAATTTGTTTTTGTAATGGATTTATATGATTGATTGAGCAATCAAAGTTGATTGATTGTAAAAAGCAGAAACTACCCACTGCTTCCATATCTCTGCTGTTGGTCCTACATTTGTGTCTGTTATCATTAGTTTGATCTCTTTTATATATAATTTTAGTTCAACCTTTTTATATTACTGTGTTCCTTGACTGTCATTACTAGAGCTCGAAATTCATTTGCATTTATCAGAGTAGTGTCATCAGAGTACTGAAAGTTATTGATGTTCCTGCCTCCAATTTTACAACCATGTGCTTCTTCTAATGCATCCTTTTAAGATATTTATTTAGTATATAAATTTAACAAATAAGGAGTGTAGATTCTTATTTCAGTTCTTTGCTGACCTAGAGCCAATCTACTTTACAGTTTTCCTTTGCCTTGGCTTCTTGTTTATGAATAGATTTGTCATATAGGTGCTGTATATATATTTATTTTGTATTATTTTAATTTGTTTTTATGTTCTGTGATATATGCCCATGATGGTGAACCTATGGCATGCGTTCTGGAAGTGGCACACAGAGCCATTTCTGCCAGATTCACTGTGCCTCCCGCCAGCCAGCTGATTGTCGGATATCTGCCACACATGTGCAGGGGGTGGGGCACGCAAGAGAGATGTGCATGCATGCACAAAAGGTGCACGGGTCATGAGTGAATGTGCAGAGATGCATGGTGTGCACGGAGGGGTCACGCATGCATGTGCAGGGGGCGGGGGGGGGTGCTCACATGCATTATGGGTGCACACACTTTTGGCACATGATGATGAAAAGGTTAGCCATCACTAATATATGCTATCCAGAATAATGTGTTGACATGAGCAGCTATCGAAATAAAATAAGTAAGTGAGATGTTCTAGAATTCTCAATGGAAAAAGACTTGGGAAAAGAATGGAACTTTGATGTTATATATGTTGACTGCAGCAAGATTACTTTATGCACAAAAATGAAAGGACACTTTAATCCTCACAATGGATGAATGATTGTAAAAGCTGATGGAGTTAGCAAAGAGGGCTTAATTGACTGCTTTGATAAAAGAAAAAAAGGTACTTTTTCTGCTTGAAAATGGCTTTTGGAGTTTGTGCTTGAAGTGGAAAAAATGAAACTTTGATTGGGGGTTTTACTGATTACATAGATCTGTTGTTATAGAAATGGCTAGTATATATATTATGTAAAAGTAAAAAGTTGAGGTCTAATGTTGCTTTTTATTTTGGAAAGAGAGTCTGAGTTTCTTCCTTTTTTCCTTCTTCTCTACACTTTTCCCATCTCTTTTTCCTCTTCTACTTTTCATATTATTTGCTTTTGTATTTTTATATTTTATATTATAAACAACTAAAAAGGCAAAGATGAAAAAAAAATAAAGGAAAGATGTGCTGGGATTTTCATTTTCCTAAGAACTTTCCATAAATTGCATAATTGGAAGACCCAGTGATTTCTCTTTTTTTGCACTCTTTGCTTTTTTAAATTATCCAGCATAATATTGCTGGTTTCTCAGCTTTTTCCAAAACCATTTTAAATATCTGGCAACAACTTTGTCATGTAGGGCTCTAACCTAATCCCAAACCTTATTTTATTATCATATGAAATTAGGGCTATTGTACAATGCTTTACATACTCTGTTGACTATTCTGTTATCTTCCAATTTTGCTGGTATAGTACAATTACTAATTCTTCTTTTGTTGTTTCCCATATTTCCCATGTGTACTTTGCACAGAACTCAAAAAACATCTAGACAATGGAGAGAAGGACCTGTACATTGATTACCGTGCTGACTGTATCAAAAGTAAGTCACACAACCCGCAACTCAGCTTTAACCTTCAACCACAATCCTACCAATCCACCATCACCCAAGACTAGGCACGCACGCCCCTAACTACCTCAATTCCAACTACAGCTGGCCTTAAATGCAAGCTACTCAATGCAAGAAGCCTTGTGAATAAAATACCTGAATTTCTCCTCTTACTAAATATGGCTAAATTCGACATCATATTTGTCTGTGAAACATGGCTCAATGCATCTCTCCCTGACTCCATTACCACAGTAAGAGACTATCATGTTTGCCGATCAGATCATGAAATTCGTAGAGGAGATGGTGTTGCTATCTTCTATAAAAAGTCCTTACTTCTAAAAAACATCCAAGTTACCCAGGAGTTTGTTCTTCCTGAGACCATCATCTGTGAACTATCCTTAAATATCACATTTTGATTCTTACTATGTTACAGAGCACCTGATTATGACATCGAACATGTAAACAAGCTAAATTCACTACTAACATGGCCAACATCCTGCCCAAACGCTTTTATCTTCCTTGGTGATTTCAATCTACCTCATACTGACTGGACCCTAAATGAATGTACAATTGAACCCATACACGCAACCTTCTACAATGCTGTTACAAATCTGGGACTGGAACAACTAGTAACTAACAATACTAGACTAAACAACTGCCTCGGTCTCATTTTCTGCAATAGTTTGAATTTAATTTACGGAATACAAATTAAAGAACCCTTTTCCAACAGTGACCACAATATGATTGACTTTTGTCTCAACATACGCCCACACAAAAATCATCACAATGATGGAATCCCCAATTATAACTTCAAAAAAGGCAACTATGATCTTATAGAGAACGATTTCTCATGCCTTGATTGGCAATCTCTATTCACTGGATGCAATACTGTTGAAGACCATTGCAACATATTTTTACTTGAAGTCAAAAGAGTCATCAAACTATATGTACCAACAACAACTCCCCCCCAAAAAAACACACAAAAAAAACAGATTACCCATAACAATAAGGAAACTTCAATCACTCTGAGATCACTCTGGCGGAAAAACAAATCTGGTCATGTTGCCAACTTCAAAAGCCGATAAAAAAATTTATGCCACCAGGTAAAGACTGAATGCACCAATTATCACATTAAACAAGAGGAAAACCTTCTACGCACCAATTCCACCCGCACTTTTTACAATTTTGTAAACAACAAACTAAAAGACTCAAGGTCCATCCCACCCCTGATAGGACCTAATGGTAAAGACTGCAACGACGACACCATTAAAGCCAACATCTTTAACACATTCTTTGGCTCAGTATTTGTAAACAGCAATGGATCATGCCCAGTATTTCCTAGCTGAACCACAGAAAACTACAATGATCTAGTACATATCAATTTTATAGAAGACAATGTTAAAAAAGCACTACACAATCTAAAATCATCTCTATCTATTGGACCTGACAGAATATGTGCCTACTTCTTAAAAAAGCTATCCACTGCCATAGCAGAACCTCTAAGCATAATCTTTGAAAAATCTTTCAGGACCAGCTCCTTGCCTAACCTATGGTCACAAGCCACAGTCATCCCCATCTTCAAAAAGGGAGACCCCAGCCTAGTTGAAAATTACAGACCAATCTCCTTTTTCTGCATCACCTGTAAAGTCATGGAAACAATTATTAACCAATCCATTATCCTCCACTTAGAGACAAACAACCTTCTCTCAAATAAACAATTTGGTTTCAGAAAAAAACTATCCTGTAATCTGCAACTATTACACTGCAAAAACATATGGACTACACAACATGATCAGGGCAAAATAATAGATGCAATCTACATAGACTTCTGTAAAGCCTTTGATTCAGTGATACACGGCAAACTACTCCTAAAACTAAAATCTTATGGTATCTCTGGACAACTGCATAACTGGATAGAAGCATTTCTGTCAAACAGACAACAAATGGTCAAAATTGGGAGCATCCTATCAAATTCTGTACCTGTCAACAATGGTGTCCCCAAGGCAGTGTTCTAGGACCAACTCTCTTCATACTCTACATAAATGACCTCTGTGATCATATTAAGAGCAACTGAGTTCTCTTCGCTGATGATGTGAAGCTGTTCAATACCACAGACAATACTGCTGCCCTTCAAAAAGATCTTGATTATGTATCAGAATGGTCAATCAAATGGCAACTTCAAATCTCAACAAATAAATGCTCTGTCTTACATATTGGGAAAAAAATCAGAAAATAAAATACAAACTGAATAGTCAAGACCTTGTTGATGATCCAAGCTCTGTAAAGGATCTTGGAATACTCATTTCTAATGATCTAAGTGCTAGAGCCCACTGTAACTACATAGCCAAAAAGGCATTAAGAGTTGTTAACCTAATCCTACGTAGCTTTTCTCTGGTAATATTACACTACTAACTGGAGTATACAAAACATTTGCTAGACCAATACTCGAATACAGCTCATCAGTCTGGAACCCACATTACGTATCTGATATTAGCACAATTGAGAAAGTCCAGAAATATTTCACAAGAAGAATTCTCCACTCCTCTACTCATTGTAGAATACCTTATGCCACCATACCTGAAATTCTAGACCTAGAAAACCTTGAATTACACTGTCTTCGGTCTGATCTAAGTATGGTATATAAAATAATACATTGCAAAGACTTACATGTCAATGAATACTTCAGCTTCAACCATAACAACACAAGAGCACACAATAGATACAAACTCAAGGTTAACCGCACCAAACTTGATTGCAGGAAAACTGACTTCAGCAACAGAGTGGTCAATGTCTGGAATACTCTACCTGACTCTGTGGTTTCTTCCCCAAACCCCAAAAACTTTAACCTTAGACTGTCTACTATTGACCTCATGCCTTTCCTAAGAGGTCTGTAGGGGGTGTGCATAAGCGCACCAATGTGCCTACCATCCCTGTCCTGTTGTTTCTTTATTTTTCTTATATGTACCCATTTCATGTATTCATAACTATGTATATACTTATACCTATTATCTTGTAAGCGATTGACAAATCAAAATAAATAAATAAATACAAATAAATATTTACATAGATTCCATCAATTCTTGTAATCTTCCTACTTGGTGATGCAGTGCAGATTTAACTTTATCTTCTAATACTATAGGTTCTTGTAAGTAAGCAATATATTCTAAGGTATCCTGGATGTTGACATTTCTATAGAACTTCAATATATTCCTGCCTTTCTTTGATCTTTTTTTGAATCAGCTACTGTCCACTTTTAGCATATCAATTTGATTTTGGAGCGCTTTCTGAGCTTGGAAATCTTCTGAAAGGCTTTTTTCTCCGTTTTCATCTTTGATGTCTTTACAAATGATATTTTAAATCTTCTAATAGCTCGCTGAAATTCTTAAGTTTTTTTCTGAATGCTTTGTCCTTCAGGGCTTTGCTTCTCTTCTTGGCAATTTCCATAATTTGCTCATTTTCTACTTCTTGGTCTTTGGCAATCACTTTTCATGTTTATCTTTAATGGATTCTTTGATTTCATTGCACAGTTTCTTTGGATGACTATAAATACTGTTCAGAATTTTGAAGCAGTTCCTGATGTTCCTCTTGAAAGTAGGAGATATACACTCAAAATCATTGCATGGAAACTGGTTGGCTTTCTTTTGTGCTCTAGGTGTAGTTTTGATTGTGTAATCAAGGAAGAAAGAAATGGATTGGCAGAAATTGTTAAATCATTTCCCTGCTTCATCATGGCTTCCTAGGCCATATGGTCCAACTATGTTTTCCTCATATTTCTAGCTTTGATATTTCAGTCTCCAAAAGCAGGTAGCACATACTTCGTGTGTTGTAATCAAGTTTCAGAGTGAAATTGACTATAAATCTTGCAAACCACCTCTTCTGCATCAGTGACTGGACCATAAATTTGAATAGTCATCATATTAAAAGATTCTCCCCAACATTTAGTTAGGCATTGATTGCAGTGGACACAAATACAGTTTTTAAAACACCAAGTATAGTCTTTAATATGCAGCTCCTCACTATGGAAGCAATTCTAAATGTATACTGCATGTCTCCATAAAATATTCCCCAGGGCCACATGCAGTCTATTAAGTAGCATTGTGTGATCCACTGGTGCTTTTTGAGAACTCAATAAATGCACTTCCGCCAAATGTCACTGCCACCACGAAATATCTGCTGCCTTGGACGTCACACTGCCAAGTGCTTCCAATACCTCCCCAGCATTGTTGACTCCACCACTACTATTGCAGTAAAAGCTGCTGAACAGCTGATCTGCATGCCAACTATTCATTTGTTCCCTGCAATAATTTTTAAGTTAGCAATTTGCTATAAGTTGTCCAAACCTGGCATCTCAATTTAATGATGCCTGAGATGTAAATAAGTAATTGATTTAGTTCAACTTTCATTGTGTTAAACTTTTTCATATGCATATGTTTCTTATGCTCCATGCTCTAAATACAATTTTCTCTTTGCAGCTTTGGGTTTTCTTTTCCCACATGGCAATATTGGTAAGGTAGACAATGAGAAAATTTTAATTTAGTCACGTCATAAACATCATTAGTACTATCAAAGACAGTCAGCATTTCCTCAGGTATAGAAAAGTAGGATATTGCTGTGGTAGCATATTGAGTGTCATCTGACCTGAGGGGCCTATCATCCAACAATATATCATTAAGCCCTTTTTATTGTCTATCCGTGTAATACAGGGGTAGTTTACAATTGCCTTCTCTCCTGTACTATGAAATGATGCCTTTGCTGTTGTCACTAAAATGATATTCTGCCTTCCTATATTTTCACTCTGCAATATAGGTGCCTGCTTGTTTTAGCTGGACAGCTGGGATGATTTTGTCACAGGAAGGAAGCATAGCAGAACTTAAAGGGGGGAAGAATATAGATAGATCCAGCTTGAATTTGAATTCTTCTGCATTTATTTGTTTTGTTAAACCTTTCTGAAATATAATATAATAAATGTTACATATATATTTTACCAATCTAGTGCCTCCTATACATATTGAATTTCACTGCTCAGAATTTCCAGTCCCAATACTAGAAATTTGGTCTAGCACAAGGAAACAACAGCCAATGACTTACTAGCCAGCTGTCAACATCCCAGTCAACATTTAAAAAGCCACATTCAACAAGCCCCGTATAAATACCACACACAGAACAGCCCAAAGCATACACTCTGCTAGAGAGACATTTTCTGAGGATGAGCTCCAGATGATTCTGAAAGATTGGAAGATTAAACCTCTAGTCCCAGTGATCGACCCAGATTGGATCCTGCAAAGTTGATCTAGTTCATGATTCATTGAGAGTACCAGGATGAGAAATGTTGAGCGATGAACAAAATACTACCAAAATGAAACACTTTTTGATCCCAATTATTTCAGTCAAAGACTTGTCACCATTCATTTCTTTTTCCCTCTTTCTCTCTTCTTTATTATATTGCCTAGCTACAGAGTCTATATCTATGCTGAGCATGCAGATATCTCCAGCCATTGAAAAAGTCTTTAATGTAACATTGGAAACAGAATTAGTCTTGAATATATTGACACTCAGAAAATTAAGAGACACGGGACAGCAATACTTTAATTCTATCATAACATTTAGAGATAGGCTTCTTTAACTTAGTCTGGGACTTATTTACAAGTAGATTATAGATTAGCCCTGTAATCTTTTGTCTTTTAGAACTTCTACTATCTATATTCAATTTGGCATAGTCATTTTTCTGTTATGCTGAATTGATGAAATGTAGGTTTCAAACACTATGACACTTGGCATAGTGATCCAAAGATGTTTCTGCAAAGACGGAGGTGTGTGATTTCTATATACACTTTCTTCAGAAGTCTAGTTCACTCCATTTTTGAGGTTATTAAAATGACTGCTATTTTGCCAATTGCAGATGTTATACTGAAGTGGTAGAAAAGAGGTATTCATTGTTCACATCCCCCCCTACCTTCCTGTGTTTCATCAGAAGGAGAAACACAATCTTTCAAGTAGAGAGAGATACATGACTTCCAGATGTGCGCACCATTTCTGTAACTCACTGTGGGGATTTCCTGCTTCTGGAACTATACAGGAAGCAGGAAAATAGGAAGTGCTGCAACCATCTTCTTTATTATCCTCCATTTCTGTAGTACGTTTGTAACTGCCCTTCTTTTTAATATCTGCAAATCCTTGGCACCTGCGGGCCCTTGGAAATAATGACTGCTACTTAGTTATTGTCCTATGAAAAACTATTCCGTAATGCATAAAATATTTTCATCTTTTTTGCAGGATTACATTGGTCTTTGAGTGTGTGTATGCATGTACACCCACATTTAGGACATGGAAGTAAGGTCTGCGGATTTCATGTAAGAATTTTTCAGTATTTGCTGTGGTCCAAAAGAAGCAAAAGTAAAATACCAGTGATATGAACATCATGATTCTAAGGATTTATTGTTAGATTTAGAATATATTACATATTACATAAAATATGTGCTCTTATTTTTAGCTGATCATGTTGTACCAGAGGGGAGGAAATGCAATTAAAATAAAAATGACACACTAACTAGTATTTCTGAAGGCAGTTTTTCTGGAATTTAAATGGTGACCTCAGTGGAAACCATAAATATAAAATTCATATGTGTTTTACTTCCTGAATATAATTACCTATCACAAGGTCTGTAGTCTAAATAAAATTCTTTATGGAGCAAAAATATGGTAAAATAGCATAAAGTGGCTAACTGCCCTACATTTTATATCAAAGAAAGGTATGTTTTCTAATTTTAAATTAGAGTCATGTAGATCATATCTGATGTGGTAATCCTATCAGGATGTTTGATTTTATTAAATTTTCTTCATTGAAAGCTTCCTACTCCTGCTGCATGGAAAAAGAGCCCCATATGAACTGAATATATGTGAATAATCACCACAATCTTCCATAATTTTCCTCTTCACTTCATTCTTTGGCAATAAAATCCCCAAGTTGGCAAGAAGCCTGTGTAAACAAGACCTGTGGGATCAGAGGTGAGGGGCTGGCACAAAGAGGAGGAAATCAGCTTATTTTCCAAAGCACCAGAAGACAAGACAAGAAACAATGAATGGAAACTAATCAAGGAGAGAAGCAACCTGGAAATAAGGAGAAACTTTCTAACAGTGAGAACAATTAACCAGTAGAACAGCTTGCTTTCAGAAATTGTGGGTGCTTCATCACTGGAGGGTTTTAAGAAGAGATTGGACTGTCCCCCGTATGAAATGGTATGGGGTCTCCTGCTCGAGCAGGGGGTTGAAGCCCTTCAAGGTCCCTTACAGCTCTATTCAGATTGTAATGGAATTGTTTTAACTAATTATAAGAAATCTACTTGTCTCAGCAGTTTTCTACTGCTATTCCTCTGTATGCCTCAGCAGCTTTCAATATAGCTTGGTAACATTTCTTGTAAAAGGAATTTGATAGAAGTCTACTTGTCTTCCCAAGGCTGCAAGTTCAAAAGAGTTCTCCAACTTTCTTGAGATTGGCCTCTTTTGTTCCTTAAGAGAGGCAAATATATTGGACCTTCATTCAGCCAAACTGAAGATGATTAACATAGAAAACCCTACAAGCACTTTTTGTCCTTCTTGCAAGGAGAATAAAAATTTAGTAGATCATAAAAAAAATATGTTGCCCTTGAATGATATCAAAAGTAGCTGTCTCACTTTGTATCATGGAACAGTTGCCCTACTCTGAGCTTAAAAGATATTTTCTGTGTGTAAACTGGAAGCCAAAAATCCCAGTTAACTCATTCTCCTGGATAGCGTTTGTAGAGTGCGTATGTCAAGGAATCACAGAGCTGGTGTCCAAATTGAGTCAGAGACACTAACATGAACCACTTTTATATAAATAAATATATTTACAGTATATAAGATAAGCAAACAGGACAGGAGCATCATCAGGTAAATCAATACAGCAGGAATGGCATAAGGTAAATCATAGAGATAACACAAGGCACACAGAGGAAAAAGGCAGGAAACAAGGAAATTCCCCCTTTACTCTCACAGCAACTAATTACAGCTCATATTCCCTCATGTAGTGACCATCTTTCTTTAACCAATTAGCTCTAACTGAGTGTTCTTACTCATTGTCCAATCCTTCACTACTCCAGCTATTAAATTTTATATATTTGATATTTTTAGAAATTTGCCTATTAAATATCCCCAATAGGAAGAATTCTGGTTTTAATTCAATTTGCTCCGCCATTATTTCCTCTAACCATTTTTTTATTCTGTGCCAATATCTTTGGGCTTCAGTGCAGGACCACCACATATGAAAGAATGGCACTTCCAAATTGGGAATTATACTATAGTGCAGCCTCCTTACTCTGGTTGAAAGAGTGGGTAAATCTGTCAAATAAAAGGATCTTATTTTTAGAAGGCCATGATTTACAGAGGGGATGGCATGCATTTTTATGGGACACTGGGAAAATTAAGCAGAAGTATTTCCACAGACATATAATTAGAGATTCCTTATTGGCTAATTGGAACAAAATTAAAAAAAACATTATTCAAAAATCCCAATCTGGATCTCAACGATCGAGGCGATGATACATCCAAATAATCCAGATCTTAATAAAATGATAAAATACAAAGACCTTCTTGATGCGCAAGGAACTTTAAAATCATGGCAAGATCTCCAAGAACAAGGGCTACAAGTAGACCAGTGGGCTTACTTGCAAATTCAAAATAGATATAGCCAGGACAAGAAAAATTTTGGAATTTATACTAAGGCACAACAATTAGATAAAATTCTATTAGGTCCAGATAAAAAAAATAACTAAATTTTATAATTATTTATTAGAGATGGAATTAGAAGAGGAAGTAATCAAAGGCAACATGATAGCTTAGAGCAGAAACATAGGACGTAGCATTACATTATTAGAATGGGAAAAGGTTTGGACAAGGAATAATAAAATTACAAAATCAGCAGAATAAAAGAAAATGCCTATAAAATGTTTTCTACATGGCATCTCTCACCCTCGAGAATAGTGAAAATGTCTCCTAACATGAATCCGAATTGCTGAAAATGTAAAAAGAAACAGGGAACATTCCAGCTATTAAATTTTAAATATCTTAACAATCCACTTTTCTGGTAAAGCCAATAGAGATTCCTCATTATTACTTGCTCAGTTTTTCCACCATGTTTGGTACAGTTTCTCAATCTCTCTCTCTATCCCTCCCTCCCTCCTTCTGCAATTGATTGATTCATTGATTGAATTTATAAAGCCACCCAGCTTCCCTAACACTTTGGGTAGTATACAATATTTAATATTTTAGTAGATTAATACTTTAGTAGATTAGTATTCAAAAATACAAACAAAAGAACACACGTATATGTAAGCCCATGGTGTCCATGTTTCTACCTGCTATCGTAGCTACAACTCTAAATTTTATTTCTCTAAGTATGATTAATTCTGGATTACTGTTGTTTTTTTTAATTTATGTAGTCTTCTACATTAAACTGGCACTCATCCTGTTGCAAACATTCTGGTTTTTATTTCTTTTTTCCTCACAAACACAAGCAATGTACTCTCTCTCTGTGTCTCTCTTTGTCTCTATCGCTGTCTCTGTCTCTTCTCTCCAGTTAATTTCCACAGTACAAAACAGAACAGATATTATTATTTCTATTTCATATTTATTATTGTATTACTGAAATGACCAAATTGTAAGGCTTATCTTCTAAGTTGTAAGGCTATAACTTTGCAATTTAGCTTTCCCCCCTTTTTTTTGCCAAGCAAATTATTTTCAAATACACAGAACTTATTTTATTAAGCTACATTAAATGAGAATAAGTAAAGATCCAGCTGTTTCAGATCTTGGTTTTCTTTTATTCCATTCTCTAAATGAATCTCAGTTCTCTGAGTAGGAATTCTAGTTTGTTTAAATTCTTTGCCCGATAGTTGCTTTTCCATTAATGTGTAATTCAAAATTCCTGCAAGGAAAGATACTCTACATTTTTCTTGAATAAAATATTTTCGAGTATCATTCTAAATATTGTTGTCCCTATTCTTTCATTTCCCTCTTCATCCAGGATCTAAGTTGGTATCAAGTGTTCCCTGTACAACTTTTCTTTGTGTCTCTATTTTAGACAGCCGGGCCCTTCCTGAATGTGTTTAACTATCTGTTGCATCTATAGATAAAGGCATGCCACAGGCATGAACATATCTAACCATGACAACTCAAATATTGAATGCTATGAAGTATTATATATTTTTTACTTTCAATTGAAAAAAAATGAAGCTACAGCTGCTTTGCCCCAGTTTTTCACTTTTCTAGGCAGCTTTCAAGTGAGTTTATTATTATTAGATTAGCTCTTGTCATCATTTCTTTTCTGTCTCTTGTAGGTGCCTCCCATGGTCATTGCTGACTCCAGGGCCCCTTGTTGTCAGTTTTTTAGATTAATGACATTCCCATTCTACTTAAAATCTAAAATATTTATGTTTGCCATTGACAATATGTCTCTGTAAGCTGCTGATCTCTTTTCTTTTTCTTGAAAATGCATGAGTGATAAAGTAACTTCGTAATGTAGCCTCCTACCCCTTTACCTTTAGACAGATCCCATTGTACCTTTTCCCCTTAGGCAATCAAATTAGTCAGCATGTCCAGTTTGGTTATTTACCCTTCGATGATAAGTTTTTTTATAATGGCAAAAACACATCTAAAATGCAAACTTAAAATAGTTCTATAAATGAATATTTCTGTTGCAAAAAATGTTATGTCACCAATGCCACGTCAAGAATATGTTTAGAAGGCCTTTTGGTTGTGCTTCCGTCAAAGACAGACCAGAGACCGCGATCGTGCATGGCTTTGATCCGTGCTTACCCTGTTGAAAGGGTCCCTATGGGACCGGATCCATCTGACCCACCTCGGAGGGGTGGGGGAAGAGGGGGAGACTGCCAGCTGGGTTGAGGGGAGCCGCATCTCCCCTCCCTGGCTAGGTACACTTCCCTGGAAGACAGGGAGAAGCGGCATTTTTAATGGCTGCCCTGAAGACAGGAAGCTGCCAGGACCTAAGTGTGTGCTGGAGCATTGAAATGGTGAGTGGCGTATAACCAGATAAAAGATCTTGAACTTTTTTTTTGACAACCCCAAAAAGCAAAAAGAAAGAGACCTCGTTTAAGAGCATGACAGCGGCGAATGGAAAATAAGAGGAAAATACAAGGTAAATAAAAAACTGGAAATAAGAGAACTACAATGAAAGCAGAGATTAAATTTGGAATAATATACAGAATCTGGCATTAATTAGGCATTGGATAGAATGCTGGACTTGCCTGGAATTGAATATATTAAACAAAAACAAAAACTAATGGGTAAAAATTAACATTAATATTACTGAAAAGAAGGGGGGGAAGAACTTTGAAAAGTTGAAGTGATATAGAGCACTATCTAATTGTTAAAGACATTTTCTCTTTTATGATTTTTATGGAAAATTACTGAGCGTACAAATGTGTGAAAGAGAAAAGAAATGAAATAAAAGAATATAACATAACAAGAACCCTGGAAGCCTAAACAAAGGGGGGAACAGCAAATGATAAGCAAATGTAACATCTTGGGACTGTTTGGTGTTGACCATGACAAGGAGACAGAAGGAAGGGAAATTGAGATAAACGGAGATCTTTGACAAGGACTACAACAACAACAAAAAAACACCTCTGACTTTTAATAAAATAAAGAATAATTTTAAAAATGCAAGAAATAAGCAAAGAATTTAAGTCAGAACTGAAAACTGTGAGACTATTGGATATACTGGCAGGCAAAGTAATGGCAATGCAGTTTGCAGAAGAACAAAGGAAACTTAGAGAGGAGGAGTCTTAAGGAAGAGGAAAGCAGCTCAGAGGAACATGGAGAACAAGGGATACTGCTAGGATACTGCATAAAAGCAACTAAACCTAAGACACTGATGATAGAGGTAACAAATAAAAGAGAAAATGGTCCCGAAGAAGGCAGAGCCTCCTCGCCCGACGGACGGTAGATCGCAACTCTCTGTGGCTATCGTTCGTGCTCTTTTGTCGGAGAGCCCCAATCATTCTGATTAGGGGCTGAAACTGCCTTGGAGGGCAGCGGAGTAAGAGGAAGCAGCAAGCCTGATTGTGGGAGCCGCATCCCCCCCGGCTTGGTTTTTTTTCCTCCCGAAGACGACTGCAGCGATGGTCTAAAATGGCCATCCCGAAGAGGATGACTCAGCTCGATTAAGATTTGTGCAGGAGGGAAGAAAGAGGTGGATAACATCTGAACCAGGACAACTGGGCAATATAACCAAATAAAAGTACCCCGGATTAAGGTAACATAGAATTTTTAAGAAAAGAAAAGTGAGCGGCGAAACTACAAAGGGACAGAGAAAAAGAGAAAATATTTTTGACAGCTAAATGGGGCTTCGAACCGGGAAAGGAAGGAGCTGGAATTAAAGATTTAATGAAATTGGACTAAAATAATTTGGGAATAAACAAGTATAAAACTAAAGCTGGACTTAAGATTGTCAAAGAATAATAATAACAAAGTTTACAAATTGGAGACTGGATTGTGTTGGAATATTGAGGTTCGAAAAACCTTAAATAAAAATATAGGGGGAAAAAGCGAAGACTTTGTATAATGGAGAGTGTCACCTTTTGATAAAAATTTAGTTCAAATAAAAGGGAAAGCATCTTGTTTTTGAATGAACTGGTGTGGATATAACATTACAGAAATATTGAAACAAAGTAAGAATTTTAGAAAGTGAAAGCAGAACCAGAATAAAGGAAAAAGCAAGGAAAGATTGTTTGTGGGACTGATTGATGTTTTTTGGTATAAACCCTGGACTGGAATAGCTGAGAACTTTAAAAAACTGAAAGAAGGAAAGTAAAAGTGGTTTCTTTTTGTGGACTTTAACAATCATAAAAATATAAGAATGATGATATCTCTTCGGGAATTAAAAATGGAACTTAAAAATATGAGAGAATTACTAATAGGAAAGAGGCGAATCACTTTGCTCTGTGCTAGAAAAAAATGGAAATGGCGATTGAAGAACAAGAAGAAAGATTCTCAGAGGAGGAGGAATCGACTCAAGGAGAAGACATTTTAAATAGACAATTAACACAAAGAACACTACAAAGAAGTGGGGAGAGAAGGAAGGTTAAAAAGTTGAGTTTTAAGAAAGCAATTAAAAGAGGGAATACCTGTGAAGTCAGAAAAGGCAGGAAGATTCAGCAGAAAAGGGGAAAGGAAGATATTAAGAAAGAGATAAATTGGAATGAGAAAAATATGGGGAAAAGAGAGGGAGGAGAAGCAGTAAGAAACAGGCATGTGAAAGAAAGAAACACAGAACTAGTAAAATGTTGAAAAGAAATTGCTTTTTCAGAGATAATGGTTGATGAATTAAAAGGGATTCTGCAGGGTGACAAGGGCTAATAAGAATATCTCTGCAATTAAAAATATTTAGAAAATAGGGTAATATAGATACTGATAATTCTTATTAAAGGGGGGAAAATATGCTGTGGAATCCAATTGAAAAGATGTAATGATTAATGGTTTATTGGGAATTAAGATGAGGGAATAAAGGTATATTCTAATCATGAAGGTGTCACACTCAAAATAGTAAAAGAGGGAAACTTATACTTGTTCTTTTTCTTTTTGTGTGGGTGTGTTAAGATCTGTATTAATTTAGAATTCATTAAAAAAATGTGTAATGGAAAGGGAATATGACAGACTAAAGAACCAGCTAAATTAATAAGTTTAATATAGATTATTAAAAGCAAGGAGAGACATTGGTAACTTCATTATTACCACTATTAGGCAAATATATATTGTTTATTTTTATTCTTAAAATAAATATTAAGGATTATATTTGAAATAATTGAAATGAAATAAAAAGATGTTTAGATTGAGATTAATGAAAGAACTTAGAATTAAACTTTATTATTATTTATTAGGCCAACACATATTGTTTATCTTTATGTTTAAAAACAAATACTAAAGGATTATATTTGAAATAATTGAAATGAAAAAAAATCAATTGAGATTAATGAAAGAGGCTAGAATTAATGTGTTTGTTTCTCTCCTTACTGAAAATTTGGAATGGAAAAGGTAATAATAGAATTAAGTATGCATATATCAATGTATAATTTCTGTCATATTTGTATGTAAAGATGATGACCCGGAAATATGTTGTTCACTAAAAAGAGATTTTTGTTTTTAATGTGAAAAACTGAATAAAGTCTGTTAAAAAATAAAAAATAAAAGAGAAAATGTTCCCAAGACTAAGGAGAAGAAGAAGAAATTCTACAAGAAGAAACTCCCAAGAAGAGAACAGGAAAGGGTGGGGGAAAAGATAGCAGATCGGCAGATGAAAATAAGAATAATATTAGAGGGAAAAAGAGGCATAAAGAGGAAAGACCGGGAAAACCTAGAAAATGGAAAGCTGGCTAAAACTAAAAGAAAGGACAAGGCTGAGAGATTTAGAGATAAGGGCTAGAGATAATATAAAAGGCGGATACCACATGGAAATGTATATTGGTATTTTTCTTCTTTTTTTATTAAAAATGCAAATTGGGCAGATTGAAGTTTAAAACTTACCAGGAATTACCCTAAGATTATATAACTATATATGAGTTCTGTTTTCTTAAGTTTTTGTGGGTACTTACATGTATGGTATTCAGCTTTGGCGATTAGACACTAATTAAACACTAATCTCCAGGACCAAACGCCTGGCAGACAAGACACACATAAAGACTGAACTATGCACCCTGACTAAAGTACTGACAGCTAACGGCTTCCACAAAAGCAAAATCACCGGCTTGATCCACAAAAACACACTGAGACATAATGGAGAACTAGAAGATGAACAGACCTATGGAACAGCTGTCCTGCCCTACATAAGAGGTACTACAGACAAAATCAGTAAGATACTACACAGGCATCACATCAAGACTGCCTTCAAAGCAGACAGAAAAATAGCAGCCATCCTAAGAAACCGCAAAGATAAAATTGACCTGGAAAACCAAGGCATATATGAAGTCCCCTGTGCATCATGCCCTGCCACATACATTGGACAGACCAATAGAAGAATAAGTACCCACCTGGATGAACACAAAAATGCAGTAAAAAAGCTGGAACACACTTCCTCACTAGTCCAACACATGAAAGCAACAGGTCATAGCATTGACTTCGATGGCACCAAAACCCTAGCCACTATAGAAAACCCCAGCCACAGAATTATCAGCGAAGCCATAGAGATTGAAAAAAGACCTGAAAGCATGAATAGGAGAGATGATTCCACCAGGCTGTCAATTATTTGGAAGCCTGCATTCACAAACAAAAAAATCTCTACACCACAAGCCAGGCAAACACCTGGGCACAAACAGATTCCCCCCTGATACCTCCAGCTCAAACACACCCCAACCAGGCACCCAGATGAAACCTAGCTTCCTAATAAATAATAGCCGTCTATTTACTCAGAGCCAAGCTGCACTAAAAGCCTCCAATACAGGAACACAATGTTGCCAGCCAATCAAGACACAAAAAAAGCCACAAAACAGACAGAAGATATTAGAAACACCAATCAAGCAGAACACAGCAAACTCCAAGACCAATAAACACAGACCAAGACTCCCAACCAATCAGGATGAATAAAAAACCATTCTGGCACAGCAGTAGGCTAGCCCCAAATTTAAAACAGAAATGGCTGTGAAAGTCTGACTCACAGACGAACACTATACAGAAGCCTGATGATGGCAGATGAGATTCTGCCGAAACGTTGCTGCAACTATAAAAGCACAACTATAATGACGTGGGAAAATACCCGAACAAAGCTGAATACCATACATATAAATACCCGTGAAAACTTAAGAATATATATATATATATATATATGTGTGTGTGTGTGTGTGTGTGTGTGTGTGTGTGTGTGTATGTATATGTATATGTATATGTACATACACACACACACACACACACACACACACACACACACATATATAAAAATATGTAACTGATTATCAAATGATATTAAAAACAGAGAATATGGCAAACTGGGGGAAAACAGGTTATTATATAAAAAGTTTATAGGTTAAATTTGGCTAAAGGGAAGTAAAAAGGAAACTTTTTGACTAAAAACAGGGGAACTAAAATTTATTAAATTATATAGGTAAACTTTGGTTAACTGGAAATAAAGAAAAAATGACTAGTATATAATTATATCTGAGAAAAGTGAAGATAGAGTGAGAGACATTAAGAAGCTATTATTGTTGTTAACCCTTTCTTTATATATATATATATATATATATATATATATATATATATATATATATATATATATATTCTAAAACATGCAATTGATTATTTAAATGATAACAGAAAAACAGAGAACATGGCAAACTGGGAGAAAATATAGTATTACCAATAAAAAGTGTGAATTATACAAACTTTTTATGTTAAATTTGGTTAAATTGAAGCAAAAAGTGAAATTTAATTTTCTGTTTTTCTTTCTTTTTGGGGGGGGCATACATGTAATATAAAATGTAATTGATTATATAAAGGACATGAGAAAGTAGAAAATATGATAAATTAGAAGGTATTATATTGGAATGTAAAATAATTATAACGAAAGTAGTTTATTATAATTAAAAGTAGGGGAATGAAAACTTATTGTAGGTAAATCTTGGCTAAGTGGAAATAAACAAATTGAAATGGTTAAATGAATATCTCTGGAATAAATATAAGATATATTGTAGATTGGGGGATATACCATGTGGATTCTAAATATATTAGTTTTATTTTATTTTTACTTTTTTATTGTTTACTATATATTGGTCTTGAGAAAGTTAATGATGATAATAATGTATAATGTAAAATAAAATGGGTGGTAAGCTGAAAATGGAAATAATAGGGAATAAAGAATTGAAAATATATGTGAGGATGAAATGATATTGATATTGAACTAATGAAATGAAATATGAAATGGAAACTTATTTAAAGATTAGTGGAATGGATAATGACTTGATGTGATGTTAAACAAGAAAGTTGAAAATGTAATTATGACTATGCATAAATGTTGTAATCTGGAAACATGTTGCTCACCTGAAGAGATGTGTAAAAAAATAAAAATAAAAAAACTTTTTATTAAAAAAAATATGTTTAGAAGAAGGAAATACAGAGAACTAAAAATTGGAAGAAGTGAAAAAGGTAGAAGACTACCAGGACAGATTAAAAAGAAAGACAAGTGATCTGAATTGCCATTGAAATGGTTAAATCAAGAATATTGCTTTATGCTTTTAGGACATTTTCCATAGACCAGCTAATAAGAGTTTTTTTTTACTGGACCCTGAAATGCATTTTCATTTGTTCCAAGTCACAATTTGGGGGATGTAGAAGGTAGAAAACTGTTTACATCACATTGTTCCCCTTGGAAGAAAAGCTAGAAGAAAATGCTGAAATATGATGGTTTTCTTTTGCTATGTCATCAACTTTTACAATAATTTTATAAAGAAAGACAGCATTGTTTTGTCAGAATTTTAGACCTTAGTGGAAGATGGATGTACTTATTTTCTTTTTAGATCTATTGAAAATAATCCTTGTTTGTTTATTTGTTTGTTTCAGTTTATACATCTCAATTTATATCCCTGGGTGGCAAACAGCAGTTAAAAATATACAATAACAATAATATCACAAATACAATTCTTCTGCCAAGATAAAATCATCCCAACACAACCATCAACACAACCATTCCCAGGTTTTGTCACATTTCTGACTCCCATGCCTGGTGGCATAATTAGGTCATCAGAGCTATCCCAAAGGCTATTACAGTTGGGACTAATCTAATCGCTAGAGGGATGTTGCTCTGTCAGGTGCCATGACAGAAAAGTCTGTCTTCCTAGGCACTAAATGGAACTCTTTAATGGATGGGATTTGTAATATGCCTGTTCTGCAGAATCTAATGGGCAGATAGACACAATTGAGAAGGGACAATTCCTCAAATAATCCAGCCTCATGCCACGAAGAGCTTTATGTCATTACCACCACTGAAATGAATCCAGAAGCACACTGTCCACTAATGTAGCCCACAAAGGAGAAGTGTAACGTGCTGATTAAAGAGCACACATACAATTACTGTCTACACCATTGCATTTTGAACCTGTTTCACTTTCCAAATATTATATAAAACTCATTGTAATAGTCTATTTGGGAAGTGACAAAGGAACAGGTGACCATGAACAGAGCTTCTCAGTCATGGAATAGGCACAATTGGCAACTCAAAGTGGTGCAAAAGTCCTCATGGCCATCGCTGCTACCCTATTTAATATGTCTTCTTTCATCACTTTGGAAGTTTCCAACAGTAAAAAATTCCACACTGCCACAAAATAACAATAAAAGAACAAAAATAGCCTGGCTGCATCTTCCATTGCCCAAAATTGAATTCATCTGAGGGGAGAAAAAGTGTATCTGAGAATGACTTGTCATGATTATAACTTCAAAGGAATTCAGCTCTAATCTTTTTGAAAAGTGAAATTATTCGAACATGGCATATAAATTAATGTTAACTCTAGGATTAGAAAAAATAGGAGAAAAAGAGAAGAAGAATAAGCTAATAAAATGGCAAATCTACAAAAAACAAAAAATGTTATTGTTTGAAAACCCTTATTTCATTTAGCAATGCAGAAGAAATGAATAATATTGTATAATTCCAGTGATAACGTGGACAACTAGCTATGTCTCCATCTAAATCCAGGCTTAGTTAATCATCATTCTTTCCAATTCTATATCTTCTGTTCAACTACCCTCTTCACTGCCACAGTCCATGTCATAACCAGAGAAGAAAAACCTTGCAATGACTGAAGTAAGCTTACAATTCCATGTCTCCTGGCCTATTGCTATTGTGTTTATAATTAGAAGAGCAGCAAGGGAACAAGAAATTTAGTATTAATACAGGGTAACCTTAGTGTTAACAGAAATCAATTAATGTTCTCTGCTAATGGTTGCCTTTTATTCTAGGATGGCATTTATATCTCATCCACAAAATAATTTCAATCAACTCAACTCCTGGAACCTATTCCCACATAAAAAAAATCCTACCCAAGATGGAAGCTAGAAGACATAAAGTGCTATCCATCCATCCATTCATCATTTATCTTCAGAGCAGCATAGGGAACAGATGTCAGTGTAAGTATAAGGCAACATTGTAGAAGTCTTTTTGGAACATTATGGAAATAGCTCTATTTATTTTACAGATCTCTGCCAGCTCAGTTTATTTACTATTTATTATTAAGTGTACATGTTGCCTATTCCGCTGATGCTCTCTCATTGTTGTTTAGAACACATTTACAAAAATGTGTAAAATGAAGCAAAATAATAAATAGCGTTCCCCCAATTGGGTGTTTTCTAGATATACAGAACTGCATTCCTCACACTCTGAGCAAGTCTGGTCACTAAATTCTTCAGTTGTTTCCCAATATCACTGCATTGGTGGTAGGCAGCAAAAGTATATCTTCTCTGTTTCTTCAATTCTCTGAACTCCTCCGCTGAACTGGATCATATGGAACAGACAGAGAAATGCGGAAAATTTGAATGCAGAAAAAGATGAAGCACAATGAAGCAAATAAGTGTTCGAACTGTTGTAGATCTGGGAAAGCAGAGGTCATTTCTCTTAACATCTCAGTCTTGTTCTATTACCTACTAGGAAAACTACATTTCTTTACCTCATAATAAGAAATGTTCTGAAACATGCCTGCAAGGGGTCTTGTTTAAAAAATATAAATACTTCATATCTGTTTTCAGTTCTATTTTGAACCTTAGATCTTCTTTTGTACTTCCACTATCCTTGTTTTGTGATAAATAAGTAGATGCTAAACTTGGTTCCTTGTTTTACCTAAAAGTGCTACAATGTTAAGCCATTAACATCATATTTGTTCATGTGTATCACAAAAAAACATTTATAAATTGGTAAGACTGATTCATGTCACAAACAGAAGTTTTTGATTCTTGCAAGATAAATTGGAGAATGAGGAATTCCTGTGACATATAGATTGTGCACTATTCAGAGTAATATTTTAGAAACGTTGTCCTAGGAAGATCACTTAATCATTGGATGATAGGCAAATTATATAAATAGGACAATTTTTTTTAAAAAAAGTTCCTTTGATCTGCATTATTTGAAAAAAAAAATAGACCTAGAACTTTTATCATTAGATCCTAGGGCAGGAAAAGTGATATCTCTAGAAGGATATTTTAATACACCTGAATATGCCCAAATTTACAGTGCATTTCCAAGTATAACAGTTCTAGTGGTTTCACTAGATTTTCTTCTTCTGTAACACAAAAAAAATCTAAGTCCTAATGAAATAGGATCCTGGATAAGATGTTCTAACCCAGTAGAGGTCTTATATTTGAAAATGCACCATAAATTTGGGCATATTCAGATGTATTAAAAACAAATTTGCAATGTGAGTTCATTGAATGTGCACAAATGTTAATTTATTCTAATCCCTTTAACAGAACACAGAGTTGCAAGTGACCTTGGAATCTTGGAGGTCTTCTAGTCCAATGGTCACCAACCAGTGGGCTAGGGACCACTGGTGGTCTGCGAGAAAATTTTGGTGGTCCACAGAGAAATGTCACCCCCAAAGCACCCCCCAAAGCAATTAATTCAGGCTGTGTGGAAACACAAGGCTGCGCCACCCACATGGCCTGCTTGCATTGCAAACAATACAAGGTAGTGAGGGAAGGAGAGAAAAGGGTGTAGGGGAGAACTTGCCCCACTCGCACCACATACCTTGCCTGGCCACCAGGCTGCTTCTTTCTGCTTCTTTCTTCTGCTTTTGGGTGCATGTAAGGAAAGCAGCAAAAGTCTTTCTTTCTCTCCCCCAAATTCCACCAGAAATGAGTCTTTGGGACCCTGCAAGACATCCTGCTCCAAGAGGCTGCGCTGATACAACAAGTATCACAAAGATTCATTTCTGGCAGAATTTGGGGGAGAGAAAGAAAGACTTCTGCTGCTTCTGCTGCTTTCCTTGCATAAAGCCAAAAGTCTTTTTCTCTCTCCCCCTGAGCTGGAGATGGTATCCTGTGATTCCAAATAAAGAATGATCGATTGGTAGGAAAATGGGGTGGGGAATTTTCCTGCAGACTTTTTTTGGGATTTTTCCAGGGTCTCTGGTCCACGGGATTTAAAATTATGAATTTGGTGGTCCCTGAGGTCCAAAAGGTTGGCGACCCCCATTCCAGTCCAACCTTCTACTCAAGGGTTTTAAAAATCCTTGTCCTCCAATTCATTAAAAATTGGGCTAGATATTAATTTGTCATGTTTATAAAGGCATGAGCTTAAGGATATAAACTCAATCCAATAAGTAAATTTTCAATTTTTAAAAGTAACAACAGTAACAAATTTAAAATATGGGTCTTTTCTCCTCCTGAGTTCTTACTTGAATTCATATTTCTGAAGAATAAGTTCATAGAACAAAGACATTGACATCTCTATTAAAATAATGAAGTGTTGTGGGTTTTCTGCCAAAACCTTGGCCTTTTAAAAAGCAGTTGTTTTGAATTATTTAATTCAAACAGAATAAATTATTGCTACTTACTAGGGCAAATCAAAGATGAAATACAATTATTTATTAGCCACTATCATCCAATATTGTTATGCTGTTCAAACACTAACAATAACCAGAATACATTTTGAGTAAAATAAAACCTTGCTGTGATCATTCATTACCTTTCATGAATGTCATATTGCAGATACAATAGGTAGCATATAATGTGACAATCAATGTTGCCTTCAGGTATATTATAATCATAAGAGGAATCCAATATATATGCAGAACAATATTTTAAAGATAAATTAGAGAATGAGCAATGCTTCACAATATATGGTATTGATTAAAAATAGATAGTTAAAATATAGGCATCTTTTAATCTTACTGAAACAATGCAACTACTTTTATGTGTCTAATATTTTAAAGTTTTAATTTGGCTATCATTTTCCTCTATCTAAGGCATGTATGATTTGTACCTTGTTGTTATATCAAAAACCTATTTTATGTCACTCAAGCTTGTGATTACGATTCTTAATAGATCATAGCCAGATGGCTTTTTTAGTATCACCAAAAATTTGTAAAATAGAGAGGAAACAAATATGTTGAGATGAAAAAAAACACATTCCCTTCCAAAACTGTGACTAAAGTAGGCATACTATCCTTTACCCCTTATAATATGATTGTATTTTTGAGAAGAAAGAAAGAAAGAAGGAAGGAAGGAAGGAAGGAAGGAAGGAAGGAAGGAAGGAAGGAAGGAAGGAAGGAAGGAAGGAATGGGAAGGAAGAAAGGAAGGAAAAGATAGAGAGAGAGAATGATGGAAGGAAAGAAAGAAAAAAGAAAAAGAAAGGAAAGAAAGGGAAGGAGGGAGGGAGGGAGGGAGAGAGAGAGTGAGAGAGCGAACACATTAATCCTGCTGAAGTGCTCATTTAAGGTACCATACTTTGTAGCCTGAGGCAGAAACCCTCCCATACTACCATATCTTACAATACTAGATAACACAGTATCAACAGTAGAGATCTTCAGATTTCTAGGTTCTATCATATCACAAGACCTAAAATGGACACCTAACATCAAAAAAGTACAACAAATAATGTTCTTTCTATGCCAACCAGAAAGCTCAAACTGCCCAAGGAGCTGCTGATACAGTTCTATAGAGGAATTACTGAGTCTGTCATCTGCACCTCTATAACTTGTTGCAACCCAACAAGACAGACACAGACTTCAGAGAGTAATTAGGACTGCAGGAAAAACAATTACTACCAACCTGCCTTCAATCGAGGACCTGTATATTGCATGTGTCAAAAAGAGGGCTGTGAAAATATTTACAGACCCCTCACATCCCAGACACAAACTTTTTCAACTCCTTCCCTCAAAACGACGCTATAGAGCACTGCACACCAGAACAATAGACACAGGACATTTTTTTCCTGAATGCCATCACGCTGCTAAACAAATAATTCCCTCAACATTTTCCCAACTATTTACAAAGTCTGCACTACTATTAGTATTAATCTTCTCATCACTCCTTATCACCCATCCCATCCCACTTGTGACTGTTGCTTGTATCCTTATGATTTATATTGACTGTTTCCTAGTATGATTTGATTGCTTATTGTACCCTATGACTATCACTGTGTTGTACCTTATTCTTGACTCTTGACAAATGTATATTTTCTTTTATGTACACTGAGAGCATTTGCACCAAGACAATTCCTTGTGTGTCCAATCACACTTGGCCAATAAAGAATTCAGATTCAGAAGAGCAAACGGTCTTTCCCATACATTCATGTGAAGGCATGAATTCCAGTTCTGATTCCATGAATCACTGGTTTGCTTTGTCATAAACAACTACTAAGGAGCAATGGAGAAAAGTGACAACTTATTTTATTGATTTTAAAATGAATAAACCATTTCAGTCAAGGGAATACTTGTTGCTGTTGCTAGCCAAGTTATTTTGGCACCTAAGATACGAAATCACCAAAAGATAATTCTATATTCTTGGCAACAAAATGACAAAATTTGATAGCCAGGAATTTGCCACTCTTGAAAAATACTTTGAAGATTTATTGAACTACATGTTACTAGAAATAGAGATACTAGACATATTGCAGTTACTTCTGGATCTGCCTTTGTCTTTTGGATTATGAAGGGCCTTTGATTCTGTTTATTCTATTGGCCAGTCTACTGTGGAAATAAATGTATTAAATTTACACTGGTAGACAAATGGTCAGCAATTCACTTTACCATTGTACTCTGAGTGTTGACTATGTGATCAATGGTAGAATTATATATAATAAGATCATGTACTGTAAATTGAGAAAGGAAATTAATTCAACAAGTAATTATCAATGCTAAGAATTATAGTTTGGGGGAGAGACACACTTGTATCTACCTATCATTTTTATTAAAAGAAGAAATATTATTTGTTTTATGCCTTTGGCAAATAGGTATGTTGTTAGTCAAATAAGCAGCACTATACTATTTCTCAGGTATATAAACCCAGATGACATTTTTCATGTTTTCTGCCATAAAACTTGACATAAATTTCCCTTAAGATTTTCTTTATGACATTTTCAAGAATTGTATTTTTTCTTTGTTCCATGATTTCAAAAAAATAGGCTCAAAACAAGTGCAATGGTCACACTTCACTAATCTCTATAGGTAGCATTGTTTATAACTGTTACATCATTAAATATATTACATTCATGGAGAGCTAGTGCCTGAACATTTTGAGGCATCATATGTACTCTACAAAATCAATCAGAACACTAGGCTAGCTAATGAGCTTCCAAAGATTTCAGACAAGACCTGCAGCTTCTTTAGCCCAAACACTAATCTGGACACAATTGGATTCATTTTGGGACAATTTCTCATGTAGGCTCTGAAATCATTTATAAATGAGGTGCAAAGAGATGGGAAGAAACTGTTGCTAAGGTATGTCTAACTGGCAGTGTGTACTAAATAGAGCCCCTTTTCCATGTAAAAAAGGCACTAAGGGAGATGAGTGGTACTTGAAACTGTTGTGGAGTGGCGGAATAACCTGAGGCAAACACGGAGCGAACTTCAGCTTTTACTTTATTGTAACAATAAAGGGTTGCGGTGGCTGCTGCACTAACAAGGCAGCCAGCTGGCGGACAACAGCTGATGCCGTTTTACAGCTCCCTTTTATAGCCGGCTGTCAAACGGCATCAGCCAATAGGAACAGTCCGTGTTCCCGCTGGAAACACAGACCGGAGTGAAGACTTCAGCTCACTCTTTTCTGAATGTCACACTCCTTTCCCCCAGAACGGAGCATGCGTAGTCCTTCAGATAACTCGGGCGCTTGCGCAGGTGGCCAGATCTTCTAAGTCTTGATGAAGCTGCTGCTGGAAGGAACTTTTCTGCTTGCTGGGCAACTTCTGGTGCCGACGAAGCTGGCGTCTCAGCTTCAGGTGTTTCTGGGCGAGGGACAGATGGCTGTTCAGGTAGGCTTGCATTCCTGTCGGATCCAAGGGAAGTTTCTTTGGGCGCCGGCAGTTTCTCTCTTGCAGGAACGTCTTGAGGGCCATCTGCAGATGCTCTCCAATGCCTTCTAAGCTGATCGATATGGCAGCGCCAGATGCGCCCGTCTTGCAGTTGGACCCTGTAAGATTTAGAACCAGTTACCACCACAATTTGCCCAGGCATCCACAAAGGGTGTCCCGCATAGTTCCGGGCATAGACCTGGTCATTCTCAGCGAACTCCCTTGCCTGGCCTTTTGACCCTAGGGGTGTGACTGGGGCATAATGCAGATGGAGTCTGTCTAGGGTGGTCCTCAGACATCTACTCATGAGAAGTTCAGCCGGAGACCTATTAGTGGTGGCACAGGGAGTTGTGTGCTGGGTCAGGGGATACTTAGCGAGCCTAGAGTGCCAATCTATAGGCCCAAACCTTGCCAGGGTCTCCTTAACTGATATGACTGCCCCTTCAGCCATTACTGGCAGGATGAAAAGGAGCTGTAAGTGCGTGCCTTATTCCTAGGTTGGCTAGGAAGACCTCAAACTCACAGGAAGTAAACTGGGGGCCGTTATCAGACATGATGGTGTCAGGGAGGCCATGGGT
This sequence comes from Notechis scutatus, assembly GCF_049901735.1. Taxonomy (NCBI): domain Eukaryota; kingdom Metazoa; phylum Chordata; class Lepidosauria; order Squamata; family Elapidae; genus Notechis; species Notechis scutatus. The sequence goes on along the minus strand of NC_142013.1, from coordinate 78,040,802 downwards.
AGCGAATATCCTTGATAGAGCCTTAGTGACAGCTTCTGAAGTTGTGGTGGTCATCAAGGTCAGTTCTACCCATTTAGAAAAAGAATCAACCATCACCAGTAATGTATGCCCATGAACGGGGCCAGCCAGATCAATATGCACCCGGGACCAAGGGGCCACAGAATCTTCCCACCTGCCTGGAGTGGATGTGGGTGGAGCAGGTCTGGTAGCTTGGCATGGCTGACAAGCATTCACCCAACTTGTAATCTGAGCATCCATGCCTGGCCACCATACATAACTGCGGGCCTTCAGGATGAAGGGCCTTCATCCTGACAATGCCGGGATGGCCCTCATGCAGGACCTTTAAAACTGAGTCTTGCAACTTGGAAGGGATAACTACCCTCGTTCCCCAAAGTAAACAGCCTTGCAAAGAAGATAGTTCTTGCTGGCGAATTTTGAAAGGCATGAATTCAGGGGCATAAGGAATTGCTGGCCACCCCCTTCCCACCCAGTCAAGAACTTGGGCGATTACCTTGTCACTGGAAGAGTGGGCAGCAATATCGAGAGCAGTGATGGGGAGTTTGAGATCGTTGATCTGGAAAGCAGCATTAGTTGGTGCAGGATCCTCCAGAGGAACAGGCAGGGGGCAGCGACTAAGAGCATCAGCGTGGCATAGACTCTTGCCAGGTCGATGAACCAGTGTATAGGAATAGGCAGCCAGAAATAAGGTCCACCTGGTCATTCTTGGAGACAAAATCTGAGGAGTTTGTCTTTCGCCAGACAGAAGGCCTAACAGAGGCTTGTGATCCGTGATCAAGTCGAAATAGTGTCCATATAGAAACTCATGGATTTTTTTGACAGAAGCAATTGCAGCCAAAGCCTCCTTGTCAATTTGGCTGTAGTTGCGCTCAGCTGGGAAAAAAGTTCTGGAGAAAGAGGCAATGGGTGCCTCAGAACCGTTAGGCAGTCTATGACTTAAAACAGCACCTATGCCAAAAGAGGAAGCATCTGCTGCTAAAACTAAAGGTAAATGTTCATTAAATTGTATCAGGACAGCATCGGATGTAAGCAATGATTTGACAGCATGGAAGGCATGGACTTCCCTAGGTCCCCAGTGCCAGGGGGATTGCTTGTCCAAGAGTCTGTGCAGAGGCTCTGCAACGGAAGCTTTATGAGGCAAAAATGAAGCGTAAAAGTTAAGAAGTCCTAAAAAGGCCTGGAGCTCAGTTTTGTTAGTTGGCGTGGGTGCCTTGTGAATAGCCCTTACTTTGGATTCGATTGGGTAAATACCAGAGGCGTCAATTCTGTATCCCAAAAATTCTACCTGTGGGGTGGCAATAGTGCACTTGTCTTTCTTTAACTTAAGGCCATGCTGTCTGAAACGATCGAGGACTCCTCTGACTCTTTGCAGTAACTGAGGCTTGTCAGGGGCAGATATTAAAATGTCATCAAAGTACGGAATTACGCCAGGTAATCCTTGAAGAAGTCTTTCCATTAAGGATTGGAAAATTCCTGGGGCTACACTTATGCCAAATTGGAGGCGCCTACATTTGAAAGTGCCCCTGTGCGTTACAATAGTTTGTAGTTCAGCGGCTGTGTCATCAACAGGGAACTGTTGATAGGCCTGTGACATGTCTAATTTAGCGAAAATGGTTCTTGGCTCAAAAGAATGTAGTAGGTGCTGGATAACAAGGACTGGATAGGCGCTGATTTGTAAATATTTGTTCAATGACGTCTTGTAATCCGTGCAGATTCTTATGCTCCTGTCTTTCTTCAGGGGTGTCACTATTGGGGTTTCCCATTTTGTGAAGTCCACAGGCTCTAATACATCTTGTTTAATTAATTTGTCAAGCTCCATGTCTAATTTGGGGCGGATTGCAAAAGGTACCCTTTGAGGCTTTAAACAGATTGGTACTGCCTGAGGGTCCAAGTTGAAAGATATTGGGGTTCCTGAATAACAGCCCAGCCCCTCGCTGAACACATCAGCATAGTCATTAAACAAGGTGTCCACTTCAGCATTTGTAATAGAGTGGATTCCACTTATATGGAGGCCAAGGGCAGGGAACCAGTCTAACCCCAACAGGCTAGGGAGGGCACCATCCACTACCACTAAAGGCAAGTGACCTTTAAAATTCTGAAATTGTACAAAAAACTTGCCTTTTCCGATGACTGGGATGGTTCTGCCTTGGTAGTCATGTAGGGTTAACTGGCAGCCGTGAAGCTTCTTCTTAGCCATTCTGGGAAGTAGTTGTTTCAAGGTGCTCCACGAGATGATGGACAGTGCTGAGCCTATGTCAACCTCCATCCTGCAAAGTTTTCCTTCTATAGAAACAAAAACACTAATTTTGTTAGAGCCTTTGTTAGTCAGCTTGGTTTGATAGCAGGTAGAACAGTCTTCAACTTGTTTTTGGAAATGTTGGGTTGTCTGAGGCTTTTGGGCAAAAGTCTTTTCTGCTTGACAGATCCTGGCTAAATGACCCTTCCTTTGGCATTTTAGACAAATGGCATTCCTGAACTTGCAGGATGCCCTGAGGTGGTTTCCCCCACAGCTTAGACAAATGGGCTGATGCCGTGGAGGTAGATTGGGGTTTGGCCTGTTTTCCCCTTGACTGTTTTTTTGCTGCCTGAGGCGATTTACATCATTAGCCTCTTCATAGCCTTCTTCTGAGGAGGCTTCATCGTAATGGATGGCTGAGCTGCCCTGGCTAATTGGATTTCCCTGAATTTCTGCTGCTGAAAGTGCTGATAGTTCAGCAGCTTGAGACTCTTCAATTGCTAATTTAAGGGTTAAATCCCCTTTAGCCAATAGACGCCTTTGTAGCCTTAAATCCCTGACTCCACAAACTAGTTGGTCTAATAACATGTCTTCCAGATAGTCTCTAAACCCACAATGCAAGGCAGCTGTTCGTAGGGCAGCCATGTACCCACTAATAGTCTCTCCCTCAGCCTGAATCCGTCTCCTAAAAGCATGACGCCTGGCAATTTGGGATGGCTTAGGGGAATAGTGGTTGGAAAGAATTTCCTGCAATTCTTCCCATGGAACAGTCTTAATTGAACGTGGAGCCAATAATGCCGTAGCAGTGTCAAACACTGTGGCTCCACAAAAACTTAAAAAGTAGGACTTTTTCCTATGGTCGGAAATGTCAGCAAGGTCTATGGCATCTAGGAAACAGTCAAATCAGTTTCTGTAGGACTCCCATGTTTCCGCTGTCAGTATGAAAGGCGGGCATGCAGGGTTCGAAATCATCTCGACTCAGCGGTGCGGGATCTTACGAGGAAAGTTGAAATTCGCGCTCGCGAATAGTGACAGTAGCTCTTAAAGTGACATTCAGCTCGGTAGTGACTTCGGCTCTTTTTGTAGTGACTTCGCTCAGCGATTCTTTGCCTGGTTGCCCCTTATAGGAATCCCATCCTCGTCGCCAGTGTTGTGGAGCGGCGGAGTAACCTGAGTCAAATACGGAACGAACTTCAGCTTTTACTTTATTGTAACAATAAAGGGTTGCTGCAGCTGCCATGCTAACAAGGCAGTCAGCTGGCAGACAACAGCTGATGCCATTTGACAGCTCCCTTTTATAGCCGGCTGTCAAATGGCATCAGCCAATAGGAACGGTCCGTGTTCCCGCTGGAAACACGGACCGGAGTGAAGACTTCAGCTCAGTCTTTTCCGAACGCCACAGAAACCATTATAACAATCTTCTTAAAAATCTAATCTGTCTCCAAAATGTACAGTAGAAAGCATAAAAAGAACCAGTTATTATTAACAAAGATTTCCTGATGTTTACAGCAACATATATTTGTGTATGACGCTGTTTCTGAAGATATCTAATCAAATCAATATAATCAATTCATCAAAAAGACTTTAAGCACTGTGAAATCCAAATGCATTTTTGTGTCAATATGAACACTGCTGACAGGCAAAAGTTGTTATCAGATAAAAGTGTGCAAGATGGAAAGTCTTATTGAGAATATTAAGGTTTGTGAGCATCTTCACTTTTACATTTTTTACAATCTAAATCGCAGTGGAATGCAAGTTCTTTGATGCCTGTTAGATCCACTTTTTATGAGACAGAATTTTTAATATTAGAAGTTGGATAGTACCAAGGAACTTCTGAATCCCAATTGATGGGGGAAGGGGAACCAAACAGCATTCAGTTAAAAGAAAGCTATGAGTCTTCTGACATAGAATTTTTTGCTATACTCTTTTGCACTCATTTTGTTTTCTTCATCAAAACTTTATGGCACCAATTTTCATCTTATAATTGCCCATCACTAGCAAATATATTCACAACAAACAGTTACAAAAAGTAATGAGATATTAGTAGTCTTTTGTAATTCAAAATCCTTTATTGAAAGAAATACACAGGGTGGGTTCAGTCTGAGCTATTTCCCTTTCTGTGAAGGGAAAAATATATATTTATCCAATGCATTCTTCATTTGGTTTACATGAACAGACAGTGGGGAAAAATCTGTTCTGTTAAATGGATCTGTGTTGGACCCATGATAATTCCATACACAATTAATTTTACATATGATTCTGTACCTTGTACTGTATTCATATTATATATTACAAAATCATATGCAATATAAAGTCCAATTACTGTGTTCATTCTTCAAGTTAAACTGTAATATTCACTGGGTTTTGGTGTCCAATTAAGCCATTGTGGTAGGTAAACCAAGATTTATGGCCTAGCATGATGAGTGAACCTTAGTAATTATGGATTAATTAACAAAAGAATAGCTTAATGTAGTATGTGTAATAACATTTTTGTGGAATTAGAAATCCCATAATATTGGGATTTGATTTTATAACAAACAGATGTCAAAATATGTTCCCCTATGAAGAATTTCAGTGAAATCATGTACTATCAGTAGCTGAGCCAGCTCATAGTTCTTAAATGTTATTCAATAGGCTTATTACAACTTTGATTTGTTACTTTATCATAGGTTATACCATTTGTGGAAATTTTCACAATACTTTCATTACTCAGTATTAGTAATCTTTGAAAAAATATGTCTATACTGGGCAGTAGGAATCAACAGTTAGTTATATATTTTTGTATCTGGAAGAAAAACTAATTTGTAAATGGAAAAAAAAGTAGAATACTATCGCAATACAGATAGTTCTTGAGAGTGAGAGTGACATTTGAGAGTGAGACACTTTTTTTGCCACAGTTGCTAAGCAAATCATTGTTGTGACTCCAAGGCAGTGCAACCATCATAAATACATGCCAGTTGCCAAGCACTTGAATTTTGATCATGTGACTATGTGGATGCTGCAATTTCGTAAGAGTGAAAACTGGACATAAGTCAGTTTTTTCAGTACTATTTTAACTTCTAACGGTCATTAAATGATTGGTTGTAAATTGAATACACTTGTACAACAATAAAAGAAAAAAGTCTGTAAATATTTCAAGGTAAACAAAAATGTATGATGTAACAAAAGTATATTTTTATAAAAATATAAAAAAGGTTAACCATCTGAACCTATCTAAAAAAAACCACCCACCACCCTATATATCTTTTTAAAAATCAGAGTTGCTGCTTTTCCTATCTATCTTTACTGCAATCCCCCTGAAGTATTACTGAGTATCTCAACTGTTCATTTCCTTACAGCTTAATCCTCTACAACAGTGATCCCCAACCTTTTTTACGCCGCGGCCCGGTACCAGCATCAGCTGGGCGCCGCAGCCCAGTACCGGCATCAGCTGGCGCCGCCATCTTTTTTGAAAACGTGCTTCTGGTGAGCTTTCTACCGGAAAAGCTCACCGGAAGCACTTTTTCATCAAAAAAAGATGGCGGCGCCAGCAAGCCAGCGGCCCGGTAGGACTTGTTCTGCGGACCGGTACCGGTCCGCGGACCGGTGGTTGGGGACCCCTGCTCTACAATTCTTATTTGTTCCTCCTTAAAAAGACAGTGTATTTCTCTGCTGTTTCTCAGATCTGTCCCTCAGTTGTATGCAACTACCATCAAGAGCTGCTAAAGTTAATGACAATCTTTACTGCTGCTCCTTATATGAGATGGGGGAATATACTAAATATCAAACCTTAGATAGGTCTACTATATCCATTACTTTATTATGTAATACGTTGGATTGGATCCAGAGATGAATATAGAGGCGGATTTTGAAAAACAATAACAGAGTTGACTTATTTTTTTTCTTGTAGCACTTCCTTAGTTTCTGAAGACAGAATGCTTTGGATGCAGGAATAGGAATTAAGAAAAAATTGCCCTGTCTTCTATTCCCTCAAGATTTTTCCAAACTCAAGAAAACTGTTCCCTCGAACATTATGCTTCATAAAATCAGATGATATGGAGCAATGGTGGGGAGGGACAGCAAAATCAGATCTTGCTCATGTTCTTTCCTTAAGGCTAAACTGATCAAATGAAAAATTCATATCACTCTGCCTTATTGTTTTCCTTTAATTAATTGCATGTTAGCTTAGTCTGGGATTCCTATGTGCATGGAAATTCTTACATTATTATCATTCCTCTGTGGATGCATTAAAAAAAAGTTGGTGAGAACAAAGCTTTTTTTTTTTTTTTTTAGCAAAGTCATACCCAGAAATATATAATTTTCTTTTTAAAAAAAGTTGGGGGAGCCAAATTCTTTTCAATTTTCCCATCCCGTGCATTGATCTTAATTGTATCATTCTGTAATTACTATTAAGTAAAATTTAAAAAAAGAAGAAAAAGAATGAATCTGCCTCATGTATCTTTAGGAAGCTTGGCACAAATAGGTCACTGGACCTATCAAATATTTGTTCTAATTCAACAAAACTCTCTTTAATGATACACTAATATATGCTAATTGTATGAGATTCTCTACAATTTACATGCTTGATACCAGCAGCTTAGACTTTATCAGTTGTATAATGCCCCCATCCCCCCCCCAAAAAAGATATCTATGTTTCTTTTGCTACTATTTTGCTAGCCAGCTAAATTAAGACTGCTCTCTGATCACCAAATGAGTGGTCTTTGCGGGACCAAGGAAGTGTGTGATCAAACACAGCATCCAGCTCCTTTGACAGGTTAGCAGCTGAGTTCGTTTTGTGTCTGACATCAGCAGCAGGAGGGGCGGAGCAGTTGAGGGAGGGAGTGCATTTACATTGGTTGCCAGGGAAACAAGAGAAATTGCAGATCATAAAATGTAATCAGATTTGGACTGGAATCACCACAATATCTGAAAACCATTTTATAGCCCTCTCTATCATATAGCAAAAGGAATAAATTTATTCTGATTTTTATGGATACTTGAATCTGTTTTACATAAAAGATATTAATCTGAACTTTTAACATAGCAACTAAAAAGAGGATGGCAGCCTTAAAAGTCTTTCACTGCTTTTTTTTTTTTTGCTCCTTTTGGCTACCTGGCTTTGCAGGTACTGTTCTTCTACCCCAAAAGTTCCTGTTTCTGAAGAGTCCCACTTCACAGACATCAGGAAAGATGAAACACATTGCTTTAAGCAGATGCCGAGACTTGATACTGTGGGGGAACTGCCTCAATCATTGAGGACATATTTGGTCCTTAGGATACAGAGAAAATGTGGACTTTGGTGGTTTTATTTTGACTTGGGATAGGGTGCAGAATCTTACAAGCTAATCAAGTCTCCGCAGACAAAATGTATTCTTTCAGTTTTATACATTAATGAACTTGGGGGAAGAAGTAGAATTTAATTTATTATTTGGTGAAAGTTTTGCTTCTCAGGGTTTAGCTGAAATGGGTTTGCTGAATTGAAAGAAGTTGGCTTACCCCTGCCCATCCTTTCCACACAAAGCATTGGGATTAAATAGGACAAAAATGTATCTTTGCAAAGTACCCTAAAGTCCATTATCTGGAGGCTGAATAGATAAAATATTTTTTCATGTCTGTGTGGTAGTCAAAGAACAGTTTTAGAATATGTGCTGCAAAGTGCTCAGATATTAAATCTGTCTATGCAAGATATTTTTCAACTCAGAGGTTTAAGATTCTGCCAGCAATTAAATGATAACTAAAACTGAAATGCCATTATTTTATGGTGTTTGGAGCCCTACAATCACACCATGATTTTGGAGTTTCTATAATCCAAGTTTTTGAATATTACAAATACCCCATGGTGCTCCAAATGTGATATTTTGTTAAGAAGCTGGTATAATTAGAATCAAAACTGTGATGTGGAATAATATCCCAAATTATATTTTGCTCCTTCTGGATTTGTCTCTTTGATCTAACCTAAATACTTTATTACCAACTAGAAAGGATCAATATTGAAAAGTTGAATCATTATTGGTATTAGCAAGCATTTCTTGTAGCTTTGGGATTTGGCCAAGTGAAATCAGAGCTAAGACAGACATTTTTAGATATTGAGGAACAAAATGTGTACATCTGTTTTCTAAGAGTAATTTATTTTGCAGGTTAGCCCATTAGTGTCTATGAGTATCTGTTCCAGATACTTAAATCAAATCAAAATATTTAAATATAGAAGATCTATGATGTTAGAATATTTTGTAAAGGAAATATAAGAAGATTACATGCAAAGTTTGGCTCTGTTCATGAAAAATGGTATTATTAAAATTATACTCCATTTTCTTTTATATTGCATTTTGTAAAAAAAAGGCATTTGTACTCATTAATTCCATTGATAGCTAATTTTACAGAGCAAGCAGATTTTATCTAGAGTTTCCATTGTCAGATCAGAATGACTTGCACTCTCTAAACATTTATACATTTTGTTATAATGTCTGTAGCATTTATACAAAGGCAAAAGTTTCCCTGTCCAGTTGTGTCCAACTCTAGGGCAAAGTGCCCATCTCCATTTCTAAGCTGAGAGAGCCATTCTTGTCCAAAGACTTTTTATATGGTCTTGTGGTCAGCATGGCTATATGCCAAAGGCGCATAGAATGTCATTACTTTCCCACTGACGTGGTATCTATTAAACTACTCACATTTGCAAGATTTCAAACTGCTAAGTAAGCAGGAACTGGGACAGAAATGGGAACAGTATTCAGGCCTTGACCCCAGGCTGTCAGCTTTCCAGTTGACAAGCTAAGCGTTTTTAACCACTGAGCCATTGGGCTCATTACTTCGCTTTGTATTGTTTTCTTGTGGACAAAAATAGTCCTAAAATAGTCCTTTAAAAAAGCACCAATTTCTTTGTTTAACTTTTCTGGTGGTCCAGTTTTCACAGCTATATGTTACAATTTGACAACAATTATTCCTGCATGAGGAACTTTTTTTCTGCAAAATTGATACCTTAGCAAACATCTCTAAAAGAGATTGATTGGTCCAAATTCAGCTCAGCTGGCTTCATGGTTGAGGCAGGACTAAAACTCAGGGTTATCTGATTTTTAGCCTGGCGCCTTAACTAGCATGCCAAAATACTGTTATTATATTATACTATGTCACATTACATTACATTGCATCAGGAGTGGGATTCTACCGGTTCTGTCTACTCTGTAGAATCGGTTGTTCTGAAGAACAGCAAACAGAGAGCAAACATAGAACTGGTTCTATATCTGCTGCTGTTTTGACCCACTCGCCCGCCCGCCCGGGGTCTTACCTGACCTTTATTTCCTGCTTTTTCAACTGCAGCTGCTTTGCGCGACACAGCTGTGGTTGAAAAAGCAGGAAAAAAGTGCCTTTTCAACTGCTGCGCACCTGCGCGCAGTGCTGTTCAGCTGTCCAGGCAGCTAGTTGTCGACGATATACATGCGCACAGCAAAACATAAAATCACTGAACCAGTAGTTACACCGGTTGGATCCCACCCCTGCATTGCATTATTATTTTAGTATTTTATTTATAGTTTATTCTTGTGTTAGTGACCTTGTACAGGATTTGGAAAAAGTACCCAATTTAAAATATAAAATAATTTGTATTTTATAATTAGTTTTATTGATGCTTTTAAAATAGTATCATATGTTGCATTTTATTGTTGCATAAGATAGACCACTATATTTGTTTATATTTTCTGTATTTCTTTGCTGGATAATGGCTGTAATTCACTGAAATTGAATAGTTTCATTATATATCTGCCCAACTTATTAGGCATGCACAAAATAATGACTCTCCTTATCAGTAACAGATTAAATCAATAAACCAATAAATATCATTTTATAAAAAAGAAATGCATTCAGATACATACCCTGCAATCCAAAACCCTAAAAAGTATTTATAAAAATTTCTGAAAGCCTCCTTTTTATTTTATACAAATTCATTTATTTTTGATTATAATTTTAATAGATTTATTTAAGTCAAATAACAGAAATTTCTGATATCAAATACGTTACATTGAAAATGAATTCTGATCCTGCTGAGCCTTCCCTACCTATCTCATGACAACTTTATGCATGTTATCAATTTGTGGAAATATTCAATTGCTAAACAATGTAAACAATTAGCAGTGGAGAGAACATTATGCATGCAAGTTGTGATTTGTACAAAATAAAGCTGAATATCAATCTAGTAAATACTTGTATACCTGCACACATAAAACAGGGAACAAAAAGAAAAAAGAAAGCTAGTTGTAACAATGGCTGATCCTCTTATTTTTCACTGAATTTATTATGCAGCAAGGAAATGATTTGCAATAAATTTGTCCTACACCTAAAATTACCTCTGGTGAGATTCTGAATGACAACCTGAAATACTTGATGTCAATAGATTAGTGATAAAATATCAGACCTTTATAAAAAGGTTTTACCAGAGAAAATTTTCCCAGTTTCAAGGGGTCAAATGGAGTGGGTGGGGGATATGCCAAAGCTTTCAGCTGAAGCTCAGTCTGTACCAACACGTGGAAGTAATTTTTTGTATATACTTTTGCTATTCTTTATGAAATTCTCACTGATTGCTTGCCCTCCCTCCCCCACCAGCCAACAGTCAAATCCTTTTGCAGACTGTCTTCCTCAGCTTTCATGTTACATTTAGTAAATTAACAGTAACTGTCAAATTACACTGCAAATAGAAGAATATAAGTTTGGGGAAAAGTCAAACTTACTTGCTTTATGCCTCAGGCCTGCTTGATGGAATAGGCAACAAACGGATTCTGGAGAGAGATTTTGGATAGGAGTAAGGAGGGCTTTGATTTTATCAGGTGCACAGAGTTTTTTCTATCACATTTTTATACATTTTTATACATCTTCAGTCTATATTTTGCATTGCTTCTGACAAGGCATATTAGGACCATGAGTAAGAAATTCTAGTGGAAATCAATTAGTAAGGACAATTTATTTAAAGACTTGAATCTTCAATGGGATAAATTGGCAAGAAAAGATGAATGAAAGAAAACAGATGGTTTTATGCCCAAAATGAGTGATTATTATTTAGAGGAATTATTCTTAAGCATATATATAAATTTTAAAAGAAAAATAAAAGAAGAGCTTACAGTAATTAAAGAATATAATTGTGAAAGAGAAAATTTAAAAAAAAGCTCAGAGGAACTGTAATCTATGGAGATGTAAGTTAATTACTTAATCACTTGCATTTGTAAATCTTATTGGAGAAGAAATTACTGTAGTGGTTAAATTACATATATTTATCTGCTAATAGCCTTGATTAATCAGTGATCCTAATCTGTCATCTTGAAAGCCAATATTAATGGCATCAATCTTGTAGAACAATAATAATAGTTAATATAAAAAATATTGTCCATTTCATGTCCAGATGTTCAAAAAAGAGATGAAGAATGCATGGGACCTGGAATCACATGGTTCAGCCAGAAGACGTTCCAGAAGTAAGTTAACTCTAGGCTGTTAACTCCTTTAAATAAAGTGCAATTTTAAACAAACTACATAAAGTTTGCAGCTATAATTTATTTCCTTAAAATAATTTGGAACCCAGAAATTTCCCAAGCATGGATTAATGGTTTAAATAGCAGTTTTCATCTTTATCTATCTGAAAGTATAATTTATTTACAAACAATATGAGAATTGATCAATATTATTGATTTTTCTCTTTGATTAAATCAACTTTTCCTTTTTTATTAGTATTTCTAGGAACAAGGATGAGTGATGTAATGGAAACATAGAGACTCTGGTCCTTTAATTTCCTCTCTGTGTTCCAAATGGAATTTTACAGGGAAATGAAACTCCAGCAAATAAATCCATTTTATCATTTCAAAGGAAATTTGCTGCAGAGCAGACAAGGGCAAAAGTATGGAGAAAAGATAAACATTTTACTTAGCTGGTGGAAAAGAAGAAAAACAAAATAATTACACTCAAAATATTTAACTTGCAAAATTATTTTTGCCTGAACTATAGTTGTAGCATGAACAATGACCAGATCTGTCTGCTTGGTGTGTTTTTTGTATGGATAATACAGGATTTTGACTTTTTATATTTCAGTAGCTGTTTTGCTCTAAATTCAGAGAGGGGAATGAGTGCACAAAGTTAAAAGGCACCTTGTGGATAGGGATGAAATTCCCAATAATACCATTTATAATTCAAAGTGGCCAATGATCTCTTTGAGCTATATCAAAGGAAGAAGGCTGGGTAGGTTTATTCCTATGATTAGCATGCTGCCTTTCAACAGTAGCACAACTTTTAAATCGTGACAATTTCCATGGCATACCAATTTCCAGTAGAGAACATGCCACCATCAGTCTCTGAATTCCTGTTCGAATCTATTTGATTCCAGGATGATTGGTGATTCCTTTCACTATTGGCTCCTTTCAACATCAAGTGTATGTATCGTATTTTGACTGAATAGTGAATACTTTTTTTGTGCAAATCATCACCTGTTTACCTTAATGGCTGAATATGCACTACATATGTATTCAGCATCCCTGCAGCAAAGTACAGTACTCATTGAATAATTGAGGTCAGAATATAACCCGTACATCCAAACCTTAACAATTTTATCAAATAGTAGATTGTGGTCTACTTTACAAAATTCCTTACTGAAGTCCAAGTAAATTATATCTACAGCATTTTGCTGGTCCACTAATTTTATCATATTGTCAAAGAATACAATAAAATTTGTCTGGGATGTTTTTTTGACATGTTGGCTTCTGGGTATGACTTTGCTTGCTTCTAGGTCAGATTCATTGCTTAATTACCTTTTCCAGGATCTTCCTAGGTATTGATGTCAGGTAGATAGATCTGTAGTTTCCTCGAACCATTTTTTTCCTTTTTTGGAGATGGGAACCATATCAGCTAGTTCTCAGGTATCTGGTTGTTCCCGCATGCTCCAGGATTTTTGAAAGATATAGCTCAGAGATTCTGAGATCACATCTGCCAATTCCTTCAGAATCTTGGGATGTAATACATCTGATCCAGGTGATTTGAACCCATCTGGAATAGATAAGTATTTATTATTTTCTTGCTTATTTTGACTGGTATTTGCTTATTTTGACTTGCATTTTGACTTGACACCCCTTCCGGTACCTCAGTACTTTTCTCCTTCAAAACAGTAAATTATTTTTAATTCTATGGAATATATGCATGACTTTTGGAAATCTTCCCATGGGTAGTCTTTCAAGAAAGTAATAAAATTTGTCATCTGATGCACATCAAAATCACCAAACACAAAAACACAAATACACACATTACACATATTTAATTTTGGATGGTCAAGGTTGACTCCTTCAACTTTATTATTATATATGGCCAATATTGTGAGATAATTGGATCGGGATCAAACAAGCTACTTGTCAATTTTCCAATGAAAATTCAAAGATCTTGTAATATGATGAGGTCATATTATAATATAAAGTGGTGACCTTAGGACCAAAACACATGCCCAGTAAGTAGCTGAAGACAATATATTAACAATAATTTTACCTCTTTAGACAAGAAATGAAGTTACAACTTACTACAGGGAAAGCAAACTATTTGCTAGTTAGCAGCTCTCCTATGCCTAACTAAAGAGAAGAGAAGAGAAGAGAAGAGAAGAGAAGAGAAGAGAAGAGAAGAGAGAAGAATATTTCTGGTGTTTGCATTGCAGAAAAGTTTATATTTAAGAGGCACTAAGACAAATTGAAAGCTAAATATATATGAGATAAAAATTATAATGCAATTCATGAGAAGGAATCCAAGAGAAGTAAAAATTTAAAAAAAATAAAAGAAATTATGATTATAAATAGATATCAAAAGGTTACAAAATGAATCCACTAATTTTTCTCTCACAAAGTGTTCTTCAATAATGTGTTCATTACCATATCAATATTGAATTTAATCAGGACAATAAACTGCAGCCATGGCCAAAGGGCACAACATTACAGAGCTGAATTTATGCATAAATAGCATTTGTATGGTGCTGTGATTTTCCTGTAGATCAGAGATAAAAAGAGTATTTAAGTCACACTTCCACTTATGTTCAGTCATATGTGTAAATAAATGCATGGTTTACAGATTTTCAATGTGTCTAATGTGAGCTTCTTTACAAGAAAACTTAACCTGGGTAAGTGCAATATCCTTTCAACTTCCCACCTTTGGGAGAAATGGTTTAACAGAATTTTCTGCTTTGTGTGGTCTTTGAAAGCTGCCCACAACACTCATTAAATGCAGTTCTCACCATTAATCCTCCATATTTATTAGTATAAAAAAGGATTAGAGGTGGGAAAAAAGGTCAAGGAAGGGTGGCATGAATAGGCAATTAATGGGGAAAAGAGTCATAAGCAATAAGGAAAGTGTGTTTGGTAGAAGACATTTTCCCTCTTACATTTAGACCATATTTTTAATGAATTGATGATATATGCAGAAGCTATCATTCCGATATTTCCATTTTTTATTTGTGGCATAATATATATGGAGATAATAAGGGTGGCAGTGGTAGGCACACATTTAATAGGACAGCCAGCTTTTTAATTGATCAGTTTTAATTAGATCACATTAAAATAAGTGAGACACCAACCCTCAGTGTTTAGAGTAAACAGACTATTATCTGGCTTCCAAACTGTCCATTTAAAATTTAAAAAATCTTTAATAAGCTGTTGGGATTTGAATACTATTCAGAATGAGGTCAATATTTTTTTCTGGACACTTTATCACTGGAATGTATTTATTTCACTGCAAACACAAACACAATACGTGAAATGTTTTAAAGTGAAATGAATGGATTCTCTTTACAGAGACGTTAAAGTAGGTGAAAATGTTGTAACTTTAATCCTCCTAGCTTTTTATCAATTTCTTTTACCCCTTATATTGGCACTGGTTAATATTGTTTACTGTATGCATTGATAAATATTCCAGTCCATTTGATTTATTTAAAAAACTTCCTCTGTGTGAACACCATATGCATGGGAGATACATACGTAGTAGTAGCAGAATAGAGGGAAATCTGACTTCAATGGAAGAGATCTGACTTGTTCATAAAAACTTATTTTACCCCAAAGAATCTCATTAGGGTGGGTTCTGACTGGTTCTATAGAACCCCTTGTTAACTTTCTAAGCAGTTTGGAGAACTGTAGTTAGAAGAAATCTCCTTTTGTTTTTTCTACCCTTATTACATTCTTGGCAAACAGCCTAGACTTACTGTCTCCAAAGGAGGGGGTTTTTTTCCTTAAAGGGGAAGGGTTGTTTTAAGCTATTTACACTGCTGTTGGGAGGAAATACTCCCCTGGAAATACTTCTTCTTCGCTAGGTAGAAAGATTGACATTCAAGTGTGAGTTTACATACCCTTTCTGAGTTTTGGTCTAAAACTGGTTTTTGGTGAAGTTTAATTCTGTGCTTAGTGACATTTAATCCTGTATTTATTGATGGAATAATTTTCCCTATTCAGCTTTGTTTGGAAGGAAAAAGATTAATCTCTGTTTCTGAAAAGAAACTGGTTTGAGAAATCTGCTAGTTCCTGTGTCTATTTCTCCTGGTAATTGGTTTAACAAGCAACAGCTCCTGTTGTGATTTAATTATTTATATTGTGTTTGAATTTTTTCCTGCCTCATGGTTTATTTTTCTATCTGGGGAGGGGGTCTTCCTTCACTGCTTTAATGGTATCCGGAACTATCCTTTTGGGGGTGTACTTCCAAGAGGCAGGATGCAAGCTTGGTACTGATTTTTTTCACTGCCTTTCTGGGGAGCATGTGACCTTTCCTTAAATCTGAATGATTTCCTTAGGATATCTTATGAGATGAGTAAGACCAGCTGGTATCTTTAAGTGGTGCAAATGGATCTAAGGATTGCTTCTCCTGGGTATGCTCTTTCTGGAGAGCTTAAATGACCTCTCTGCTAAAGGGTTTCACTTTATGAACAAGAGTTGGCTGCTGATAGTTATCATTGCATTTTAACTATTTTAATTCCTCAAGGTGCTCTGGCACTTGCTTGATTTGTAACTCTGACTTGCAGATATTTTTAATCTAATGATTAGTATTTAGGGCAGCTTTTTGCAAGCAAAGAAGCTTTTTGTATTTTTGTACAGGTAATCCTTGATTTACAACAGTTCATTTGGTGACCATTCAAACTTACAATGGCTCTGAAAAAAGTGACTTATGACCGTTTTTCACACTTACAACCATTGCAGCATTCCCACTGTCATGAGAGGCCAGGCGAGGAGAAGCACCCCTTGAGGTGAGTGATGTTGAGTTGGCCATACCCATCCAGTCACATGACCACCAAGCCACAACCACTAACTAAGCCACACCCACAGAACCAGTTGTTAAAAATTTGAATCCTACCCCTGCTTCCAGTTATAGGGATTTTTTCAGTTACACCATCACAACGGTTTTTAATCTACTTCTGAAATAAAAACAAAGACCAAAATGATCTCAGAAGATGGCCCAAAAAGGAGACTATCAATATTCATTTAGTGACATTAGCAACACAAAGGTCCAACTGTACAAATGCACTCGTGGTGTTATCTAGTTTGGGTAATGAAACTTCTGCAAGAAAATTACCAAGGTTAGAGAGCACCAAGGACCCCTCATTTCAACCTTAAACTATAAATATTCTCCTCTATTGGTAGAAATATAGTGAAGCCACAATTATATATGTGATCACACAAAATACATGTTTTAACCTCTTTTACAACAACAGACCATGTGAACTGTCATAAAAGTAAATAATAGCCAGGCATTATTCATATACAGAAGAGACATGAGCACTAGAAAAATGCATACATATAACAGAACAAAATCTGCGGTCAATCTCAAATGTATAAAATACAGAATCTTGATCCTAGTGGAATATCAGAATAATTAAATGGAGATCTGGAGTTCCAAGGTATTTTTCACAATACAACAGTTGACATAATCTATTAGATTGCCATTAGGAACCCTTTTCCTGGTAACTACTAGAGATTATATTCAAATGGTACAGTTAATTGTGGCAGAATAAAATAAACAGAGAATAAGAAATAATCAGCCTAATCTGGTGAGATTCAGAAATGCTGAACTAGCGTCACGACGATACAGCATGCGATCTCGGAGTTCTGAGATCGCAGCCGATATCTTTGCCCCTGGACGGTCCAAACGGATCTAAACCATCCCGAAGAGATGGCAAAAGTGAAGAGCGCATCCTGTAGATCCCAGGGATACCGCAAAGTCCCTGGTAGATCCAGGAGAAGCTCTTCTTGCCAGCGGCAAAGAGGCAGCCATTAAAGCTGCTGAAGTTGGGACAGCTCCGAAATGGAAGAGAGCAGAAAAAGTGTGTCAGTTTGGTGAGAACTTTTTTATTCTAAGATTTGAAAGGACGCCCTAAGGAAAAGAAAAAATCTGTAAAAATTTTGACAGAAGTGATTAAGCGGCGATTTTAAACGGAAGTGTCAAAGTAAGGTTTTGCTTTTTTTTTTTAAATTGCTGGATTCTTATACGTGATTCTGTATTTTGAAACTGGACTGGTTTTTTTTTTTTCCATTTATACTTATCTTTTCTTCTCCTTTTTGATTTTGTAATATTTTAGGTTGGAGGCTCCCTTTAGTTACTTAGTCAGCTCCTTTTTAAAAATATTTCTTTCCCTTTTTTTGGGCGATTTTTATTACGTTTTGCTTGGGAAAGGAGGGGGAAAGTGAGAGCAAAGAAACTTTGTAACACTGCCAACTAGAGCCTTGAAAATGCTTTATTTCTTGTGATCAGACGAAGCTGAGAAAGCTATGAAAGAAAGAACTGAGACTCCTTTTCAAGGACATTGCTATGTAATAAGATAGAGGGAAGAGCATGGGAGAATGTTATTGTAGGTGCTCTTCTGAATTTCTATCAACAGCTGGAGCCTGGTATTAAAGCTTACAAAAAGAAAAGGTGATAAGTCTTTGGAGAAGAGAGTTATAATAAGAACCTTGGATAATTAAACAAAGTGCAGTGTTGTTGTTGTTTTTTTCTAAGTTGTGCTACCCCTCCTTACCAGCTTTACTGTATTTTTTTTTAAAAAAAAACCTTTAATCTTGTAACAACTATCTGGGTTTTTGGCCTGGTTGGAGCTTGTTTTTGTCTTTCTTTTTTTGGGGGGGAAGTCCAATCTCCATGTTTGCTTTTTAATTTAAAGGGAAAGCCTTAAAAGCCTTTTCTCTTTTCCTTCCTGGCATTTTTTGTTTTTTTATCTACCTTTTTGGTTCATTTTTATGCATTTTTTTCTGCTTGAGACCTTTCAATTGGATTAAGGTGTTGAAGAACCTGAAGAATTTTCCCCCTTGTTTTTTTTAAAGTCTTTTTCTTTATTTAATAATTGATTGGAGAACCTGAAGAAACTTCGTCCCCCCCCTTTTTTTATTACTACTGGGCTTTTTTTTCTCTCTACCATTTTTATTTTTTTACTTTGAATTATAATTGGCTACTTCACAATTGGATTAAGGTTTAGAAGAACTTGAAGATTTTGAATTGTTTAAAATGAGTAGGAAATTTACAGCTCCTGGTTCCTTAACTTCTACTTCTGCCTCTCCACCATCTGGAGGACAACGTTCAATACAGTCAATGTTAAAACAAGAAAAAGTGACTCTACAGATGATTATGCAAGGAATTCAAGATATCAAAGCAAAATCAGAGACTATTGAAAAGAGAATAGAGAACAGAGAACAAAGAACAGAGAACATTGAACAAAAAACAGGGAAAACTGATGAAAAAGTGGAGAACATTCAACAAATGATGTCGAAGTATGACGAGAGATTCCAAAAAATTGAAGAAGAAGATAAACAAAGAGACAAGAAGATTGGAGACATTGATAATAGATTAACTGTGGTTGAATACGATAAAAGTGGTATGCTGAGATGGGAGATGGACAGATCAGAATTTTATCTTAGATTTCAAAACATAGAGGAAGAAAAAGGACAAAATCTAGCTGAGATAATGACAGAAATATTGGCTGAAGCTTTGGAAATAACTGAAGAGAAGATGATGGATGGAATAGATGAGGTATATCGAGTCTTTACAAGATATGCGATGAGAAATAGCTTACCAAGAGAAGTTCATATTAGATTTACAATGAAAGCCATTAAAACGCAAATATTGCAAGTGCCAAGAGAGAAAACATTGAAATACAAAGACAAGGAGATTGTGGTTTTAAAACAAACACCCAGAAGAGTGAGAGAGATGAGAAGAGAATACCAATTTCTGACTAAAATGCTACTTTAAAAAGAGGTGAATTATAGATGGCTGATTCCAGGGGGCTAATGTTCACATGGCAAGAACAGAGACATAGAATAGATTCAGTTGAGAAAGCGGAATTATTTTATACAGAATTTTTTGGAAGGAAAGAGGAAGAGGCAGAAAAAGAGGTCTCACTAATTGAATTCCAAGAGGACTGTCAAATGGAGACTGAAAAAGGTTCCGGTTTGCAGGGCTTCGGCGGCAGGCAGGAATCCGTGATCGTGCGCAGTTTCTGCCTGGGCTCGCGGCTGGAGCGTCCTGAGCCAGTCTGGCTCCGGGGCTAAGCCACCCCGTAGAGGTGGTGAAGAGGGGGGGAGTTCCCAGCAGGGTCGAGGAAAGCCCCATCTTTCCTCCCCAGCTGGCTAAACTCCCTTTCCCGAAGGCGAATGAGAGGCGGTCAGAAATGGCCGCCTCAAAGAAGCACTCATCCCGTAAAGAAAGTGCAGGAGGAAGTTAAGAAGTGAAAGTTTTGGCTGACCGGGATAAGAAGCAACAACCAAGGTATCCTGGAATTTAAATTTTAAAAAAGATACATCGCTCCCAAAGAAGATTCGGAAGCAGCGAATGAAAGTGAAAAGGGAAAGGTTTTTTTTTTCTTTCACTCTCCTTCCTTACATTGACAGCGAACAGAGATGAATGAGAAATTGGAAAAACCCACTTTGGCATCAAGAGGTAATTAAACTGGATAATTAAATGTCAAGGGGACAATAAGGATTTCTGAACATTTTTTTTTGCTGTAAGTGGGAAGGGAGAGGAAAAGAATAAGAGTAGAATTTGGAAGGAGGAGACTGCCTGGAATTTAAAAGAATCTGATTAAATTCTAACAAGACTTCAAAAAGATACAACTTAACTGGAACTTTGTAACTAAATAGCAACCCCAGGAAGAGAAAGTTAAAAAAGAAGAAAGTGTTAAAAGAAACAGCTTGTGTGTATTTGGATTGCTTGGTAATTTTGGGACTTTTGGAAATTATATTTGAATGACTAAAAACACTTGGGTGGTTGTTTGAATTTTTTTTTACAATGGCATCACTTGTGGATGAACTGAAAATGGAATTTAAAAAATATAAAGAAGAGGAACAAGAAGGGAAGGGCTCTCTTGGCTTCGTTTTTCAATTCTTAGAAATGGTGATTTGTACCTATGAGAAACTACAAGAAAAGACTGCGCAACAAGAAGATTGGGACAAAGAAGAAGCCATCTTTGATGAACAAGTAACTTTACTTAGGGAAGAAGGGGGAAAGGGGGGAAAGAGAATGGAGACTTTAAGACCCCAAAAGACCAACCAAAAAAGGGAAAAATAAGGTGACAAGTGGATATAATGTTAGAAAGCAACAGAAAAGGGGAACACAGAAGAGGGAAATAGAGGTAGAGAGACAAGGGGGTAAAAAGGGCAGAAAGAAGAAGGAAGGAGGGAAGGAAGGCAAGAGAAGCTACAAAGGTGTGGAGCAAGATGTAAAGAAACAGGACTTATTCAGAGATAAGGGGTGAAAATTTAACAGAAAAAGTGATTCTGCAAAGGTATATAAGATTGTATTGTTATATTTGTATTAGAAATAATGTTAGAAAATTGGAAACAACATATGATTAAAAAGTGGGACAAAATACTCAGTGTAATTCAGTGAAACTTTTGTGAACAAAATAAATGAAATGAAACAAATGAGATAATTGAACTAGGAAGGAATGGGAACATTTTAATGATATAATGTTTTAAAATATGAGTGAAGTGGGGGGAAGTAATTATGGAAAGTTTATAAGTGTTCCCATAGAAGTATGATACTTATTTCAAAAGTAATGTGTAAAATGTTTAAGATTTAAATGAATACTAATATTAACAATAGATTTGAATTGGTATGGATTGTTGTTTTAATTATATTATATATCTATAATTTTTTCTCTTTTTAAAATATAGTGTGTAACTTTAGAATGTACTAAGCAGAATCCGAATGGAAGTTATGTATTATACTAAGTGTTATAAATTTAGGGGAAAGATATAAAGGCATCATACTCCAATCAGTGATTACAGGAGAAATTTTGTTTAATGAGAAAAGATAATAGACAGCTGGAAACAGGACAGACAAAGAATATAAGTATAATGAATTGAGATGAATTAAATAAAATAAAACTAAGAAAGTTAAAAGAGGGGAGAAGCTATATAGAAAATGTAGAATGGTAATAAGATATGGAATGGTATATAAAATGAATATGAATTTGAATTTGTGTCTGTACAAAGAGATGTAACCCAGGATCAAGCTGCTTTCAAAAAAGATATTTTATGTTTTTATGTTTTATGTTTTGTTTGTTTATGTTTGTTTTTAAAAATCAATAAAAAATTTTTTTTAAAAAAAATGGAGACTGAAAAAGAAGAAGGCGCAGTAGGTGGAAAGGAGGGAGCCAAAGAACAACGTGAACCAAGATCTACGAGAGCTGCTCAACCCAACTATAAAATATAACCATGGAAGAGAAAAAACTGATTACAATTAATATAAATGGACTTAACTCAGCCGCTAAAAGAAGGAAAACTTTTCATAAATTAGAGAAATTAAAATTTGATATAATTTGTCTACAAGAAGTACATATTAAAAAACAATATGAACAATTGTTGGTAC
This sequence comes from Notechis scutatus, assembly GCF_049901735.1. Taxonomy (NCBI): domain Eukaryota; kingdom Metazoa; phylum Chordata; class Lepidosauria; order Squamata; family Elapidae; genus Notechis; species Notechis scutatus. Next base: position 78,018,736 of record NC_142013.1, on the reverse strand, counting down.
AGCCAAAATTAGGGAAGATATTTACTTCCTTGACCCAATGTAAGAAAAGAGGAGTGGTTTTATATATTAAAGAGACCACCCCAGCAAATTGATCTATACTGATGAAGATGGAAGAGTACTAATGGTGGAAATAATGGACAATAATATGAAAACACTCCTGATTGCAATCTATGCTCCGAATGATAAACAAGAAGAATTTTACAAAAAAAATTGCATATGAAAATAATTGAATTGGACTATGCTAATATAGTTATGATGCGAGATTTTAATGGAATTGTAGACAATAAATTGGACTATACAGCAACAACAAGAAAGCAAAACAGAAAGACTCTCCCAAAATCCTTTTTTAAAATGGTTGATGAATTAAATTTAAAAGATACATGGAGAGAAAGAAATGCCAAAATTAAATAATATACCTTCTATTCAAATAGACATTCATCATGGTCCAGAATAGATATGATATGGATGTCAACAGAATTAACATCTAATATTCAAGAAATAAATATTGAAACAAGTACTTGGGCAGACCACAATCCAATGACAATTAAATGGAAAGGACAAAAAAGAAGATCGAGGTGGACGTTAAATAATACTATTTTAAAGGAAAAAGACTTTACACAGTGGATGGAGAAAGAATTGGCCTTTTTCTTTAGAGAAAATAAAAAAGAAGATACATCAATTCAGAATGTATGGGATACAATGAAGGCATATGCTAGAGGGTTGATAATAGATTATACAAGGAAAAGGAATACTAGGAAAAGGCAAGCCTCTAAGGCTCTAGAGGATGAGTATAAAAGACTTGAAAAAGAGCTACAGAAAATGCCACAGAAAAAGGACATTAAGCTAAAAATGGATATAATTAAACACAAAATGGGTCAAATAGAGAAAGAAGAATTAGCACAGAAAATTAGAGGTGCTAAACAGAACTACTTTGAAGATGCAAATAAACCAGGTAGATGGTTAGCATATAAACTAAGAAAGGAGAAAGAATCAAGGAAAATATTGCAGTTAATAGATGATCAAGGCCAAGTTTGCCATGACAGTAAAGAGAAGAAGGAAATCATTCGAGACTTTTATGGGAAATTATATAAGCAAGAGAATATTGATGAGGAAAGAGTTAAGCAGTATTTACAGAATGCTAATTTACCCAAGATACCCAAGAGACTGAAAAAATGTTAGAAAGCAATATAACTATGATGGAGATAACTGAAGCGCTTAAGAAGCAAAATAATGGAAAGGCAACAGGCCCAGATGGACTTCCAGCAGAATTCTACAAAACATTACAAGAAGCGTTGAATCTTCCATTTGTAGAAGTTATGAATGAAGTTATGTTAAAGAAGAAGATACCCCAATCATGGTCAGAAGCCTATATCACACTCATTCCAAAAGAAGAGACTGATCCATTGCAGATTAAGAACTATAGACCTATTTCTCTACTAAATGCAAATTATAAAATTTTTGCTTCAATATTGGCAGAAAGACTTAAAAAATATTTAAATAACTTTATTCATTCTGACCAAAATGGATTTCTGCCAAAGAGACAAATTAAAGATAATATGAGAGTAATTTTGGATACCTTGGAATACTATGAGGCACATCCTGAAAAACAAATGGCTTTGATATCTCTAGATGCACAAAAGGCATTTGATAATGTGAATTGGCGATTCATGTTGTTATTGTTGGAACAGATGGGTTTTGCTAGAAAATTTATTCACGCAATAGAAGCTATAGACTACAAGCAAACGGCAAAGGTAATGATAGAGGAAGAATTGACAGACTCAATTAACATAAGAAAAGGAACAAGACAAGGGTGCCCACTATCACCTTTGCTATTCGTGTTAACTTTGGAAGTGTTAAACAGAAATATTAGAGATGAAAAGAGTATAAAAGGAATGAAAATTAAAAAGGAAGAATTTAAGCTGCAAGCCTTTGCAGATGATTTGGTTTTTATCTTAGAAGACCCCCTAGAAACAGCACCAAAATTGTTGGAAAAGATAGAGGCATATGGCAAGGTGGCTGGTTTGAAAATAAACAAAGATAAGACAAAGATTTTGACAAAGAATATGTTATCAAGACAAAAGGAAGAACTGGCAGATCTATTGAAAATTCAAGTCACGAATAAGATCAAGTATTTGGGGATACATTTGACAGCAAGATGTAGTACATTAAAAGAGAATAATTATATCAGACTTAAACAGCAGATAGCCCTAGACTTGGCGAAATGGGAAAATCTACAATTGTCACTAACAGAGAGAATTTCAACAATCAAGGTGAATATATTACCCAAAATTTTATATTTGTTCCAAACAATTCCAATTAGGCTTGGAAAAGATTATTTTGAAGATTTAAATAAAATTGTGTTGAAATATACATGGCAAGGTAAGAAAGTGAGAATAAAGTTAAAGCTTTTGCAAGATGTCAGAATTAGAGGAGGATTTGGTTTGCCTAATTGGGAGTTGTACTACCAAGCTACAAACCTGATGTGGGTGAAGGAATGGATAACATTAAGAAATACTAGATTGTTGACATTAGAAGGACATGATTTGTTGTTGGGGTGTCATGCTTTTTTATGATACAAGGGAACTAAAATACAGGGGTATTTTAGAAGACATATACGGAAGTCTTTGTGGTTAAATTGGGAGAAGATTAAAAGACAATGTTATTTGAAATTTCCAGTCTGGTTATCGACTATTGAAGCATTTTCTTATCCTATAATATACAAAAAGGAACAAACAGTTAGATATGGGGAAATATTGAATGAAAAGGGTGAACTTAAATTGATGCAAAAACTAGAGGAACAAGGTATAAAGATGAATTGGTTTTCATATGCGCAAATACATTCAAGGTATGATAAAGATTTTAAAACAGAAGGTTTCTATGATAAACTGACTGATCTAGATAAGATTTTGACAGGTACTGATGAAAAGGTGATTAAAAAATTGTATGGATATTTATTAGAAATTAAACTAGAAGAAGAACAAGTTAAAGAAACTATGATTGCTTGGGGGAAGAACTTTGGATATTGGATTGATTTAGAGAAATGGCAAAAATTGTGGTCTCAAAATTATAAAATGACAATGTCAACAGCTTATAAAGAAAATTTGTATAAGATGTTTTACAGGTGGCATTTCCCCCCAACAAGAATAGCAAGAATGTTCAAGAATAAATCCGAAAAATGTTGGAAATGTCATCAGACACTTGGCTCATATTACCATATGTGGTGGACTTGTGCGGACGCTAAAAAATACTGGACTAAAATCCACATGTGGTTGGAAAAAATGAAAAAAAAACCATATAGATTTGAAACCAGAGATTTTTTATTGGGAATTTTACCTGAAACATATAGCAAAGATTTGAAATACCTGATTGTAAATGTTTTAACAGCGGCTAGGATTGTATTTGCTAAAAACTGGAAAAATGAGAAAATACCATCGCAGGAGGAAATCATTAAGAAAATATTGGAATGTGCTGAAATGAGTAGATTGACATTTGAAATTAGAGAACAAGAGGATAAACAATTTTATAAAATTTGGGACCTTTTTTATCAATGGTTAGATAATAAAATATAGTAATGAAATATGTAGATTTTTAGAAAATAATAAATATATAAAGATGTATTTCTTTTTTATTATATCTACAAAATGTTTTTACGATAGATTTGGGAGGATAATATGAATTGTTATAAAATAAACTAAGTAAATTATGGTTATCTCGTAAAATATGAATGAATAAAACTATAGTCAAGTGATTGATTAATAATGCTATTAGGGTATTTAATTTTTGATTGACAATATGAGCTTTTATGTAATGTAACTGTAATTGAAGACTACAAAATAGATGTACAAAATGATTTGTAAACCAAACAGCACACTGTTTGTATACATATGGAAGAAAGTTTGATGTTTTTATGTTTTGTTCGTTTATGTTTGTTTTTAAAAACCAATAAAATTTACAAAAAAAAAAATGCTGAACTTCCGTGTCCACAATTCTCAGTCAACCTGACCAAAAACTGGGATATCTGGAATTTGAAAGGTAAAACCTTTGGTAAAACAGTTGAAGTAAGTATGGTTTCTCTTTTCTTTTATTGAGTTCCTATTTCAACCCTACCAAAGAAAATTGTAACAATTCTTCACCAGATTTATCTGTTTCATGTATATATCACATTCCTGTTTAAAAATGAACCTGCAAGAAAGCTTCCAATAAAACCAACATACAAATACATCTGCTTACATTTCTTAATAAATGTTAAAAGCTTGTATTCCAGCTGGCTTCCGATCTTTGGGATAAAGCCCAGTGTGTGTTTACAGCTGAACCTCTGCCATCTAAAATCAATTCCAGGACTTTGTTTACTTCCATATACACAATTGCATCAATGCTAGCCTTAATAACTGGAGTATTATATATAGATGCTGTCTGGTGTCTATTTGTATCCATGTGTATGAATTGGATCTCTACATTTAACCATTTCATCCATCATGAGCTATAGTTCCCATGTATAATAAATAGTATGTGAGAAAGATCCTGCAACACTGGGCAAAGAGACAAGGCCAGAAAATAGTCATGTAAGAGTCAGCATAGCACACAACTAAATAGTGGGTGAGGCAAGTGGGTAAGACGAAACCCTCCCTAGTTTCTCAGGCTGTAAAGGAGATGTATAGGAAGAGACTTGTACTTTCATACTTGCAAGATTCTGTCAATGTAGCTTTACAATAAAGTAGAAATGGATCATCTGGTTGTGGTTCTTATCTGGCTTACCCCATGAGGCCAGCACCATGGCCTGAATGCAACTTACTTACTTTATTTTTTTTTTGAAAAAAAAAAATATTTTTCAATTATTTAAATACATCTCTGTGAGAACAGCATGGTTTCAGGTGTTTTACATTTTAAATCAATCATATTCATAATCACAAATACAACTTTCCAGCATCACTTTATTATCTATTATCATTTTTACATCTTTATGTTCTCATAAGTTACTTCATTTCATTAGTCATTTAAAATATCACCTTAGTTTATAATTATCCTTAATTATATATTCTCATATTCACAATATTTATGTTATCAAATGTTAACAATATATCTTATTATACAAATGGATAACAAAATAATTAATTCATTAAAAAACATATTAATCCATCTCTGATTTCCTTAATCATGTATTCTTGTGCTTTTTATGTTTACAATTTCATATTATTCTTTAAACATTCAAAAAAATCATCTTAATTTATATTATTCACCATTGTTTTTTCCTCTATCTTACATTTGCCACTATTGCTTATATTTTATCTTCTATATGCACCCTTCCCTCTAATCTCTCCTTTTTGCATAAACATTTTCTTTTGGCCAATAAATTCAAATTTACATTATTATTACCATATTACCTTATGTATAGAAATAACAAATTACATAATTAAACATTATCCTACTTTATGATTATATCTTTTCTCTGTCAGGCTCCACATAATATTTCATTTTATATCTTTAATCACATTTCTATTTTATTTAATTAATCTGTTATAAATTCTCATTTCCATCACTACTACATTATAATTATATTCTAATTCTTTATTCCAATTCCTCAAATTGACTTACTTTATTGATCTTTAAGATCTTTATTGTGGTGATAAATTCCTTCATTCTCTCTTTGCTTGTCTACATTTTTTCCTTGTTCACAAACTGAAGTAGCTGTTCTGAAGAAGCCATATCAGGAAGGAGAATTTGAGTGGTGAAATGATACAACAAATGATTTTCCTTTGAAGTTCAGAGTTCAATCTGTCTCACAGATCAGTCCTTAGAAGCTCAAGTTTGGGCTGCGACTTTGCTATAGTGTTGCACTGTTTCTAATAACATCCCTTGTTCCTCTTTGTAAAATGACTGCAATATTTTAAAAAACTTGAAAGCATGACAAGAAAATGACTTGGTCTTTATCAATCTCTGGTTCCACTGTGATCTGATCCAGTTCATTTAGAATATGCTTCGATCATCACAAACATGGAAAGACTGACAGGCTGTCAGTTTTTATAAATATGAAAAATAGATACATGAAATATAAACTGTAGATTTCACACAGTACATAATCAGTTTTGTAAGTCCATGTTGGCAAGGGAGTTCATTTTAGTTAAGAATTTATTTTAATCTGCAATCACATTTCTTGATATTACACCTGAGTCAACCACATTATACATGAAATTTACGTGAAATTATTTTACTTTGAAATTTTAACAGTCAGCTAATCGGAAACATTTTTCATGAAAAGTGCTCCTGCCAAAGTTTCTTTTGAATGACAGATGTTAAAATCAACTGTGCTCAAGCGGGACATAAAATGTAGGAAGTTTGAACTCTTGTCATTTAATTTTAGCTGCCAACATTCTGACTGTAGATCAACAAATGATTAACATACTATATTCCTGGATAATTAGCTTATAATATTTTTGGCATGCCCAGTAGGTAATATTTACTTCTGCCTGTTCAAAACTTGCATTTTCTTAACCTATCAAAAGTTCACCTTCTTCAGTATTTTGACTTATAACATTTTTTTTAGTAGTTATCTTTGATTGATTAATTGCGATATGCTATCAACTTGGTGTCAACTCTTAGTGACCACACTACTGTTCTGGGCAATGGAAAGCTATCTTGTTAACTTTTCTCTTCTGTTGGAATAGTAGTAAGGAGAAAAACTTGATAGAGAAAAGATTAAAAACTATACTATCTGAATATTTTTCTGTCACTGTCAATTTTGCTTTAAAAACATAAAATATTTATGGAAAATTTGAATGCAATACAATATAACTCTAAAAGGCCAGGTGTCTTAATTTTCTGTCATAGAAAAGAAGAAATTTTCACCATTGAATTTTTATAAACATTAACTTTGAAGAGATTTTATATATGTATTTAAGTTAATCTAATGTCCCTTTTAAAACTTGGTTATTTGCTTTTTGTTTGAAAATTTTATTAAAGATTTTCACATAAATAAAAGATAAATTTGATATCATATACAATGAAATTAGGAAAGAAAGGAAGATAAAAGATAGAAGAAATAGAAAAGACAGTACAGGAATAAAAAAAAAGAGAAGAAAAAAAAAGAACACCACCCAAATTTGTACAGCAATTACAAACAAATGTATAATCTCCCCCTCAATCCTTAAAATAACAACATAGTTCTCTTATTCCTATGTTCAACCCTTTTTAATCAGCAAGAATCTTTCCCATTTTCAGTCTATAAGAGGACAGCTTGTTTATTTCTTACTGAAAGTATATTTGAGAATTAAAATTGTTTGTTATGTTTGTTTACTTTAACTAGTCTCCTATTTTTAGGGTTTTGATTGCACCCACTGATTAATTGCTTCCATATAATGAACCAAAGGTAATGTGAATTTGCATATTTTCTGACAACTTAGCACTTATGTAGGATGCAATCAACAGTGAAAATTCACTAATTAAGGTTAAACAAAGCCCCATGAATGCCAGATGCTGTGCTCCCCAATTTAGATGTATTTGCAGAATAGCTGAGGCTCAGACAACATATTTGCTTTGTAACCATATATTTTTTATTTCCCTTAAATTAATTACAGATTAAGAAGTGGGGTTTATTGGGTGGTCAGAATTACACTATAACTATTACCACTGCTTGCAACATATATATGAGGATTTTTGCCTTGCAAAAATCAGCCCAAATATATGTAGTAGAAGCAGCAGCTGTGACACAGGAAGTGGTTTCCTACAAGGAAAGAGGAAAAGGGGCGTTGGTACTTACCTGATACGCCCGTTCTCTGTGAGCTGTGAACAACATCCAGTAGAGGAGGTGGTTCAGTCTCTTCCTAGTTAGGCTGGGCTTAATTCTGAGGGTGTTCCTCCTTCTCCACGGGACTCCTCCTAGCATCCCCAGTCTTACGAAGCCGAGGTAATGACACCCTCTGTGTTACAACCTATCTGAGACCCTTGGCCAGAATAGATCCACACCAGACGAAGCAAAAGGGTGGAGCTGGATGCTCTTCACAGCTCACAGAGAATGGGCATATCAGGTAAGTACCAATGCCCCTTCTCCCATGAGCTGTTCAGAGCATCCAGTAGTGGGACATACCAAAGCTTGGAACTGTCCTAAGGGAGGGACTCCATCTGGGTTGAAGTCCTCTCCGAGTCCATATGAATCTGTTGTTCGTCTAAGCTCATGCCCTTTTGATGAGAGCTTTGGCAAAGGGGATGCAGACACAGAAAGCCTCCTGGTGAGAGCACTTGACTGGAGAATTTCTCCTTTGTTTGCCGGGCGCGAAGAGCTCTATCGTCCAATGAAAGGGAAAAGATTGGAAAGATAAGATTTAGTGATCTTGAGGCAGCTGCCTCAAGCCACTCTGGGAGCGAGTGAGCGATCGCTCTGTAGGATGTTATTGCAGCTCTGATAGCCTAGGATGTTAAATAGAGCCATCGGGAGCTGCAGGAACTTAGAAATTGCGATTTCAGTTAAAGTCAAACCTGATATTCTAGCTGGTATTTTAGCTTCTATTCTGGCCAAGGTGGGCAACGGCCTGTTCCTACGAAGGCTGAGCTAAAACTGGGGACGCTAGGAGGAGGAGGAGCATCCTCAGAATTAAGCCCTAACTAGGAAGAGACTGAAGCACCTCCCAATACTGGATGCTCTGAACAGCTCACGGGAGAACATCATCATCTTCCTGCAGCACATGTGGGAAAAATTATTGGATGTACTTCAATTTATTATGGCCTGGAAGCATGATGAGATCAGTGGTGGGATTCAAAAAATTTTACCAGAGGTTTTGTGGGTGTGGCTTATTTGGTGGGCATGGCTTGGTGGTCATGTGACTGGGTGGGTGTGCTTGGTGGTCATGTGATTGGGTGGGCGTGGTCAACTCAATGTCATTCACTTCAATGGGTGCCTCACCTGATCCCTCTCCTCCCAGCCATTCCTTGTCACACCCAGCCTCAACTTATCTATAGTTCTATAAAAATGTTCACCTTTTTTTGACTTTATTATCTACATACTATAGAAGTACTTTCATGGACCACTGAAAGGAGGAAATGGCTCACATGCTTTGCCCAAGAGTGTGATAGGCAACAGGCTTTTAAGGGGCTGCCAGAAAGAGGGGGGCAATGTATTTTCCAAAGCGGCAGAAGGCAAAACAAGAAGCAATGGATGTAAACTGAACAGATAGAGAAGCAACCTAAAACTAAGGAGAAACTTTCTGACAGTGAGAACAATTAACCAGTTGCTCAGTTGGGGCTCAGGCACCACGTGGGGAAGGCAGGTTAGAAAGGCCCATGAGGACCCAGCGTGCCGCATAGGAGGGGAGGAGTGACTAGGTGGGCAAGTGGCAGGAGGGCAAGTGGCATGAGCGAGCATCAGGTGTGCGGAGCAAGTAAGAGAATGGTGACCGGGCGACCAGGTTGGGGGTGTGGCCAGTCAGAAGTTACTACCAGTTCAGCAACCCATGCCAAATCTCCCAAATCGGTGCGAACCGGTTGAATACCACCTCTAGTTGAGATCCCTTTCATTCATATATCCAGTGAAGGACTTTGTGCAGGAGATAGCATGAACATCCTTGTGAGTTTTTATTGGCTTTCTCTGAGTAATGCCACATGTAGTTTGTTTCTGAAACTGTAATTTAATTATCTTTAATAGAATCAAATCCCAATGAAGTCCAAATTGACTGGGGCTTGAGATACCTGGGATCCAAATCTTCACTAGCCATGGTGCTTACACATTGGGTAATTTGGAGTCATTATTTTCTCTCTATGCATCCTGCTTCACAAAGAAGTTATCATGAAGACCAAACATGGAATAACATGGGCTGAATTATATAATTCCAAATGACCTCTGTCAACATATTTTTCTTTTCCCAACCAGCTGATTGAAATTTTACAGTAAGCCTCTATCTATGTTGTTATGTTGGTCAGGAGGTTTGATAACTGTTAAGTATTGGGGGAGAGGGTGGCAGGATGGGGAAATCTAAGTTCTTGGATCAGAAGAAACATTTAAAATATATGTGTATTGACAAACAAATATACAGATGAAAGGTGTTATTGAAATGTCACTGAAGCATGAAGGAAAAATTAGCCCCAAAGACATTTAATAGAAAAGGTTCAGAGATGAAACTCTTCCCAGATTTAACAGCCACATGCTGTGTAACTACAGGCAAAAGATGGTGCATTAGTTTATTCAAATGTAAAAAAGGTTGTAATTAATATTCAGCCTAATTAGTATTTTAAGTGCTTGGAGAATTTGGATGAGAAGTGTTATATAAAAGCAAAGTATTTTTATTTCAGCCTTTAAAAGAGCAAATCCCTTGCCACATATTTTCCAAAATCTACATTCCTTGCTAGAGCAAAAAGACTAATTCTAATGAATAATTGATCTTAAGAATTTGCCTTGTTTTCTCTGTCCAAATTGTTCTCAAACAGCCAGCAAAATTCTAGAACTTAGAAATTAATATGATTTCTTAATTTATTTTACTTATTGTGGCTGTCCTTCAGATCCTTCAAAAAAGAAAATGTCTTTATGGCTGTTTATGAATTAGAGCTATTCTTTATAAATTAGAGCTATTGATAATTAGTAATGAAGTGTGAGTTTCAAGAATCTTAATTGACAGGGGCAGAATTATTCTTACAAATGGCATTTTAAAGACTTACACATTTTTATGACAAATCTTTTTTTATTATATCAAATGTATATACAGGACTAATACTCTATTTTGAGTATGACATGTATTTTGGAAAGAATTGTGTATACAAGGTCAGCTCAATCACAATGTCGGTGTCATATTTAGCAATGCTTTTCTGAATGCTACTATTAATAAACAACTTTTCCCATCTAAATTGGGCCTCAGTCATTTCTCCATCTTTCCTCTCTTTGGATAATGAGATCATAGTAGAAAAAGTGGCTCTTACTAAACTAGATCAGAAACCATTTTGGTTTTTAAAAGTTAACATCAGATTCCTGAACTGATCCTTGATTCTTGAAAGAAAGCAGAAATCAATGCAATGGTGGAATAGAAGGTCTTAATGCCTGATGTCTTTCAACAGTCTAGTTCTATGTGTTGTTAGAGCTCCCCATATATATAACGTTGTTTAACTATAGAAGATAATGACCTATTCAAGTAGGTTGTTCATATGGAAACCAGAGGTAAGATAAACAGGTATCTTTCGTTCATTTCCCACAGCAATGCTTGGAAGTAACTGGACTAGGAGTCTCCAGTATCAGTGATTCTCCTGCAAGGAATCCCATTTCTAACTGGAGTTCTTGGGCAAATGGTACATGCCTGCACATTTCAGACAAAAGGTGTGACTGCACTTTTGGACATGAGCTGTTGGGGTAATCATGTTCTCACAGAGAGTAAGAATCAAGTGAGTATCTTGGCTACCAACACAATTCTTATGCAGCGGTGTGTCTCAACCTTGGCCATTTGAAGATGTGTGGCTTTCAACTCTCAGCTTGCTAGTTAGGGAATTCTGGGAGTTGAAGTTCACACATTTTCAAACAGCCAAGGTTGAGAAACACTATTATACAGCTTTCATTATTTGCATCCACACGAAAAATTTCCCTTCTCCTAGATTGTTGCAGTTGCTTTCAGCTCTTCTCTACTGTCACTAATCCACTAAATTTTGAGTCAAATCAATAAATGGCTAAGTTATTGAGCAAAGGACTGCAAATGATCTGAATGGACACATCTTTCTGAACTAAGTTCTGCCATCTGTTTCAAACCTCTAATTACAAATACAAAATGAGCATAATTAAATATTGGCATCATGCAAATATAAGTTAGAACTTATTGCAATGCATGTGCATGTTCTTTATTAAATAGAACAAGCATCTGTTTTGTTTTCTTATGTTTTGAGACAGATGGGGGAAATTGCTTTTTCCCTGACAAAAAGGATAGGTTTCGGTTGCTAAACAGGAATTCAATACATAAGGGGTTGTACTTTGAACAGTTGACAAATGGGACTATTTTTACAAATACAAAAGTAAGGGCTGGATTCTTTCCTTTCTTGGGAATAATTTAAGAAGAAAGCAGGCTATATCTTGGAGACAGTAATTACACATTAATATTATCTGTTTGTCTGATACAGAGGTGGGATTTGTATCAAATGGGGCTCAAATAACTGATAATTGCTCTAGGTCATCACTTCATGAAATCAGAAGCTATGCTTTCATGCTATTGCCTCTGGCCTTTCATGCTACTAGCCAATGGAGATCAAGCATAAGGCTCTTTCTAAAACTATGCAATATTTTCACCCTCCAAATTCCTAGCTGGCATATGGGAGTTGAAACTCAATATACCTGGAGGAAGAGATTTGGGACAACTGTTACAAAAAGTATTGACTCTGGATATGGCAACCACTGTTTGAGTTTATATATCATCTTCCTTCAAGGGAGTTCAAGGCAATGTATGTTGAAGCTTATGAATTTCTGGAAGTAGACTTAGCCCAAATTTATTGTACGTATCATATAGTTGGCTTCTTTGGGTTTCAGATTAACACCAAGGCACTAATGTTATTCTGCAGGCATTTTATGCCATGTCTCTGAAGCTTTCTGAGTGCAACAGTTCAGAAGCAATGTCTCAGGGTGTGCCTTATGGTACTATTTATGGCCCATTTTTTTGAATTCACAGTATCCTTCCAATCAAATGGCTGGCTATTTTTTACAATGGGGTTGGTTGTTATATATTTACAAACTTGGGTGTGTGTGTGTGTCAGTTTTTGTTCCTTAATTTTTTATGTAATTATAGTTGAACCCTAGACTTACCAGAAACAGAGTATATTGAGACCTATCTGTCCTAAAATGCAGCTGCATTTAATTCTCTTAAAGTATATATCTTGTAGCTTCCTCCTTCCTTAGCAGACACTTTTAGATGGTGGTGGAAGGTACTTTCACAAGAGAATCCCTAGTGCTTATATTGCTTTCGGGTACTCAATGAAAATTTAGTTTTACAGAACACTTTGGGGGCCAGATTCTCGTTGTTGCTACATTTTAAAATATGTTTGTGACTGTTGCAAATATATTTCATTGAATGGGGAAATATACTGTTTAAAATAAAAGATGTGCCAAACATTTTCTGCTGATGCCAAAAGACATTTCAAAGCTAGTTGGATATTTCCACATTATCTTCCACAAGTGAGAACCTGCAATAATTTAGATCTCTCCAGGTTGATTTGCATGCTGTTCTCCTACTGACCCAATACATGTTTTTTTCTTCCCTTCACTTATATGGAAGATCACCACTCACCAGCATCCAAAACAGATGCTTAGTTCCAAAGTTGGGGACATTGGCTATCTCATTTTGTCTACATTACAGAGAACAACAGCTCTAATGCTGCCTCAAGTTTCCCTCAGGCTGACCTGTCCTTATCAAGTGCAGCAGAAGCATCACTGCTAATCACTGTCGGTGTAGCATTGCTTTTCTTCAGCTCAACCTCACAAGAGAGATTTCACATTTCTATATTGGAACATACACTACAACCAAAGAGACTCTCCAAAAGTCTGTGTGATGGGTAGATATAGAAGTATTTCACAGAAATAAGCAATTGTCTGGGAAAGCTGCATCAGAAAAATGTATTGTGGAAAAGTTATACTTCAAAGCAATGCCTATTATGGAAAGTGGGATACAATAACATGAATTTCCTTTCATTTTGTAAACTAATTCATAGAATAAAGTGAATACATGCATCATTGAAAAAATGGAATGTGTCTGATCTGCAACAATCTTCTGCATCAAATGGTTTGTCATATTTGAGAAATTATATCAACTATTTTTAGCATTTGTCAGACTCCTCTAGGGGTGTTTCAGCTTGTACTGTTTTTGTGATACTTGAAATGGCTGCCAGTGAAAGTTGTATTGTAAGTCATGGTAAATCAGGCAAAGGTTGATAAACTTATTCCTAATAATGCCATTGATAAGGAGGGACAAAACCCACTTTTATTTCATAGAATCTGGTTTTTGAGCAATGCTGTCTCTAAACTGAAGAGCTTATTTAGTTGTAACCATTTTGTAGCTATATTCTTCAATGTTGCTACAATCCTCTGGAAAGACTATGTCCATGCTATTCTGTAGGCAAATAAGTAGCAGAACTAGGTGCTGGAGTCAAAAAAGGAATCAACTTATAGTTTCTACGTAGCTCCAAATGGACTAAATCCAGCCCCTCTTGAATTCATTAATCTAGCCTTAATTAGCACTGAAATAATGTTTTTAGTTGAGTAGATTTCTCTTCTCAATAAATGGGAAATAAATCAGTTTAATTGAAACTTCACATGTGGTTCTGGTCTTTCCTTCGTGACATATTTCTACATTTTGGCCACCCACATTTAATGGTCATTTATGCATCTAATGGGAATAAATATCCAGAATAAAATATACATTCCTTGAAGAAGGACTTTTTCTACATTGAAAGCTTATTAAGAATCATATTTTTTCAATAGAAGTGAATCAGATTTTTTTTCAATCCTGAGAAAGGGAGCAATTGTCTCCATAAATATTTATCCATGCATTTTTATATACTTTCCAATGGAAGAAAATATAATTCTCATTCCTCCCTCCCTCCCTCCCCCGTCTCTCTCTCTCTCTCTCTCACACACACACACACAGGCATTAATATAATGTATGCAAAAATGTATAATATTACCAAGAGGTAAAGAGATAGAAATAATATTATATAACTATAATTATGCTAAAATAGTTACAGTAAAAAATGATAATCAGGAGACCGACAATTTGAGATTCTAACAGCAACTGTCTCTCTCCATATTTACATTCTTCCTACATGTGATCTGTATACCTGACTTGGGTTAAACTGAGGACTGTCCTTGCAAGGACACATGGACACTTTCTTTGAAAATCTGCCTCTTAATATGAGCCTTTTTTTTCAAGTAGAAGATAGTGGACAGTCCCTGGTTGCAAGAGTCCTCTGCTCTCTGTCAAGGAAGACAGAGCTGTCTGCAGGGTAACAAATACAAGGGAAACTGCCAACCTAGGGGCCAATTTCAGCCCATCATCCCTCTTGTTTTCTCACAAAATGCAAGCATTGCCTTCCTGTTGTACCTCATAATAAAGATATTGTGGCCACTGCAGCTGTGGCTTCTTTCTGTGAGCATCTCCCAATGCTGTTTATTGACACATGAAAGAGGCTTTGGGGCAAGAGTCTTTTGGTACTTTCAACTGTGGCATCAGCTTAAAAGCAGAGATCCAGACTTCTCCATTCTGTGGCTGACAAGTTAGCAAATGGTTCAGGCTACATGCCAATGACGGTGTAAATGTAATAATAAAGTAAAAATAAATAGTAAAAATAATAATGCTGACTGTGGGACAAATCATAGTAGTAATAACACCATCAAACAATATCAGCCTATCTCAAATCCTTGGAAAGGATTCAATAGGTAGATAAAAATTCCAAATCTAGTCTCAATAGATGGATGATTGTGTGACCAACCATAATCATAATATTTTTTAAAAAATTATGTCTCATTATATTGTTTATTGGAAAGACACCCTGCCTGGCTCATAGAAACACTGCTCAACATTGTCTCTATATACAGCCAAGATGAAGTGTAGTTTGGACTGGACAAATGTGCCACCATCAAATGGGAAAAATAGTGAAAACTGAAGGAATCAGGATGTCCTATGGAAATAATGTAGTGTCTGGATGAAGTCAATCTTTCAAATCAGTGGTGGGATTCAACCAGTTCGCAGCACTTTGGGAGAACCAGTTGTTAACTTTCTGAGCAGTTTGAGGAACTGGTTGTTGGAAGAAATCATTAGGGCAGAGAACTGGTTGTTAAATTATTTGAATCCCACCATTGATTCAAATACCTGGGTATCCTTCAAGCTGACAATATTAAGCAAACTGAAGTCAAGAAGAAGGTTAAAAGTGAATACATCATGAGAGTCAAGAAGATCTTAAAGTCCAATCTCAGTGAAAGAAATACCATCAAGGTGATTAATACCTGAGCAATTCCAAAGTACCATTGGAATAGTGGTCTGAACTCAAGCAGAACTAAAAGCTCTGGATAGGACGACCAGAAAAATAATGATAATCATGCCCTTTATACACACAGTGATATTAACAATCCTTACTTACCAAGGGAAATAGGTGGGTATGGAATGTCACAAGTGCACTAGACAGTTGAAGGAGAAATAAGGGCATTGGAAGAAAATCTGAAGATGCACTGAAGCTAGTTTAGTGTAAAGGCTTACTGAGCACAAAAGAAGTACTGGTTTATAAGAAAGACCAAATGAAGAATGAAAAGAGACATGTGACAAGGCAAAGTATTACCTAGTCAATACATTAAAAAAAACTAGCAGACAAAGCAGAGAACAAGGCCTGGTATTGAATAAGAGCAGGAAAATTGAAGAAAGAGATAAAAAAGCTAATTTTGACTGCACAAGAACAAGCTTTAAGTACAAATGCATATAAAGCCAGAATTGAAAAGACAGCAACAAAGGTAACCTTTGTGAAGAAGGTAAGGAAACAGTGGATCACCTAGTTAGATTGCACAGATAGACTACAAAGTAGGGCATGACAAAGTATCAACAATGCTGCATTGGAATATTTGCAATAAATACCATTTTTCTGCAAGCCAAAACTGGTAGAACCACAAAATGGATAAAGTAAAGTGCTCTGGAATTTTAGAATTTAGAATTTTAACTTTACAATTTAGAACTTTAGACCAGCACCCACCACATAACAACTCAGACCTTACTGTTGATAAGAAACATGCAAAACAAATCTGGATAATGGACATGTCAATACTTGGAGACAGCATAACAGAAGAGAAAGGACTGGAGAAAATAACAAAATAGAAATAGAACAAGGGTGTCAAACTCAGAGCATCACTGCATCGTCACATGATGTATCACAACTTTTCCCCCTTTGCTAAACTGGGCATGGGTGTGGCAAGCGTGTGACATATCCTGCTCTTGGGACATGAGTTTGACAGCCCTTAAGTAGAACAACTATGGTAAAATAAAGGAAACATTGTATCAATACTAATAGACACATTGGGGACAATTCAAAACATCTGGAGCACCACTTGAACATCATCAATATTGACAAAATCACCATCAGTCAATTGCAAATGGAACTTTACTTCAAACAGTTTACATGCTCCAACAATGTATTTAATACCATCAAACAATAACATCTGCCTATCCCAGGCCCTTGGGAAACACTTAGTAGGGACATAACCAGTTTAATTTAGTGGTTCAGTTTAATCTAGTGGTTTAATCTAGAAACCAGGAGTCTGTAAGTTTTAGTCTTTCCTTGTGCATGAAAAACCAGCTGAATGATTTTGGGCCAGTCACTCTCAGCCCCACTCAATCATAGGGTTGTGCTTATGGGGCAAATAGGAGGAATGTTAGATATATTTGCTGTCTTGAGTTATTTATATAAGATGGGATAAAAATAAATAAATAAATAATGCCAAATCTAATCTAAATATATGGCTGACTCTGCAGCCAACCATAATAATATTTTCTTTTTTTAAAAAAATCCAGCCTTGAACATAGTTCAGGCCTAACAGATTCCCCCAATTCATTAGCAATCTTTTAAAGTTCCTCACAATTAGAGCTGTCAGCCAAGTCAATGGTGTTCGAAGGAGACTGCATTCAAAATTCCTGACTAATGACTTGGTAAAAAGACTTGACAGTGTGTTGCAATTTGTTATAATTGAATCTAAGCTGCATCAGCTGTTTGAGGGACTGAAATGTTTTCAAACATTACACTGATTTAAATTAATGCCACAAAAGTATTCAGAAAGATCTCTGTCGGTTTCTGAGCTATTCATCCCATTTGCTTGAGACGTGAAGGAGATATTTCCTCACTGGTCTGAAAGCATTGTCAGGAATGACAGATAGATGATAGACAGACAGACAGACAGAAAGACAGACAGACAGATGATAGATAGATAGATAGATAGATAGATAGATAGATAGATAGATAGATAGATAGATATTTCTGTGTGTTGTCCTTGTTCCACCTCCTTAAAGAGAAAACAGTAAAAAATAAAAATGTTTTTTTATAAGAAAAAGGTATAAGGAAGTTCAAAACGGATGCTAGAAACAGAATAATATCACAAACAACAACTAAAATATGTTCATTAAAAAATGTCAATTCTTGACTAATCAAAGCATTAATAATGAACAACCAATTCTTTGATGAATATAGAGAAAACATTCCACAACGGAAAATGCATTTTCTCTTCTCCCATCTGTCTTTATTTTACAAGTGGGTAAGTTGGACATTTGGGAGCCAGATTTTAACCAAAAATCTTTCTTTCTTTCTGTTTCTTTTTCTTTTTTAAAACACAACTGTGTCTGCTTTGGGGCTTTTGTAGTATCTTTCACTAGAAACTGATGTGACAATAAATGATATCAAAGGAATGTCATGTTTCAAAATAAATTATTTGCTGACTTTTTTCTTTGATTATATTATTTCCAAAGACTTTAAACCTCTTTTATAATATTGTTTTATGCTCTCAACATTTTTACAATCTTGGCTTAATGTAATCCAACATTATCAATACTGTATTACTGTAGCATTTCAGATGTCCCTGTATTTTTCCCCCTATTCATTCATAAAAAATGTTTATACGCTTTTTAGAGTCACTTTTTAGAGTATGTCAGATAGATTTAATGTTATTAAGAGGAAACCTGCTATAAATTATAACTTGATTTTTTGAGGAAAGAGTGAAATCAAAGAAAAAGCTTTCAAGGCAATTAAACTTACATTGATGAGAATAATGAGGCAATATTATATGAAGAACTATTAAATTATGAAGATATTTGTAAGGACTTTCTGGTCTCAACTATAAAGCAGTTTGTATTGGCTCAAGAGGCATTTCACTTAAGAATGAGGAAGTGACCTCACAACAAAGTCTCCATTCCATTGTAGGTTCACTGCTGATGGAGGTTGAATCTGGCCTTCTGGTAGGAATATTTTTTTCCAGGTATGATATTCTGGGTAATATGGAAGAAAAATCTTCAGAGTCAGAGACCTGCCTACCTGCCTCCAATCATCCCAGTTCAGGGTTGTGCCTTTCCATCATGCCTCTGTGCCATCACAACCATTTCTACTGTAGCTGACAGAGAAATTGGATTCTTCTCTTCCCCTTTCCCCTTCGCTTCCCCTTTCCCTTTCCTTTCCTTTCCCTTCCCCTTTTCTTTCCTGATAATTCTGAAATATAGTCTTTTCATCTAATAATGTTAAATACTACTGTATGACTACTAGTGAAAAGCGCTTTGGATTTTATTATGTCTCTTCAAAAATACTTTGCTTAGGTAAAATTATTTCATGAACTCATTGCTTTGATAAATTGCAAAAAAAAGTTGTGTGTTTTTAGAGAACTGTATTTGCTATTAATTGCTCTTAATGGTGTTAATGTTAAAATATATTTATTTTAACAGAGCTATTTTTCAACTTCAATCTTTTGCCCGAAATTCTGGTTTTAGAATCTACAGAGCATATACAACCCTGTGTTTATAACTTAACAAGATTCTGAATTTCAATTACTTCAGCCCAAAATAACATTTGATATTATCATTATCTTCCTCCAAAGACAATTCAGTGTCATCAAGAAACTTTATTAGGCACCTAAAAATCAAAATTTCACCATTCTTGAAAAGATAACTGTCAGTTATGCTACTAAAGAAGAAACTCATGATTAGAAAAAAAAATTTTTTTTCAAGTTGTTAGGTAACAGAATCACAACATTTCAGTTATGTGCATTTTTTTCCATTTCTGTTCTTTTATGGATATTTTATTAGCTCTTAGGCTACTATTTTATTGGCAATATATTGTTTTATCAAAGGTCCGTGTTTTTTCCCTGATACTGCTTTGAATTAACCTTGATTTCTTTTATTATTTCTGAAGTGAATGAGAATAATGTAGATGCAGAGTTGTTGTGAGAGTCACTATAGAGGCTACATATGGAAAATATTATAGATGTATGATGACTCACACTCATTTCAGAAATTGGGGGCAATCCCCCAGGTGTAGCAATATTTTATTATCTTCTTCGATCTTATGTTTATCTTTCTTTGACTAAATTCACATCTAATATTTGTATTCTGTCAGATTTTTGCCTTTTTCTAATTTTTGTGGGAATGTCTATAAATCACGTACACTGTTGCTTTAAACAAGATGTTCCATGTCCTAAGACAGCCTTTCCCAATCTATTTGCCATCACCTATATTGGATTTAAATGCTCACAATCCAGAATCAGTATGGACAAGCTGGTTGACAAGGATGGGACTTATATTAAAACATAACAAGGATTAGGAAAGACTGTTCCATAATTGGTGGAGGAAAAGTAGTGGCTTTCAACAGGGCTTTTTTTTTTCTTATTAAATCATGTCATTATATATTTTAACTTCAGGAAACTTTGGAGGAGTGAGGAAAGTCAGCTGCTAGGCAACATTAAGCTATAGAAATAATTATATATCTTGCAGAGATAAAATCTCCTTCAAGTGGAACTCAACTCCTTATATGAACATATATAAGTTGTTTTCATGGCTGCAATATAAAAGTGGATTCCCAATATAAAAGTGCGTGTGTGTGTGTGCGTATATATGTATGTATGTATATGTATGTATGTAAGATTAACTAATTGCTGCTACCTGCTGTGAAAGCATATCTTTTTATGCTTTACCCATTACACGTTCTATTTATTGAGCGCTACCTTTATCAAGAATTTAAGCTTCTCATTTCACTTAATCTTTGTGAGATGTTTAGAAACAATTAAAGTTGTCTCACTCTGGTATGTGAAGTGTCCTCGATGCACCTGGGGATTTCCCCACAGAATTGATGAAGCTGTATTAATGCTCTGACCTATGGAATTTGAAGGCAGCCTAAAAATTAAACATGTTGCAGATAGTCCTCGACTTACGACTACAATTAAGCCTAACTTAATTAACCAATTTATGTTGCTGAGTGCGAAATGTGTTAAGTGAGTTTTTGCCCCATTTTATGACTTTTCTTGTCATATTTGTTAAGTGAATCACTAGATTTGTTATGTTAGTAACACAGTTGTTAAGTAAATCTGGCTTCCCCATTGACTTTGCTTATTAGACGGTCACAAAAGATGATCACATGACCCTGGGATGCTGCAATGGTCATAAATATGAACCAGTTGCTAAGCTTTCAAATGTAAATCATGTGACCATGGGGATGCTGCAATGATTGTAAGTGTGAAAAATGGTCATAAGTCACTTTTTTCAATGCCATTGTAACTTCAACCAGTGTCGTGCCCCTGTTGGAGACTGACTCTGAGGGAGAGGAGGAACAGCTGACAAGGAGTGGAAATGTGGCTCCAGAGGTTGTGGAGGAAACTGGTGAAGGGTAGAGGCTGGTTGGGCAGTCAGAGGAAGAGCCAGGCCCATCCCTTCTTCATGCTAGGATGTGCAGGGAGGAACGGAGAAGGGAACAATGTGGCTTATGGGAGAGGAAGTGGCCATGATCCCCCTCATTGACTGCAGCTGGGGGAATAGTATATAGGATGGGCGTTTAAAACACAGTATTACTAGAAGCAAAGCGTGTTTTATTTCTGGCTAAGATTTATCTTGGTTGGCCTTCTTCCAACAGGCTGTGTCTTGTTATCTTCTTGAAGTTTGTAATTAATTATCCTGGTCTGTCGTGAAAATTCCTTCAGTGTGGTTTGTTTTAGTTTTTTATTTCTCTGTTATCTGTTCTTTGAGTTTGGACTGTATTTCTTTCTTTTGGAGACTATTTTGGAAAGAGTTTAATCTCCAACTGTGAACAATTGAACAGTGGAGCCAAGTTGGAGGCATTAAAGGAAATTTATTTGGGAATTTACTATGTGCGTGCTGCTTCCCGGGTCATCACAAACAGTCACTAAATGAACTGTTATAAATGAAATTGAAGACTACCTGTATTCTCTTCTCTCTTATAGAGAGCTCAGCTCAGTGTGATACAGTGCTTTAGTATATTAAAAGAAAAAGTATATTGCTTTAGTATATTAAAAGAAAAAGAAGAGATAAAACTAAACACAGGGAAAACTGATACAAAATATGTTCAAGTCAAGGTATTGGCTATTACCTTTAAAGCCCTCTATGAAATGGGTCTAGAATATTTGTGGAACTGTCTTTCCGTAAAGGGATTTGTCTGCTGCAATTGTGCTGGTGCCTACTGCACACCCCGTCAGCCAAGGAGTTTTGGCTGGTAGGATTCAGGAGAAAAGCCTTTTCTGCCCATCCTTGGGAACAGGTGAGATCTGCCCCCCTTTCTTTAGCTTTCAGGAAAAGCATTAATATTTGACTATCCATGGGTTCTGAAAGAGAAAGCTGTTGTCTGGAGGTGATTTTCTATGGTTTCTTATTAAAATAGAAAGGTAAGATATAAATCAAATCAACAAATAAGTTTTAAAAATCACTTTCCACTTGCATTTCAAATTGGATATCAGTTGACAGTTTAGCTATTCCCAAAAGAAATGATATCTCTGTTTTGCCACCAGGAGGTGAAACAAAAAAAATGGTAGAGGAGTGAGTAATTGCCACACTAATCTATTTTCATGTTTGAACTCTACAAAGTCTCATGAAAGCTAGACATACAATTCTTATTTACGTGTAGGTGTTAAGTTTCCTTTAAACTACAGCTCTGGCTGATTTCTGAAACAATGATAATTCCTGAAATAGAATTTTATCAGATGAAGTCTATCTGCAGGTCTGCTGGCTACCAAATTCTGTTCCTGATAACTGTAGTCATACATGATTCTTGTTTTTAGTATTGTGAAGAGCTAACATTGATATTTTAGGTATTCGGTTGTCCCAGATATTGAATGGTGTCCTACTTAGTGTCTCTTGATTTTGGAGATATTTAGGACATTTCCTCCCCCTCTCTCCCCTCCCCCTCCCCCTCCCTCCCTCTCTGTCACTCTCTCCCTCTCCCTCCCTCCCCCCTCTCTCTTTCTCACTTACACACACACACACACACACACACACACACACACTTTTCCCCTCAAATTTCACCACGTTGATCTTTATAACATCATTATACTTGGTGATTTTCATAAGGTGCCACCCCTTTCATTACTGGAAATATTTAAATCATATTTTTTTCTAGTAACCTTTTCATGGTAATCCTGAACTGACACTTTCACCAATTAGATAAGACTTAAACACAGTAGGCTATAGCTGAAACCAGATCTGTCTGGTTTGACAGGCCTTGGTCAATGTTTCTCCAGTATCCCATGCTCCATATATTATCCTGGCCACTGGTTAGTTGATGCCCAATATTTACTAGAGTCATTGAGGCTGCTCGGAGGTTTATAATACATATAACAGACAAACCTCTTAGTGGCCTCAAAGACTGTCTAAAAGAATGCAAATTACCAGCTATCTGCAAGGGATATAAATCCTTCCATTAACTACTATTCAGTCAAAGATGAAGTAGCTTCTTGGATAAGAAGCAAAATGTCTTCAGATAAAAACAAGAATGTCCAGTTGTCTCTTGAAAAAGCACCTTTGGGACAACCACGTCCTGGATGTCTGAGAGTCTCCATAGACAAGAAGTTTATTTATTTATTTATTTATTTTATTTATTTATTTTTATTTTGTATTATTATTTTTTATTTGTCAATTGCTTACAAGATAATAAGTATAAGTAAAAACATAGTTATGAATACATGGATACATATAAGAAAAAAATTAAAAGAAACAATAGGACAGGGATGGCAGGCACATTGGTGCGCTTATGCATGCTCCCTACAGACCTCTTAGGAAAGGGGTGAGGTCAATAGTAGACAGTCTAAGGTTAAAGTTTTTGGGGTTTGGGGAAAAAACCACAGAGTCAGGTAGAGTATTCCAGACATTGACCACTCTGTTGCTGAAGTCGTATTTCCTGCAATCAAGTTTGGTGCGATTAACCTTGAGTAGGGGGCGTGCATAAGCGCACCAACGTGCCTACCGTCCCTGTCCTATTGTTTCTCTTATTCTTCTTTTATTTTTCTTATATGTACCCATTTCATGTATTCACAACTATGTATACACTTATACTTATTATCTTGTAAACAATTGGCAAATCAAATAAATAAATAAAAATAAAAATAAAATAAATAAATAAATTGTTTGCTCTAGTGTTGTTATGGTTGAAGCTGAAGTATTCATTGACAGGTAAGACATTGCAATGTATGATTTTATATACTATACTTAGATTGGACCAAAGGTGGCGTAGTTCTAGGTTTTCTAGGTCTAGAATTTCAAGTCTGGTGGCATAAGGTATTCTGCAATGAGTAGAGGAGTGGAGAACTCTTCTTGTGAAATATTTCTGGACTTTCTCAACTGTGTTAATATCAGATACATAATGTGGGTTCCAGACTGATGAGCTGTATTCGAGTATTGGTCTAGCAAATGTTTTGTATGCTCTAGTTATTAGTGTAATATTACCAGAGAAAAAGCTACGTAAGATTAGGTTAATAGCTCTTAATGCCTTTTTGGCTATGTAGTTACAGTGGGCTCTAGCACTTAGATAATTAGAGATGAGTATTCCAAGGTCCTTTACAAAGCTTGGATCATCAACAAAGTGTTGACTATTCAGCTTGTATTTTATTTTCTGATTTTTTTTCCAATATGTAAGACAAAGCATTTATTTGTTGAGATTTGAAGTTGCCATTTGATTGACCATTCTGATACATAGTCAAGATCTTTTTGAAGGGCAGCAGTATTGTCTGTGGTATTGAACAGCTTCACATCATCAGCGAAGAGAACTCAGTTGCTCTTAATATGATCACAGAGGTCATTTATGTAGAGTATGAAGAGAGTTGGTCCTAGAACACTGCCTTGGGGACACCATTGTTGACAGGTACAGAATTTGATAGGACGCTCCCAATTTTGACCATTTGTTGCCTGTTTGACAGGAATGCTTCTATCCAGTTATGCAGATGTCCAGAGATACTGTAAGATTTTAGTTTTAGGAGTAGTTTGTCATGTACCAATGAATCAAAGGCTTTACAGAAGTCTATGTAGATTGCGTCTATTGCTTTGCCCTGATCATGTTGTGTAGTCCATATGTTTTTGCAGTGTAAGAGTTGCAGATTACAGGATAGTTTTTTTCTGAAACCAAATTGTTTATTGGAGAGTAGGTTGTTTGTCTCTAAGTGGAGGATAATGGATTGGTTAATAATTGATTCCATGACTTTACAGGTGACGCAGCGTAAGGAGATTGGTCTGTAATTTTCAAGAGAAATTAGGCTTGCTTGTATAGTTGTTTCAAAATGTGTTGCTAAGCATTCTTCTATTGAGTGAATGAGTGATTCTATGCTTTCAACTCTGTCAGATAGGGTACTCAGTTTGTTTAGCTTAGGAGAACATGATGGACATAGATAAAAGAATGTATCTGAATTTTTAACCATATCAGCTAGGTGCGTTTGCGTTTAAGCAGGCAGGGTGGGCTAGATTATTGCATAGGCAGCATTTGATGTAAAGTTCACTTTCATTGATGGTTTCAAGACATTTGAAACATGTGCAGGAGTCTGGGAGGTAGACAGTTACTTAATGAATGTTGGTAATTAATAAATGTTAATTGATATGTTAATTGATATGTTAGAGAACAAATCAAAAGTAAGGTTGCTTATTACTAAAAATCAATCAATCAATCAATTGGTTATTCAAATCACTCTAATCAAATTTTGCTAAGCAACAAACAGCCTAATTTATTACAGTAATTACTAAACACACTGGTCAATTAAATTCACTAAATCACTGATTTTACTAATCAGATATTCAGTAATTATACCATATGCACTAAACATTCAATCATACTAAGCAAAAAACAAATCAATTGATAAAAATTAATTATTTTAAAGAAATTGATTTTTTTGAGATAATGAAAGTAAGTAGGATGAAGTAGCATTGAGAGTTGGTAAGTAAAGGGTTATTGCTTTGCTTTGTTTTGCTTAGCTGTTGCTGATATCTGAGAATATGTTTATAACCCTTTATAAACTGGCAGGAAGTCTCTTTTCCTGGGCTGTTTGAAAACAATCAATGAGCAAGGATTTACACTCTCTTTCTTGTTTTGTAGATTGAGTTTTTGAGATAGTAAAGATGCAAAGATGTTGAAGGGGGGATCTCTGGCCCCTTCTTCAGCAGAGATAAACAGAACAATTCAGTGGGAGGCAACAGGAAACTTTTTGTTTTGTTTTCCCTTGCTGAATGGGATTTCTGGCCCCCTCCTAGTTAATTTAAATACACTTTCAAAGTTTGTTGCTTTTAAGAGAAAGAGAAAGAAAGATAATCGTCTTGCACTGGCAATTTGAATAGTTTATATTTTTACTATGTAGACTCAGATTTGTTCGGTTATAACAATACTTCCCTACTTATTGAAAGTCCAAAGTTACTGTCCTTTTAAAGAGAAAGTCCAGATTTGCAATTTGGTGAAGAAGGAGGAGGGAAGAAAGGGCGGCAGTCTGTTTCACACCCTGGCTGCAAGTGTCTAAAGACCAACTCACAGCTCCTGGTGCTCACCACCCTGCAAGGATGATCGTTGAGCCTCCCAGTACTGGCGAGCCCCACCGCCTTACCTTCTAGCAAGGATGGGTCGAGTCGCAGATCATTGAGCACTTTTGAATAGAGCACTCCCAAACTTAGTGCCCACTGAGGAATGAATTCTTTTCTGGTGTGCTGGTCAAGGATGGGAGGAATTGGAGATCTCTGAGTACTTTTGAATTGAGTGTTTGCTGAGGAATGGAGCTCTTTTCTGGCTTGCTGGCAAGTCTCAGGCATTAGGCTTTCCACCTCACTGGCTGGACCCGCAGGGATTAGAGCCCATGCCTGCTGGAGCTCCTCATGCTGCCTCTACTGCTGCCGTCACAATGTAGATGGCATTATTTGGGTTTCCATCCTTCCTTCCCTCCTTCCTTCCTTCCTTCCTTCCTCCTTCCCTTCCTCTTCCTCGTTGAATAACTAAAGAGTATCAGATAAGCAGCAATCTACGTGAAAATTAACCTAATTTCAAGAAAGGTCATAAATGGATGTGCATTGGAAGATGTGCATTAGGTTAGATGGGAAGCAATTATGGGAAGCAATTATCTGTGTAAAATCAAACTGAAAAGGAAAAAAGTTAATAAAAAGTTAATAATTTTTCCTCCTGTTGCCATTTATAAAGTATATTTTTAAATTTATATTTTAAAAGATTTAAAATATTCTTATTATAAAATATCTTGAGGGGAAAATAACAAACTTTAATTTCTGCCTTCAGAAAAGGAGAAAAATAGAATATAAAATGCCTCTGCTCTCTCATAATAAAAGGTGTTCATAGATTTAAATAGAATTATTGCTGTTGAATTAATAAATCAGGAAATAGTTGCAAAAAGTTTTTTCCAGCAAAGAAACTGGAAAAGTATTAAAATGCTTTTAATAGATAGATCCGATAATTTTATTCCCCTTTACTTGTTGAATGTAAAAGATCTACATATAATACTAACTGAAATTTAGTTAATTTACCAAGTGAACATATAAAATCTAAAGTTCTTCTCCAACATATTTCTGTTAGTTCAATCATTTGTGATGGACTATATCAACTAAAATTCTCATTCAATTTCATACTTCTGCCTGAGAATTCTGGGAATTACAATCCCAACACATCTGGTAAAAGTTATGTTATATAATTGCCTTTACTGTGGGTTTTTTGGCTTATTAAATTTCTCAGGCTAACAATACAATGGAAACAAAATAGAAGAAATATACTAAAATTGTGTTAAAACAGCTATTTAGAACAAATTTATAAGTTTATGATGATGAAGTGTTTCCCATAGTCAAAGACAGAAAAAACAGATATGTCAATACTTTGTTTTAACAAATGTTTCCATTCACATAAGACTTTTTGTGACTGCCATTTCCAAGTCACAATTTTTCTAAGCAATCCATAGGATTATATTTCTATTAGCTGCTCTAATGCCTTAGTGAGGAATAGGATTCAATTTGAAACTTTATTCCAAGAATTCCTAATGAGAAATGGAGAACTAAATGTTTCTAACAAGTAGAGGTGATGTTGCAGACATGACAAAGAACCAGTAAGTAGAAAAGTCTTATAGAACCTCTCCAGAAAAAGAGAGGATAGGAAATTTCCCAGTTGTGTTTCAGATAGCTACTTGTCACAAGGACACTTCAGTGCAGTGGTTTCTGACAAGTTTGAGCACCTGGAGATGAAGAGAACCATCACACTCTCAAGTGTGGCAGAGCCTTCTTAGGACATGGAGTTCATTAACCTCACTTTCTAATCACTTGCAGAAATTAATTATTTAAGTACTGTATCTTAAGACTATTAAAGGTAAAGGTTCCCCTTGCACAAACATGCTAGTCGTTCGCGATTCTAGGGGGCGTTGCTTATCTCCGTTTCTAAGCTGAAGAGCTAATGCTGTGTGATGACGATTCCGTGGTCATGTGGCCAGCATGACTAAATGCTGAAGGCGCATGGAACACTGTTACTTTCCCACCAAGGTGGTCCCTATTTTTCTACTTGCATTTTTACATGCTTTCAAGCTGCTAGGTTGGCAGAAGCTGGTACAAGTAATGGGAGCTCACTCCGTTACTTGGCACTAGGGATTCAAACTGCTGAACTGTCAATCTTTCTGATTGACAAACTCAGCGTCTTAGCCACTGAGCCACCATGTCCCTTAAGGCTATTAGAGATCTTCTAAAACAACAAGTTTGCAAATCCACTGGCAAGTTTGTCTTCATTCCACAATAAAATTAAAACTATAAGATTAAGTATTTAAAGTGATAGAAATAAGCAGTAAAAAGCTAAATAGGACCTTAATTCAAGAAAGTTATACCTTTCTAAATGCATTTTATTAGAGGAGCAGACACATTTTTAATATTAGTACGTGTGCTATAATATTTTGGAAATAATAAATAGCACCTTTAATTAAATAAATTAAATTGTTCCATTTACTTTAAGTCATAACAGAAATTTGAGAGTTTATGATTTCAAAATTTGGATAATAGAAAGAATTGAAGATTCCAGGTAGAAAAGAAAAAAGAGAGACAATGAGTTGTCTTTTGTTTCTTGTCGGCATTATGACAAAATTATAGAAAACGGTATAATATGTGAAATACTTCAGGAAATCTTTGTCAGGAAATAGCAGCTACAATGTCAACAATTGGTTTTATGAATAGATGATTTCCCAAAAATGTTAAAGAAATTACAGATTCAAAAGAGATGATCTACAGGATAAAGAACTGAAACCAGCCTCACCTGATACAGAAATATTACAATATAAATAAATTGTTGAAATACTGATTCTTTAATTAAAAAAGTGGATTCTAAGACAGTGATGATTTAGAAATGGAAATACAAATGATAAAACAAAAAAATGACCTGGATAATGACTTCTTACTGGATTAATAAAAGGTTTGGTAAAACCTAGAAGAAGCCTTTGAGATGGGAAAATGAAAATTTGAAGACAGATCAAATCCTATGATAATATCTGAATGAATTAATGACCAAGATGGTTAGAAAAAAAAAGGAGTGCAAAGACAATTTGAACTTGTTTGATCAAGATTAAAACAAAACATGTTTGTATAAAGTTCTGATTCTGGGACTGAAATGTTATGATTGATGGATTCATGCATGAATAAGGATATGGGCAGAAGAAAAACTTGAGTGTAACTTTATGGTGGTGAAGAATAACTATGTTTGTTTGTACTTGTGATGAAGATTGGAAGTTACTTTTTTAAATAATTACTTTCTTCTTTCCTTATTTTTTCCTTTCTCTTTTCTCTGCACTTTTTTCTCTATTTTTTTCCCTGAATTTAGTTTGCAATGTCACTATGGTTATTAAAATTTTCATTAAAATATATATTTTTTAAAAAGAAAAAGAAAGTATATTTCTTTTAAGACAGATTGTATGTGATCACCTTTCCACCACTGCCTACTTATCTCTTGAAACAAAGTTTTCATAAATCTAGTTGGTTTTAGCTCAATCATGAATTAAACTAAATCATTGCAGAAATGAAACTGCAGTGTTGATTACCACATGGGAATAATAGGAACTGTTGACAAGCAAACAAGAAAATATGCTGATGACAACACTGGAAAGAGGCTAGAAGAAAGGAGCCCACATTGGAATGGCTTATCTCCTTCTCTGTTAAAGGCACTTAATATGTGATGGTTTGCTCTGTGTCTTGTGGTACGTGTGTTGGCTCACAGTCAGCTTCCACATTCTAATTGGAATGACCAGCACAAATCTATCCCAACTGAACACCTTTGAAGATGCAATTTCCATAACTTGGGGAACCAGCTTCGATAAATATGTACCTACTATAATTAAAGTATGACATAAATCAGGACATGAAGACAATCTCAATTTCTCAGT
Organism: Notechis scutatus; assembly: GCF_049901735.1. NCBI lineage: Eukaryota > Metazoa > Chordata > Lepidosauria > Squamata > Elapidae > Notechis > Notechis scutatus. The sequence goes on along the minus strand of NC_142013.1, from coordinate 77,988,414 downwards.
AATATAAAGTTTAAATGTCACAAAATCATTCATCAAGAAATCCATATTATTTTCATGAACAGGATTGCAAAATAAAATAACATACACAATTTTACACAGGGATGCTGTAAAAAAAAGATTGAGGTACCAGCTGACAAATGTGAATATTTTATTAATAAGATTACAAATGGAAAAATATTTTCATGGAAAACTGAAGCAATACAGTAGCTGTAAGAATAAAAAGAGTTTTAACACTATTGATTTCCATCCTTAATAGAGCAGAAATGATTGCTTCGTGTTATTAATTTTAAGCAAAAAATTAAGTTAATTATAAGCATGTATAAGCAATAACTGTATATTTATGCAATATATCCCAAAAAGATGCTTTTTCTGAGAGATTTGTATTTCAATATCAGTTCTAGTACATATTAAATAAGAGCGTTATGGAAACATTATTAAGATTTAATCATGCTGTGGGGACTATTTCTAATAAGTGCTTAAATACAGCAGATTTAAGATGCACAAATTATTACAGCAGCTTAGTTTCCTAATAGAATTCTGTCTACTTGATTGATCAAGTTTTAATAAGTAGAGTGCACTTGCTCAGCATTTGACCAAATATCCGTCCTTCTGTATGAGTTACACTGTTGTCTGCAGGCTTTCAGCTAGCGTATCATAAGCTATAATAAAAGTGTGCTTTCTATGTCATGCAAATATTGTTCTTCATATGTCGACATTAACACATTGAAAGTCTGTAAAAGATGGTGTGTCTTTCCCCCCCCCTCTCTTTTTAAAGGTATTTTTCTCTCCTGTAAGTGAACAAAATTCGTTACAAAGGAAATTGTCACAGTCGATATTCCTGACACAGCTTTTCTGGCAGTTAACTTCTTATGTTAGCACATCTAAGGTGGAATATTACCAATGCCCTAAATCTCAGAAAGTTTCTGGTTCTCTTGTCTATTTAGATTTTTGGCCTGTGGCCTTGACTGAAAGAAGAATTGAAATGGGGGATATTCTCTCTTTTAAATGGGGATTTCTGGCAAGGCTCTATGAAAAAAGAGAGACACGGAGATCTAAAATATTTGTTCTCTGTTCTCTGTTAAAGTTCTAAGGTGACGTTTGGGCCTTGATGTTGTAAGTTGAGCTTGACAGTCTTTGAAACATGAAGTAAGTGCACATTGGAAAGACAGGCCTTATTCATTTTGATGCATAGAAGATATTTTGCTTTTCTGTGATCAAAACTGTCTATAGCCAAAACCTAATCTGATGATAAGCAGCCTACCAGATCATCATTTTTACTGAACAGAATATTTTCTAAGCGTTGAAATATGCTTCTTGGTTATTGCTACCAGAGACAGATTTTTAAAGATTATTTTTCCTTTTTGATAGTATTGAGAATAATGTTTTAATACCATTCTCACTGCCACCATGAATGTGTGAGGATATTTTAGTTTCTTAGATGTTAACAAATTTCTAAACATAATCTATTTCTAAACATACTTACTTGGGGCAGAAAATAGTACAGAAAATAGTACAGAAATATATAACTTGCAGATATCACGCAAATTATGTCTGATGGTATCCTAAATCCACCAGGGCTGAAAATACAATAAAATTCTACAAATTTTGCTGACTTGTGAAATATAAATAGGGAATATTGTCAGCTAGAGAATTCTGGGAGTTGAAGTCCACACATCTTAAATTTGCTGAGGTTGACACTATTCTAGGGAAAGGAAGTTTCAGAAACAGTTACCACAAATCAAGCTATCACTCTGGGTAAACTTTCCAGAAAAAGGAATTATTTTAACAGGTAATTTGGTCTGTTTCTTTAGAATTTTTTATTTAAAACGAAAGTACGTGTTTGTGTTGATTTTAATCATCTACATAAAGGAATCATAGGTAAATGATATAAATCACAATGAATATTAAAACATTAAATTAAAATATGACTTTAGATACAACACCCTTGTTTGCTATTGGAGTGGGGTGGGGATTTGCAGATGGAATTCATGTAGTAGAATTCAAGTCACTAAATAGATATCTATGAAACTGGGGTCATATTGCATATTTTGTGTATACTTGTGTGTGTGGGTATGCCTGATTGCCTGCCTACCTGCCTGCCTGCCTGTCTATTTATCTCTATGGGAGCAAGTTCCAATAATGAATGTGTGTATAGGAGGGTGTGTGTGTGTGTGTGTGTGTGAGAGAGAGAGAGAGAGAGAGAGAGAGAGAGAGAGAGAGACAGACAGACAGACAGACATATATCAACACATTCATTTATCAAATAAACTAGTAGTGTACATGCCTGAATCATAGAACTATAGAAAAGTAGCTATCATTTTTGTACAATAAATATGACTCAAAACACTGAAATACCTCTTTAGGTTGTCTGCTTTCAAAAAGAACCTGAATGCCACTGATGAATTCCAGTAGACTTCTGTTTCCTTTGATGTCTTCCAAAAACAGGTGCAGAGAGTGAAAGTAATTTTCTTCCCAATTTTTCCTTCACATGGCATGCCTTTCCTTTTATTCTGGCACTGTTCAAGAGTTGCCAGATGGCATATCCCCTAAGCAACTGCTCTCAAGAGCTTATTTGGCACTGCTGTCACTCCTTATCTGAGGAAAAGCCCTCTGAGATAAAGGGAGTCTTGCAACAGAAAACTCCTTCTCTATCCCCCAATATTTGGGCATCAAAAAGTATTTGCCATTTGCTAAATGTTTATGTCCTAATAACAATACAAAAACCTAATCAAGAATCAAAATCTTATATCATACTATACAGTATATCAGAACAATATAAATATTGTTTTCCTATTTATCTGGAGCTCTATCCTTACTTGCCATTTTCCTCTTTTATAAACATGATTTTGGATTTTTGCTCTTGCTCTGGTCAGTTTCAATTTTTCTACAAGCTTACCACACAAGGTTTGTATGTCAGTAAAGTATGTCACATCCAAGTTAAGTCCTCTTGTAAGATCAAACAAATATGACATCTAAACCATCATTGTAATGTTCTGTGAATTCCCAAGAGAAAAATCTTTAGCAAAGTTTCTTAATTAAGAGGGATGAAGCGCAATTTCTTTCTAATAATCAAGTTTTCAAAAGTTTAAAATCTTTCAAAAGAAAGTTTGGTTTCCTGATTTCAGTGACCCAATCCTTTAATTGGGAAGATTATGGCATGGGAAAATTGGGAGCTTGGTCACTATAAGGCAAAACTGGTGCCAGACAGTAAAGGAATAACTGCTACACTGATTGCATTAATCAGGCAAGTATAGCCATTGAGGCTTCTAGAGACAAGAGTAGATTTTTTAAAAAAGAAATAAGGCATATAACATCCTGGAGAAAGAAAGAATGGCCACACCATAAGTTCTCCATATCTATAGTATCTTCCTATTTAAAATATGAATCCTGTATGTGCCCTCATCATTTTCTGTGAGTAGCTCTCTCAGTTGCCAGATAATATGAAAGGGAAGGAAATGGAGAAGAGAAAGTACAATTACAGAAAATCACTACTGATGAATAATAGCAATGGCATTTAGACTTACATATCGCTTCATACGTATTGCTTTGTAGTGCTTTACAACACTCCCTGAGCCGTTTACAGAGTCAGCATATTGCTCCCAGAAATCTGGGTCTTCATTTTACCAATCTCAGAAGAATGGAAAGTTGTCTCAACTTTAAGCCCATCAGGATCGAACTCTGGACTGTGGACAGTTAGCTTACAATACTGCATTCTAACCACTGCACCAAAGACAGGGACCAAACTGAAAGCATGATCATAATTCAGGTATGCCAACTATTGAAGCTGATACTAATAGAGGATATTTGTAACTCAGAGTTGAACTATGGGGTCCTTGGTTGAAGCTTATTGAAGCTGATCTGAACAGAATCATCATGCCATGCCTTGACAAAGCCTTAACAATTCAGCTACCATATATACAGATTAGGTTGCTTTTTAGAAGCTAGGATTTTGCAAGAATGTATGCAGACAAACTAGCTATCTCTACTTACTGTGGGATGGACAACATCTGGTCCTTCAGATGTTGTTTAAAGTACAAGTTCTAGTATTCCTTATCCTAACCAAGTTGATTATAGCTGCTTCTCAATTTAGTGGGCATTTTATTCATTTATTTAGGATAGATATTTAACACATAATAAAAAGGAAATGTCCACCTAAATTCTTATTTTTAGATTAAATCTAAATATCATCTGTTAAAGGAAAAGTGCAGAAGAAAATCCAAGCATAACTTACAGTCCTAAAAAAATACTTGAAACAAGTATATGTAATAGAAAGTATGAAAAGTCCTAAAATACATACAACTGAGATAAAAATTGACTGAAGAAACTTAAAATCTGAAAAAAAGAGAGAAACTGAGGATCATTGAATAAAACTGAAACTGGCAACTTCCTAGCAAAGATTTATTTTAAAGAGAAATTATGCTATATTTTAGGCATTTTTAAAGAAATCACAGTGAACTTTTTCTCCAGGTATTTGGCTTGGGTTATATCAAACTTGGATACCGACTGATTCGAGCACAGTCCAGTTTGAATAATTTCTATTTGGCACATGCACATAATTATTTTGATGAGAGGATAGTTCTATGAAGCATTTTTATTATACAGTAAGTTGCACTTTGTATCTAAATTGTGTTTTGTTATATAAAAATTGGGAGTTTTAGCTAAAATATTTGCACACTAAATTCTTAACAGTCTTATTACAAAATCATTATCAGGCATGTCAAATCACAAGAAGTTTAAGAAGAACTAATGTTAGATTCCTCAGTGTATTCTAAGCACCTCCCATGTATTCTCTTAAGATTTCTCACACAGAGTTATATTTAGGTCATTTGACAATATTTAGTTCAAGCATTAAAGGAATTCTGCTATTGTTTCATTTTTTTCTCCTTATTAAAGGTCTTTGATATAGAACACTAATTCAGAATCTTTTGGGAATTTAGGTGCCATTCTCTATAGTGTTTCCATACCTTCAATTATGTTAAGAGATATATCAAATGAAAGGAAAAAATATAGCTGTTTCTGCACCAGCTGAGATTATCTTATTGATTGTCATCTCTAATCAAATATCCAAAGCTTCCATGCAGAATAACAAGATATTGGATACTAATTTCACCACATCTTACTATTTTCACATAGTGAATATTCCTAACAGGAAAGTCCTGATATGGCATCAACATGTAATTACATCCAGATGGTATCCTTTTTAAATGTGACCCATCCGCTAGGGTTCACAGCCTCATCAACAAACAATACACTATCCAGAATCATATCAAGTTGTTATGGAATGGCCAGTTGATTATTATCAACTTATCAGGTTGATAATAAAAGTGAAAGGCAGAAGGGGAAAAAAACAGGACAGAACTAGCAGCCAAGAACAAATCCATTGTTAATCTAGAAGAGAATAAGCAGATGCATCATTCAAGAAATAAAGAGTTCATAGTCAAATAATACCACTTTTAACTTCAAAATATCTTTTTGTAGCTTTTAGAAGGGAATAATTTACCACAACCTGCGAGGACCACTTCCATGCAAAGAATGAACTTTGATCCACAATTTTCAAGCAATGTCTTTTAGCATCAGAGGCCTTTGGGACTAGGCCTTATTCTCATCCTGAATTTAATTTTCCTCTTCTGATCAGGAATTACCAAGAGGAAGTATAATAGTGGGAATAACCTGTTTCTTAGCATGATATCCAGCCATTAGTCTAGTTTCAGGTAGTCCTCAGATTGATTTTAAAACTTCTGCTGCAAAAAATCAGTTCTTTACTCATCAGTTATATCTTGCTACGAGTTAGCTATATTGGGAAAGGGCAAAGGGATGGAATGAAGAAAATAGAAGCAAGAAAGAAGAAATAAAGGGAATGTCAGAAAAATATTTTGCTTTATCCACATTTATCTATAGTTGTGACCATCACTTGATTAGAAGATTAGAATTCTTTTATTGGCCAAGTGTGATTGGACACACAAGGAATTTGTTTTGGTGCAAATGCTCTCAGTATACATAAAAGAAAAGATACATTCATCAAGAGTCAAGAATCATAAGGCACAACACTTAATAATAGTCATAGGGTACAATAAGCAATCAAATCATACTAGAAAACAGTCTATAAATCGTAAGGATACAAGCAACAAAGTTACAGTCATACAGTCACAAGTGGGAGGGGATGGGTGATAAGGAGTGATGAAAAGGTTAATAGTAATAGTAGTGCAGACTTTGTAAATAGTTGGACAGTGTTGAGGGAATTATTTGTTTAGCAGAGTGATGGTGTTTGGGGGAAAAACTGTCCTTGTGTCTAGTTGTTCTGGTGTGCAGTGCTCTATAGTGTTGTTTTGAGGGAAGGAGTTGAAAAGGTTTATGTCTGGGATGTGAGGGGGTCTGTAAATATTATTGTATGTAATATGATTTTGCATCAATGCAGGATAAAGAAAGACTGAGTCCATAGAGAGGCTAAGCTAGCAGTAGACTTTCCTTCTGTAAGGGTCACTGAAGGAATTTTTTCATATTTTTAATAGTATCTAATTTCTAGGATTTATAATCTAGACCAGTGTTTCTGAACCTTGGCAACTTAAATATATGTAGGCTTCAATTCCTAGAATGATTGATGAGGTATTCTAGGAATTGAAGTCCACCCATCTTAAAGTTGCCAAAGTTAAGGCACACTAATCTAGATGTTTCTTCTGTGGACATGATAGAAAAGAGAAAGAAAAAGAAAGCACCTTTGAGACAATCATGACCTGGAGGACTGAGAATCTCTATAGACATTTACACATGGTAGAAAACAAACATGATAAAATAAACAGCACATCAGGAGGCTGCCTATTATCTCAGGAGGGAATATTTTCTTGTATCTTTTTCCTACAATTGCTGTAGAACTGTTTGTGACCTACCATCAAATTCTTTTAAGTTGGAGACAGAAAGGATCCATATTTGTTTGTTGAATAAACTTCTAATATCATAGTTATACAATAGATAGTAAACAGTAGCAATAGTCATTGCAAAATCAGTTCCTTAACTATTTTACTATCATCATTTTGTTCTGATATCCTGTAGGATTGTAGGAAAACACAGAGAACTTGACATAGTTGCCATGCAGACCTAATCTTCATAATGCCAGGTTGTCAGTCTCATTGGGTCTAAAGCAACCAAAATAGAAGTTGATTTTTAATGCAATCCCAGAGTCAATTAAAATACAGTAATGCTGACATTTGCAGAATATAGATTGATCAAAGTGAAGAATGCCCATACAGCTTCTGACATAGAAACAGTGTGTTTGGTGGCAGGGTGACATAGTGTAACAGGTCAGGTAATTATGAGAAAATCTATGATGTATCTGTTGCAATTGCTTAGTTTCTTCCCATTATCAGAGCCATCAAACAGAACACCACTTTCAGTTCTTCTGATGGATAAAGTGAGTGACACCCTTGGTCTCCTGATACAGAAGACAACTCAGGAGCTGCTGAATTAATTTGACAGTAAATAGGTGATAGCAACTGCTGTCTTTTTCATACTTATTATTATTTTTAATTACACCATGACGTATTTTGGCACTTTGGAGAAAAGCTGTAAACGTCAGTCTCCATGATTAACAATTTACCCTTCTATCCTGCATAGAGACAGAAACACACAAACACAACAGCCCTGATTCTAGCCTGGCTTCTATATTGTTTACTTGATTATTATTTTGTATGCAGAAAATGTCATGTTGTCTGAGGAACCGAATAATTTGCAGGAAACATTAGGCAGATTGTGTGATACAACAAGAGTATAGCTATAAAATTAATGTATCAAAATCACAGCCAGTTGTATCTGAAATAGCAATGAAAAGAGGCATTGCAAGTTAACTATTAATGGCAAATAAGAAGGTGGAAGAGAAAAAGTCCAAGTACATACATTTTGTAGGTTTGGAGATTATTTACTGCAGATGAAAAATGATGGGAAAAATATTGGTAGAAAAGTAGTGGGTTATATGTAACACTTGCAGGGAGTGTATGTAAAAGAAACAAAATAGCTGTATTTAAGAGAGTGCTTCTGCCCCCTTTTTTATATATAAGGCAGAGTGAATATCAAAACAAAAAAATAATATTAAGTTGAATGTTATGAGAGTGGACAATGTTGAAGTCTCTGTGATAATATTTATTTAAGTTACATTTGTTTGATTGTTTGTTTATTTCTGGACTGCCCATCTCCCTCAAAGAAACAAAATACAAGGTCAAGAATGTATAAATACTGAATGATTTTAATATATTTTTTAACCCCTTGAGTTAATCTTGATTCCCTGCAACTTTCTTGGCAAGATTTTTGAGAAGTGGCTTGGCTTTGCCAATTCACAGTCTCCCACTTTCTAATGTAGGAACCACTACACCAAACTAGCTCTATTGAGAGCCGTGGTGGCACAGTGGTTAGCATGCAGTACTGCAGGTTACTTCTGCTGACTGCCAACTGCTGCAAGTTCAAATCTCACCAGGCTCAAGGTTGACTCAGCCTTCCATCCTACCGAGGTCAGTAAAATGAGGACCCAGATTGTTAGGGGCAATATGCTGACTCTGTAAACCTCTTAGAGAGGGCTGTAAAGCACTGTGAAGTGGTATATAAGTCTAAGTGATATTGCTATTGCTACTGAATAAATATAGCTTGCATGCAAAAGCAAATGACCAAAGTGAAAGATCTATGTTGGGGTTGTTTGATCCTATAAATAAATGACAACTTATATTTAATAGGATCAGATGAGGTGGAACCTGAGAAAGTTATATATGCAGTTGATGAGATTCTCAAAAGGAGGAAGATGAGTAATTTCAAGAACAAAGACTGACATATGAATTGGTTTATGGAAACAGTAGAAGCAAAGCTGTCCAGGGGAGGGGGGTTGCAAAGTGTCACATAATGATAATGTGCCATACAGTAAGCTTCACACCTTTTGTACATGAATTGTGAAGATACACCATGTACAAATGGGTTGAAGTTTGCATTGTGACAGCATTATGCTGCTTTCATCCTTTTGACAAAAATTCATATGTTATGGATGCCTCTGGGAAAAACCAAACAAGATTTAGAGGAGCAAAATGTATGGAGAGGTATACCAAGCAGCGTTGGGGTAAATCTTTATTTCATGTTTCAATTTTTTTGTTTATTATTTCTTACTTCTTTATGTGATGAATGAATATTGACATATGATAACTATATGAAAGCAAATATTTCATTCCCTTATTACTAGGTCACCTCTCAACCATTCTTAGTACTCCATATCTTCAAAATAATTAAGGAATTCTTGATATTTAAATCTTTATTCAAATAATAATGAAATTGAGCAAACATATTTGTTTGGCTTATAGTTTACACATATTAAAAAAGTGGTTTATTTTCTTCTCACTGTTGTAGAATAAATGTTATAATATTTCCAGGTACATTCCCAAACAGCCATCTCAAGAATATTAATTTCAGTTTTCTTTATTAAATTCTTATGTAGTTCCATTTATCCTTCTTTCCTAAATTATTGTAATTACAATAATAAATTAGATATATAGAAGACATCAATCAAAATAACTTTAATCTGCACCAGAGGACAATATAAATGTGATTCTAATTTTGTATTTTAATATTGGGAATAATTCCATGAACATTATATAAATTAAACTGATTTTTGAAACACCATAAAACACTCAAGAGTGTTACAAATAAAATAAGTATTTTAGAAAAATAATAATGCCTAGATACAAATATATTTATGGTATATTCTTACAAATATGAATTCAGTTAACAACATAAGAAGGTGATAACATCTATTGACAAAACATTCACTGGGAATGTTTACATGAATGATCTAAAATGCCACCAAATACAGCTTGATCACAGTTATCATTTCGAAAAATTGAATAATTAGTAGATCTGGAGATGATGAATTATGTTTTATTCTGTGATATCTCAGGATATTTAGATAATGCACCTGAAACTTCTAAGATGAAAAACTAGCTCTTGTAGTGCTATGAGCTCTAGAACTCTGAATAATCCCATGGTTTTTTGGGGAAGCTGCCAGGCTGGAACCAAGTGTGGGATTAAATTAGAGTCCTTGCACAACCACAAGAATAAGTTTGAGCTCCCACTAGATCGGTCATGGCTAACCTTTTCCACGTTGCGTGCCAAAAGTGCATGCAAGTGCCTGCACCCATGATGCAATGCGTGTGACTCCCCCGCCCCCTGCGCATGTGAGCACGACCCCCCCACACTGCATGCTTCTGTGCATGTGCACTCTTGATGCAATGCATGTGACTTCCCTGCCCGCTGTGCATGTACGCATGATCCCCTGCACACCACATGCCTCTGCACATGCACGCGCATCTCCCACACATGTGTCTCCCCCCGTGCATGTGCAACAAATATCCAACAATCAGCTGGCTGGTGGGGGGGCATGTGCATGCGCAGTGGGGCTCTTCTGGGTGACGTCTCATGTGCTGGCAGAAGTGGCTCTGCATGCCACTTCTGGCACACGTGCCATAGGTTCGCCATCACAGCATTAGATCCTTAAAGCTTATCTGATCAGTCCCAGGAGAAAGCAAGCAGACTTGCGATATAGGTAGACAACAGTAAAATTACTTTTTTTTAGTTATTCAGGACTGGTTCTGGTTTTTCTTTTTCAATACATTCAAAATCAAAGACTCTTATTAGTCAGAAACTTTGTTCCCATTATTCACTTTAATATTCTTTTTACCTTCTACATTGGCTTTGGTGGTAGTACATAGTCATACTGCTTTTTATGATTAATGGATACCCAGGATTAAATGCATTTTCCTGTGTGTGTGTGTGTGTGTGTGTGTGTGTGTGTGTGTGTGTGTGTAGATGATAGATAGATAGATAGATAGATAGATAGATAGATAGATAGATAGATAGTTGTTTTCTTAAGTTTTTGCAGGTATTTATATAGATATAGATATAGATATAGATATAGATATAGATATAGATATAGATATAGATATAGATACAGAGATAGATAGATAGATAGATAGATAGATAGATAGATAGATAGATAGATAGATAGATAGATAGAGTTGCTGAGCATATTTATGGATTCACTGCGATTATGTTAAATCACATCGTATTCCATCTCAAACTACATAAGGCTAGATTTTCATGTATCACAAATTTTCTTTCTTTCACAACTCTATGCCTGGATGAATTAAAATGAGCTATGGCTCAGTTTCTGTGATGTTTTTCATGCATGATAGTGTTGTTCTTTTCATAGGTTACGTTGGTTGTGCTGTAGTGGGTTGACTGGTCAGGCACTTTTTGAAAAAGTTGCAGGGGAATGTATTTTGTTGGAAAATAGACAGTTTATATTCTTTTTCTGGTGTTCCCGGTTGCTGCACTGTGCTGATACTCATCTGAATAATATTCTTACACAGCATCTGTTGTGAGGGTTGTTACTTTTGTAATGGACCACTTGGTTAGTATGGATTGTTTTTCAATAGACCGGAACTAAATTGAAAATTGCATATTAGTAGATCAAATATGTGATAATCAGTTAGCTGACACAGATGTCTCAACAGATCCCTCCCTGAATATATTTTTCCACATGAGTTGTTTATTCAGAACACAACTACCAGTTCCTAGCAAAACTTTCTGATCATGGTGTCACAATATATTTCTTGGTTTTTGAATTACAGAAACTGAAATCCATGGCAAGCATGGCTCAAGTGTGACATTGTTTACACTGATTCTTAGGTTAGCATTGCATGAACTGTGTAACTCTGGGCTACTGATCTATAGAAGCAAATAATTATTTGCTCAGTCAACTTTAGCTTTAACATCCATTATATTTTTAGTCTATCATTCAAACATTAAACTACCAAATATATTTGGAAGCATTTCCCAGTGTCAGAAATAGTTTTTTAGGATACAGTAGGAAATTATCCAGTTCAGCTTCCTCACTACTATCTAATTGTTTTGTTTTACCATGTTTATGAATAAAGTAAGGATTTTTTTGTATTTAGTTTTCACTTCTTTCAGATGCAGTGAGGAGTACTGGAAAATCTGAATGGGTTTGTCATTGTATATCATCACATGAAAGTTCTTACCTTTTTTTATGCAATATCATCACTAGATTGCTTTTATAGCTGTTGGCTAGCAGGGAGAGGGGAGGAAAAATCATCACTGAAGTAAAGGTAATGATACATAATTAGGTTTAAATTAATTCATGACCCAGTTTAAGAGGACATGGAAAGGGTTACTAATTAATTTAGGTGGGAAACCCTGTAGGCTTGTGAGATTTAGAGAGTTGTAGCTCATCAGCCAGGTTAAAAGGCTTTCTGGGGGTATGCACAGCACACATTGAATGAGAAGAATAACTAATAATAAAATAAAAGGGAGAAAATGAAAATATATTTCAGGGGAAATAAAACAGTAACAAAAATACAATTAAGAAGAATACTTAAGGAATACTTTGTCAGAAACTGTAAAGGATCAAATAAATGCCTACAGATTCTCATCTAATGTGAATAGGATATTAGATAAAAACTGAGTTATCTATATCCAGTGCAATTTCATCATATAGTTTTGCCACTTTGACAGAATCAAGAATTAGTTCAATATTAATATCATATTTCAGATTTCCATGATTCCATTAGTTTTTTTCATTCTGCTTCTGAATCATTTTGTCTAGATGCTTAGAAAAAAATAAAAAGAAAAGATATCAGCAACTTTTGCATGAAAAGAGAACAGTGTAGAAAACAGTAATTTTTGATGTTTCAGGGAGACAAAGTTTCCTTTATGTGATAAGTCATCATATGAATTCTTTTAGTAACATCTCTGATAAGTTGCACAATTACAGGAAAATATTGAAATATTTAGCCAAGGATACACTGTCATTTAATAAACATTCCTGTCATTTGGCTGATAGCATATTTCAAATATTAAATATATTATAGCATTACTTAATTAAATATATTTATTTCATTCCCAGATGATCCCCTTTGGCAGAGTGTATTGTTATTGAGAAAACCTGTGTCATAAATTTAGATTGTCTGTGCTTCTTATTACAATAGCATCTTCACTCGGTTACATGCCAAGGCAATTTCCTTCCTATCATAAAATGCCCCAAGTTTCATTGCATCTACTATGGGCAGAATCCTCACTGCAAAATTCTACACTGCAAAACAATCCATGCTAACCAAAAGACTTGGTCAGATGATGCTACAGAACCAGTGCACATGGTTAGATATGGAACTATGCAAGGTCTGCCTGGCTCCCCTAATCTACGCATACTGAATGGGTTTCAAGTCAGGAGACAGAGTTTGAATAGTCTTCATAAATCCTCATGGATCAGGAGAAAGGGAGATCAAATCAATGCTACTGACAATACTCTGGATATGTTACCTTTCAAACATGGCAAAGTCTATTGAAGCCAAGCAAAAACCATGGATATGCCTTTTGCATTATTCTCCATGTATATTCTTTCTTTTAAATGGGTTCATTGGAAGCATTACCAGAATTGTGTGTAAATTTTTGAGATCATCATTTGATTGCATGAAATGTTTAATAATCTCCAATCCTCTGTAACATCAAAGAACAAAATTATTATAAAGAATGTACAAGGGCAGTGGAAAGAAAAGGAGGATTGTAACACCTGCCCTTAGTTTGAATGTATATAATAGATATCCTTTAAGTGAATTCTATTTAACAGTCATATTCAGAAGAGGTCAGCCTAAATCACACGCTCCATTCTGGATCATTTAAATTTTGAAAGCAGAAAGTAGTGATTTGCTTTGTTTTGTTTTGTTGTATACAGTTCAGTTCATTGTTCAAAGCCTCTTCAGCTAATGTAAAACAGACTGAATGAATCAAATGCAGTCAAACCTTATGGCTTCTAAACTGAAGCATTGATTTAACAATGTCAAAGATCTTGATTTTTATGGGCAGTTTAAGCAGGATGACTTTCCTTCTATTTATGCTTGCTCTCAGGTTCAAGACTGGCTCAAATGTGCATTCAATAGGCTATTTAATGTTTTTACTAGACTCCATATATTTCATGATCTTCTCTAATACACCAGCTTATTGGGGCATTTGCATTTCAGGAAGAGCACATAATTCAGTGTGGGTTTCTTTACAGAGTATTTAAAAAATGGAGCATTTCATCACTGCCTGTAACTATGTGAATCCCCTTTTTGTGCTGGGGGATACTTAATTGCTTTCAGACAGACTTATACAGAGAGTCACAATTAGCAGGCATGTTTCCACTTCCCTTTTCAGTCACCTATCTCAGAATATTAGGGATAACAAAAAGAAAATCCAATGTTCCAGATAAAATGGAATGAATGCAATACTCCAAACTGAGAGAAATTAGGGGTAAAATGGAAATTATGTTCCTGATAGACAGGCCTCCACTAATGGAATTTGGATCTTTTACACATGTAAGAGCTGTCAACTTAGTTGTGTTCTCCTAATGTTCCCTAGGCAGACAGCAATCTTCATTTCTTTGGGGCTGTTCTTTCTTTATGATACAGCAACATTTTGGAGTTAGAATTTTGAAATTAAATCTCCTTCTTGTGTAGGCAGGGTGTCCAGTTTTATTCTATCAAATGACACAGAAACAAAGGGAACAATCCGTTTTTCCTGATAGAAGCCAACAGATCGTAAGAGGTTTGAGATGAGGGTGAGGATACAATTTGCCTAGAGAGTGCCTGAGGATCAAGACAACCTGACTTCTCACGGAATGAGTCTGTCAGCTGGCATCTTGCGGTAATTGCTTCCCATGGCAGGACCTCACCTGCCGAGGGAGGGCTGTTCACGTCAACTCAAGATTCCATTTTTCTTTTTTTCTTTCTTTCTTTCTTTTCTTTTTTTACAGTCACTGAATGATAATTGTTTGCTAAGGCTAAGGGAACTTGTGGCCAAGTCAGGGAGAGAGGGGGGAAAAAAACAGACCAGGGCTGGGACTTTGATTGGCACTCATTAACCTGGGAATTGTGCCTCGTCATTCCCTCATTCAAAGCAAAAGGGTATTTTGAAGGAAGGGAGAAGGAAGATGCTCTTTTGTTTGGGGAGCGCAAATGAGATCATCCATGCAATGGAAATGCAGAATGTCATGCCTGAAAGCAAATAACTTATTCTATTCACACCAAAGGGAACCAAATAATATGCACAATCATATAATTTAAATGTTTCCCTTCAACAATATCTATCTCTTTGGAATTTATTTCTCTTCCAACTCTACTATAGTTTACTTGTTTTGTAATTAAGGGACCCAGGTCTTATTCTACAGAATGTATGACTTCGATTATTTGGCTATGCTGACCAACCGTAAAATAAAAAATAGGCCAGAAGTGCTAATGAGGATTAATAGGATTCAGTTGGTTTGATGAAAAACAATTGAGCTGTATATCACAGGAGAGGTTATTTTTTTTTCATTGTTTTAAAAAAACACAGTTCTCTGTGTTATTTACTGTAATCAGTTAATGTTTCTGTTAAGAATAATTGCAGTATCCTTTGGCTTGATTGCAAAAAAGACACTTTTATGGGGCTTTAATAGTTTTCAACATTATAGTATTAGTCAGTTGTAATAATGGAAAAAGCTCCTTTTAAATTTAAAGGTGACTGTTGTACAGAAAATTTCATTCGAACCTGATATGTTGATTTGGAAAACAACCTAATTCAAATTTGGAGGTGAACCAAACATGAAAGGAGATTTAGAAACCTCCCATGGGTAATAATTGAAAATGTATAGATGAATGTAGCATTTTTTAAGTTTTAAAAAACTTAAAATTTGCAGAAGATATAGATTTTCTGAGAATATTATACCTGCCCAGTTTCAGAGGACTGGTTGCAAATGTTTTATGCTAAATTCCTTAAAACATTGGTTGATTTTCAAAAGATGATATTCTTGCAAATGTTTGTTTGTTATGTCAGAATTTGATGGTATTGGCAACTTTTGATATTCTTGCAAATGTTTGTTTGTTATGTCAGAATTTGATGGTATTGGCAACTTTTGAAGGAAGAAATGATGGACTGAAGATGGCTCTGTGATAAATGGATCTGCAACAGTGGCAAAGAACAAAGAACCATAAGTAGACTCAGTCTTCAAACTGCTCCAACAAGGAGATCACCCACAAATACTTTAGACGGTTGCTCCTCAAAAACCACTCCAAACAGCAAAATGGGTGGAACATCAATTTAATAAATAAACAAACAAATAAGGTGACTGCAAGGCAAAAGTCTCCAGTACTGAGCACTAGGAAATGAGGGAATAGCAATCTTGCTCAAATCATGGTTTAACAAGATGCTAAGTTTGCATATTTCCTTTTCTAATCACATTAGGAAATTGCTTACTAACTACTTTTCAGCTATTATTTGGTTTGACAAGACTGAAAATATTATGTGAGTCTGTCTTCAGTCCTTAATGGGGAAAAAATAACTATAAGCTTAAGAACTTTCAACAAAAATTAGACAGTAAAATGCTAATTAAGACTTTGATTTTAAAAAGTTATAAATAGATAGAGGTCCAAGTAAATTTTAAATTTTAAAGATTTTGGAGTTAATTATAAAAAAAAATCCCTATTTTGATTTTAATTTGATACTGGAAAAACAGAAGATTTCAGTTAAAGGAGACATCTACCATCAGTTCTGATTCAGAATGTGTCCAAATTAAAATGCAGGCCTACTTTTAAAATTGTT
Source organism: Notechis scutatus (assembly GCF_049901735.1). NCBI lineage: Eukaryota > Metazoa > Chordata > Lepidosauria > Squamata > Elapidae > Notechis > Notechis scutatus. The sequence continues at coordinate 77,971,761 of NC_142013.1, read as the reverse complement.
TTTCTATCTGAGAATACCATCAATGAGAGAGAAACTTTCTTTTCATCTGTGCATTTAACTCATTTCATTCAGAATAGATCTAAACTTGTAAAAAAATCAATAGTTTAAATCAATATACTTTTCTTACTGCTCATCCTGATAGGTATTGGGTCTACGAAACACAGCCTTGATTTGCCTCAATGAGCTGCTTGACCCTAAGGGCATAATGCAATGGACCTTCTTGAGGTAAGAAAGAATGCCATTTGCCTTGGTGGTGTGTTGTGTGTCACTTTGCAGCTTCCTTCTCCAGTCACCACCATACAAATGCAACCTGAAGAGACCAAGTGAAGCAACATTGCTGCCCTTATTTTTGAGACCAAGTGAAGCAACATTGAGACCAAGTGAAGCAACATTGCTTGCCCTTATTTTTGAAGAAAGAAGGCTGCTGAAGCAAAACAATCCCTTGGAGCATAACAGCTGTGAATGAGGACAGAGCCAAAAGAGACTGGCCTCTATGCCTCTTCTTTTGTTTGTTCAGCAACTATTGAAGGTCTGAACCAAGAGTCGGCAGAAAGCTTTGGTAATTAGACATCATTTGTTAGAAAATGTCTGAACGATTGTTTTACCCAGGAGAAGCCAAAAAAAAAAAGAAAAGGCAATTCACAAATCCATTCAGGACTGAAGTCTAGTTCAGGGATTTCCTTTAGTGCAAACTGGAGGGAAAAAAGGACAGAACTTTCAGATGTTTAGCAAGAAGTCTGAAAGGGAACTGAAGCACAGCTGAAAGCCTCTAGACTTGGATTTATTTGAGTGCTGTATCACACAGCACGCTATACTTTCAACTTTGCGTATAATGATTTTGTCATTTTACCATCATATATAATTTTAATATATAGTTTTAGTATATATGTATTAATTCATATACTCATTAATGTATTAATGCACAGTATAATTAATATACTGTGTATTAGTATATTAATTACATGTATTTATATAGAATTGCTTTTATAGATGATTTTGTAATCCTAATTATATTTATAATTTTAATAATATTTTTATATTTGTGCTAATACCTTAAATTTTAGTTTTAGAAAAGACTATTGACACAATGGAATGGCTTTCATTTTAGTACTGAACATAAAATTTAGTTGAATTTATGAACGATGAAGATGATGAATGATGAAGATGATGATGACAATAATGTTGATAATTCCAGTAATGGTGAGTACAGCCACTCTTAAACTGTTCCATCTGATCTCTTGAAGACTGGAGAGGGGTGAGAATGGAGCTTCAAACAAACCCTATTCTTTTCTCACTCTACTTTCCCACATATCCAAGCAACCAGTATTTGAACTATCTAGATGCTGAAGGACAACAGGTTGTGGTACCCTCTGACTACATTAAGCTACTGATTCAGGAAATAAGGATTATGTGTTTCAGTCCTTTGAACCATGAAAGTAGTCTCTGCATCCCAATCTTACTATCAGTATACAATACATAATAGAATATTGCATTGACTACAGCTATGAATATACACAACTATTATGTGTCAGAGATGTCAGAGATGCCTCTGGAGTTCTCATGTTTGCACTGCTAATATTAGGTAGCAAATATAGTGTGATCTCAGGCAATATATCTATCTATCTATCTATCTATCTATCTTTCGTTATTCGGGTTTTCTCCCGCGTAAGATTGGAAGTATCTAGGCAATGTTTTGATGAAGTCTCATTCATCATCTTCAGGCTTGTGTCTTCGGCTCTGTGCTTCTCAGAGCTGAAGACACAAGCCTGAGATGATGAATGAGACTTCATCAACGTTGCCTGATCTCAATCTTCGTGAGAAACCAGATAACCAAAGATCCACATACAAATACCCGCGAGAACCTCAGAAAATATATATATATATATATATATATATATATATATATATATATATATATATATATATATATATATATATATATATATATATATATATATATTCTTAAGTTTTGCGGGTACTTACATGTATGGTATTCAGCTTTGTTTGGGTATTTTCCCACATCATTATAGTTGTGCTTTTAAAGTTGTAGCTTTAAAAGCACAACTATAATGACGTGGAAAAATACCGAACAAACTAATTCCATATATATATATATATATATATATATATATATATATATATATATATATATATATATATATATGGATCTTTGGTTATTCGGTTTTCTCCGCGTAAGATTGGAAGTATCTAGGCAACGTTTCGATGAAGTCTCATTCATCATCTTCAGGCTTCTGTCTTCAGCTCTGTGCTTCTCAGAGTGATGTGAGCTTGCAGCTGCTTCTTCCTTTTAACTGCTAGTGGGGTGTGACTTGATTGGGTGGGGTTTGGCTGTGTTCTGATTGGGTGGGGGGGTGTTCTCATTGGTTGGGGGTTTGGCTGTGTTCTGATTGGTTGGGGGGTTGGCCATGTTCTGATTGGCTGGAGGTGTGTTCTGTTCAGGTGGGGGCTTGGTTGTGCTCAGGTTGGTCTTAGTTACTGGGGATTTGAGCTGGTGAGCTGTGATCTTGCTGTTTGGCTTGAGTCTGTGGTCGTGCTGCATCTTCATGGTGGGGTCAGTTCGCTTCATGTATGGCTCAGAGGGGTTTGAAGTGGGTAGTGATGCAGCTGCAGTGCGGCTTCTGGTCTGTGGTCGTGTCTCATCTTCTGTGTGGGTATGAGTCTGCTTTTTACGTGGAAGTGTGGTGGTGGCATCTTGTGGCCCTCGTGGGTGTGGGTCTGGTGTCATTCATCATGTTAGGTACTTGTCTGTTCATGAGGCGGGTTTCCAAATGGCTGGTAAGCGGGAGGTGTCATCTCTTTTATTCATGCTGTGTGGGCATTTTTCTATCTCTATGGCTTCTCTGATTATTCTGTTGTTGAAGTGTTCGGTTTTGGCGATAGTTCTGGTATTTTTAAAGTCAATCTCATGTCCTGTGGCTTTGAGGTGTTGGACCAGGGAAGAGGTCGGTTCTTCTTTTTGATTGAGTTCTTATGTTCTTCAACGCGTGCACTTATTCTTCTGTTAGTTTGTCCAATGTATGTGGTGGGGCAGGCGGTGCAAGGGATTTCGTATACTCCTTGGTTTTCTAACTCGATTTTGTCTTTAGGGTTTCTTAGGATGGTGGATATTTTCTGTTTGTGCAGAATGCTGTTTTAATGTTGTGTTTTTGGAGGATCTTGCTGATTTTGTCTGTAGTGCCTTTTATATATGGGAGGAGGGCTTTGCCGTTCTCTTGTTCTCTGTCTTGGATTTTGGTTGGGGTTTCTTTTTGGATTAGGTGGGTAATCTTCTTTCTTTGGAATCCATTGGCTGTTAGTACGTTGGTGAGAGTGTTTAGTTCGGTTTTTAGGTGTTGTTCATCAGCTAAGCATTTTGTTCTGGAGATGAGTGTCTCAGCTACGGAATTGATCTGTGCTGGGTGGTGGTGTGAGAGTGCATGTAGATAGCGGTTTGTATGTGTTTTCTTCTGGTAGATGGTGTGTCCTAGGGAGCCATTGGGTTTTTGTATACCAAGACATCTAGGAAGGGAAGTTGATTGTTAGCTTCTGTTTCCATGGTGAATTGTATTTTGGGGTGTAGGCTGTTGAGGTGTGTGAGGAAGTTGTTCAGTTTTTCTTTCCCATGTGGCCAGATTATGAAGGTGTCATCTACGTATCTGAGCCAGAGTTTGGGTTTGTGATCATATTTTTCTAGAGCTTGTGTTTCAAAGTGTTCCATGTAGAGGTTTGCGATGACAGGTGAGAGGGCTGATCCCATGGGTGCTCCTTCTATTTGTTTGTATTTTTGTCCGTTGTAGGTGAAGTATGTATTGGATAGACAGTGGTTGGTCAGATCTAGGATGTGCTGGGGGGGTTGTATTTGTTTTGGATGGCTGTCAAGGCTTCTTTTATTGGCACTTGGGTGAAGAGGGATATGACATCGAAGCTCACTAGTAGGTCGCTGGGTTGTAAGTTTTGTTTCTTTATGATCTCGATGAACTGGAATGAGTTTCTTACATGTGAGTTGATGGATTCTGCATAGGGCTGTAGTTGTTTGGCGAGAAATTTGGCTAGGTTTTGTAGAGGTGAGCCTATGGAGCTGACTATTGGTCTAAGTGGAGTTCCTTCTTTGTGTATCTTGGGGAGACCATAAAGCTTAGGGCATCTGGATGATTTCTCTCTGGGTATGATTCTTTGCTGGATTTCTTCACTGATGGGGGAGGTTTTTATTTTGGATCTGGTGGTTTTTTCTAGATAGGTGGTGGGGTCTGTCTTTAGGGGTTTGTATGTGGGATCTAGGAGTAGGTTGGTTAACTTGGTTTGGTAGTCAGATGTGTTCATAACCACTGTCGCGTTGCCCTTGTCTGCTGGTAGGATTATTATGCTGGTGTCTTCTTTCAGGTTACGTAGTGCAGTTTGTTCTTCTTTGGATAAGTTGCTTTTGGGTGGTTTGCTAGTGCAGAGGATGTTGGTGATCCGAGATCTGACCAACCACTGTCTATCCAATACATACTTCACCTACAACGGACAAAAATACAAACAAATAGAAGGAGCACCCATGGGATCACCCCTCTCACCTGTCATTGCAAACCTCTACATGGAAAACTTTGAAACACAAGCTCTAGAAAAATATGATCACAAACCCAAACTCTGGCTCAGATACGTAGATGACACCTTCATAATCTGGCCACACGGGAAAGAAAAACTGAACAACTTCCTCACACACCTCAACAGCCTACACCCCAAAATACAATTCACCATGGAAACAGAAGCTAACAATCAACTTCCATTCCTAGATGTCTTTTGAGGGAAGGAGTTGAAACAGTTCATGTCCAGGATGTGAGGGGTCTGTAAATATTTTCACAGCCCTCCTTTTGACTCATGCAGTATACAGGTCCTCGAATGAAGGCAGGTGGGTAGTAATTGTTTTTTCTGCAGTCCTAATTATCCTCTGAAGTCTGTGTCTGTCCTATTGGGTTGCAGAACCAAACTTATAGAAGTGCAGATGATAGACTCAATAATTCCTCTGTAGAACTGTATCAGCAGCTCCTTGGGCAGTTTGAGCTTTCTGAGTTGGAGCAAAAAGAACATTCTTTGTTGTGCTTTTTTGATTAAGTTTTTGATGTTAGGGGTCCATTTTATGTCATGTAATATAATAGAACCTAGAAATTTGAAGGTTTCCACTGTTGATACTGTGTTGTCTCGTATTGTAAGAGGTGGTAGTATGGGAGGGTTTTTTCTAAAGTTTACCACCATTTCTATGGTTTTGAATGTGTTCAGTTCCAGATTGTTCCAGTTACACCACGAGGCAATCTGTATGCAGATTCGTTGTTGTCTCGAATGAGACCAATCACTGTTGTGTCATCTGCAAACTTCAGTATTTTAACAGTTTAGCAATACAGTAAAAATCCAATCAATATTATTACATCACAAAAAATCCATGTGCAAAAACAAAAAAATGAGTTCTATATTTTCTTAGTTTAATCAAGTCAACAAATTCAAGGATTTGCAAACACTAATTTTAACTTCCTTTGGGGTCATGTAATATTCATAACTCTAATCAATGTTTTGAATCTTTTGCAATTTAAGGCTACAAAATCCCATGGATAACTATTATTGTGTTATGTATGCGTATGTGTGCACACCCACGTGTGTCCAGCTTCTTATCTGTGTTTTCCTGAAATAAATGCCAAAATAAACTTGTTCTCTGACTGGAAACACTGATATAATTAGCTATAAAAGGATTTTTTATGCCAGGGATAGGGAACTATGGTCCTTTTATCACTTGTGGACTTCAATTCCTAAATAGTTCCCCATCTCTGATTTATGTCATAAACGGATATATATATATATATATATATATATATATATATATATATATATATATATATATTTCTAGGACTGGAAATGGAGGCATCCACCTGCTCTATATCCTTTCCTGAGAATGCTTCTGGACTACACATGGACTCAAAAGCATTAAAAGAAAGGGGACTTAAATTGCTTTTTGCTTTCTAGCCAACTGACTGTTCAACAGTCAATGAAAGACATAGAAAATGGACTCACTTTCTGCTTTGTATGCTTGGAAGATTGCAAATGGCAGGGCTCATGGTCCACATTTTGGAATGATTATTGAATTTATATGCTTCTAGTTGCTCCAGAGTTTTGGTGTGAGTAAACCTATATGTCAGTATATATTGCTGTTCCCCTCTTTCACATAGCCAGAGGAATAAGTGTGTTTATATATTCAGCTTGCCAACTGTGGTTCAGCAATAATTTCTACCTTGTACTAAATTTTTGGGAAAGAAACTTGCCTTTTGGAACTTGCCTTTTGCGATGACAGTATAAGTCATGGTATATCCATTGTATTTTTGCAAATCTTGTAATATACCCATGACTGTAAAATGTAGTAATGTTGTTTTCAATGGAAAGTGATTAAGATTCCTTCATGAGAAAACAGTTGAACCAATATTAACAAATAAAATAAAGCAAATAAAATGTAACTCTTAAACTGCAGAGGGATAACAATAGTAACTGCATGAAATAATCTTTAATGCATAATTGCATGTTCCAACAATACTCTTTATTTTTTTCTTCTACATTGCATTTACCTATACAACCATACTTCCCCCAATCTCCAGATGCATTTGGAAAAACATCCACAAATAATATGGCCAATCCCTAGCTCAATTAAATCTCAATAAATGAATGTTAATTGGTACCTTTGTTTGGATGCTATTAAATCTAAGAACTGGCTAAATTCCATGGCTTGTCAACATCAGTCAAAATAACATTGCTTTCCTATAGACGTTTGTGCATCCAGCATGAATACGTACAGAAAAGAATAGCCCTTAGCTTTCATGAAAACCAGGATTCTCCAATGTCAGGATCCCAAATCACTTGGAAGCCATCATTCACATACTATTGTGTGCTCTGGATTAGCAATGCCTAAAGATAGTTCTACATAAAGTGAAATCCAAAATTATATCAGTAGACATCTGCAATGCAATGGAAACTTCTTCTTTCTCACTATGGCTGATCCTGAGTACTCCAGAGCACATTCTGTGGCAGTGCAAAGATGCTACACCGCCAGACGAATTGCATCGCTTCATTCCAATGATGGAAATTATTTAATCAGTAAAAGATATTAGTAGGATATTTGTGTTTCATATATAGTTCAGTGACTCATTTCTTACATTGAGCTTTCAGTTTGACACATTAATTTGCCCAATTGCCTAAAGTGGTTTTACCAGAGATACAGTAAAAGTGAATTTTGAGCTAAGTATATTATAAGCCATTCAGCTGTGACATGTGCTACATGGATCTGTTCAATCAATATGCCATATTGAATCAATTAAACCTGCCTTAAATCGTGTTGCAATTCATACTAAGGTGAAAGCTTCATTAAACACCGGAAACCCATACAGATGGTCAAGAAGAATTGAAGAAAGTTGGTGAATGGTAATATCCCTTGAGAGAATTAAATGAGATCCAAGCTAAACATATATAAGTTACCCCTGGTTTCCCAACAAATATCATACAAAGGTGCTTAATTTTAACTAACCCATTGCCATTCTTTCCAATTGTTCATAATGATCCTCAAATCGTAACAATTAACCAGGGAGACTGACTACATTTTTTTGCTTTCAAAATAATTGTTAAATATGTGCAAAGCACCGAAACATGTTTCAATCTTATTTTTAAATATGTGACTATCACAAAACAGTTGCCAGAAGCTAATTAAAGCCAGTGGGGGAAAATATTAGTATCAGAGCAGAAAAGCTCGTCTTGAGTGAAAAGAAACAGAAATTGTTGGCAAGAGAGGCACTGTGTGAATACAAGAGAGATGAAGTTGTTTTACAGTACAGTAGTAGTTGTGATAGTTGTGGTCATGGAAGAGGAGGAGGGAGGCAATACTTAGAAGTCTCTTTCAAGCGTACAAGCAAACACCATTTGGTGTCAGCCTTTGTATCGCAGTTCTATGCAAGCATCTTAGTACTAAAAACCTCCAATTTCCTATCTGGTGTAGGTAACAAGGGCCTGCCATTTTCCAAGATACTGTACCTTTCCACACAATGGTTTTATATTATTATTATTATTATTATTATTATTATTATTATTATTATTATTATTATTATTATTATTATTATTATTATTATTATTATTATTATTATTCTCTCATATTTTTTAAAAAAATTCCATAATGGAAGGGGAAAATGTTAGATTAGAAAACTTCAATTAAGCCTTTAAAAAGACCATCTGCTGAATGCTGACTGGGGTTTCATGTAAACAAAATGCCTGCACTGGTTACAAACAAATGATCTTATCTATTGTATTGTGTTACAAATTAAAATTAGATTAAGCCACCTACATGGTACCCCTGCTGAATCTTAAATTTCTTATGGAAACTGAATGTTTGCTGCAAGTGTTCATTCGGCCTGATGAGAGCCTCATTATTTCTGTACCAGCAGTACACACTGGGTATAGCATAATCAAAGCCTGGGGGTACGTATTAATTATCCTTTTGAATAGTGATGAAATTTTAAAAAGATCTCCTTTAGGCTCACATCATCAGCAGATGAAACAAAGCTTTGCACAGCTTGCGAGCAGTGGCTCACATGTGTTTTTACATCTGTTCAGGATATTTCAATTTGAAGCGCAACAAGCCAAGGCTGGGATTAAAGGCTGGAATAAAAAAAGGGACAAGGAGTGAGAAAACTGCAGAAGCTAATAGTCCATGCCCTGGGCAGTCCAGGGGGAAAAAGTCTCTGGCTTTAAAATGAATATACCACTGTTGTTATTGTTGTTGTTGTTGTTGATAGTGGTGATGATGAAGATGAAGATGCCTCTTCCTCCTCATCCTTCCAGGATTAATTCACCAGATATCTGTGATTCTTTTTGACTGGTGATCGAAACAGGATTTCCATTCCATACCACAAGGCAGAAAATCTAATCTTTCTAATTAGCATTTATTTTCTCATGACCACTTCAAGGATTGACATTTTAGTCTTGCATGAATTCACAGGAAACTAATTCACATTGATTTTGTTGAAACATGTTTGAGGTATGAGAGAACTTTTTCTCTAGAACCTGAAGATAGCAGGGAGTGAGGGTAGGGATGCAATACATACTTATGGGGAAAAAATTAAAAATCTGGCTTCATTGAAGATACAATGGTATGTAGTCTCCATCACATTTCAGAAAACAGAGCACAGAATCGACTTGCATAAGAATGAGGTAAAGATATAAATATAAATTTTCTAATCTTGTTCTAAACAGGCTAATATAAATATTTGATTTAACTTACCATTTCAATTGAAAAACCTCACTATTGACTGGCAGGATAGCTTCAAATTAATTTTGATTTTTTTTTATTATATTCATGAAGCCAGAAGCTGCAGTTTGTTTAGGCCTATGATTTATAGAATGTTCCTAGATGTTCTACTGTTCCATCTAGTTCTTATATCTGTTTTGTTTTGATCCAGTTAACATAGCAGAAAACTGGGTCTCATCCAGAAAACCGAATCTCATATTTATTTTTCTTTGTTTTTGTTTTAAATATGCATATTATCTAGTGAAATTAAAAGTACCGAAACAACAATGACAGCATAAAATTGGATGGTTTCATCCTGCAATGTAAATTTTGGTATATATATTTTATATATATTTGGTACACATAATATATATTTATTTATATAAAACTGGTTTGTGTCAGTGTCTCTAACTCTATTTGGACACTGGTTGCACAATTCCCTGACAGATTGTATACCAAATCACACCCAAACAATAACCTTGATCAGGTATATGCATTTATTTTATGCTTTCACATTCCTTATAAAACATTTGTTCTGACCAGCTGCAATGTTGTAGTATTGAGCAGGAGTACCTTTCAAAGGAAGATTAAATTATGATGGGCATAGTATATCCATTGTCTTCTATACTGCACCAGATAAGCTCTTTTGGTATATTGTGTTTCCCATAGCAGCAAACCCAGTGTTTCATCCTGACAAAGTAGCATTGCTGGACTTCTCTTCATTGATCAAAACAGAATTGTAATGAAAGGAATATGTTGAGAAAACACCCACCTATAGAGACCAGATGGCTTCACTTGAATCCATATGTACTCTATTACTGCAATAGGAGGGGGGGCATTCATTTTGCACAGGTGATGAGCAAACGTAATTTTAACCAGTTCCTGAAGACTTGCAGCTTGTCCCATACATTGGTGGGAAGGAAAGATCTGTGGTAATGTGGGATATTGCCCACTTTTTCACCGCTGAGTAGAAAGAATACTGTGTAGACCAGGGCTGGGGAAATATGGCCCCTTTATGACCCGTGAACTTCAACTCCCAGAATTCTTGAGCCAGCATGCTATACCCTGGTGTAGAGAAACAACTTTTAATATCTACATAAGCCAACCAGCACTTTCCCTCTTATCATTTGATTCATTGGCTGGTTCATTGTCAAAATCTCACCAATCCTCATCCCTTCTTTGTTCCCTTTCCCCCCCCCCAAATAGACTTAGTTATCACACTGCTCTAGCTGTCTCTCAAAGTTAATGGAACATAATTGTGAGCTTACCTTCAATATGAAACTTCCTAAAGTTAAGATGTGGAAAGAATCCCCATCTACTGTTTCTTAGTAACAGACAAACAGTTGAAGTGCCAAAACTTTATCAAACAGCATCTGGGATGGAGGAAATCCTAGAGGGAAAGATACCTTTACGACACACCTGTCTTGTTAGAGGATGCAGGCCTGGGAGCAACTGACTTGAACAAGTATGTTGTCACTAACAGAGTGCAACTGATGATTCTTAAATCTCAACTAAAACAGTTGCTTTGGGGAGAATAGTGAGGTAGTATTTCTCCAGAGAAAATACTCCCTGTGCCTGATATAATATACAGTAGGAAAGGAGAGGTGTGTGCTTCTGCCAGAAATAGAGGGAGAAATCAAATGACAAAAACAATTTTATTTATTAAATTTATATGGTTGCTCATTTTGCACAATGTGATTCTTGGCAGTGTACAATAACATGAACAATTAAAACCACTTAAAACATCTAAAGAATTAAACAAGAATAAAACTACAAGAAGTTAAAATCAGAATGTTGATTATTTTTTTTTTTTGTTCTTGTTGTCAGATGTTAGTAATAACCAACAGAACAGGCCCCCAGGCAGGGATGGGATTTTACCAGTTCGGACCAGTTCAGGCGAACCCCTTGCTCCAAAGATCAGCTGAGAGCAAATTGGTTCGCTGTGACGAGCATGTGGGCCCATCCATCCACTCTTTCCTGTGCTTTATTTCATTTGTTTAGAGCACAGCTGATTGGCACGGCAGAGCAGTTTGCCGTACATCAGCTGTTTTATTCACAGGGGCTCTGTAGAGTTTTTCTAAATGTGCAGTGCACGCACAAAGTGCACGATCACCTAACCAGTTGTTATACCGGTGGAATCCCACCCCTGCCTCCAGGTCTAATGAAAAATATACTTTGAGGGCAATAAGGGTTGGATCCAACCTCACCTCAGGAAGTGATGATGTTCCATAGGGCAGGTGCCAGGGCAGAAAACGTTCATCTCCTAAATCCTGTCAAACCGAACTTCTTAGCAGGAAGTATCTACTACAAGTCTTTCCTGTCAAATATGATATGATGCATATAAGTAATTGAGAAAAGATGGTCCCTCAAATAACCTGGCCCCATGCCATGTCCAGCTTTAAAAGTTAAAAAAAAACAGCATCTTAAATAGCACCCAAACATAAAGTTCGAATCACACAGTGAAAAATACAGCAAATTGCTTTCAGGGAATCTGTTTTGCCAGGTTTTAAAATCTGTCTTTGCACATTTGACAGTGTGTAAAATTTCTTAGAAAACTGTTATTTTCAAAGGTATTTGTTGTTGCAACATCTGCATGAAATTATACTCAACTTCTATTGAGCTTCCATCCAGTTCAAATAAAAAAAAATACAGCTAACTTATGTTCCATTGATTTTGAAGTTACTTAAATATGGTTCAGATTTAGAACATTTCGTTTATATATACATTTGTGTAGGCACATTTAATCAGTTGGTTAATTTATCAACTAGATTCATGATTAAATAATTAAAATTCATTTCATTTGACAGAATAAAATAGTGATCTAAGAGATAGAAAAGCAATGTATTTATCATGTTAAAATGTTATGGAAAAGAAGGATATGCTTACAAATAAATGCTAGTCATTTGATGTCTTTTACATTAGCTTTCTTCGTTATTTATAAACGGGGCCCCTTAAGGATCTTCATATTTCTTTATATTGTTACTTACACGTGAAGACATCTAACATCTAGTTATAGAGCAGTAAATCACAAACAGTTAAATTACAAATGCTTCATTTGCACACTAATCATTAAGTAGTACAAATACATATCTGATTATTTAATCCCGCTGACTGGTAGCCCCAAGCTGGCCCCAAATAATCCCATTTTACAAGCAGAATGCTTTAAATAAAAATGGTAATTCAGTAACTGTGTAACTGAATGATGATGGTTTGTAGATAGTAAATCGTCTATTTTAGATTTTTCTTGGACAAGTGGTATCATAATATTACAAACGTGGGATTATTAGTAAACTAGTAAGTAAAATGTATGAGAGCCAGTTTGGTGTGGTGGTTAAGGTATCAGGCTAGAAACCAGAAAACTATGAGTTCTAGGCACAAAGCCAGCTGGGTGACCTTGGACCTGTTATTTTCTCTCAGACCCAGGAAAGGGGCAATGGCAAACCACTTGGAAGACCTTACCAAGAAATCTGCAGAGACTTGTGCAGGGAGTCTCCAAGAATCAGATGTGAGTGAATGATTGAATGTAAAGACAAAATTATGATGTGGTTTGTGAGCCCCTGAAGTTAGCCCTTCCCCTGGCCTAGTAGCATGTGATAGATCCATCCCTTAGTTGTATCTTTTGAAGATAACTTGATCAGGCTCAACTTTATATGAAGAAGTCCTTCACATTGGCTTCTTTTTTTATAACTGCAGGACTGGATCTATTGTTAGATTGCTAGATATATCTGTTTGACACGGGAGATCAGACCCACGGATTATGAATGCATGAGGATCAAACTATTAAGTTCTGAAAAATGAATATAGAGTTTATTTGTAACCTAACCAAAAGCATAAAAGAGAATTTATATATTTTCAAATATGCTAACAACTGAACCCCTAAAATATTTGTCATTTTTACTTTAAAAAATAATAATGCATGCATACAAACTTACATGCCAGTTTTCTGCCTAAAGCAAATTTTTAACAGTAGCATTTCAAGCTTCTAAAAATAGGAGTTTTGATATGGAATTGCTGACACAATAAAGAATAGCAGAGCTATAATTAAAAGGGTAATGCATAGTATTCTTTGACAAGTAAAGATTTTAGCCTGATTCTATAATACAGGATTCTTAGGCACAGTTGGATGTGTGTCTATAAATGCCTATGTCTGTTTGCTTTGGCCGCTGTAAAATATCTTGGATATTGTGTGCATCTGATCTAGCATAATACTGCCATTGACAGCTAACATTATTATTTTGCAGAAATTATTTATGTGCAACTACTGGATGGTGCATATTTGTGTACAACTGGTATGAGAATTTTCATTAAGAATTTTTTTAAGAGATTATCTCACCCACAAAGCATTCAAAACTCATAAAGCATCACAGATTCATACCTTTGATCTAAAGTATGATCATCCAGGTTTTTTAAAAAGGACATTCATTGCTAAATGGACAAATGGTCCAAGCATAAACTGAAAATTATTCATGCAGTATCAAGTTGCACAGATATGTAAATCTGAAGTGTCAGAAATATAACTTCATTTATATTCTCATAACAGTAACACAAAAAAGAGAAAGAACGTTTGTATTTATATGGTACATTTAGTGGAGGTCCTGTTACTAATTAATTATATAAAACATCATGTATCTAGAAGAGGCAAATATGTGATTTTCTGGACATGCACATAAAGAATAGTAAACACACAGCAGACTTCTATTTATTTATTTTGCTTCTAAAATGCGCCCCTCTATTCTCCTCTCTTTCTTCTACTTCTCCAACTTCATGCATCAATACTTCAAACTTCTTCAAAAGCTTAGAATATTGCAAGGGGAGGAAGGATAGCAGTACGTTGAGAAAAGATGAGTTACAATTTCACAGCATACAATTTTCCTTACTATTTTTTGAAAATCTGAAAACCTATATTGGCTAGAAAACATTGAAGAGAGTTACCAAGGATTAGCAACTTTGAATACAAAATTACAGGGATTAAAGTTAACTCCTTTCATTTTAAAATATTTGAGTTGGCTCAGTGCACATTCTTTTAAGTGACCAATTAAAGGAAGTTTCCAAGTTTGCACTATAATTATCACCATCAGAAGTTTATTGCAATTTACTTACTGTAAATTTTGTAATTGATTGTGTGCTTTGCTTTGTTTTTTTACTCAACTCCTGCACTTTTTTATTTTTCATTTCTCTAAATGTCTTCTTTTTAACTTTTGTTCATGGGCATTTTATTTTGTCATATGTGATGTTAATATGTCATATTAAACCATTGGCCTTTGTTTGCAGTAAAGCTTAATTATCTGCCTGATCCACAGCACTATTACTGAAGCAAGCCTTCATAGGAAAAGGCTAACCAGTGGAAAGGAAAATAATACAGACAAGCTATTCTCCATTTTTTTTAACTTTAAAACAGTTGTGAGGTTTTCTGTAATATGGTATTATGGTATTCTATAATATGGTATTTTCTGTAATATGGTATTAAATCTGAAAAATGCACATAATTTATAGAAATATGCATTTGCAAATAGTTTCACAGATTTAAAAATTGTCTAAGAATGTATCATAACGTATCAATAGCATATTATTAGAACATCATTATAGGGACGTGGTGGCTCAATGGCTAAGATGCTGAATTTGTCAATCAGAAAGGTCAGCAGTTCGGCAGTTCAAATCCCTAGCACTGCATAATGGAGAGAGCTCCCATTATTTGTCCCAACTTCTGCCAACCTCGCAGTTCAAAAGCATGTAAAAATGCAAGTAGAAAAATAGGGACCACCTTTTGTGGGAAGATAACAGCATTCCATGCACCTTTGGCATTTAGTCATGTCAGCCATATGACCATGGAGACGTCTTTGGACAGCGCTGGCTCTTCAACTTTGAAATGGAGATGAGTCGGAAACAACTAGAACATCCTTGTTCTAAAACATCAACTGAATATAATCTTCAAATCAATCCCCTTAGCAGTTATGGCTCATAACCTTGGGTACAAAAGTGCAAGGTCCTTGATGCTATGTAAACTTAATTGCCATTTGATCTGCCTCTAATAATAACTGAGCAATTTGAATTAGCACTAGCAACTATCATGTATAGTCTCTTGACCTCCCATCTTGAACAATGTGCCTTATACATGGGGCTGCCCTTGAAAAGCATTCAGAGGCTTCGATCAGTGCAGAATGCAGTTGCATGGATGGAAAATGATGTCAGATACTTGGCACATGTGACACCACTGTTCCATGAGCTCCACTGGTTGCCAGTGCTTTTGTGTGCAATCCAAGGTGCTAGTTATCAGTTTTAAAAACCTTAAACCTGTTTATCTGAAGACTGGGCTTTTTCACCAGTTGTTTCTACCCATCCAATCCTACGAGCTGGACATGCACTCAAGCTATGGGACATCCTCCCTCCAGAGATTAGAATGGGCCCAAACCCATGCCTTTTGGAACAGTCTAAAGACCTTGTTATGTGCCCAGATTTGGAACCCCCAAATGTGTATTAAGAACCATGGAATGTAACATTCGCCTCAATTGCTATGTTTTTTAGCTTTTATACTCATGATAGAAATTTATTCTTTTAATTGTTTTATGATTATTTACTGTCTAGAGTCACTTGCTGAATGGGAATCCATACAAACTGAATAAATAAATAACCTTTCTATAAGTAGTAGTACTTAGCAAACAGAGGACTTCTGATATGAAAGTATTCTACCTTTTGTATGCAAAGCACAAAAGTTGCAAATGGTTTATCCACCATGCAAATGTCCATGCTTCTTAGACAAACTAGATATGGGCTGAAAGAAATCTAGATGATTACTAAATAGCAGCAAAGAGATACTATATATTTATTTAAATCAGATTTAGAGAGTGTCCATTTCTCTCTCTGTCATAGCATTGTCTTTTGTTGCTCTCTTGAACTTACAGAGATTTTTATTTTCCTTATTTGATAGCTGTTATGCAATGGAAAGAATTGAAACAACACAAACTCATTTAAACATAATTGCTCATTATAAACATACTGTTAGGATGTTGACAACAATTCTGTCCTCCAGCTTCACTCGTTTTTAAAATTACATGAGCTGCAACGGGTCAAAAGACAACAATACTTCCTAGTATACATAATAGTAGCCATAATGTTTTTGAGTTTCTCAAGTGCTCCTAACTATCATTCAGATAGTTGGGCAAAGCTTTTGTTATTGATGATAACAACCTCAAAATAATTTATAATTACTATGATAGTAATTATACTATCTATCAACATCTTACTATCTTTAGTATAACAATTATTTTAGTAAGTCTGAAGTTTTATATGAAGCCCCTTTGTCTTACCTCAGGAATACCTCAAGCAATATTTATCTTTCCAAAATACCTGGGATGAGGAGTTAAACACTACAAAGGCTTCCATACAAAGTTTGTTTATTGGACTGTATTAGGTATCCTCAAGGTATAACTCACAGTTATGTTGAGATTCATCTAATGTCCAATCTTTGCATAGTCATCTTCATAGTGTGAAAATATGGTTATCTTCAACCCATAATGATACAACAAAGGATGCTCCAGCATGATGTTGGGCAAGAGTGAAGAAAACTCCTCCCAACCCAACCAAGGGTCAATTCAGTGACCAATCAGGAGTACAGATGTGACCACATGACATGAACTACATCTCCCATGAGGCATTAACTACATTTCCCATGAAGCATTTCCCTTAAGGGGACAGCTCCCAATTCCCAACTATCCATATACTGTTTAACCAGCACACCCTTTGTCTTTTTATATGTCTATCAAAAGCCTAACTGTAATTAAATAAACACTTTGTTTTACTCTTATTAGGGTGGATAGAATAATACTGGATTATAGTTTGCATTATTGAATGCATATAGCTTTATTAAATTCAGTGGTAAAATGACAAAGTATATGCAATTAACTCATCCTAATCCAGTTCCTGTCATGTCTTCTAGTTTAAATAACACAATACAGAAATTAAACAAGTTTTAGTTATGAATATTATCATGAAGTATGAAAATCTTGAAGAATTTCAGGAAATTGATTGGCTAGAGAGGATTTTTATGGGATTCCTGCCCATTAAGATTCTCTGAACATACTGTAGGTCTTTTGATATTAGTATAAAATATCAAGCTATCAAGCTCATCTTTACAGATTTAGAGGCTCTTTCATATTTGTAATAACAGACTACAGCCATGGTGTTCCAGTTAGCATTTTCAAAGTTAGATCAGTCTAAGTTTAATGCCTTCTGCTGAGAGAATCAATAGGTTAACTGATTTCTCTTCAGATCTGTAATAACACCATCTGTACAAGTGAAGCACTTCAGAGGAGTCACTCATGTCATGAGAAGAGAGACCTATGATTCATACAAATGTAGAGTAAAACAGCTGACTTTCACAAGTTACAAATGCTCAAGAAAGGAATAATCCTTTACTTAGCTGCAATTGCATCATATTCAGAAGCTGAAATTGCATCATATTCAGAAACTAATTTAAGATTTTTCATCTCACTAAACAACTAACAGTAGTTGGTGCTTGCCAGACATGTCAGCCAAAGGCTTTGATAATAAAAGGCATTGATAACACTTCTTGTTTCCTATTCTGACCAGCTCCTTCTTCAAAAGCAATAACGTGGCTATTGCTGGGAGACCAAAAATTATTTAACCATTTCATTTCAACCTTGATATCAGGGGTGCCTACAGGGCAAGATCTAAAAGGAAAGATATGTAACAGCCATAAAAAATGGGTAAAGATTTTATTGCACTCTTGTAACCTTTGTTATGACTTATTTTTAATCACATCTTGTGGCTATTTCTTTTCAGTGCAAAGAAAATGTTATTCCAACCACTTTCCCAAGATAATATTTTCACGTGTCTGGATTTTTATTGATTTTTTTCATCTGAAATTATAGTTCTGAATAGCAACAGGTCAACTGTTGGATCAACTATGACTCTTGTACAAGGGCTGAGGAGATGTCCTGTGTTGTGTGCTGCTATATGCTGAACTTCTTTGTATGTATGGCTTCTAGTTTCTCTATAGTATAGCTACTTATCTCACTCCCTTATATCTCATGGGAATGTGGAACTCAGGGAGTAAGTTGTACTTGATATTAAGACTTGGCAGCTGCCTTCTACATTTCTGATGGTCTAGCACCTTTTCTCATTTCTGTCCCAGTGGATATTGGAAAAACATTATGTGTTGTCTATAACTGTCAATTGAGATTGAGCAGAACCAGATTTAGGATGGTGGCAAAAGCTAAATGGAACAAGACCAAATTTAGTATTTTGGGAAAAAGCAGCAAAAAAGGTCCATGTTTGAAAGTGGAGTAGATTTTGTAAAAGGCTGGTGGGGAGGGATTGAGAATTGGAAGAAGCTATTGGACAATGGCTAAGAATGCTGTTGACTGCTCCATTTTGATCCTCTTCCCTTCTCCAGCCTAGTCATAAGATTCAAAGCAGAGTGTATGCAACTTGCCCAATGCTCATATAAACACAAACTTAAAGCAAAAATACACAGAGAAACAAGCCAATACTTTCTTATACAGAAGAAAACACAGGTGCCCCTTGTGAATAAAAGTCTCAAAGATATTTGCATTTTACTACCTCCCTTTGAAGGAAGAAAGGAACAAATAAATGGAGAGGGTGTACTTTCTTTTCTTTTAGAAAAAATAAAGGGGGAAGAGCATATATTTTAATTGTTACATGTTCTACAGCACTTCTCACACCAAAAAAAGAGAGAGAATAATTCTATCTGACCTACTTCAAAAATCCTTGGCTTCTAAGGATCCTCATTAAGTTAAGCCAAGCAAACCATTGTTATTTCAGCTGCTGAGAATCCCAAGTGGGGGCGAAAGGTTAATTATTATATTTGTTTTTTTCAGTTTGGAATGATGTGGCTGGAGTGATCTCTTGGCATACATGCAAATAGGATAAATCAGTTATACTTCTTAATGATCTGCAACAGTATCAAAACCATAAAAGTAAAGAAACATGGAAAGGACCATTTAGAAAAATGCAGGAAATATTTATTGTGAGTACCATCCCTCTAAGAAAATTCTGAGTCTGGTATTATCACACTAATGTTCTATGGTGCCTCTGATCAACTAAATATATCAAAAATGTATAACTAAATATATCAAAGTTAAGGTCCTCTTAACTAAGTAATAGAAGTTTATAAATCTGAAACTTTCTGTAAACAAGTCACTTTCTTTACTAATGATTCAAGATCCTCTTGCAGATAAATATTTAGTGGTTTGGGTTTCTATGATTTAGAATTTGTCAAAGACCTTTCTTTAACTCTTGGCTTGTCCTTTAAGTAATTAATCATAATTCTACTTTGTAAATGACTTTACAAAATCCTCAATGTGGACAATTCAGAGAGTTACTCATGCCTTGGTCTCCTCACAATTAAATTATTGTGATGCACTCTGTATGAGATGGCCTGAAGACTATCTAGAAGCTACAGATGGTCCAGAATGCAGCAGCACAAGCAGTGATAGAAGCACTGCATTATGTGCAGATGACCCCCAGTGTTTCATGATCTGCACTGATAGCCAGTTGGCCTCCAGATTTACTTCAAGATCCTTAAGCCCTTCGTGATATATTGTAGGATATGGCTATTAGAGGGACCACTTCAAATTGTCTCTGCTTATCTGGTATGATCAAGCAGGATGAATGTACTCCAGATCCTGCCAACTGAACAATCAAAGTAAGAATAAAATGCTCTACTATCAGCCTAGTGCCAAAGAAACCCTCCATCAAGGAGCTGAATGACTACAGACCAATTGCTCTGACATCCGTATTTATGAAAAACCTTTGAAAGGTTACAGCTGGCCCACCTGAAAACTATCACAGATCTGCTGTTAGACCCAGAGGTGGTATTCAGCAGGTTCTGACCAGTTCTGGAGAACCGGTAGCAGAAATTTTGAGTAGTTCGGAGAACCGGCAAATACCACCTCTGACTGGAAATTTTACAGTATCCTTCCCTTGCCACGCCCACCAAGCCACGTCCACAGAATTAGTAGTAAAAATTTTTGAATCCCACCACTGGTTAGACACCTTGCATTTTACCTACTGAGCAAATAGATCAGCAGATGATGCTGTTACTATGGCTCTACTTTACATCCTACAACATCTTGAATCTCCAAGACATGCAAGAGTCCTTTTTGTTAACTTCAGCTCAGCATTCAATACCATCATTCCAGATATTTTTCTAACTAAACTGATTCAGCTAGCCATGCCTGACCACACTTGTAAGTGGATCATATGCTTTCTAACAGATAGGAAGTAGCAGGTGAAGCTAGGCAAAAATCACATTATATATCTGTACAATTAGCAGAGCCCACACCCCACCCCAGGGCTGTGTGCTCTCTCCACTTCTCTATATCAACGACTGCATCTCAAAAGATCACTCTTTTAAAGTATTGAAGTTTGCAGATGATACAACAGTGATTGGTCTCATTCGAGACAATGACTAATCCTCATACAGACAAAAAGTTTAACAACTTAACTTTGTGGTAGTGCTGGAACAATTTTGAACTGAATACACTCAAAACTGTAGAAATGATAGTAGGCTTTAGGAGAAGCCCTCCTATTCTACCACCTTTTGCAATATTAGACAACACAGTATCAACAGTACAGACCTTCAACTTTGTAGATTCTATAATATCTCAAGATTTAAAATGGATACTTAACATCAAAAATGTCATCAAAAAAGCAGAACAAAGAATGTTCTTCCTATGCCAACTCAGAAAGCTCAGACTGCCCAAGGAGCTGTTGTTCTACAAAGTTTTACAAAGTTCTAGAAAGAAGTGATTGAGTCTGTCATCTGCACCTCTATAACTGTATGGTTTGGCTCTGCAACCAAACAAGACAGGCACAGACTTCAATGGATAGTTAAAACTGCAGAAAAAACAATTGCTACCTGCCTGCCTTCCATTTATGACCTGTATACTACATGAGCCAGAAAGAGGGCTACAAACTCCTCACAGCCTGGACATAAATTGGACAAAAAAGCTCTACAGAGGATGCTATTTCTTCTGTTCTCCATCTGAGCTTGGCACACTTAAAGGAAAGAAGTCATGTGTGAATGCTATTTGTCAACTTCAGTTTGGCATTTAATACAATCTTTCCTTAGCATCTAGTAGACAAACTGAGCCTTTTCGGTTTTAATACTCCTCTGTGTAACTGGATTCTTGATTTTCTTATTGGTAGGCCTCAGTATGTGCAAGTTGGGACTAATATTTCTAATACAATTTTCCTGAGCATAGGTTCTCCTCAGGGCTATGTCCTAAGTTCGCTGGTGTTTATCCTGTGACCCCTAACTATTGTGCTAGGTTTGCCACCAACCATATTGTGAGGTATGTGGATGATACAACAGAAGTGGGCCTTATTCAAAATGAGGGTGCTTACTACAAGAAGGTAGCCAATCAATCACACAACTTGAAATCAGACCAGGACTCAGAAAGGTCCAGAGATCCCCCAGACAAGCACAATCCTAAGTGTGCTGAAGATGTCTCCTTTCATCCCCTTAAATGGGGATGAAATATTTGCAACCAAATTGCCAATCTCGGAGCTCAAACCAACAACATATTTATATTTAGTTATATATGGTTTATGAATAGTGTTCTGCTCTTCTGATCAGCTTTGATCTTTTCATATATATTGTTTATTTGCAAGCTTCTTGGAACCGTCATGGATTTGAGTAGCCTCAAAATTTGATAAATGAATAAAAAAATAAACCCCTTGGGGAAAAGAGCTTATTTTGGTACTGTAAAAAAGAATTATTGATGAAGGCAAGACTTGGGATCAAAATGTAAATATTGTTTATTCTGTATTAGTAAAAGATAAATGGTTTATGTGATCTGAAAAATAAAACAAAGTATAGAGATTGTTTAGCTATGTCTGTTTTCCTTTAAATCCATTTATTAACTTATTTTGCCATCCAGAATCACATGGTGAGATGGGCAGCCATATAAATTGGATAAATAAACAAACTTTATTTTCTAACTTTCTTATCAAAATTGATTACATTGTATAAAAAATCCAGTGTAAGGATCATAAATAAAAGGATCCAATAAAATAAAACTGAGACTCTTCCTATCCCAGGCAGCCCAGATGAGATTGACGACACTTTTAAGGATGACTAAGCCCATTTTTATCCAGAAGGATAAAATGTACATATTGGACATATTTTGTCTCCCTTGTAAGATTTGTAAGGAAAATTTAAAAAATATTAAATGATAATACAACTTAACCTGAACTGGAAATACAATATATAGCATTGAATTTGTATGCAGTGGCAGTACTCCAGAAGACATGGCAAAGCAAACAGGCCTATACATTTAAAATTGTATCTGTTTCCTTAGACAAAGATCAGACTCAGAGTTATATAAGTTTTAGACAATCTTCCCCAATTGGAAAGCTTTCCCACAATCTACAAACCCAATACATGTAAGAATGCCAGGATGTGAATAAATATTTTATATAAATATTTTAATGCAAAAGCCATAGGTGGATGAGAATACTTATATTCTAATTAATCTGTAGTCATTCTGACAAAAGTTTTTCCCCAACTTTATTTATTGGAAATGAGAAATCTGTTTCGTATTGAAAGACCTTATAACACATGATAAATAAAAAGAGTTCAGGATTTTTTTATTCTAAAAGTTTACACAATCCATCATAATAACTATTTTATAGCTGAACTCCATCCATAGGGTAGTCTGGATACATGAGTGCCTTTAGACTTTTATGAATAATTTGGTTTCTCAGATATATTCTATATTTTATGTCATTCACATTTAAAAAGAGGTCTGTTAAAAAGGGGTCTGTACTCAATGAGTAGTCCTTAATGGGTCTAAGTCTACATGGAGGGAAGAAAGCAGTGGGGTGCCACAAGATTCTGTCTTAGGCCCAGTACTCTTCAATATCTTCATTAATGACTTAGATGAGGGATAGAAGGGGAATTTACCAAATTTGCAGATGATACTAAGCTGGTAGGAATAGCTAACACCCAAGAAGATAGGCTCAAGATCCAGATGAATCTTGACAGACTAGAACACTGGGCCGTATCTAACAAAATGAAATTCAATGTAGAGAAAAGTAAAGTCCTACTTTACTTAGGCAAGAAAAACCAAAAGTACACAAATAGACTGGGTGAAACCAGGCTCAAAAGCAGTAAGTGTGAGAGGGATCTTGGAGTCTTAGTGGACAACCAACTAAATATGAGCCAGCAGTGTGCAGAAGCCACCAAAAAGGCTAATGCAATCCTAAGTTGTATTAACAGAGGGATACAACTGAGATCAAGTGAGGTACTAATACCATTCTATTAAGCTTTAGTAAGACCACACCTAGAGTATGGTGGTCACCACACTATAAAAAAGATGTTGAGACTAGAAAAAGGACAGAGAAGAGCAACCAAGATGATTAGGGGACTGGAGACTAAAACATATGAAGAACGGTTGCAGGAACTGGGCATGGCTAGTCTAGTGAAGAGAAGGACCAAGGGAGACCACGGCGCAAAATGTAAAATCACAGAACCGGTAGTTACACGAGTCAGATCCCACCCCTGTTGTTTTACCATAGTTAATCTCCATAGCACAGAGGGATGCTACTGCTGTCACATCTATGAAGGCCAACTTGGAATATTGATAAAATGAAGTTGCCTAATTATATAAAGGCTATACAGAATTTTGAAAAAGTATTCTGCTTATAAGATAAATTAGGATAAATCTTGTATTTTTCCCTTCAGCTCTGATATATCAATACAGCTAGGTTATGTTTTGTGATTTCTGCTGATTATAGTAAATATTTGGAGCTTTATATACCTCAAAATATTTCCAAACGTGGAAATAAATACCTTTAAAGTGTTTAGAAAGGGTTGAATTGTTAATAAATGAGTTAAAATTCCTTTATGCTTGTGGGAAAATGAATCCCTTGTTTGATTTTTATTCTTAGAAGTACTCCTATGTTACTATTAAATAAATATTTTTATTAATAAATTATTTAAGAAATTTATTTGGAACAATGGACCACCAAGGTTTGCCATAGCTAAATTGACATTATCACTATCACAAGACAGAACTTGTATACACAGTGTAGCCCTATAACTATTACAGCATGATCACTGCATATCCATAAGATCTTCCCAACTTAAACTAAACCATTTATATAAAAATGACCACACTGGATGAAAAATGTATATCAGGCCTTCCAGGATTATAGATCTGTGTACGCTCTGCATTCCCCTTTGTACTTTAAAGGAGCTAAACTAGTTACCTTAGTGTAAGTCTGGTGTATCCTTTATTCTTGTTGTGGTAATCGCTTGTGGATTTTTTTTGTTTTTTGTTTAGATATAACTATAACAATGGGAAAGAAAGACAACTCTTGATCTGCCCAACCGTTATTATAATTTCATTTTTCTTTCCACTGTACATTTATAAAAATTTTCTTTGCTTTCCTAATTATTTCATTGACAGCAACTTCAAAAGCAAAAGCTCCAGCCTTCTTACTGTACAGGCTGCAAAGGAATCTGTCACCCTTAGCAAGCATCCCTGCCATGAGTCATTTATTGCAACAAAAGGCACTGTGTTAACGACATGGATCATCATCAGTCAGCCCTGGTGCAGGAGGCGTCAAATCCACTGCTGGAGAACAAGGATAATGTGGTCTTTGCTTTTTTTTTTTTTTTTAAAGAAGAGATGGCAAGGGCTGGGAACAAAGTCATCCGCAAACTAGTTGATAATATTCTTCTCTTTGCAGTCAGTCCCTCTGTCAATACCATTACCTTTCAAAGTTTTCCTTTTGCTTTCTAAAAACAATTCTGGATCATTTATTTTCTTCATAAATATCTGAACACATAACTTGCATCAAAATATCCATGTCGAGCCGTAAAAAGTTGCTTTTAGTTGAAGAGATGCAGACATGAACAATATAGCCTTTAATGTGCTTCAGATGTTGAAAAGCCTTTATACATAGATCACCATAGCCTTGATGGTACAGAAGAAATAATGTGTCCCCCTGGATGTACTCTGTTGATAAACAAATATCTCAACATATGAGTGGGAGAATAATCCATTTTAAAATATTCTTTTTTTTTTCTTGTTTGGATTGTAAAGAAGGATTTTAGCATTCTAACATTTATTTTACAGTTAGGAAGCACTTTTTATAGCATCGAAGGAAGCAATAAACATCTAAACCATAGAGAACATAATTATTGAACAGATTACAGACATGCAGTATATTATAAATGCATATATCCCCCTCAAATGGTATCTTCTCCACATATATGTCTTTACACTTTTCCATACACATGTCCTAGCATTTTATCCATGATGCTATGTTAGGGTAGGTGTATGGAAGAGTGTAAAGACATATATGTGGAGAAGATACCATTTGAGGGGAATATATGTATTTATAATATACTGCATGTTTGTAATCTGCTCAATAACCAGTGTTCTCTGATCACATTATAAAGACTATTTAAAATATTAGAAAAATGCAAGTTGCTCACTATAGGCGATGATGTTCATCTCTATTTCAAGGCATTGAATAGAGGCATTGAGCAAATGCTGTCCGAAAACATCTCCACGGCCATGTGGCCAACATGATGTCACAGAGCTCTGTTACCTTCCCACCAAAGTGTACCGATTTATCTACTTGCATTTGAATGCTTTCAAACTGCTAGCTTGGTAGGAGATGGGCCCAGGACAGGAGCTGACACTGTCATGTGGAGCTTGGTCATTCAGAACCGGGCCATGGAAGCAGTGGATGAGCTTTCACATGCAGTGAGCAGGCAAGCATGTGCAGCTTCATTTGTGACTAACCCACCACTCACACAGAACATCCCCTCTTTTCCTACCAGTCTGCAAAGCCAGAAAGGTGGAGACCACTGCTCTAGGATACAGTTCTGCCTAGAAAATGCTTTTATTCTTATCGGCACTTTTGAGAAATCATTTTAACAAGAAATCTGGACCACCATCTTAACAACAGATTGAGAATTAAAACATATTTACATTCATAGTTTCAATGAAATCTATAGGAATAAGTAACCGATAATGAACTTAAATCCACTTATTTCACTAGCTCTTTGGATATGAACCCCTCTAGCCTTCTTTGATTTGAGATTATTTGTGCTTGCAATGGGAACTTAATCCTGTTTTCTTAGAAATAAGCTCCATCAATTCTAAAGGAGCTTATTTACTATATAATTAAAGAAAAGACATTTTAAAACTGGTTGTACATAGTCAAAAGTAAATGTCAAAGCATTTTATTCACAAACATGTATGTATGTCCATACTTAATACAAATTAATATAGGTGTTTTGAGAGTGACATAGTATTGGAAATTAATGAGAGAGATGGATGTAATATATTCAGACTAAGCTAATCAGTCCTAAAACTCTGTTTTCAATGAATTTAGTGTGCATTTCTTTTTGAGGTTGGAAGATGTTGAAAAGTTTGATAATTTACTATTTATATAATTTCCTAAATATCACTCATGGGATATAAATAAAGGTAAAGGTAAAAGTTTCTCTGTCAAGTCATGTCTAACTCTAGGATATGGTACTCATCTTCATTTCTCAGGCGAGGGAGCCATTTTTGTCCAAAGACATTGTCTGTGTAGCCAGCATTTGCCGAGGTGCATGTTCTTGCCTTCCCACTGAAGTGGTACCTATTAATCTACTTGCATTTGAATGCTTTCATACTACTAGATGAACACGTGCAGGGGAAAGAAGAGGAGCTAACCTGTTGCACAGTATTCAGGTTTTGAAGCTGGGATGCCAGCTTTCCAGCTGACAAGCTCAGCATCTTTAACTATTGAGCCATCACTCCTCAGGAGAAAGGAAGGAAGGAAGGAAGGAAGGAAGGAAGGAAGGAAGGAAGGAAGGAAGGAAGGAAGGAAGGAAGGAAGGAAGGAAGGAAGGAAGGAAAAGAAAGATCCCTTTCTCAAATTTTCTTTCCCAAATCATTCTCTTGGCCTGTCATTTGTAATTCCACTTCTGGAATTTTTCTGGCTTATTAGAAAAAATTGGTTCCACATCTGTCATTCTTTCATTAACATATTTGGGACAGTCTGTCCATGGAAGCAAACATTATTAATGACAGTGTTGGTAATGTAGTTATTGATTTCTTATTCCATTCTCCAAAGGTCTGCTTTAATGTTTCTAATGTTGTGACATTTTTTGTCATTTCTGTAAGTTCCAGTATTAACTGGCATCAAGAATAGACTTCTATTTTTTCCCTTTTGGTTAGACAAGTCTAGTATCCAAAAGGACGGGGACATCATTTACTACTCTTAAAAAGATATGCCCATTCAATATCATCTTTAAGTTTTCCTAAAAGGTCAGATCAGTTACTTATTGAAAATTTTGTTCCTTCTGATTTTGACATGCATTTACACTGAGGATATGAGCATTTACTCTGATCCTCCCACCATCCACATGGGGCTAAAAGTCTTTGTGACTTATGTGAGATGTTTGATTCATAGTTTATATACCATGAATGCAACTGAATCCTCCCTTTTTGCAGAAACATCTGTAAGATCTTTTAATTTCTCCCCCCCTTAATTTAAATGAGCGTAACAACCAGAATACTTTTCCAGTCTGCCTTTAAGTCTTTTGGAAACATGCCTGCTGATGTTGCCTGATTTCCTGCTTTTTATAGTTTTCCTTGATTTTGCATTCTGGCAAGTCCATTTTTGGCCTGCAGGTTTTCAGTTAATGTAGGACTTGAGTGCTGAAATGGGAATTCTGAAAGGATCTAGTGAAGTATAAAGCAAGTTGGTGCCTGTTCATCTTGGCAAGTGATCACCAGTCTACCAATCTGGTTTCTCAGATAGTCCAAATATCTTCTATTTGTTTAATCCCTGGGGTATGTTTTATTCTAAAGAGTAGACTATTTGAAAATATACACATAAATAGAATTAAATGGGCATTAGCTGTGAAGGACGAGAAAAGAAAAAAAATCAGAACATATTTATAGAATTGTTCTTTCTAAATGCTTTAATTATATAAATCTAAATTTGATTTTGTAATTTGCAAATATGGAAATTGCATTGAACAGTTACAGGAATATTATCATGTTTGTCTTCCTGTCTCTTGTGTAACAGGAGAACAAGTTAAAAAAAGAGTTGCTCAAAAAATCATGGACCTAGAACCACAAAATAATATGGCTACTCTTAGTAAGCTATATCTTGAAATGGCTGAGTAAATATAAATGTACTTTTCAAATAGATAGCTATTTAAAGTTACAATTGCCAAAACATCTCAGGGAGATATTTATGTGAGCGAGATTTGAACAGATTGATACAATGATCAGATATGGGATTCCATTTTATACCACATAATGGACGTATCTGCATTTGCAGAGTGGCAGAGGTAGAAGACTTGGCTCACATCAGAGGTGGTATTCAGCAGGTTCTGACCAGTTCTGGAGAACAGGCAGCGGAAATTTTGAGTAGTTTGGAGAACCAGCAAATACCACCTCTTACTGGAGATTTTACAGTATCCTTCCTCTGCCACACCCACCAAGCCACACCCACAGAACCGGTAGTAAAAAAAATTGAATCCCACCACTGGCTCACATACTATTTAATTGTGGTTTGTATAAGTGGATGAGAGACATATATTAAACAAGTGGTCCATTGGGAACCCCATATTAAAACAACATACATTATATGCAGCCAGAATTTGAAAACAACATTTAATATGATACAATACTTGAGTAAAATGTTTTGGTTGAGATCCGCATATATGGGACTGATAGGGGTAGATACTATCAGGGTGATACTGAAATATAATTTTATTTTATTTTACTTGTCTATATATTAAATTATTGTATTTTATTCCAATTTCATTTTAAATTGTTTTTATAGGATGTTGTTAATAATTTGTGTTTGGAACTTTGTATTTTGATATGGCCTATGGGTTAATCAATAAACTAAATTAACCATGTTCAAAATGTTCAGCCATAAATAGAATTTTAATATGTTTTAATATTTATTTTTAAATATAATTGTATTATATTTTTATATTGTATCTTGAAATTGTGATTCACAAAATTTATTGTACAATATCCATCATTATTTGCAATATGTCCAGGGCATGTTTTGGATTCACTGACATCTGAAATGAAATAGCTTGGCTCTTCTTGTTATAGAGAACGTTTCACATATTATCATTTTAAAGATATTAGCATGTGCTATGCATTTTATTCCATATGGTATTGCTGTAACTTTTTTGACAAAAGATACTTTGCTCAAATTCTAGTTTTCTGTTCATATTAGATGGTTATTCTGCCTCTGTGTCTCATTCATAGCAGCCAGAGAGTAATCCTCAACCTAATCATTAATCACATCTTAACTTTGTACAAGCATCTTGAGTAATCTACTGTAGATAATTATTCAATTAATATTAATTTCCTTTCTTTTGAAAACAATCAGGCTTAAGAACTTCAACCAGCTTGTGAAAACTTAACAAAACATTTATCTATTTTAACAATGCATTATTCTGAAACTTGTTTACATGCCTCCTTTAATATCTGATTTTATCATTGTTTGAATTCTTGTACAACAAACCTTTCCTTCATTATTTTTTTTTAAAATACTATAGATGTTGGATTAAAGTGTCATGTTTTCAAACAACTAGCATGTAAGCAGGCTTCCTTGTTTAATCTTATTCTGATTTTCTTTTTTTTTTCAGCCTTGATAGCTAAATGATTGATTTGAAATTTTTAACATGATTATTAACTCCACTTCTATATCTTAACAAATTCCTCAACCTGCCCCAACAATAGACTTTCTGAACAATAGCAATTCTTCATAGAAATCTTATAGATTTGGAATTACAGGAAATATCTCCTCTTTAGAACTAGAGAACCTAAAACAGCTTTATGGCAGGATAAATGAGGGGGGAAAATGAGTATAATTGTGAGAGGAAGGAGTGGCTTTTTCTTCCTTTTATTTTTCTTTCACTACTAATGTCATAATATATCTACACACACACACATACACAAACATACTGCTAATAATGTATGTATATTTTAATGGAGAGTAATCTTATAAGCTGTGTGTGTGTGTGTGTGTGTGTGTGTGTGTGTGTGTGTGTGTGTGAAAGGGCCTATCTTCCTTCTAGTTGCACAGCATTCCAATATACTTTGATGTGCTTGGAACTATTGATAAACTGCTTGTTTGCTCTGCCAGGAGCACAGCTGACAATTTGCCCCCAAATCAAGATAATGAGATATGAATTAGGTCCTGAGGGCGAACATTGCATTAGAAGGACACTTAGAAATCAGCACCTCTTATTAAAGGTACCTCTACATAAGGGCTTGAAGCAGAGCTGGTTTTAAACCTGCACAATATCCTCAGGAATCTGTGGCCTGTATCCAGATTAAGTTAATTGAATTTTGCCACCAATAAAATTAATGGGGTTTATGTCATCACTAGCTTGTATAATCCTCTTAGGGTGAATACAAATTAGTGTTTTTTTAACAGAAAAATGTTCAGATTGCAAAATACAAGTTTAGGGCTGGAGTGATTCTTTCTGAATGAATTTACATCTGTGATCTATTTAGTTGACCATATTTACGTCAGAGGAAAATATGCTCCCTCTTTCCATTATCTTGGATTGAAGGAGAGTTATCTTACAAAAGATCAGAGTTGCAAATAGTCGCAGACATTGCTACAAAACATAGACACCCTTTCCATTCTGCTTGCATCCTCTATATCAGTTGCGCTTCTTATTCATGAAGATTTTTTTTTCCATAGCCAAATTTTCTATCCTTTCCTCACATACCCTTTCTATCTATCCTGACTGTTTTCTTACTTTTCTTTTTGCTGTTTCTACTGGAAGGAGGGAAAGGAGCCTATGTGGCTATGTCCACTTGTAACTAAGAGGGGTGGGCTGGTGGAGTATAATCAATTAATTCTGTAAATTCAGTATTTTATATTACAAACTTTTTTTAAAAAAAGTTACTAAACTCTTTTTCTTTTCTCCTCGTTCTTCCTTTCCTCTATTCTGACCTTTTCTCTTTGATGTGGTGGTTATAGACACATGCATAAAAATGGACACATTCAATTTGGCAGGATTGATTTTAGCTTCAGCTAGCAATACTATGTTGGCAAGATGAGTGGGGGGGATTTGGTAGGATATTTTTAATTATTTTTCTACCTATGCTTCCATTAGTAAGGAGTGCATTAAGTGCATAAGCATGGCTGCCTGGGGGATTCTGGGAGTTAAAGTTCACACATGTTAAGGTTGCCAAAGCTGAGAAACACTAGATCATTTTAAGTAAAGGCTCTTTCTTTGGGATAAATATTGGGGGTATACTATTTGCTGCAATTTATTACTTATATTCAATATTAATCCAAACTAATATTTAGAAGCTCTCTATGTGTTTTGTGTAGCTGTGGTCTTATGCATTGCATTTGTTTTATAAGGATGCTGTCTGAACATTTCTTTTTCACTTTCATTATTTTTGTTGATTCTCTAATGCAAAATCACAGGCAATTTTCACTCAGTCAAATTTTGCCTTTGGATCAAAAGTTCCAGTAATCTTTTTTTTTAAAAAAAACCCCAACACAGTTTAGAAAAGGTTGAAAACTCATGCTTTGATATACATTTTGTTAATGTACCCCATTAACATATTGTGGGTTTAGTTTTCCCTTCAAGTATCCAATAAAACTTTTAAGAGGTATCCAATCCTACTGGAGGGGTATACAACTCTCAGAGTTAATTTGTAAATTCTGCAGGAGATCCCTTGAATAATTTATATTTCCTAGGACAGGGAAATCAACTGGAAACAACAAGTAACTATCCATGTTTAGAGGCACTACTGTTGCTGCAGGAGCAAGCTGTAGAGACAAATGTTTTCTGAACAGGTAGCCCAGAAATCTCAGAAGATGACACAAAAAGTATTGTGAACCAAAGATGGAGGAGGATGTTTATTGAAAAACTACCTTTGAAACCTGAAACAGTAAAGACTTCTGTGTATATGTTGTCTATTTAATATGTGCCAAAAGCTGACGAGATCATCAACTCTTACTTTCTTTTTCTTTTCCTTTTCTTCTATAAATAATAAAACTTCCACACTTGGACTTCAATTTAAAGGACAGACACGAGAAAGAGCTTTGCTGCCACCTTCTGTCTATTAGCTAACAATGCAGCCTGTTTCTTGGGTTGAAAGCGTGAATTTATGTATGGATCTTAAGTTTCTTTTACAATACTGCTTCAAACCTGTCTATGTTAAAAGAATTGCAGATATCCGGGGTCAAAATGACTCAGACTATAAGATGTTCCAGGTTTCTGGAAATCATTTCAGAGCAATACCTTAGAATGACAGATTTCAAAAAAATCATCTCTGTAGCCATGTAGTCATAACTCAGCGGTGTTACACATCATCTACATAGAGTTCCAGACATACAGTTCTTTGAATCTATCATAACACAAGAAATAACTCTGCTGGATAAGTTCTGGGAATCAGTGTAGGTAAAGTCAGGTTACCTGACTAAATAAAATGGTCTATTCCAAGATAAGGCACCTTCTTCATTAATGACCTGTTCAAGCGAGGCTTTTATGCTTTCAACCCGACTGTATTTTTTTTCATAGCCATGATGAAAATGTAAATAAAGAACCTGTCACTCTGAGTACAGCATAGTGTTCAGCAGATGGGTTTTTTGTACACCCAAATGCTCTACATGAATTAGAAGACTTTTTTTTTTCATATCGTAAGGCTGTTACAACACTATGAATGCTGAGATCAGCATTTACACTATCAGGAAGACTAGGATAGGGATAGGGACTGCTTGTTGAAGCAAGGGAAGGTTGAAGGGGGTTACACTTTATCCTGGGTAACTATGATTAAATGCTGTAAAGGAAATAAATGCAAAAATTATATTTATTGGACAATGTATTAAGAAAATAAAAAAATGTTAAACCCTAACAAGACGATGAAAATGTAATACGAAATTCATATTTCATAGTGTGTAAAGCCTAGTAAATTGATAATAAAAGAAAGTAATTTCAAAATATTTGATTAAAACTATCATATTGCAAGTCAAAACATAATCAAAGGCAAAAGATTCTTCAGTTCAGGAAAAACAACCAGCTTGTTATCTGTATCGCTAGGGTAAGATGCTAAGCATTTTAAGAATTTAAACATAATTTTAAAAGCAAATTACATCTCCTATTAAAATAGAAAAACGTAAATAATTCAAATGGAACTGCCGAGAATGCTGATAAAAGTTAGAAAGGGTTTTTTTTTAAAGAAAAGAAAAGAAAAGTGCTAGGATGTTTCTAACTGCTAAAGTAATTCAAAGAGAAGAAGAATTTGTTTTTTTCATCTAGGGGGGAAGTCAAAGAAGGCAAGAGGGTATTACAAATTATATCCCATCAACAGAGTAAGACATACAACTCAAGCAGGGGTGGGCTGCTGGGGGTTCGTAGGGCTTTTGGATAGCCTCTAGCTAAGATTCTGTGAAGTTTGGAGAACCCCCAAATCCCACTCTTGGCTGGCCTCACCCACCCCACCGTGGCCCTCCCAGGAGTCCCTATGTGGCCCATTTTGAATGCGGGTAAGTGCAGGGCGCACACGGAGGCTCAGGGAGGTAAAAAAAAAAAGGCCCTCCTGGAAGTTCAGGAAGGCCAGAAATGGGCCCATTTCCAGCTTTCAGAGAGCCTCCTTAGCCCAGGGAAGCCGTTTTTGCCCTCCAAGAGGCTTGAGGAAAGCCTCCAGAGCCCGGGGAGGGCAAAAATGCCCCTTCTGCCGTGGTGCAGGAGGCGGACTA
Source organism: Notechis scutatus (assembly GCF_049901735.1). Classification (NCBI taxonomy): domain Eukaryota; kingdom Metazoa; phylum Chordata; class Lepidosauria; order Squamata; family Elapidae; genus Notechis; species Notechis scutatus. The sequence goes on along the minus strand of NC_142013.1, from coordinate 77,937,710 downwards.
GCCACGTCCACCATGGCCACGCCCACCCACAACCGGGCAGAGAAACCTTTGCTAAAATCTTTGAAGCCCACCCCTGAACTCAAGGTAAGACAGATCAAGCAACAGAGTTCCCCAGAGGATAAGTTATGCAAATCCTTTTAGAATTGGGTTGGATTCATGTTAGCAGGGAAGTATATAAGCAAGAAGTCATTCGCCCAATGGTTTTCAGAGGAAAGCATGTTATCCAAGATAACAATGCACACTACACTGCATTCTGAAAGAATAGGCATAGGGATACGCAGCAAAAATGCATAAATTGGAAACATTGCACTGAACACTTCAGCTGAATGCTTACACCAGGTTTGTCACACACTGGCCATGCCCACCCCTGGTTCAGCAAAGAGGAAAAAAGTTGTAATACATCACATGAGGACGAAGTGTCATCACAAGTTTGAAATCCCTGCTATACACTATCCTCCTTTCCCATTGATAGAAGCAGCAACTTTTATTGAAAACAACACAAATAAATTGTCATTGATGTATACATGAACACACATTTTAGACAATTACACTGCACCTACATTTGCTAGGTCATAGCCATCTTCACTTTACATAAAACTTTTATATTTAGCACTGTGGATAAATACTTGGCATGTAAAGGATAGTTTAAATTGCTAAGATTAAATAATCAACTGCAAGATATTGTTTAGAGAGCCATGGTGGCACAGTGGTTTGAATGCAGTATTGCTCACTGTCAGGAGTTTGATTCCGACCAGCTCAAGATTGTGTCAGCTTTCCATCCTTCCAAAGTTGGAAAAGTGAGGGCCCAGATTGTTGGGAGCAATATGCTGCCTTTGTAGACCACTTAGAGAGGGCTGTAAAGCATTATGAAGTACTATTGCTATTGCTACTAATTCACATGTTCCCAGCATTGGACAAAAGCAAAAACCACCTTTTCAGCTTCCTGCCCATCCTTGTTCCATGTAATGTGGAGGATAAGAAGTATGTCAATATGTATATTGTAGCTTTCTAAATGAAAAGGAGAAAGATACTCCTTCAAATGTCCATTAAAATCTGTGACTACCTGAACTAAAGACCAAGTATTCTGTACATCACAAATCCAATCAGATCTTTATATCAACTGAAAAATAAGAACTTATATTTTATATATAACACCACACACTTTATCTCCTGGAATGATCAGTGGACCTGATTTTGATGTTGATAGTTTGTAAACAAGATATTTCATATATTCCCTGGTATTTGATAACTGTATTATACATTTTCCGCTATAGTAATTTTAATATTTTGCAATTATACAAGACTTAAAGTCTCATTTAAATTGATTCCAATAATAAACCTAAAGGGATATCATGTTCATATCATTCTTTTTTTTTTCTACAGGGTTTTACTTATTCAAAATACTTTTATTGAAGTGAGAATTACGGATTATATTGATGAATTATATTATATATAATATCATGACAGCAGTTTCAAATTTTTCACTGTTGAAAGATGAAATAAATTTGATGCCTTGCGTTATGTATTAGGGATAGGTGGATGGAAGGAACTGTTTCATCTTCTTTCTCAAAATTTAATACATCATTAAAGACATGCATGATTTCAATGTTCAGCAGTCTGGGATTCTTTACCATCAAAAGACAGCCAAGTATGCATAAGGTGGAGGAATTGGAAAAATTAGAAACCTTGCAGGTTTCTTTCGTTTTCTTCATTGTTAAATACTGTGGGTCACTTAGGGAATCCCTTGGACGTTCCTGAAGCAAACATCTGGAGAGGAGATGGGAGGAGACATTCCTCTCTGCCTCTTCATCCCCAATCACTTTGAATCAAGCAAGATCTGCAACTATATATTAAGTTAAGCATGTAAATTTTCTGGTGTTTTAAAGGGTTTGGAAATGTTTTCAGCTCAAATTCATTCCATCTTAATTGCAACATTTGTGTTGCAAGCCAGAAAATTTGGAAGTGGAAGGACTATCCTTCCTGAAATAATAAAGAGCCTTGATTCTGATCATATTATATCATAGAGTCCTCACTCACACTAATTTTTAAACTTGTTTTAGTGATAGGATTTAATATTGTGGGTTTAATTTCACTCCCCAACCTAGAAAATTCTGAGAAAAGTAATGGAAACAGTTCCCAAGGCTTGGAAGAGAGACTTTGGAAAATCTATCACTATTGGAGTAAGAGACAATGAAAGCAATCCCTGTTTGCTGAATTAGGCTGTAATATATCACCTTCTCTTTTCACAGTCCAAAGAAGAAACAGTTTGGTGATAACATCTGATGCAAAGGCCCAGCTAATGGATTTCATAGATATCTATGGTGTAAAGAAGCAAAAGAAGAAAAACATATGGACATATAATAACAAAAGTATGTTAAAAATCTAAATTCTTTTAAAAGCAAGGACAAACCCAGAAATCTCACCATTAGCATCATCATTCCAGGCTTTTTTGCTCTATGGAGGATAATACAGGAAGGAAGATTTAACGACATGCCAATGATATCTTCAGATTCAGGAAACTGTTTCAAGACACAATAAATATGGTTTCATGAACGAAGGAATCTACTACCATGGTTAGTACGTATCTGCAAATAATTGAGAAAATTAAAAGTAATAAAAAGGGGGACCTGGGAAAAAATAACAGACTCTGAAATACTTATATATTTTTTAAAAGGCTGCTTATTAGGTGGCATCTGTAAACATTGAAATACAATATGGAAGGAGAACACATAAAAATTGCATGATAAAATGAATGCAAAATTCCAAGAAGTAATCATAATGGATCAATGCGAAAAGTTGTAGAAAACGAATTTACATTTATTATTCAAAGTACATTTATTGCACTATTAAAAAATAAAATCTATTGTTAAATTTTCTACAAGAAGTTTTAAAACTTGCCTTTTTTAAAAATATATTCTTTATTTTTAAAAGAACAATCTTACAGAAAAATATTAAAAAAAGAAAAGTACAGACTAAAAATAAAAACTAAGAAGAGGCAAGAAAAGGGAAAAATATATTTTATACTTATCAATAGTTACTGGTTTATCAAAGAATTTACAATTGTATTATGAGCAGTACAAAACATTGTAAACCACAAATAGTTCCCAACCTATGACCACAAATTCTATTCTAAGCGAGACAGCTGCTATGTGAATTTTTCCCCATTTTACGACCTTGCCACAGTTGTTAAGTGAATCACTGCAGTTGTTAAGTTAGTAACATGGTTGTTAAATGAATCCAGCTTCCCCATTGATTTTGCTTATCAAAAAGTCACAAAAGGTGATCACATGACCCCAGGACATTGCAACTGTCATAAATATTAGACATCTGAATTTTGAGCAGTTGAATTTTGATCATGTGACCATGGGGATACTGCAATGCTTGCAAGTGTGAAAAACAGTCATAAGTCAGTTTTTCAGTACCATTGTAATCTTGAAAGGTCATTAAATGAACTGTTGTCAGCAGGAATTTGGAAGTAATTCATATTCCCACTGGTTTTTTTTTTATCCAGAGTCCTTCTCTTTCTCTGTTTAGGTAAGGAACTATCTCTGACAGTATGAACCTGTGGTGGAGCATGAGCCCGTCTGATATCATTGTAAAAGTAGAAATGTGTCCCGTAGAAGATGGTCCAATTGCTGCTATTTCTTGAACATTACAAAATGAATTTCTACTAGCAACAAGTACAAATATGAAAAGTTCATAATGCTTTCAGGGTTTGTTTGTTTTTAAATAAAATTACTGCTTTTTCTGTCTACATGAATAAGAATAACTTTTTTTTAAGAAAATGGAACTAACTTTTAGCAAGAAAAGAAAAGGGGGAAGTACAAACTGGTTTAAAGTGCTGACTAACAAATATTTAAATGTAGGAAAGTTTACATACTAACACATGTTTAAAGCCTCACTGTTTTCTTAATGTTTTAGTCTTCACTTGACAGTTGTTTGAAAAGACTGCCAGAACCTAATGTCTTAAGTAATTGTTAAATAACTTGCAGACTTTCTATTTTTTTTTCCTTATAGACTGTTAAACCTGAAATGCTTTCATTTCCCCCTTTCTTTTAAAGGCATCAGATTCACATGATAATATTCTACAGCTCAGCATTCTGAAGAAAAGTGTGGTGTGGTTCAGAGTTTTGTCAAAGGCAATTCAAAGAAACTCTATGAAAAGTCTATGCAAACCTATGCAAATTATAAAGACAGTCTATTTTGTTGTTGTTATAGGAGTAACTAAGGAAAATATTTCTCTTTAGACAGAACTATTTATTTCTATCAATAGTTCAGTTCCAAGAATCACTTCTTCAGCTCAAGAAGCCAAGTGTATCGCTTCCACCATCAGTGAGGCGGAATCTGTCACTGCTGTTCTGCTATTTTGATATTTGCTCTTTGTAGACTGATGCCATGACAAGACATTTAAAAGAAATACACAGAGACATAATTGTCCCAAAGGTGGTTTTTTCCAAAAAGGCAACTGGACTTCATTTCTTCAGAACTGGGAAGCGAAACGTTTTCAAAGGACAACATCAAGAAAATGCAGTTGTCTTTCAGAAAAAGCACCTTTGAGATAACCATGACCTGGATGATTGAGAATCTCCATAGACTAATTGTTTTGTAAACAAAACTGGTTGTTTACAAAAATGATTTAACTTAAGGCTATATTATATGTCTACCACCCATTTACATCACACTCAAGTCACTTTTAAGGGGGAGAGTGGTCAAACTGAGCATAATCATGCAAAATGTTTGTGACATTTTCTGCTAATAGGAGAACAATCAAGCCGTTCTGGAGAAATACCTGGGAATGGCTGCTCCCACTTCATCCTAGATGCATCAACATTTACTTCCTAAGCAGTGGTGGGTTTTTCAAATGGTCAATTTTTTTTACTACCGGTTCTGTGGGCGGGGCTTGGTGGGTGTGGCATGGGAAGGATACTGTAAAAACTCCACTCAGAGGTGGTATTTGCTGGTTCTCTGGACTACTCAAAATTTCCACTACCGGTTCTCCAGAACTGGTTAGAACCTGCTGAATACCACCTTTGTTTCCAGGTAGATGCTGTCTTTTACTTAACAGTACAGCCGACCCCAGCACTTCAACAAAATCTTGACAACTTCACAGCAAAAAGAATAGGTAGCTCTCGACTTATGACCATAATGGGGCCCAAGATTTTTGTTGCTAAGGAAGACAATTGTTAAGTGAGTTTTGTCCCATTTTACACCTTTCTTGGCATAGTTTCACTTGTTAAGTGAATCACTGCAACTGTTAAGCTTGTAACATGGTTGTTAAGTGAATCTGGCTTCCCCAGTGACTTCGCTTGTCAGAAAGTTGCCAGAGATGATCACAGGAACTCCAGGATTCTGTAATCGTCATAAATACATGTCATTGTTAATTGTTCAAATTTGGATCAGGTGACCATGGTGATGCCATAATAGTCATAAGTGTGAAAAATGATCGTAAATAATTTTTTTCAGTGCTGTTGTAACTTTGAATGGCCACTAAATGAACTTTTGTAAGTTGAGAAATACTTGTACAAGTTCAAAGAGAGAGAAAAACATTCTGCTTGCTATTGGAAACCTTAAACGCATTTTATGTAATTCTGATCTTTATCAAGCCTTACAGTCTTGAATCTGTTTTGACAAAATCTAGAATAAGATGGAAAGATTATTACGAGCTCTTAAAAATAGGGCCTTTGAGCCTTAACAGGAAACTATTTATTACGTTTGAGTGACAGCTATATTACAAATGTCCAGCTCTGTTTGTTTCATGGCAGCTGAGCAATTTTGATAGCAAATTTCAACGGTCAGTTCCAATCTCTTTTTGTTTCTTATTTTCTCAAGTTAAAATCTGTGACTTTAAAAAGAAGTTTGCATAGAAAATTGTGAAGATTTTAGTGTATATTCACATGCAAATAAATGTAAATATTTTGAGAAGCATTTTTCCTAATATTGCTGTCTTTTACACATTTTCACAAGTGCACCCATTGTAACATGAGAATATTTTCTTCAAAATCTACATTACAACATCCCAAGACCTGCAAAAGGTAATTGCATTTAAATTCACACAATCATTTCAAAAGTGTGACATTTGCATTAAAATATTCATGAAACAATGTTTCTGTTTTCTTACCACAACCTATATAGAAGAAAGCACCAATGTATGGCTGCTGGGATTATATAAAGTTAAATAAAACATAAATAAATAAAACATAGGAAAGCTTATACTTACTGTACTCCAAAATTCTTGTGTTTGTTTTACTAAACAATGCTTCACCACTATAGATATAAATCTCTGAGTGTTATCAATTAAAAACAACTATATGGGAAACTTAGCAGAAGGTTCTTTGCAATCATATTTTCTGTTTACACCTCAAAAATGCATGTGATTCAGCCTTCCATTAACCTCAGATTTATAGCATCTCAAACATTTTGTTAATGACCTTGGATTACACCCTTGAAAACTAGAACTCTACAGCATCTCTTCTGGCTAACATATTTTATTTACTTTTTGTGAGTTGCAGCTCACAAAACCTTAAGTCTTTTAATAACATTTATTAGTTGAAAAGATACTACTCTCTCTGATCTTTTGCTACCGTAAACAAACAAGGTTATCTTTTTATAAAACTTGAAGGATCTCACTGCCATTCTTCTCCTTCAGTTCAATTGCATTTTTTTCAAGCAGAAGTTGCTTCTTTTACACAATTGAGAGATTCAATAAAATGAGGGGGGGGACACAGAAAGTACAGTATAATGGTATATAGGAAAGACCTTGGGAGACAGAGAGAAGAGTCACAGCCAGGAGAATGTTCAGACAAGGGGCAGGTTAGCTTGCAAAAGGAATATGAACATGGGAAATATATCAAGAGGGACTCTCCTTAGTTTCTTGGGCTATAAATGTGATGGGGAAAAATGTATTTTCAGACTTGCAAGACTCTATTATTTTAGCTGTACAATAAATTAGTCATGTTTCCTGTCTGGGCTACATTATTAGACTGCCATCACACTTGCAAATCTGAATGTACATTTCTCACCATCACTTTTATAGTACATAAAAGAATGCCACTTTTCTATTCTTCACTTGGCAAGAGCACCTTGTTGAATCTTATCCTAACCATAACCTTAGAAAGAAAATCCACAGATAAAGACTTAGGGTCTGAATAGATGGTAGATGGTGTAAGAATTCACATAGTTAGATAAATTTCCATAAACCATCATACTTCACTTTCTTCTCTTCCCCTACTATTGCCATGCGTTCTCAAATCTACAACATCACTGATAAATTTGAGAGTGAATCAATTCTTCCAGAGTATCTGTTTACTAGTAAACAAACTCTGTTAGATGTGCTCATGTTGCCACTGATAGCGTGATTTTCCTAAATAACATATTTTTTAAATTCGATTTTTGAATGGTATTTCTATATGTAAATATCTGACCCTATGTAGTAAAGGAGGTTTAAATCCCATTGGACTTTATGAAAAGTTTTCCAAATAAAAAGAATCACAATACATATCTGAACGTTGTCTGTATGTATATGTGTGTGTGTTTGTATGTGTAAAGCTACCAGCATGAGCAGATCTTGTTGCCTAGCAAGACACATATGATACCAGTCAAAAACATACATTACTGACCATATTTTTTAGAAAGGTTGTCTAATTCAGATTATTCTAATTTCTGCAATCTTCCCAAATGTATTCAAGAACTATAACCTTGCATAATATTATGCAATTTAAAAAGTCTGCATTTCATATTTTGCAGGCTAATATTGCATGTAGTTTAACATGCCAACTTTAGAACATGAGAGTCCTTTGCTCCAGTGCTATCTATGGACAAAAATCTATGATTAAGTGAAAGTTATTGCTAAATTTTAGACTGACTTTTATGTATATTAATATTTCTTTACTGGCTGCTGTCAAAAGTGATGAAGAAAAAAGAGATGACATAGTAAGAGAAATAATCTAAGATCTTAAACTGACTTTGTATTACTGGCAAATGAAGCTGAAATTAATTTGCTTGACAACTGTGTTCTATAAATTTAACCTCTGTGAATTTTGTTATTGAATATTAATGATCTGCTTTCTTACTAGACATAAACTTTCACTAAGAAATATTTTAATAAATTCCATGTGAAGTGTAACTATTATAATCTACGGAACCAATCTGCTTCAATTTTACTACTTCTTTTCTGACAATCCATTCCACATGTAGTTATGGATCTCCCACATATTTTTTCAGTTATATTGTTGTAGAAGTTATAAAACTTTTTCCTCAAAATGAATAAGAAGCACTTACACATATAAAAAGTCTATAAGTAATCATTAGATCATGGATGTGGTTAAGATTTCTTCCTGAAAATATTAGAGCTTTAGTAAAACTAACTGATAAAACTGAGTGACCTAAAAAAATATCAATTCTATCTGACAATGTCTAAGATTACAAAAAAGGATTTTTAAATTTTCTACCTATATAAGAAAACCCCAGACACATTTACAATGGAAATAGCATACAGAAAGACATCAGTTTATTAAAAAAATATTCTCAAATGCATGTATTTTGCAAAAAAGGCCAACAAAATTTATATGAATTTTCATAGGTACAAAAATGTATACTTTTCATTCTTTAAAAATATCAGGTGTCAAATAGTTTATGCTTAAGAAATTTGAAACTAAAACAGATTTATTTATCCTTACCCTGAGATTAAACCCCTGAGTTAATAATTCTTGTTTAAAGCCTATTAACACTCAGTTTTCAGAAGTCATATTTGTTGGGCTCTTTTATATGTTATAAAACTGAGTGTCCTATGTTCCTTTAGGACACCACAAGAAATAAAAAAAAATCTTAGAGAAAATATTTAGCTATTTCCTAAAATGATAAAAATGCATACATCTACCTTCTGAACAAATGGTAATGAAGAACAACTAGCAATTTGATAAACTTTTATGTGTGGAGAAACTATGGAAAAATCACCAGACATAATTAGCCATTTTGATACAATATAAATAAGATCACCCAGCTATATACAAGGTAACACACGATATCCCAGTTTCTATCTTTTAACCCTTTAACCACTATCCTAAACTGGCTCTCTGCTGCATTAGTAGCCAAACAGCAGAGTGTAACATCTTTAAGAGGCATATCTGAGAGGGCTTCATTTATCTTTCTCAGGTGTGCAAAGCTGTAATTTTGGATTAGAAAGATATCGGGAGAAGTTTTACCAGTAGCAGCAACAATTGAAGGAAAGCTACCAGCAAAGCCATAAGCCAAAATCTGTCTATTAGTCTTTATGATCTTCAAATTCTCAGGATGGTCTTGCAGTTGGGTAATCCTTACATATGAGAATAACACTCTTTCCCAAACAGAACTGCATAAAGAGGTATGTGGCAGCATATCCAGAATTAACCCTAATTGACCAGCCATTTCTGTGCATGCTGAAGAAATGGGGGTCTAACTTCTTAATCATGATAGATTTTAAAGTAACCAGGATAGTTTTGGGGAGAGGAAGACTTTCTGGTGTGTAATAACATATTTAATGACATTAACAGGTTAACGAAATAGCATGATTGTATAAAGTCTAGAGACATGCATTGATGTCTCTGATAATTTAACCACAGAGAAAAACCAATGCTCTACTTTTTCTATAGAAAAGAATGCTTTATCACTTTCTATGAATAAGTATGAAAATATTGAACAGACTGTACTGGACATAATCTTTAAAAAATACAATTTTCTATAATAAATTTCCTAAGAGACTTAAAGTGACAACAGCACCAGTTGTTACCTTCCTAGTTCTGACTTGGAAGGCTATCATGGGATTTCTTACTCAGAAATCCAGTCAAATTGGCCTTATTGCAACACAGCAGAGTACAGACTGACTGAAGCATCTTACATATATTTGAGTTTCATCAAATCTGATGGTCTGTGAGTTGAAAATGGAGAATGCCAACTTTGCTTTATCATTGGGTTTTCAGACGTGTTTGTAGACCTTCATTCTTACAAAGCCAGGAATTTAGCTTCTTATCCTAGTGCTTATAAGATCCAATGTGTCCATGGATGCTTCATTACTGCCACAGAAGCTTCCAGGGCCATTGCTTTAAAAAACATTTTAATTGTACAAAATTGCTATCGTGCAAAATGGCAGCATTTTCTCTAGTTATTGAAATGTGTTTGCAAGCTATAAGAGCACATAGACATCTTTAGAAAAAAAAACTTTTAAAAATAAAACAGGATGCACTTCAGTGCCCTGTTTGGTCCACTTGTTTCCCTATATAGACACACAAAGGGAAAGTGGTAAGTAGTAGTAAAAGGTGAATGTAGAAGATTTAGCAGAGAGAACTCAGTACTTTGCCTTCTGATAAATGCGAGTTTGTAACGGATTCATTGTTGTCATACAAAGTCTAGGAGAATGCAGAGAACATGCTTTAAAAACTTCAAACCTGATCATTGGGTCAAACTAATAAGAAAGAAAGCTTGGACATCATTACTCATTTCTAAGCAACAAAATGAAGGAGGATCCAAGGTTCATTCTTGATTTTCAAAAATATTGAAGCTTCCCAAAATCAGTAAAGCAGGGGAGGTATACAGCAGTCCAATATCCTTAGAATGAAGGAGCTCATTGCAAGGCAAAACACTTTTACATTAGCAAGAAATAGAAAAAATAATAATTCCAGCAGCTAATGAGCCATTGTGGGATTGCAACCAGAAGGAAATAAAATACATTCATATTTCATTATGTGAAATAAGACTGAAATATTCTAATCAAAAGGCAAATACCCCAGAACTTATTCACTGGAGACAAGATTCCTAAAATTCAGTGGTATCCAAGAATGAGGTTGTTTTGGTTGTTTTTTTTCGTATTCATGAATCTCACTTTAAATACATCACTAAAATATTTTAATATTACTACTTTCCTGAATATCATTAGATCTTTGATTATCGTAATGCAAATTTGAGGATCACTAGGGTGGGGAGAAGAGAAAATAAACCTTTGCTTTTTTTCTATGAAGATATCTGTTAAGTTTGGAGAATAATGGAGACCAGACATCTGACCAGTGACTTCAACTCTTTAATAATAGTAAATAGAACAGAACAGAGCAAGGCTATGGGCAACAGCAACCCTTTTATAGGGTTAGCTGCTACCTTATTAACCAATGACATGTGCAACAAGTTCAAACTTATAACCAATGAGAAGTGTCAAAATAGTGGCCAATCAGGGACTAGTCATGGACCAATCCCCAGTTGTTGTATAAGGACCAATCAGGTGTGCAGGTTTCCAAACCCTGATTTGCATTTATGCTAGTAACTTTTATTGATTCACAACAATATCAATTAGAAGTAGGGTTTACATTAACTCATTCTTTTCAAGAAATAGACCAAGTGTTTACTGATCTTCTGCAAATTTGTACCATATAGAGTACCAATGATGTTGGATAGGAACAGGACATCAAATAGATGAATTTAGCATGGAGGAATTGCATCTACCCAGCTGAGATTTAATCTGGAATAGTGATGAGATTTTTGTCAGCATTCCAGATGAAAAGCATGTGCTTAATTACTGAAATATGGATCCCATGCCAATGAAGGAGAATCTCACAAGCAGATGGAGAAGTCCAGTAAACTTTCACTTTAATCTCTTTTGAATATCGATAATATTAAGAACCAAGCAGTTGTGGTACACATGAATTGACAGAGTATTCAAGTTCAAAATTACAGCAGAAAATTATAATTACAAAGACACAGTTGATTAGAATATCATACATTATTTAAAGAAAAAATATATTGTTTCTGTTAGAATGATATTCTATGTTCTGAAGTGATAAAAAGAACAAATCATTAAAAATATACCCTCAAATTGTACTAGTTTAAAGTCATCTAACTAAATAATATTTGCATTTCCAGAGCCAAAAAACATTTGCAAAACTTCTAAAGCAAATTTTATATCATCTAAATGAGTCATAGTGAGCATTTAATTTTTTTTTTTTTTTTTACATATAATAGCACTTCTGGGGAACTGCCTACCTGAAGAAGTAGGAAATCCCCTAAACATACCTGGTTGGTGAATGTTACTTATAAAATTAAATGTAGCATATGAGTATCTAACAACAATTCAGATGAAAATATAAAATGACTAGAAAAATACAATTTAGTACAACTACAATAATAATTGTTGTGCCTATTACAGTTGTAATCCTTATGGCTACTTGGCAGATGTAATTTAACATTCTGAAACTTTCAGGCATAAAATTCACAAAATGGAATGACAAGCAGTCTACAACAGAGAAGAAACTTTAGGAACACAAAAATTGAAATGATTGCAGTTGAGTCATGTATTGTTGCTTCAGGCAGAGATTGTGAGGTACATTCTGTCATGTATCAAGCACTGTGAGACAAATTATACTTCTTGATTCTTAACACCAGAATGCTGTGGAGAAAAAATATCAACAAAAATGAGTAATTAATTGTCTGAGTTAATCATAATTTCAGTTCAAGCTGTTTTTCAAAGTATGTACTCAAATTTAAGACAAGGTCTTGAGAGAAAAGAACTGGCACTGCTCAGGCTAGGCAAAACCACTGAGCAGCCCTATCCAAATCTCAAGATTAGAATTAGAGACAATCCCCGGGTCAAGAACACTCCCAATTTTATCTTTAACTCAAATCTGTATGTAAGTCAGAACTTGTACTTACAAACGGACTGCCATTTTACTGCCATTACTAAAAATGGCAAATGGCATTGTCCTTCCTCAAGCTAGCAAACCACTGAATCATGAATGCTGAAAACTGCTGAAAACATGTTGTATATTAAGAATATGCAGCCGCAGCAATTTCTGAAAGCAAATTATTCATATGATATATATAAAACTTCTTTCTTACATATAACTAAACCAACTTATCTAGCTGCAGTAAAGACTATGAAGTTTCTTTGTTAACTGGTTCCTGAATGCAGTTTTATTTCTGGAAGAATCAAGATTTAACCTAAGCCTGATTTGAAATCTGGTCACATAGCACTTCTTATTCTACCAATTCTACTCCAAAGCTATTCAAAATCACTACACAAATATTTTGATGGATGACGTTGGGGGGACAGGCATGCCTACATCCCTTGCAAACTATCAGTAGTCTGTGCAGGTGGCCAAAAAAGTCATTCAGACAGCTCTCCATTTCCTGAATGGCCACACTGTCTGAAGTTATAAGAAGTCCTTCATTCTTTCACTGCATAGAAAGCCAAAAGGAGCTGTTGACCCATTTGCTTGCCCATTTATATTTTCAATATATATTTTGTGTATATTTGTCCCATGCATATTTTTCAAGAAAAAAAATCTGACCAGTTGTAAAACAGCTGCAAAGCCACCAAACCATATTTTATCTATGGCACTCAAGTGAGTTAAACTCATGAAAGGATACATTTTTCAATGCTTCAGAACCAAGGCTGTGGATAGGGAAAGATGCCTTCTCTTCCAAAGCCAAGAGATAAAGTGAGATACCACTGCTGTCACATCACTCCCTACATTTTTTTTACAGAGACACAGCACTATATAGGAAAACAACTTTCCTCCTAGTTTAAATAAACTGGAGTAGAACTAGTGACTATATAAATATTAAAGGACTGTATAGGTCCAGCTTCTTCTGAAGCAACACAAACTTTCACATGTTATTTTCCATAGTGAAGAAACTGCAAAGGGCTCTTCACCACATGGGACAAGATGGACTTAAGCACTTTATTCATTTATATTTCTTTATTAGATTGTTTTTATTCTGCCTTTATTACTTTATAACTAATTGAAGACAATAAGCATATATAGTACTGCTTCCTCCTCCCATTTTCCATGTGGGATGAATTGGGCGGAGAGAGGTAACTGGTTCAGTTACCCACTTTCTCTTGGTTTCTAAGCCAGAAACATCACCACTACACCAAAGTGGCTCTCACTTCACATCAAGTTCCACCCCCATCCCCCACTTCAATTCCTACATTTGTCTTCATTGGGAGATTCTTCTCTTTCACACAATACACTCTTTTTTTCTTCAAAAATTGAATATCTGGTAGCCTATGCACAAGGCCCAGGTATGTTTGATTTGTGATTTAGTATTTTGATGTCACTTACTAATTTGGTTATATAACGAAGAATAGGCTAATGGTTGTATTCAGGGCTTTTATAAAAGCTTCAACTCTGTTCTTACTTTGAAGACAGTCCAGACAGACAGTTCGCTTCTCAAAATTTGCCAGCATAATTTTACTTATTGGCTAAAATGTCTCAGGGCATTTGAAACAGGAATTTAGTATACTGCATATGGTGAGATATATTAGTTCAAATAATACTTTGTTTACTCCAGAAATGGGGTCTTCAGAGATCTATTTTTACCAGAGACATCATTATGGTTAAAAAGGAGCTTAAAATTCACATTATAGATGCATCTCTGCAGAATGATTTTGTTTTGCTTAGGGCCATAAAGTTAGTCTCTTGGTATAACTTACTTAAATATATTCTGAACCCATAGGATTATCTTGTCAGAATTAAAAAGTTCAGTTTGTGAAGAATGCTTATCCTTAAACTAATAAAACTAAACTAAATTAAGCTAAATTAATTGATGCCTGCTACATTTTTGGAAGGAAGGTTTACCAAGATCTCTGGTTATTTGTGTCCATTTATCCCTGTAGGCTAGACCTGGTAGGGATTCTTTTTCAGTATTTATTTAATTGTCATTTGTATCTGGAAAATCTACATTATAGAATTCTCCTAATTCCCTTTTTTATTGAATTAATTATACAAATTGGGATTCCATTGTTCACATTGTTAATCTCCTGTGTAGCAGAGAAGCAGGATTCATTCTGTTCCATTAACAAGTTATGCTGGTTTAATATAGTAACAGCTATGTCTCCAAACCAGCATAGTACAGATTTGGAATAAAAGATATTACAGTTCATTTATGGACAACTCTGTGTGTGTGCACGTGTGTACCAAGAAATATAATAGTTGTCCTCTAAAAAGAGGACATGGAAGGCCTAAAACGTAGACAGGATCTGCTTCATTTAACAACTAAATTACCATCCCAATTGGGGTCACTAAATGAGAATTACTTGTAGCCTCACAATTCCAATTATAATAGGGGACTTCCCAGAAATTTACATTTCCCAGAAAATATGTCAACATTGAGCAATACAGTGATTGCCAACGCTTACTGAAGCTGAGCAATTGTATGGCTAAAGGTGCTGCTAGCATTCATCATCAAGAAATGTTTCTAGAAAGGAGGGAATGCCTGTGGATGGAGTTCAATAGTGTAATGGTGACAATGCAAGGTAGAAGCCTATTGGTAGCAAAGGCAATAAATGGAGCAGCCTGTATGCTATGCTACAGAATATGGGACCCAGAAGTTTCATAAATATGCAAGGTGCCTGAGATAATGGCAATAGAGCACATACTTTCTTAATCTATAAATCTTTAGTGTTTGTTTCAAGTATCTCACCTAGTTCTGATGGTTTGAACATTATACCGTAACTAATTTATTTTTCTTAAGAAAAAGGCCTTCACAATTCAGGTTAATTGATTATGGAATCCATTGTAAAGGAAGAAAAAGAGCATATTGCTGTGCATTTTTTTCTGTATCATGGCTACTTTGTGAGGTCCTTTGTGCTCTTTGAGATTGGTCATTTTCTTGATATATTTCATTACCCAACTAGGTAACATCCACAGTACTAGAAGGGACTGAGGTTTGCTGTGATTATAGGAAAAGTCCCATCATTCCCTGCAAGTCCAGCAGCCAAGCCCTAAACATGCACCTCCAATAGGTCCTGGCTGCTGTGATGACCCGGAGCTAGGCACAGAAACAACACAGCCAGAAAGAAGGCTTAACTCCTCTTTATTGTTCCAACTTTCCCCTAAAAGTCCCACCATTCCCAGCAAATCCAGCAGCCAAGCCCTAAACATGCACCTCCAATAGGTCCTGGCTGCTATTAGTCCGGAGAAGAAGCACAGTTCTGAGAGCAGCCACAGTTTTAGAAGTTTGATTTCAGAGTCCTTGTCACAGGAAGAATTCCCTGCAGCACCAACCAGAGTATAACTCTGTCATTGCAACCTCGCACGTACCAGGTCAGCATGGCAAACAAGGCAAACAAGACAAAGCACAGCAAAATATCCAGGCATCGGTAACAACCTGTGAGGCTGGAAAAAGCAATGTTTGTTCCTGACAAACGCCCCTCCCAACAGCCTCCTTTAAATCTCATTCCCTGGGTGAGTCTTGTGAAAAGGGGTGGGACACCCCTCCTCCTGAGTCATTGGGTTGCCCTGCGCTGATCCTGCCTTCTTTCATTCTTTGTGCTTGGAGATCACGGGGAGGTAATTGCTCCTCACTAGAGCTCTGCAGCTCCTCGGCCCCATTGGCTGCCCTGTCCTCCTTCCTCGCCTGGTCCTCCTGCACTCCCCCCTCTCGTTGGTGACCCTTCCCAGGCCAGAGGGACCCAGGACTGCCTCATCCTGCTCCTCCAGTCATTCCTCCATTGGCCCTATCTCTGTCTCATCCTCCTGCTCAGACTCAGGCTCTGACGGGGCCATGACACTTGCCCTGTCAATGTTGGTGGGAGTGTTCTTGGTTGGGGTATTGTTTACTTCTTGATTGTGGATCTGATATTAATCCTGGTATTAATATCTGCTTAGCTGGTTGTTAATTGCTAGTGAGGAAGTGTTTGGTCTTTTTACAGTAGTTATATGCTCTAATTTTGGATAGTGCATGAATTGTATAAATTCCCAATTCAGCTCTAACTGCAGCAGCAGATGTTGTTATATCTACACCCAAAATACATCTCAAGTGTTGGGACTGTGTTTGTTCTAGTACTGTAGTTGAGCATAGACCCCAAACCTCTGTTCCATACATAGGGGTAACCTTAGCTTTATATACTTTAATTAATGGGGCTAGGGGCCCTGGGTAACTATGATTCTTTAATTTAAGCAGTAAATTCAAACAAGCTTTTTCTCTAAGTGATGATGTTGGCAAGCCCAAGCTCCAATCCTGGAAAAAGTTATGCCTAAATATACAAACTTATTCAATTGGCTCATATCTAATTGCCACCAATTAGGGCAATAATAGACCAATTCAGCTTCCATATTCATACACTGGATTTTAAAACATACCTTTGACCTCCACTTTAGCTTGTTGGAGATCTTCCTCTTTTTCCTCTTCAATTATACATTCTAATTGTGTTTCAGGCAGCACATTCTCAGTTTTAGTAATCCACTCCTTTAAAAAAAAATCACCAACTGATTACCATGATTTCTTAAACGGTATCTTCCAGGCATGTTAACTGGTAATAAAAAGTAAAGTCTTCTTTGGAATTAATTCTAGTGATGCCCATGCTCATATTTATGTAGATGAAAGTGATTTGTCTTTCTTTGTCTTCTTCCAAGATAAATTTTTGACTTCTTGATTGAACTTATATTCTTTGTATGCCCTGTCTATCACTCAAGGTCTAACCAGATTTGATTCAGGTTAGCTTTTTTAGACGAGTCAAGATCAACAAGGTGCTGTTACTACATGAAATAAACAGATAGCACAGCCTTCCCTAATCTTTGATCATTTTTGTATGTATGTATGTATTTTTATCCTGCCTTTATAAATAACTTAAGGTTACAAACATGTTCCTTTCTCCTTTTATTTTCCCCACAAGAATAACCAGGGGTGGGATTCTACAGGTTCACACCTATTCGCTAGAACCAGTTGTTAACATTCTAAGAAGTTCGGAGAACCAGTTGTTAGAAGAAATTACTGGCCTAATCCTATAAGGAAGGCAGGAAGGAACATTCTGGTGTTGCTTACAGAAACTGCCTCTCCAATAACCCTTATTACATTCTTGGCAGGACTAGACTTCCTGTCTCTGGAACTTCTCTGGAGTTTTTCCCCCTCCTTTGCTGGTACTTTGCTTGTGTGGAGTGACCATTCAAAGTTACAATGGCACTGAATTTTTTTTTTCACACTTATGACTATTGCAGCCTCCCCACAGTCACGAGAGGCCAGGTGAGGAGATGCGTGCCTCGATGTGAGTGATGTTGAGTTGGCCACGCCCAGCCAGTCACATGACCACCAAGCCATGCCCACCAACCAAGCCACATCCACAGAACTGGTTGTTAAAAAATTTGAATCCCACCCCTGAGAATAACCCTGTGAGGTGGGTTGGGTTGAGAGACAGTGACTTGCCCAAAATCACCTAGCTGGCTTTAGCATGTGACTACAATTCTTAACAATTATGAACATTGGACCTAAGGGCAGATAATGGGAATTATAGTCTAAAGTGTTTAGAATATTGACAGTTTTCTGGTATGGTAAAACCAATGAAATCTCCTTGGTCAGAGGAAATAGTAACAATTTGGAAAATGACATATTAAATATGTCATATTTATATTAAATAAAATATTAATATTTTATATAATTATATTAAATTTAAAAACTGCTGCATTTATGGTACAGTTAAAAGTTTAACAGAAAGAAAAATATTAATCACTGTTAGAAATAAACTTTCAGAACATACATTATTCTGACTGATAGCACTGAAACACACACACTGATCTGGAATAGGTAAATTTTGGCTTCTTTCAATTTCTCATTTTTTGTAAATATGACCAAATATAGGTGCTTATAAATTCTTTTTATCATATTAAGAAATTTATGAGAAAAAATATATCAAATTTCCCTGACTTTTCCATGCTTTTGATCCCAGATTTGTTTTGCATATTTTATGTAACAATGATAGTTGCCCCTATGATGAGCAACATCGATACTAATTCTTAATACATGAATTCATGGGTTTATTCAAAGGGGTGGAGTGTTATTTCATATTGATAATGCCCTTTCCTGAACATAGTGATTCTTCCTGTCAATGACTGAATAGGAAAAGTAATGAATTAATTCAGTACCATAAAAGAGATGGTATATTTAGTTTTTAACATTTTAATATATATGTATATGATTGTTTTTATATGTGTAAAGTTATATTGCATTATTATATGCTACCCAGAGTTGCCTAAGTGAGCTGGATGTCCATATAAATCTATTAATAAATGTTAAATAAAAATAAAAATTAATTTCTTGTCCACAACAGCTTGCAAATACTTTGTCCTTCCCATGCTGGTGCAACTGTTATGAAGCAGATTGGAGCAACAGCTGCATGCAATCTAGTAACTGAAGTGAAATGAATTCAGATCAAGCTATCCAAACAAAATAAAACAAAAATCTGTTCTGAATTAACTTGCTCTGTCTTATGATATCTGAGACCACTCTGATACATATCCTCTATTTTTTATCTATTGAGATATATCATTTGGCGCAGTATTGGTGCATCTGATTAAGAATATGGATAGCTTAAAAATTAGTACGTTTTGTGTGAGGTCACCAGGGCTAGAAAACAACTTGATGGCGCATCATCAATCAATTTAGTTTTATATATTTTTACATATTTTAATTCTATTTGTCATAAATTGTGATATTTGTTTTGGTTAGGTCATGGTTTTAATTGCTTTGCTTGGTATTATGAACCACCTAGAATGCTCCAAGAAAGGAACAATCTAGAAATAGTTGTGCAAATAAATAAATAATCTCTGGGCTTTGCAAGAGATGTGCAAAATAGCTTGGAGATATCTAATGAATCAAGTTCAAATACACTTGTGAAAAGTTAGTTGTCAGGGGAATCAAAAATTAGGAAGATGAATGCAACATTCCACGATAACTCACCTGGAAGTTTCCATTATGATCCCTGAACAAATCAGAATTTTTAGGGTCTGGTATTACTGGCATTAGAGTTTTTCTAATTCTGTAACCATTTAAAAGATAAGGATTGATTAAGAAAAATGATTAGAGAAAATGTGAGCAATATATTCCAAAAATAGACTTTTTCTGATAAATTTCCAAATATTAACATTTATCTACCCTTTCCTGCATAAATTCTTTTTTTAATTTAAAAACACCTACATATATTTCTACAGTTTTACAGTAAGAAGAAAAGGAAGTACAACTTTCAGCTGAAAAAGTGAAAACATGAAAAAGTCTAAAGCTAGTAATTTTAATAATATTTGGAATATCTAGCCATTCACTGAATAATTTAAAGATCTGGGACAGAATTGGTTTATAAGTTCACAATTGATGTTGCTAGCGTAGCTGTGCAATCATATCTGAAACTGAACAGGAGATAAATGAATTTCTATAAATGAATTAATCTCTTTACAAATACTTCATCATAATAAGCATGCTACTATAGAAAATTGCAACATGTTTACTATGATAAAGTACTGTATTACCAATAAAAGAGACAATATTCCACTGATAATCTAAATAGAGATTATCTATTTTCAATTCTTCAGTTTACTTTAAAGGAAAAAGTTTTATCTGAATTTAAAAGTATGACAATAAAACTTCTCTATATGTTATTCTTGTTTAAAACAAACTTATCTTTCACTTCTGTTTTAGTTCTTTGGAACTTTAAACTTCCATCTACCACTGGAAGCTGAACCAGTGGTGGTTATAATGAAGTATTTTAATTTTATTCAGTGAGAATGAACAAAAGTCACAGCAGGTACTGATTAGCTACAAGAATTTGTATAAATTCCCTGCTTTTGTCAGTACATAAATTGTGAACAAATTTGTCTACTTGATTTGCAAATATTATAGGGCTTTCTTTGAACTTTCTCTAGATGTCTCCCTTCCTCCCCCCCTTTCCCCCATTTTTTGCTGATGGATTTTTTTCCAACCAACTTCCTCTTTTTGCACTGTGTTGAAAATAATTCCTCTTTCAATAATCACTTTATTTCATCTTTTTTTTAAAAAACTGGCCTAATTCACAGTTTGTAACCTAATATGAATATTGGGACATGGTTATCCTTCAAACATTTCTCAATCCAAAATATGTATAATACAATGGGTATCTTAGTGGAATAATGCATTCAGTTTAAAAGTGACATTTCATGCAAAAGGGAGATTCGAGACAGTACAACATACCAGAATCAATAAGAACTTTGCTCCAAATTTATCTCTATAACTGCTTAGGTTTTATAATCATAATAAAAGTCATTGTTACAGTAATTCACAAAGAGTTATAAAAATAAGCATCACATACTTCTTCAGCCTGCAGATATAAAGCAGAATGGCTGTCATGATTAGGAGGCCAGCCATCACCAAACTTGACGGGAGAACAATATTTAAATCTGGATTGAAGTCATCAGCTTCACAGGAATCTTAGAGAAATCACACACAGATGCAGACATGGGCACACAGAGACAAAAAATTGAAAGTATTCTTTAAGGGATTAACAAAAGAAATATCAGTTCTACTTAGGTGTATGTTTTGCAGGTATTGTCTTCTAAAAAGGAATAAAGCCTGAAAAGGCTTTGTGGAAGATCTTCAATATATACCAGTCTTAATATTGTCATGATAAAGTTTCATGATAATACATTTTTTTATTTCACTAGAAATATTCTGATAAAGATACCTGATAGAAAAGCCACCTGAGGTGACCTTAATGATGCCTCAACACATTTAGAATAGGCAAAAATAAGACCTCAACCTGAAAGCATTTGCTCTTTGTTAATGTGTGGGTTGTTTTTTCCCCAAATAACATGAGTATATATTCAACTGCATTTTATTACCAGCTTGCAGTTGGGTACTGAGACTTTCAAAATGATTTTCCAAACTAAGAACCAAAGGCAGCTCATTATAGAATATGGGTCAAAGTAAATCTTACATATGTTTCTGTAATTAATTTTGTAAAAAGAAAGAGAGATCCGCCCTCTTTCTCTCTGGAGTAAGGCCCTCTGCCATTCAGAAAAGTCAGTTTAGACGGAATAAGTAAGGAGTCTAAGGAGCAGCAGATATGCAGCCTATCTACAGAATTTGTAATACATTTCAATTGCCTAGCCAGTCCAGATTGGCAATCACATGAATTGAAAGCTTGAAGAAAGAGATGGAGACCCTAAAAAGATACAAGCAACATTCTCTCCCTAACCCTTAAATCTATTTTAATATTGCGAAGGTATTACATTGGAAGAGACTAGCTGTCATGCCCCTGCCAGAGTCTGAATCCGAGGAGAAAGACGAACAGCTGACAGGGAGTGGGAGTGTGGCTCTGTTGGCTGTGGAGGAAACTGGTGAAGGGCAAAGTCTGGCTGGGCAGAGCAGGGAAGAGGTAGAACAAGGGAGTGGAAGTTTAGAGGAAGACACAGGCCCAACACCTCTTCATCCTAGGGCACGCAGAGACAAATGAGAAGAGAGCAATGTGGGTTGCAAGGCTTATGGGAGAGAAAAGGGCCCTGATTCCATTCATTAGGCACACCTGGGAAGGGAGTTTAAAAGAGATGCAAGCTGAGAGCGGCATTTTCTGGGAACAAACATGAGTTTATCTTGTGTTGACTGTGGTTATTTGAATTCCTGGAATCCTCCCAACTGGGTTGATTTACTGTCGTTCTTCACATCTGGAATTCCTTCTCTTGCTTTGCCAGATTAATTACCTCATCTTGCCTTGATTGGACTTATAGTTAAAGTTTTTGTTGACAATGTTTTGGACTTGAATCTCTGCAGCCAAAAGCTGTTCCTGGGAGAGTTTTTCTCCAGACCAGAAGGTAACCAGGACATTGGGGGCAAAGTTGGAGCTAATAAAGGGACTCTTACTTATTATTTGACTGTATTGCCTTTGTGCCATATCCTGGGTCATTACACTAGCTTCTCCCCTTTCCCTGCCTTGCTCTTATATACTCGCTCAGCCCTCTAATCCCGAGGTCTCCAAACTTGGCAATTTTAAGACTTATGGACTTCAATTCCCAGAATTTCCCAGCCAGCCATGGGAATTAAAGTCCACAAGCCTTAAAGTTGCCAAACTTGGTGACCCCTGCTCTAATTCACAGTTAAATCAGAGATGAATAAGATTTTATTCTGGATTGTTCTGACATGAATAGACCTGGGAAAGAGGCAGAAGAGAGTTATTCTCCTATCTAAGAGCACACTATCTGGGACATCCTGATTCTCTACTGGGTTAACTGGTGAGTCACGTATTATTATTATTATTATTATTATTATTATTATTATTATTATTATTATTATTATTATTACCTGCCAAAACCAGATTTAATGCTATTGCTGCTGCTCTAGAGGCTGCATCAGTGGAAGACAATCCAAATAGAATGATACATGGGAATGACTTTCAGATACAGGTAGAATTCCTACAGACTAGAAAAGGATCAGGCAAGTGGCAGTTGAGCCCACAGAAGGAATGTGATTCTATTAATGTAACCTTACAATAATGTTGGGAGTGGTATTTCTCTGTGTACTTATTGTCTGGAGTACCTCACAAGACTGAAAATATGACCCTGGTAATTATAAATTTGTGTACATAAACAAATATTAAACATCAGATAATTATTGATTATGATGACAGGGAAATAATATTTAGGAGTTTTTACCTATGGAACTGCTATTTTTCCAATGCATTTTTGGTCCCCATTCACTTGGATAAGAAGATCTACTGCATATGAATCTCACCCTAAACTGGAAGGAATAGCACTTCACTGGATCCAAACCTTGTATTTCAAACTTGCCGCTTTCATTTTTCCTAAACTGAATGGCAAGAGTGGCAGTCATTATTAATTTTGTTCACTGTATACATTTCATCTTCCAGCTTATCTTAGTAAATATAGGAAAAGATTATATAGTAAAGACTTTTGAAATGCACAGACCTATTAGAAAGATTCACTCTTTGTGTCAGATACCAGTAAAAGGTTAAATTCTTTATCTGTCTCATTTATAATTCAATCACTTGCACCACAATTCAGAAAATAAGGGAATCATAGACCATAAAACAATTAAGCACAAATCATTTTTTTTAAGTTTCCCTCTTTCTAGTTTTACATTAGCAATTAAGAAGAAATATGTGAGTGACAATTTGCAAGCCTATGTTTTTTTATGAACACTGTAATCACCAAAAAATAATAATTATGAGATTAATCACATTAGTATGAAACCTCATAGAATCTTGGAACTGGAAAACACCAGGTAATCAACTCACATGCTCTAATCAATATAGCAATCTAGTAAGCCATCCCTGACAAGTGTCATCCAATCATTTGAATTCCAATCCATTTGAAATTCTTCAGAAAAGTGAATGTCCACCAGGGTTCTAGGCAAACTGTTCTGCTTCTACAGAACCTTTACCATCTCAAAATTCCTCCTAATGTTCAGCCTTAATGCATCTTTCCATTTCATTTCAATATGTTGCTCCACATCCCATTCTCCATTTTAACAGAGAACAGTTCCATAGCTGTTGTATATGACAGACTTTTAAATATAAGTTAACTGCTTTTCAACATTTCCATCCCTTTATCTTTGAATCCATGTTACAAAAAAATTCCATCAGACACATACCCAATCTTCATCAAATTCACTTTTGTACTGATATTCCAATATAAAACAATGTAGAGCGAAAGGTGGCCTATGTTCTATGATCACTTTGTCATGTTTCCAGAGGAAGGTTACATTTTGAGGAGATTTGGGCTTCACTGGGAAAGATGAAAATAAATTAGTACAGATTGAAATTTTTCTAGATACACATACATTTGCTTTACATTTTTTTAATGTTTATTACATTGCAAGAACCAAATGTTTAATAATTTTTGTAAAAGTCCCTTTTTCTAATAATTAACATTTTTATGTACAGGAATTATAATAATCTTTTAAATATGTAAGGCACCAGGTTTTACTATAAAATTTAAAAATCCAGAATGTTGCAGGTGATCTGATAGGGCAGTACTTTGTCTACAGGGAATAAAAGGTAGGAGCAAAAGTAGGCTAATAATATTTGCAGCTCATTAACTTTTTAAAATTGATGGCTTCTATGTGGTTATATGCTCTTGGTTATGTTTAAAAATTCTTTTTTTAGGATGTCGTAATGCTGAAGCAGAATGTTATAAAGCTGCTGAAAAATTACTATTTTCTCGGGTATTGAAAGGAAATATATAATGAAGAAAACACATTTTATTATCTGTAAGGCATGGATGGGTAGCAGATTAAATTGAGTGGTGTCTAAAGGAAGTCAAGGAAAATATTCATTATTAGATTTCTCTCCCAATTTTTCCTTCAAAATTGAATTTCAGGTGGCTGGTAATTCTTTCTTCCCATTTTGTCTCACTTAGGAATATATTTCTACAGTCAAGAATTAAACTTGAATTTTCTTCATCTAGTTCATGATTCAAGAGCCCTACATTCTTAGGAATTTGAGCTGCTTCAGTGGGTTTCAGCCCTTGAAAACTTTAGCCACTGAGAAAATATATTATTCAGATTTCAGTTTTCCTTCTTGTTGAAAGGACAGATCTCGCAATTTCTCAGGTCAGGTTTATCATTTCTGGCAGTACTTTGCAAGACAGTTCAGTCATAAGAATAGATGTATTCTCTCTCTATTAAATATGTAATCTGCATCTTGTGGTAGAAAATTCAGCACTCTTTTCAAGATGAAGAGAAGAACTGAAATGACACAAGTATTAGAGTCTCCAATCTTCCTGGAGTCTAAAAACAAAATATTCTAGGCTGATCCCAGGTACATTTTATCGGCGTATAACACGCACTTTTTCCCCCTGAAAATAGGGGGCAAATGATGTATGCGTGTTATACGCCGATATAATGTTAAGAAGCCTTCGGTGAATGCTGCTGGGATCGGGGATCAAGGACACAAATGAAAGAAGGGGAGGGAGGAAGCAACCGAAGCCTGTCCTTCTCTCTGGGTCAGCTCTCTCAGTCGCTCTCTCGCTCCTCCACCAGCACAGGAAGAAACTGCTTCAAAGAAGCGGGGGGCTTTTCCTGTCGCTCTCCCCCCCCCCACCCCGTCCGTCCGCCCGCCCGCCCGCAGTGCTCCGTTCTGCCTGCCTGCCTGCCTTCGTTAATGGTTGAATCGGAACAGCTTCGGCTGAGTAAAAGAGGCGAATAGTTATTATTCTCAGCCGAAGCTGCTCCCAAACAACCAGAAACTAAGGCAGGCAGGCAGAATTTTTTAAATTTTTTTTCCTGAAATTTCCCCTTAAAATGAAGATGCGTGTTATACGCCTGTGCGTGTTATACGCCGATAAATACGGTACATTTGAGAGAAAACCCAGCTGAAGCCCTACAAAGCTGCTAATAGTGAGGTGGAGCAATGTCTAACTTGGAATAAGACAGCTTCCTGTGGCTCTATTTTAGAATAGAGAGCTATTTTCTCAACAAAAATGCCAAATCAGCACATTTATGGCAAAGGTTGTTTAAAAAAATAGTATATCTGGATATTACATACTTAATTCTTTAGAGTAGGAGTCCCCAAACCCCAGCCTCTACTGGTCTGCTGCCCATTGGGAACTGGGCCACGCAAGTGGCAGTAAAGCACACAATTTGTGTATATGAGGGATTAGGTTGAACACACAAAATCATTGCTCTCTCCCACCCACCCCCACCACTGCTCAGCACCACACCGCCTGTCAGAAAGGTTCGGGACCGCTGCTTTAGAGAGAGAAAAAGTGATTTTAATGAATTTTCTCACAGTTCCTCAAATTCATTAAAACAAGAACTCATTAAAATCTCAATCAATTGAAATCTCCAACTCAGTGAAGACCTGGAATAAATCCAGCAATTAAGTCTCATTCTTATGTTTTTCCAATGAAATATGATATCAAATTATAAATGCTACTATTCATACAATTGCAATTATATCAAATGCCAAGTACTCCAAAATTATATTTAAGGTCACTTGAGTAGATTTCTAATAGAAAAAAAATATATAGACTTACAGAATTTTATGCTCGATAGTTTAAAATCCTGGTAAAATTCCTTTGTCCCATTTGTATCTCTGATAGAAATATCAAATTCACGTCCTTCAATTTTAAAAATACAACCAACTACGTATCCATGATCATAGACATAGTGGACACACTTTTTCCAATTCTGTTCATCAAATCTAAAGTTGAAACAACAATATTAAAAAGTGATATGACTGCAGCTTAAGTGTGACCACAGGAAAGAGGTCCTGGCTGGCCTCTGGTATCATACAAAATTATCTTTTGAGAATCACAGAAATGAATATTTTTTAGAATATTCCTGTTTTGAAAATACTCTGTTTCCTATCTGACAAAATATTCCTATTATTTTGCAGCAAATGTTGATTGCTTTATTGTCCCAGGAACAAACTTTAGAAATCCCATGCCATCTGAAAGAATTGGCTTTTTCCCACCCTGAAAAGATTTTCTAAATAAAAGTTATGTGTGTTTTTGTAAGCCAAGATTTTGTAGCCCAGATAATTTTGGCAGGTTTTGTAGGCCAAGTAAAGAATACTAAGCAATTCACTGAGAATTTGCATAGGTGTGTTTCTCTCTCTCTCTCTCTCTCTCTCCCCGTCCCTCCCTCCCTCCTCTCTCCCTCTCCATGTGTGTGTGTGTATGTGTGTGTGTAGGTGTGGCATATTCATTCCTTCTATTAAAAGAATATTTACTATTAAAATCTTTGTTCAGTTTGGTATGCTCAAATCATATAAAAATCAGCAATTTAATCAATATAAATTCAGTTTCTACAGTGAAATAATATAGATTCAACAATATAACTTGCAAAAAATAAAGGCAACTCCTAATGCTATTGTCAGCCTTTTTGCAATATGCAAAACGCAATGCAAACTGACTTAAATATTTGAGAAGGATGGACTTCTTAGATTCACAAAAGTCTCCATCTGTTTTCTCCTTTAAAAAAATAGCAGCAAAACATAAAGGGAGACAGAGTGGTATTAAAGTGTTCTGCAGATATTCTTATTGTTACAGCTGGCACTGTTAATTTTCTCTTCCAGTGAAATCCTTACTGCTCAGCAGCACCATATAAGCATGTTTCAGAGGTTACATTTGAATGTGGTAACCTTTTGAACCACATTCTGCATGACGTATAATGTCTCCAGTATAGTGGGGAAAACCCACACAACCACATGACTGCAATCACACAGATTCCTTTTAGTGCACACCATTCTTACACCAAATTGCTAATGTTTATCCTTCGAATAAGATCCTGCAGAGAGGAATGGAAAAGGAAAACAAAAATCGAGTATTGTGTTTCCAACTGTCAGGGAAGTTTACATATCTGCAGTACAATAAATACGTGAAGGCAAAATCAGTGGGGATAACAGTTACTTTGTCTGCTTTCTAAGGCAACAAGAATTCAGCAGTAATGAGCTTTTCAATTTAAGTACAAAAACAATACATAAAGTACAACTACAGGGATGTCCAAACTTGTCAATACAGTGATGGCTTTGACTCTGTAAATGATGTCCTCAAGCCATCTCAATATATTTTGACCTGCATTTCTCTCGATACCTTGTGCAAAACCAATGCAATAATTAGGTTGTGTTAAAGATATAATAATGGCCACAGTAGATAAACTTGATCATTTTTTCACTGCCTCTCTCAGCAGCATTTACAGTTTCCTTAACTTAATCTAAATAAGTCTGTACTTTCATTCCTCCAATTGAATACTGTAGAGGTATTCCTCAACTTACAACCACAATTGAGCCCGGAATTTCTGTTGCTAAGCAAAGTGGTTGTTAAGTTGCACCTGATTTTATGTGGGGGTTTTTTTTGCCAAGGATATTAAGCAAATCAATACAGTTGGTATGTGAATCATGGGGTTGTTAAGTGAATTGAGTTTTTCCCATTGATTTTGTTTGTTAGAAGTTGACTGAGAAGGTCTCAAATGACAATCACATCATCCCACGATACTGCAATGGTCATAATACAAAATGGGTGCTCAAGTTTTGATCAAATAACCATGGAAACGCTGTGAAAGTTGTAAATACAAAGACCACTTGTAAGCCACTTTTTCATTGCTGTTGTAACTTTAAATTATTGCTAAATGAGTGGTTGTAAGTCAAGGACTATCTGTATGCAAGTCTTCATTTTTTCCTCACAAGATGGGTGTTTGTAAGCTGCAACTCAAGGTGCTCCATTTGTAGCATTTTCTTCCAGCATCTATTTGCCCAACATTGGTACAAAATATTGCACTCTTGCTAGATTGTAGGTTAGTTTTACAAAAAGATATTTTCAGATAGTTCTGAACAGAGTGTTAGAATTGTGCATTAAAGAAGATCCAGTGAGCTCAAAAGTATTGGTCTCCTCATACTTAGGTTTTAGGTTAGTGGAGGTGCAAAAAATATAGAATGTTTAGCCAATGAGATAAAAATTGTATCTGGACTTTTTTCAAACTAGAATTAGAAGTCAGATTGGTATTCACCAATTAGAATCACCATTCTGAGAGTATTTTTTTAAAATCACATTTCTTTATTTATTCCGTTCAAGTCTATATCAAGGTCAGCCTTCTGTGGTCCTAGCCCAAAATTATGGCACTGAAATTCAATTAATGATGTATCTGTTGCTTAGTTTTTTGTTTTAGGTAAAATGTACAGTAAATCCCTGATAATCCCATCATATCAATGTCATTGTTTAAAAGCTCTCAAGGATTTAAAAGAATGAAAAAGGGAGGCCTAGTAGTAAAAAATATTATTCTAGACAAAACAAAATGAGGAATGAGGAAAAATGATGAAGAATACCACAATTTGCGTTGTTTGTAAAACCCTAACTTATTCAAAGAAATCTCTAGCATTAAAACTTAATAGTTCGAAGAAAGTCAAATTTGTTTTCTTAAGTTTTCGCGGGTACTTACATGTATGGTATTCAGCTTTGTTCGGGTATTTTCCCACGTCATTATAGTTGTGCTTTTAAAGTTGTAGCTACAACTTTAAAAGCACAACTATAATGACGTGGGAAAATACCCGAACAAAGCTGAATACCAAAGTCAAATTTATTTATTTGTTATTAAATTTGTATGCCTCTCGTCTCACTGAGTATAGTCTTTCAATAATACTCACCTATAAAACACCGTAAAGTTCCCACCAGTAAACATTTCTATAGGATCCCATGAGATCTTCATCTGCTCATTATGGATATTTTGTATTATATAATTTATGCATAATTTGTCTTCATTGTTGATCATAATAAAAAATAAAACATGACATTTGTGTAATAAAAACTGTCTGAAGATTTTGCTTAGAAAGTCTCTTTCATGACCTGCTTCAATATGAAACATTTGTGTACTTTTAGAACTCAGCATTTACTAACATGAAGAGCCAAAATGTAAGGTCAGGCTACAAAAAGTTGTTTATGGATTCAACTAAATTTGCAAATCATCTTTCAAACCACAGGTCTTATGTCATCTAACAATAGTATAACCAAGAAACTTTGAACAAGGTCTATAAGACAGCACGAAAAAGATTGTGATTGGAAAATAATTAAGAAATTAAGAATGGGGAATTCTGGGAGTTGAAATCCGCACATTTTAAAATGGCTGAGATTGAGAAACACTGATTTACACTGATCATTTGTTTGCAGTAAATGAACACATATAATTCACAAGAAGTTGTTCGCAAAAGTGTCTCTCCTCCTTCTGCAGCCACTAGTGCTACCCTAATTTTTTACTAAAGAGTTAAAAAGAGATAGGGTAAAAAAGTGTTGTTGTTTAAACTGACTTTAATTATGCATCTATTTGTCTCAGACAGTTTACCTGTTCTCCATCAACTTCACTTCTCATTCTACATTATTTAGTTCTCACTGGAAGATAGTTGGGTAACTTTGTATTTCTAGGATTCAAGGTAAGGTTGTTATAATTTCTATTTGTGCCAATGTGTATGTTTAATTTATTCTCAGTTATGATGTATAATCATATATAAAAAGATTCTCATAAATTCCACCATGGAATCCTTGATGCTCTCCAAACTTGCCTATTCTACCATGTACTTTTAAAAAAGAAACTTTTACAGAGTAATGATTTAACAGAGATTTAACTTGGAGAAGAAGAAAAAAGAGAATAGTGAAAAATAAAATTTAAAGTAATAAGATAAGAAAGAAAGAAAAGAAAGAAAAAAGAAAAGAAAAGAAAAAGATACTAAAAAGCAGATTTAAATCTTCTATATAGCAGTTATAAATACATTTATCTTGTATAGACCTTTGTTATCCTTCAAACTAACCATGTTTGTGAGTGGAGTTGATTTATTCCTGATCTATTGAAGCAGATGTGGCATTCAGCAGGTTCTGATCAGTTCACAAATATCACCTCTAACTGGACCCGCCCCCATCTATTCTCCCAAGTCCCAGCTGATCGGCTGGGTCTTCTTTTGTTGCCCTACACAGGAGAACAGAGCTGGAAAGCAGGTTAGTGGGGTGGGGAGGGGAGGGGATTTTGCAGTATCCTTCCCCTGCCATGCCCACCAAGCCATGCCCATAGAACCGGTAGTAAAAAATTTTGAATCCCACCACTGAAGACATAGTTGAGAACACAATACAGTCTTTTTATCTGTGGAACTTTTGTATAGCTATATTTTCCATTTGTTTTACTATGCCTCCTTATTTATTTGTTCAATTTCTATGGCCACCTATCTCAGTCAATGACACTAGGCGGCTTATAGTTCCTAAAATATACTACAATTCAAAATTTAAAAAAAAACATTTTAAAAGAATAAAAAGATTAAAAACATCCCATTCAAGCTACACAATAGCAAAATATTTGACCTATTAGCAATATAGCTAGGAAATAGGTCCATTGTCATATTCAGTGCCCTAGGCTTGAAAATATAGCCAGGCTCTTAAGGCCTTACAAAAGGCTAACAGGCTTGGGGACAGAAAGGAGGATGATCGTTAGAGCAGTGGCCACTGCAGAAAAATTTTGCTTCTGGCTTCCAGCAGCTGGCATCTTTGGCTGACAAGATCTGCAATATGCCCTTTCTGCTTAACCTAGTTGGATGGATAGAGACTCATGGAAAAGGCAATGACTCAGGTACCGGGTCCCAAGCCATATAGGGCTTTATAGCTAACTACCAGTACATTGAAGTGGACCCAGAAAGGCCTCTTACCTAGTGCAGATGGAAGAACCTTGTCTAGGGTTCCTTGATTTCAGTTTTTTTTTTTTTTTTTTTTTTGAAGGAGAAAAGTACCTTGACATGTTTCAGGTCCATTTCATACAAACTGATCAGAATTTTTCTGCATTTGGTCAAACCATATAACATGGCTTGAGTGGCTTAGTTCTTATTTACAGTTTTCTGAGATCAAATAGTTGAAGACAATTGTAAGTAATCTCCAGAGTGCTTTCTGTCAGTCTCCTCCACTTTCCAAATACAATCAGAAGAAGGCAGCAAAATAAATTCCAAATCAATCTGAAATTAAGATAAAATATCCTCTTCCTTGGGACAAAGCATTTGGGAAGTCAGAAAAAAGATTTTTATGCAGTATAATGCAAAACTGAAAAGACTGTGAGAACATATTTGTATATGAATTTTGGTGTTGAAGAAGAGTCCTGAGAATATTGTAGATGGCCAGGAAAATAAACCAATGAATCATCCAACAAATAAACCAGAGTTCTCACTTGGGGCACAACTAACCAATATCAAATTATCTTACTCCAGACACATTATGCAAAAACCCAGCTTTCTAGAAACATTTCTAATGCTAGGAAGGGGAAAAGAAAGAGAACAAGATAACAAACAGCAAGGTGAATGGACTCAATCACAATAGAGATGAATGCATAGTTGGAAGAGACAGTCTGTCAGGAAGAAAATCTATCTATGTGATCCTTAGGAGTCAAAGATGACAATGGCAGATAATGTATCAATCAATATTTTAAATGCTACCTGTTCCTTCTGAGAAGTCTTCCTCATCAGGTGGACATAAATCTTCAAAAGAAATAAGTAAGAGTGATTGAAAAAGAAAAATCCTATGCAACTTCCATATAAATGTCCAAACACAGCCTACAGTAATAGATTGTTCTTCCTGTTTATAATAATTTGTGCTTTGTAAAATGGATTTTATAATATGATATCAAGACAATGTTGATATAACTTTAAACATCTTAAGATATTCCAGGAAATCAATGATTCCAGTCATTACAATTTTATATCTGTCTTTTAATTATAAGCAATGCATTAATCCAAACTTGATCATAGCACAGTAGATTGACTGAATTAATGTACTAATTTAAATCCCATTGGTTTTAACAGGTTTATTATGCATAAAGACAAAAATGTGTATTTATTTTTAATTAACTTACAGGCTGTCATAATTATTAAGTGTATAACAATATAATAGATACAAATTAACACTAACACTGGGCGATAACACTAAAATATTAATAATCCATTTTTGACAGTTAACAGACAAGTGTATGCAATCTGTGAAAGATAAGTCAGCCAAAATTCAAATCAATATATAATATGAATAATAAATTATCCTGCCACAAAACCTGCTGAAAAATAAACATTATTAAAAATAACAAAATGAATAAATTAAATGACAAAATAAATAAAATGCAAACAAAATTATATTGGAATTAAATTGCTCTAGTAAAACTTCATTACTATTACTCAAAACGCTTTAAAATTATATCTTCTTTATGTATTATCACTGTCCAAAAAGAAGATAGAAGTTTCGTGAAAATGGACTTTACCATGACTCCAAAAGGTCAGAGGATAAAACCTCTGATCCTGGTGACCGACCCAAATTGGATGCTGTCCAAAAAGTTGTTGCATAGTATAGTCTGTATTGTTGCTCGTTTTATCTAGCTTATGCTAAACATTAGAATATTTATATGTATTATTTACCTCAAAACCTAAATGAAGTTATGTTAAATATCATTTTTTGTACATAAACAATCTAAAATCATTGTACATCAACATTAAAGTAGCCTGGAAAACAGTGTAATATTGAAGATTGATTTAGCTCTGACTTTTATCTCAGTTCTTGTATATAGTTTAAAAAGAAAAATCATCATTTGTGCATGTGTTTAAATTGCAACTTACTTTGTGCCCATAACTTGGAAATTAGCAAGTAGATCCAAAGTAGTACAGCAACATAATTTTGAATAGTCCATCCCATAATGTTAATTGAATCTATAATCAAATTTCATCCGTGTAAATTGCAGCAATACTTCTCTACAACTATTTTTTGCTCGGTATCTTTATATCAATAAAATTAGAGGAAATGACTATAGGAAATCATTGTAATAATTGTGGTATGAAGTTCTTAAAAGAATGGTGCACTTCATCTTCTGTTATAGAGAGTGATAAAGGGCTTCAAACATAATTTTTCAAAACCAGAATCCCTATCTTTGTCAATTCAGAGTTGGTTGGCACTAAGGTGAACAGACATCTAAAAGGCTTCTTTGGGCTACTGCTGTTGGACAAATCGTAAGTTCTTGCCTCACTTTTGCTGTTCATTTCACATTTAAAACTGAGATTGTACAAGCTTAAGAGTTCTATCACATTTTAAATGTTATAGAAATAGAGGTCTGTAATGGAGTTTACACTAAGCTTGAATCATCCTTGCAGAACATCTACTTTTGTTAATGATAAACATTGCCTTGTGCTTACCCTGAGGTGTCTTCAACTTTTAAACTTTGGCCATTTTTATCAAGCTGTTTTTAGATTTAACATAATCAGTTAAATTACAGGTGCAAAGTTTCAATTCTAATAGCTAAGTCGATATCTCTTTTACTGTATAAGCAAAAAAATGTTTAATCCCATAATAAACGAATCTGTTTTGTGGTTCAACTTAAAAAACACCAGCAAGCACTTCTGTTTCTTAGATCTTACCATATCTTCCCCAGAAATCAATGCAAAACAGGCTATTATGTACAGCAAATTGAAAAGAAACCTTTCACAATGTGTAATTTTAAGTATAGGTAGGTATGCTCTGGATGAAAAATCTTTCTGATGCAAACTTATCTCAAAGTCTCTATGCTTATCATTCATCAGATAACTTTAACTTTATATGGTTATTTACCTATTATTTAAATTTATTAAAACAGAGTAGTCTCATATCTATAAAAATGAAAAAAAGGTATCACTACTCCCTTCTCAAGACATATTAGAAATAAGATTACTTATATTAGTTTAGCTATGTTATTTCTAAAACAAATATGGCAACCACCTTATAAATTAACTCTTTTATGTGATTTCTACTGGGTCACTCAACAGCTATGAACAAGAGCAAACAAAGTGACTGTAGCAATACTTATCATAATTATTCCCTCCCTGAAATCCCCAGCGATAAGGAATTGCTTGCCACTTTTTCCGTACTTCAAGAGAAAAACCAACAGAGAAGAGTACTGTTTTGCTAAACTCCGCATTCCTTTTATCTTTTCCACAGGCACTCTGCATTCATTTGTCTCCATTCCTGTGATGCTATCAAGTATCTCAGTCCCTGGAAGTCTGTTTTAATCTCTTGTAACTACTTCCCAGTGAAGAAGTGACAAAAAAGGTCAATTAAGAGACCTTCAGAGAATGCTTCTTTTTGACCAAAAGAATCTTAATTGTATTTCTGGATAGCATTTTTAAAAAGAGGGATAAGGAAAAAAAATATACAAACACATGCAAAAATCATGTAAATTAAGAAAATGCTATAGATTATTTTTTTTGAAAAATAGAATACTGAACCTAAATCGTGTAATGTTGATGATATAGAAGACAACTGTTGATTATGAAAAACAGCATAACAAAGTATCTATTATTAAAACTTAGATTCCATTTGCCTCAATGGAATTTCTTAACAAGACTTAGAAAGGAATAAATACCTCCTGAGATAGTTCAGACTGATTAGGCTAATAGATATTATATTAAATATAATATTTCTTATTATTACTAAACTAATATAGTTTCCTGTGCAGAATTAAGATGATAACTGAAAACTGTACTCCAATGACATATATGTGGTTTTTAGATAGTAAATTAGTAAAGCATTACTTACTTTTTCCTTATTTAAGGTTGTTATAAGACTAAGTCATGGTTCTCTCATCATTATAGGAACTTGCTCAGAGCAATTTTATATATATTGGGTACGGGTGGGATTCAAATTTTTCAACAACCAGTTCTGTGGGCGTGGCTTAGTTGGTGGGCATGGCTTGGTGGTCATGTGACTGGCTGGATATGGCCAACTCAACATCACTCACATCGAGGCACGCATTTCCTCACCTGGTCTCTCATGACTGTGGGGATGCTGCAACAGTTGTAAGTGTGAAAAATGGTCATAAGTCACTTTCTTCAGTGCCATTGTAACTTTGAATGGTCACTCCACACAAGCAAATTACCAGCAAAGGAGGGGGAAAAAAACTCCAGAGACATTCCTGAGACAGGAAGTCTAGTCCTGCCAAGAATGTAATAAGGGTTAATGGGGAGGCAGTTTCTGTAAGGAACACCAGAATGTTTCCTTTCTGCCTTCCTTACAGGATTAGGCCAGTAATTTCTTCTAACACCCGGTTCTCCGAACTGCTTAGAATGTTAACAACTGGTTCTAGCGAATAGGTGCGAACCTGTAGAATCCCACCTCTGATATTGGGTGTGGATGAAAGAACTCCAGCTGCCAAAGTTTGAGATGAATTGAGAAGATAAACACTATTTACGCAGTCAGAGATTGGAGTATATAATTATTGGTGAAGAGTTACTTGCATGGCAGTGATGTTATTTGCAAACAAATAACCAAGCTCAGAGAGCACCAAAGACTCCACAGTTCAATCCTTAGCTATATAGATTTTCTTCTATGAGAACTCCAAAAATTTTGTTTGATACAACAGCCTAGGCTTCAGTTAGAGTTTTCCCAAATAATTCAACATGTAAACTACATTACAATTTGGTTTCAGAAAAAAACTATCCTGCAATCTGCAACTCCTACACTGCAAAAACATGTGGACTACACAACTCGATCAGGGCAAAGCAATAGACGCAATCTACATAGACTTCTGTAAAGCCTTTGATTCAGTGGTACACGACAAACTACTCCTAAAACTAAAATCTTATGGTATCTCTGGACAACTGCATAACTAGATAAAAGCATTCCTGTCAAACAGACAACAAATGGTCAAAATTGGGAGCGTCTTATCAAATTCTGTACCTGTCAACAGTGATACCCCCCAAGGCAGTGTTCTAGGACCAACTCTCTTCATACTCTACATAAATGACCTCTGTGATCATATTAAGAGCAACTGCGTCCTCTTCACTGGTGATGTAAAGCTATACAACACCACAGACAATACTGCTACCCTTCAAAAAGACCTCGACTATGTATCAGAATAGTCAAAGAAATGGGAACTTCAAATCTCAACAAACAAATGCTCTGTGTTACATAGTGGCAAAAAAAAGCATAAATAAATAAAATAAAATATAGGCTGAATAGTCAAAACCTTGTTGATGATCCAAACTCTGTCAAGGACCTTGGAGTACTCATCTCTAATGATCTAAGTGCTAGAGCCCACTGTAACTACATAGCCAAAAAGGCGTTAAGAGTTGTTAACCTAATCTTACGTAGCTTTTTCTCTGGTAATATTACACTACTAACTAGAGAATACAAAACATTTGCTAGACCAATACTCGAATACAGCTCATCAGTCTGGAACCCACATTATGTATCTGATATTAACACAGTTGAGAAAGTCCAGAAATATTTCACAAGAAGAGTTCTCCATTCCTCTACTCATTGCAGAATACCTTATGCCACCAGACTTGAAATTCTAGACCTAGACAACCTAGAACTATGCCGTCTTCGATTTGATCTAAGTATAGTATATAAAATCATACATTGCAATGTCCTACCTGTCAATGATACTTCAGCTTCAACCATAACAATACAAGAGCAAACGATAGATACAAACTCAAGGTTAAATGCACCAAACTTGATTGCAGGAAATACGACTTTAGCAACAGAGTGATCAATGTCTGGAATACTCTACCTGACTCTGTGGTTTCTTCCCCAAACCCCAAAAACTTTAACCTTAGACTTTCTACTAATCTCACCGCTTTCCTAAGAGGTCTGTAGGGGCGTGCATAAGCGCACCAATGTGCCTACCATCCCTGTCCTATTGTTTCTTTTATTTTTCTTATATTTTTCTTATATGTATCCATGTATTCATAACTATGTTTTTACTTATACCTGTTATCTTGTAAGCAATTGACAAACCAAATAAAATAAATAAATAAATAAATAAATATAAATGTCCTGAAGTGACAAGAAACTTATTTAATTATCAGGGAATTATCAGAGAAAAATAAGTTTCCACTCACAATTAATTCAAAGATTTACCATTTGTGGTGACAATATCCCTATCTTGGAGACTGAGGATAAAATCTCACATTTTGAGCAGTTGGAAGTAAGGCAAAACAGTGCTGATTTTGGAGAACAAATATTGTACTACCAATTTAGCTCTTACTAATGGTCTGCTAGATAAAATTTATGTCAAAGTAAAAACCATGGAATCTGGCATTCTTTTTTTTTTAAAAGGCTTGTCTGTAAAATTAAAAACTCTGAAAACTTTAATGGAATTACAGGGGAGCAGTTGTGTTATATTTTATAAACAAACACTAATTTTTTGTTACCAATCTCATTTTATTATTCCATCCGGTTACTTTATAAAGTAGAATACATAGCCTCCCGATCATAACAATACCGTTCGATCATAGCAATCATGTTGACAAGTGTTAAGGATTGTGGTTTGAGGTTGTGTTCTGACCCCTTTGTATATATTTGTAGAAAAATCTCTACAAAAGTTTCCATTGGTAAATTTGAAACCATTATCTGTATTTAATTTAAATGAGAGGAGATATATTCACTTGGTCCAGATTTCAATCAATGTGATGAAGATAATGCATATAATTAACTCCAAGGCTGATTTATAGTTTGAGAGTCCTTCCTGTGTTTACGTCTTCACATTTCTTATGAATTTGCAAGATATTGAAATATGAAAGACAGACAGATGAAAAAGGTTTGTACAGCCTCATCTTAAAGCACAACACTGGGTGGCTCACAACAGTAAAACCCAGAAATATATTAAA
Source organism: Notechis scutatus (assembly GCF_049901735.1). Classification (NCBI taxonomy): domain Eukaryota; kingdom Metazoa; phylum Chordata; class Lepidosauria; order Squamata; family Elapidae; genus Notechis; species Notechis scutatus. The sequence continues at coordinate 77,898,862 of NC_142013.1, read as the reverse complement.
AAATAAAAAATAAAACTATAAACCAAAATAAATTCCATGCCTCAAGCATCCCATTTGGATACTCCAGGACCAACTCCAGACATCCTCACTCTATCCCAACATCTAGGTAAAAAGCCAGGTTTTGATCACCTTCCAAAAGGCTAAAAGGATGAATCTTTTAGCCAAATCACTGGAGGAAGAGTTCCATAAGGAGCAGCCATAGAAAAGTCATGCTGATGAGGTAGTATTACTTGACAAGAATTCAGGGAAAAGATCTAGTGCATCCTTCCTTACCCCATTCTATCCAGTAGGATGGGCAGATACTCTCGGAGAGAGGAGGTCCAACTAGTGAACTGGTCCCACACCAAGCAGGGTTTTAAAAGTAATAACCAACTCCTTGAATTGCACCTGGAAGGAAACTGGGATGCAGTGCCACACACAACAGAAGTATAACAGGAGCAAACCTAAAAATACCCAATACTGTGCATGCGATTATGTCCTAGACCAATTGTAGTTTTTGAGTGATCTTCAAAGATAGCCCCTTGTAAAGCACATTACAGTAATACAAATAGGAATGATTAATATATGCAAATCAGTTAACTGTCAAAAAAGTGTATTTAATTGTCTAGAATTTCATTGAGCATTCATCCTAGTTTACCACTGTAGTAAAAGCTTAGTGGGCTTTAGCTTTAGGGATATTATCTAACCACTAAAATCCTGCAAGAAATGAAGACATTCTTTGTACAGGTTACATTTCAATGGCTATACTATATTTTGCAATATAAATATATTGCTGTCAGGATTCCGGCAGTTGCCCTAATTAAATCATGAGCTTCAAGCCAAGCTTCAAAAACTTCAAAGGATTTATTAGGAGCGAACATGTCGTCATGGCCTGTGTAAAGCCAATTCTGAGACATGTAATTCACTGTCACCTTGACCCTGGTTTTTCCCCACCCCTCTGGGTGTATCATAATTCATATCTCCAACAAACACTAGTTCCTAGGCAAGAGTCATCAATCATGTTCTCCAATTAGAGATTTGCATGGCAGAAATTCTGGTAGCTTGGTTATAATCTTTGCAAGATAAGAATGGAATGCACTTTGGTTCCAAACTGCTACACTGCTCTTTCAAATTTCTTGAATTTCCCCACTTCTGTTCATGGCAACTCTAAAACAGGCATAGAAATGTTTTATGAATTGACATATTCTATAAAATTTAAAAAGGAACTGCCTTGCTTCAGTTCTTTATCTCTTAATATTTATTTAGCAAAGCATTTGTTATTCATTGTACTTGGTCCACATACTGCTTCTGGAGTTCAACAATGGTTGAAGTCTGGGGAAAAATTAACTGTTCTTTCAGTAATCCAGTGACCCCTTTTTATGGGATACTGAAGGAGGAATTTTATATTAATTATTTGCAAGGCCTCTGGAATAATGAGCTTTCATACCCTGTGGAGACTTGATTTAAATAGCATGAAATAATTTTCCTATGATCTTAAAACAGGTTAATATAACAAAAATGATTTGTGAATATTTATTCTCTGTAATCACAAAGACTCTTGGTGTTAGTGATACATTTACAGAACAGTACAATCAAATGCTAATGGTGCAATAAAAAAAACAAAATGTAAGAAACTCTTACAATGCCAAACAATAAATCAAACAAAGAAATAAACAGGTCAGCAATCCAGATATAAACATTTCCAAAACCAATAAAATTAGCGGTGATACTTTATGCTTAAAATGCTTTCCCCAAAAATACAGGTGAAACTCGAAAAATTAGAATATCGTTCAAAAGTTCATTTATTTCAGTAATGCAACTTAAAAGGTGAAACTAATGTATGAGATAGACTCATTACATGCAAAACAAGATAGTTCAAGCCGTGATTTGCCATAATTGCGATGATTATGGCTTACAGCTCATGAAAACCCCAAATCCACAATCTCAGAAAATTAGAATATTACATGCAATCAATAAAACAAGGATTATACATAGAACAATATCGGACCTCTGAAAAGTATAAGCATGCATATGTACTCAGTACTTGGTTTGGGCCCCTTTTGCAGCAATTACTGCCTCAGTGCGGCATGGCATGGAAGCTATCAGCCTGTGGCACTGCTGAGGTGTTATGGAAGACCAGGATGCTTCAATAGTGGCCTTCACCTCTTCTGCATTGTTCGGTCTCATGTCTCTCATCTTTCTCTTGGTAATGACCCATAGATTCTCTATGGGGTTCAGGTCAGGGGAGTTTGCTGGCCAATCAAGCACAGTAATCCCACGGTCATTGAACCAGGTTTTGGTGCTTTTGGCAGTGTGGGCAGGTGCCAAGTCCTGCTGGAAAATGAAGTCAGCATCCCCATAAAGCTCATCTGCGGAAGGAAGCATGAAGTGCTCCAAAATCTCCTGGTAGACAGCTGCGTTGACCCTAGACTTAATGAAGCACAGTGGACCAACACCAGCAGATGACATGGCTCCCCAAATCAACACAGACTGTGGAAACTTCACACTGGACTTCAAGCATCCTGCAGTGTGTGCCTCTCCATTCTTCCTCCAGATTCTGGGTCCTTGGTTTCCAAATGAGATACAAAAGTTTCTCTCATCAGAAAAGAGGACTTTGGACCACTGAGCAGTTCTGTTTTTCTTTAGCCCAGGTAAAATGCTTCTGACGTTTGTTGTTCAGGAGCGGCTTGACAAGAGAAATACAACATTTGAAGCCCATGTCCAGGATCCGTCTGTGTGTGGTGGCTCTTGATGCACTGACTCCAGCCTCAGTCCACTCCTTGTGAAAGTCCCCAACACTTTTGAATGGCCTTTTCCTGACAATCCTCTCCAGGCTGCGGTCATCCCTGCTGCTTGTGCTCCTTTTTCTTCCACACTTTTCCCTTCCACATAACTTTCTATTAATGTGCTTTGATACAGCACTTTGGGAACATCCAACTTCTTTTGCAATTACCTTTTGAGGCTTTCCCTCCTTATGGAGGGTGTCAATGATGGTTTTCTGCACAACTGTCAGGTCAGCAGTCTTTCCCATGATTGTGCTTCCTACTGAACCAGACTGAGAGACCATTTAAAGGCTCAGGAACCCTTTGCAGGTGTTATGGCTTCATTAGCTGATTAGAGTGGGACACTTTGAGCCTAGAATATTGAACCTTTTCACAATATTCTAATTTTCTGAGATTGTGGATTTGGGGTTTTCATGAGCTATAAGCCATAATCATCTCAATTATGACCCATCACAGCTTGAACTATCTTGCTTTGCATGTAATGAGTCTATCTCATATATTAGGTTCACCTTTTAAGTTGCATTACTGAAATAAATGAACTTTTGCACGATATTCTAATTTTTTGAGTTTCACCTGTATATTATTTTAGTAGTTGCAAAATGTCAACAACAGAGATGCAGATCCAATTTCTAAGAATTTGACTCTAATTTTAGAATATAGATGTAGTAACAGAAAAATAATGTCTAAACTCCTTCACTCTAATTTTGCAGGAATCTCCCAGGGCATATAATCAGAGCATAGAAAAATAGATTAGAGAATAGATACTTCAAAACATGAATAATATGTTTTAATTCCAATTCTCTTTTACTGGACACCCAGTTCAGATGTTGGAATAATAATACATAACTACATTGACTTATTGCCTATATTTTGGACTAAAGTCAAATGTACATATAGAGTTATTTTCTACATCCCTAGTATTTGAAAACTGCCAATCTCAAGAATTTTTGACATTTGCTACATGGGAAACGGCTATAAAAGCGTGTATGGCATGAAAAAATAAAATCTACGCCTGATTTGCAACAGTGGATTCTTGATATATGGTGGCTGTTAATCTCTGAATTGTTGAAAGAAAGGAAAGAAAGCAAAATTTGTAAGTAAATACAGTATAATATAATTTTTCAGATGGTTTTTCTTTTCCAGTTTTATCATAATCATTATCTTTATTATCATCATAATGTTGAAGATATGTGCTATTAACATTATTAAAAATATGCATATTTTTTTCTGTCATAAAATGAATATTTACATTTCTTAAGCACTAAGACTCACTTGCTAAAGGACTTGAACACAACACTGTTTTAAAAATTATGGATCTCTTGTTTAATTTGCATTCAGGATTTACTTCTCACACTTTTCTTTTGCCATTATATATTCAATAAGCAGATTCATATGAAGTTATGTTTGTGGACACCAATTGTAGAATAAAGGAATAAATAAAAATAGATATGGCCCGCAAGTCTCTCAAATTGTTTAAAGAATCCATTACATATACTGTATACTTGGCTGTTCTACAGTTAAAACCACAGAACACTGTAGTTTATCTAATGGTTCTTTTAATAATAAATGGAAAATGCATTTCATAGACTATTGATAGTTCTCAATGAAGCAGTTTCCTGCTATATCGATTTCTTCCTCAATATTCTCCAGCCAGCATGCCCACTGTTGAAAATTATCAGAGCTGACATCTATACATTCTAATACCAACATACCTCTCAACAATCCTATCTGAACAGTTCTCAAAATCAGTATTATTACGATTGCTTCTGATTAATTATGAATAAAGTCTGAATTGGGATTAAACCATGATATTATCTCACGTACTTTGGAGTGTCCACTATTGCAGATACATCTGCTGGAAGCCCAATTGAAATGAGTGAGGAGTATGATTTAGACATATCTTAGTACCAATTAACTTGTAAGTTATATGCAGCTTTTTTGCTTAATTACTATTTTTATGAGTGTAGGGAAAACATTTTGGTAGATATCTGGCCTACTTCATATGGAACAATTTACAAATATGACAGTTATTAAACTGCTTCCTAGCAAACTGTCAAACACAAATTAACAATTGTCACTAAACTCATATCCCTTCAAAAATACCTTACTCTCAATTTAATTAAAATAATAGCAAAAGGTCACTAAAAAGACTGGGAGAGTCTGAAAAATCTGTTTCCAGTTCAATAGAAAAACTGAACAAAATATGTAGCAGGATCTGTTTGTCCATCTGTCTTTGAAATGTTGATGGCTTTTTAAAGATGAAAAAAGGAAATCATCTGTCTAACTTATAATTAAATCAAAAGGCAAAAAAGATTAATATAGCTCATAAAACCTAATCTATAATGCATATAATTAAATGTACTTTATTGACTGAGATAATCAACTGTGTTAATCAAATCATTGAATTTGAAGACTCAGGAAGAAACTTTGAAGAAACATTATGTTCTTTCGAATGCATTAAAATATTAAATATATAAAAAGGGTAATAATGGAGTGGGTTCCTAGATCGTGATGAAGTACCTTAATTATTTTACAGTATATTATTTATGTACATTTTGAAAAAGCAGTTAATATTTTTTGAATAATCTAGGTTATTTATCAATGAGTAAATTTAATTTTTAATGATAGCATGGTAGGATAACACATGAGGAAGTGATACATACTGTACTTTCCTGTTTTCAGATTGTTCTGATGATCAAGTACCTATCTCTGAGCTATGTATGCATCCGGAGAAATAGCCTAAAAATTGAACTAATACTTCACAATTCAGAAAATTAGAAGTGTAAGTTCTTTTGTCTGAGTGCACTGAATTATTAATGGAATAAGAGATGGAAATTCACATATTCTCATAACCAAAACTCTAAACTGATGTTTGAAAAATGGGGAGATCTAACTTGTTCAAAAGAGAAGAAGGACACTTCCTCTGCCTAGTAACTGTGCTCCAAGTACATTTGGTGATATTAATGTTTCCACTGAAAAGAACAATTTGAATTGAGGAAAATGCAGCAGACAGTGGGAAGCTGTACTTTGCAATCATTGAGTAAAGAAGAGATTAGGTACGTTCTTTCCATTTCTTACTTTTATTTGAAATCCCATATCTTTATTTGAGTTAAAGCAAGGATCGAGTTTAGATGGTAGGAAGTTGATGCCACTTCTGACTAGATTATTAATAAGAGAACGTGGCCTTCAAAAAAAACAACACACAGTCACACCCTTCCTGCCTTAACTATAGATTTGACCCAAATCTGCTATGAAGAGATCATAATTGATTGAGAAATCATATCAACTGGAAAGGCCTCTATGCATTCATCTGTTCTTGTATGTTTGTTTATAAGGGCTACTGGCAACTAGGGAAGTTATGAGCTGTCCCCTTAAGGGAATGCATCATGGTAAATGTAGTTAAAGGTATCCTGGGAAATGTAGTTCATCTCACGTGGCTACATCTGTAATTCTGATTGGTCACTGAATTGACCCTTGGTGGGTTAAGGGAGTTTTCCTCATTCTTTGTCTGAACTCTCCACCTCATGGCATCTTCCCTCTATTGCTACGAGATGGGTTAGGAGATAACCATCTTTCACGTACAAGGCAGATATACAAAGGATTGGTCATTAAAGAAGCACTTTGTCACAAATGTGAGTTATGAAGATATCTAATATACCAATAAATGAACTTTGTTGAGTTATCTATCTGCATCTGCACAGCTATAAATCTACCTCTGTGCAAGAGACAGAACAGTGAAAGATGAATCCTAACTCATCAGAAAAGTAAAATCAAAATAAATGTATTAAATTTTGGATTTGTGATAAAGCAACGTGATATTGAAGCCAGGAGTGAATGTGCAATGTTGATCTGAACCTGCATGTCTCGTCATCTCTCTCTCTCTCTGTGAGCAGTAATTCTTTACATGCTGTGGATGTTGGGAGGGGCTGGAGTTTCCCACATGCTACAAACAAAAAGACCTTTCTACCCACCCACCCACCCCTCCTCTCTGCTCAATTTGCCTTCCTACTATCTCAGAGACTCTATTTGCATAACAAGGAGAGTTAGAAAATTCCCCATTCTCCAAAGATAGTCAAACCTCAGTTGGAAAGTTTGAGAAATCTTGCTTGTATTTTTAAATGGAAACCAGAAGCTGATTTGCTATCTGCATCATTTGGAAGGGAGACAAAGCCTTTACTGATCCCCCTTCCCTTTCTCTTCAGCGAAGGAAAGGCTGTGTCTCAAGGAACACCTCCCAACTGGAAGAGTCAATTTGTAAAACAAAAGGAAGAGCCAGATTTTACCCATCTGCCCTGCTACGATTTTTAGCAACTGAGGATGATCTGCTATCCTTTTCTTCCTTTTTTCCTTCTGAGACAAAGACTGCATCCAGCTTGCCAGAAGCTTCAACAGGAAGTCAGTCATTAAAATACTTCATCAGACCCCTTTGTCCTAAACTCTCTACATGCTATTTGCATGGTGGGAGGGGCTGGAATTCCTCACATGCTACAAACAAAGAGCTTTCTAACCCACCCCCCTCTTCTCTGCTCAACTTTCAAAAGCTTGTTTGGCTGCTCGGAGGAATCCCTCCCCCTCCCCTCTCTATCCACCCACAGATGATCAGGAGTCTGTCTGGATTACAAAGAGGAACTTTAACAGGACTCTGTAAGATTTCTGAATCTGGTACTCAAAGAAAAGTCTCCCTGAGTTTCCAATACGTGTTTGCATTGATAACTCCTTTTGAAATTATTGTGAACATTTAATCAATTTATTTCAAATATTCCAAGATTACCTACAACCTACCAGCTCCATCTGGTGGTCAAGAAGAAATTTACAGTGAAGTCATTTTATTTTATTTTCAAGAGTGGGCAAGGGGTCCCCCCTCCTTTTCTATTCAGCCAACTGCCTCCTTCTGGTGGTCAACAAAAAAAAATTTTTTCTCCTTATGTGATTTTTTTTCCCACAATTTCTCAAATATTGACCAAAGTGATTATGAAACTATTGTGCATCATTTAATCAACTTAATTCAAAGGTCCCAAGAGTAACTGCAACCTAATATGGGCATAGCAACAGCATCTTTCAGACCCTCTGCTGCCACCTTGTGAAGCAAGCGACCCTTATAGGAATATTTTTGCGTTCTGCCCTCTAGTCCTCAGACTTCGCGATGCAACTCTAGTGCCCCCTTCTGTCGCAAGCTCACACCGCACCCTAGAAGCAGCCATACCATGTGCTGTGCTAGCATCGCCCAGACTCTGCAGTGCCACCTATGTGCTCAAGTGTCAATATGCCATCAACAACTGCCACACTCAATCCACAGGCAGCAGCATTCCTGCCACAACCTCAATACCAATCCAGCTCCCAGGCACACAAGGTAGCCGTGCCCAACCTAGACATCAGCGTGACGCTCGACCATCGTCCCCAGTATGGGAGAACGACATCCTCCGTAAGTACTGGAAAGAAGACTACAACCCGTCATTGACTTACAACCCAGGCCCACACTACAAGAATCCAGGGGGAGAACCCTCTATGTCAATACCTCCCCCCAACTCAGCAAATGCTGAAGATTACTGGAGAAACTTGGTTGTACAGAGTGGAAAGTTAAATTTGCACGCCAACAGAGTTCGCAGATTCTCTGACAAGCCAGGTGGTGAATATCTAGTTTGGAAGAAACTTTTCCTACGCCCCATTCAGACAGCATGCCTGAACCCTGATGAGATAATCGGACACTTGATAGCATGGCTAGGGCCACAGTCTGCCGACATACCGAGGGCAATTTTGCAATCCCACTTAGACGACCCAGCCGTTGCCCTATGGTTATCATGGAAAAGGCTTGACGAACTGTATGGCACTCCTGAGGACGTAGAAGCAACAGTCCTAGATAGGCTCAACAATTTCCCTAAAATTCCTATTGACAAGCCTCACTGAATCATAGACCTCGCTAATATACTTGTCCAGCTGAGAACGGCACAATGGGATCCCAACTTACCGACATTCGCCTGTCTCGATCACATTGACACACAGAACAAAACTATTTGGAAACTCCTGCAGGTACTAATTGAAAAGTGACTCCAGTTGACTGACACATTCATGGCCAAGGATCACCACCACTTTGTACCCTTCACACTTCTTGAAGAATTCGTCTCCCACCAAGCTACAGTGTGCAACACATACCGAGCCCATGGACTCAGAGCTGTTAGTCCTCCTAATACCAGAAGATACAACAGCAACCATATATCGCCCTCAGGCCCTATACATACTACCAGAGAAAGACCCTTCATGGTTGCTCATGACACCAAGATTGACTCCTCCTCCACGCACAGTTGGGGAGAAACTTCATCCCATCCACCCCAAGTTAGATCTCCCACTACAAGAAGAAACCAGTTTTGTCCTATGCACAACACTCGTCACTTGCTGAACAGCTGCACTGGGTTTGCAGCAAAATCACTGTCCCAATGAAAAGAATTGCTAAGAGAATACCAATACTGCTACAAGTGTTGCGAATCCAAACATTCGCCCAAATATCGCACAACCAAAGTGCAATGTCACATCTGCAAAAATGACCAACATCCGACCGTGCTGCATCCAGACACCGAGCCACCACAGCAGATACCTCGTAACCCTCCTTCGGACAAGGAGCCTCAACGTAACACCGAAGCAGGCAGGCCTCCTCGACAGACTGACAAACTGCAACGAAAACAATGCATGAATGTCAATTGCACAGCACTGTGTGCCGACTCACCACAACCTCATTTGTGTCTTCCCATCTGCTTAGCCGAAGGATACCCTGAAGGATGCCCAGAAGACGCTGTGAAAATGTATGTGCTGCTAGACACTCAAAGCACCTGCACCCTGGCCAGACCCGCATTCTTCAAACTCTTTGAGGTGCAACAGGATGAACTTCACTTCATTGTCTCAATGTGCCATGGACCAAGAAGCACAGCAGGGAGGAGATCTACTGGACTCTGCATACAGTCATTGGATGGAAGTTCCCGGTTCCCACTACCGCCCGTATTTGAATGCGAGGGGGTACCAAACAATTGCAGTCAGATTGCAACACCTGAGGTTGTAAGTAGCATGCCTCACCTGCAGCACCTGGCTCATCACTTCCCCGCTCTAGACCTGGAGGCTGATATCCTACTCTTCCTGGGAACTAATGCCCCATGCGCCTTTCTCGTCTCCGAGTCAGTCGGCGGCCCTGTAGACACCCCAGTGGCCATCAAATCTCCACTAAGTTGGGGGATTGTATTCATAATATGTATTCATCGCCTACAGGCCCCAACCCAGGCCACTGCCTTAGCTACTTCCATTCTCAAGAATGGCAGACCATCTCACCTGAAGCCATGCCACTTCACTTCACCCTTTCGACAGTTAAACCTGCCTTGGGAGAGAAGCTATTCCAGACTACCAGAGAAGATAACGACTTAGCTTTGTCTGTTGAAGACAACAGATTTCTTCAGCTCATGGATGAGGAATTTCAACAAGACCCAACTGGTAGTTGGGTCGCACCACTACTCTTTCACACTCCCAGACTATGCCTGCCAAACAACCAGGAATATGTGCTCTCCCGCCTTTTCAGTCTCAGATGAATCATGATCCGGAAGCCAGAGATGAAAGCTCATATGGTGGAGTTCTTGGACAAAATGATAACAAACAGACATGCTGAGCCGGCCTCACCCCTGGAACATGACAAAGAATGTTGATACCTGCCATTCTTTGGAGTGTGCCATCCACAAAAAACAAGGCCAAATACGTGTAGTCTTCGATGCCAGTGCACAGTTCCAAGGCCACTCTCTCAACAAGGCCCTTTTGACTGGACCTGACCTCATGAACAGTCTCCTTGGGGTGCTCATCTGCTTTAGAAAAGAAGCTATAGCAGTTATGGCCGACATACAGCAGATGTTCTATTCCATCCTCGTACGGGAAGATCACTGCAAGTACCTCCGTTTCCTATGGTTTAGCGATGATCAGCACGACCAATGGATTTCCGAATACCCAATGAGGGTGCATGTATTTGGCAATGGCTCTTCCCCTGCTATTGCGAACTACAGTCTCCAACATACTACTCGAGAGGCTAAATGCTTTGTAGAACATGACTTCTACGTGGACTATGGCTTGAAATCCGTAGCCACCCCAGCGGAGGCCATTGACCTCTTGAAGAATACATAACAAATGCTAGGGACAGCCAACCTCAAGCTACACAAGATAGCATCCAATAGTGAAGAAGTACTAAGTACCACACCAAGGAACTGCATGACTTCGATTTCAGCAACGATGCCCCCTTCATCCAATGCAGCCTTGGCTTGTGTTGGGATTTGAAGAAAGATTTCTTCACCTTCAAAACCCCAGCCCTAAAGACCAGCTTCACGAGGCAAGGAGTACTGTCAACAGTTAACAGCCAGGCTTGATCCTGTCGGGTTTGCAGCCCCTGTCACCATTCATGGTAGAATCCTGCTGCACACGCTCTCCCAAACCACCACAGATTGGGACGAACCACTCCCACCAGAACAGAAACAAGAATGGGAGTCATGGTGCAACTCTCTCCACTGTCTCCAAGATGTGCACCTACATCACACGTATGTTCCCATCTTGCCTACCACGGCACTAAGAAAGGAACTACATGTTTTTTCAGACGCCTCCACTAAGGCAGTAGCAGCCATAGCATACCTCAAAGTCTATGGCGGAGAGAACAACGTATATGTCGGATTCGTCATGGGAAAGGCAAAGCTACAAAGGTCACACTATACCACAGCTGGAACTTTGTGGAGAGGCACTGGCAGTGGAACTATCAGACACGATAATGATGATAGATGATAGATCTTCCCTTAGAACCCACCACCTTCTCTACAGACAGCAGAGTGGTACTGGGTTATATATATAATGAGAGTAGACACTTTTACGTCTACGTAAGCAACAGAGTTAAGCGGATCAGGAGATCTTCTAAACCAGTGCAGTGGCAATACATTCCAATGGATCATAACCCTGCAGATCATGAGACAAGGTCTATTCCTGCATCCCAGTTATCAACCTCTACTTGGCTCACAGGCCCCAAGTTCTTGTGGCGTACAGACACCTTGGAGCTGAAAAAACCAGATTTGTATGAACTCCTAGATCCAGATAATGATGGTGACATTTGACCCCTAATCAAGAAAGTAGAAACGGTCGTCCCTCCAGTCGTCTGCCTAGCAACGATGCTCCAACGCGAGGAGACAGGCCCCTTGAAACCTGCTCGCTTTATACACTTCTCCCGATGGAAACCTCTCGTACTGGTAATAACTGTGCTCGTCCACACAGTCGTCCGTCTCCTCAGTCATCGGAAAGGCTTCAAGTCATACTTCCCAGACCACTTTACTCATGCTGAGAGACGAATATTGAGAAGTGTGCAACAAGAAGCATATCCGTCAGAATATGGGTGCCTGGTTGCAGGAAAGCCCATACCGCAATCCAGTCCACTTCTGAGATTGAACCCTTACTTCGACGACCAAGAAGTACTGCGAGTAGGAGGTCGCCTACACAAAGCAGAAATGGACTCATCCAGCAAGCACCCCATCATCCTTCCGGCTAACCATCATGTAACGAGGTTGTTAGTACAACACCACCATGACCTAATCCATCATCAAAGCTGCCACTTCACAGAAGGTGCCCTCAGAGTGAGTGGATTCTGGATCGTAGGCGCCAAAAGATGTATTACAACTGTTGTGCATTCTTGCTTCCATTGTCGCAAGCAACGAGGCCAGACTCTACACCAGATGTAGGCTGACCTACCACCCGAACGCCTGAGCTCCGACCCACCGTTCACCAATGTAGGCCTCGATGTACTCAGCCCTTGGTCCGTGTCTGCCCGACGGACCAGGGGCAGTCAAGCTAACAGCAAACGATGGGCAGTACTCTTCACATGTCTCAGCATTCGAGTGGTCCATATCAAAGTAATCGAATCTCTGGACACCTCTTGCTTCATCAACGCCCTGAAAAGGTTTCAAGCCCACAGAGGCCCAGTCAAAGTATTCAGATCTGACTGTGGAACGAACTTTGTAGGCGCTTGTAAAGAACTACAAATAGAAGATGGCATTCACCCTGACTCACCACTTGACAGCTACCTTAAGGCCAACGAATGCACGTGGATATTTAATCCTCCCCATGCATCTCACATGGGAGGAGCGTGGGAACACATGATTGGAATATCTCGTCAGATCCTTGATTTGATGTTAGCAAAAACACCTAAATCGACACACAAGACTTTGTCTACCCTTATGGCAGAAGTTGCAGCCACCATCAATGGTCGACCTTTAGTTCCAGTCTCTTCAGATCCTGAGAATCCAACCATTCTCACTTCAGCTGCCTTGCTAACTCAGAAGACAGGTGATTGGCCTGCACCTTTAGGAAAATTTGATTCTAAGGACTTGTACAAACAACAATGGAGACAAGTTCAACAGCTTGCCAACACCTTTTGGAACTGTTGGAAGCAAGAGTACTTGTCTACCCTACAAGATCACTGTAAATGGAAGACCAAAGACCCGAACCTTGAAGAGGGAGGCCTTGTCTTGCTGAAAAACAAGGATGTGCATCGCAACGCCTGGCCTATGGGACTTGTGTATCAAACCCTGCCCAGTTCAGATGGACTAATCCGCAAGGTCAAGGTGCTGATAGTGAGGTCATTAGACTCCTCTTGTGACCAGCAGACTTTCACCAAGAAGTTCTACACTAGGCCAGTCACTGACCTTGTGCTGCTGTGGAGAAAGGTCAAACTTGAAGATTGAACATTAAAAGGGGTGATTTGCTGGGCCAGCAAGCAAAGAAGTCACATTCTCCTTAAACAAGAATTCTCTCTGATTCAGTTAACCCTTGTATTGGTATACGCAAACTACACTTCAAACATGTATTATTAGCAATATTTAGCACGATCAGTCCCCCAAATTAAATCTGTTAATATTAAATCTTAATTTCTTATAATGAAGGTATTATAGTGAAATATTGACTATAATGTTTCCAGCAGAATGGGAATGAGATGCATATTTTAAACTAGTTAAGACTGGAGTGTCTTTTCAAACCTTTTATGTTCCTATTAACTGTTAATGATGACTGATACTTTTATTCTGTTTCCACAGTTTCATTTTTTGCTTCCTCAGCTGCAGAAGAAAGCAGACGAGGGAAGGGAGGGCAAAGGGGAAAGGGGAAAAGGAGAAGAGACAAGAGAAAACACTATTGACTGAGTACCTATGCCACCCAGTGGTGAATGTGGCAAGTGTAAGCATAATGTTTGATACTGCTCTTTATTATGGCTTTATATAGAAATAACAGTTTAATATTATCCATTTCCTGAAACTACTTTTTTTTTTTTTTAGCTTTCATCCAATTTCATACAATATCAAATCAAATGAGAAAAACGTGGATCAAAAACATACAGTATATACACTGGGTTCATGTATCATATTAAGCCAGGGGTGTCAAACTGGCTGTCCATGGGCCAGATGCATCACGTGCAGGCCACGTCCACCCTAGCTCTGCAAAGGCAAAAAAGTTGCAATACATCATGTGACGTCAAGTGATGACATTGAGTTTGACAGCCATGTACTAAGCTTTTTAAAGCTATGGTTTGTAGAACAAGCCATGATTACATTCACATATAACACTAAGCCAGAAATCAATGTTTACTGATCCCATTACTTTAACAAGTCAAAGCCAACAAACAAAACAAACCCTGTGAACTTAACCACAAACTAGGAAAAGGCTATGAAGCTGGCTATATTAATTTTAAACTACTGGTTAAAGAAGGGCTATTGTGGCAGATACTGGGAGAAGTAAGAGAACAAGAAGTGTACAATACTGAATACTTTTAGGAAAGATTATATGGATTTGCAACTATCCTTACCCATAAATTGCAAGGTTCGATCTAGAAATCAGGAAGAGAGTATAAGCCAACATCCAGTAGAACAGATGGCCTTTTGAAGTGATGAAGTCTTCTTCATTGGACATATTCAAGCAGAGTCATTTGTCAAAGATGCTGTAGAAGAAGTGGCATCAAGGACAACATTGGATTAGATGGCCTCTAAGATATTTTCCAACTCTTCCATGAGAAGAAATCCAATGAGAAGAGGGGAAGACTTAAAATAAGGGATGCCCAACCTCAGCAACTTTAAGACTTGTGAATTTCAAATTCCAGAATTCCCCAACCACATGGGATTCTGGGATTTGAAGTCCTTAAGTTTGCCAAGGTTGGACACTGCTGCTTTAGATCAGATAAGAGATAGCTTGAGCTTGATCTGTCACTCTATTTCCCTATTCTTTGCCAAATTGAACAACCCAGAAGCACTTTTGTGGAGGGGAAATGGCAATAACTTAATGTAATGATATAATGAAGCAGTTTATAATCAAGAAGGTAAAGAAATACACTTTTTTGTAAGTTTGTTTCTTATAGAAAGAGGGACTTCAGCAGTAAATAATATGTAAAGGGGAAACAAAACTGAAAACTGTAGAAATACAGTTGGAAATGTAAATAAAAACACATGATTAAATGAAAATTCAGGTTTGGCATGAAAAACAAAATTGATTGTATGCTGTGCTCTTCATAGTTAATGCAGTCCAGGAAGTTGTCTTCCCACATGAGCCCTTCCATAGATTATTTAAGATGAATTTTGTAATATCAACTGCCTGATGTTGCAAGACTCAGATTGGTGGCTATTTCAATTCTATAGACAATATAAATGAAAATATTTTGATAAATTCCCTGCTCTGATTCTGCATGGGACAATACACTGTAGCAAGAGACAGATCTCCTTAAAACTATATTGTTACATTAAGGAAAACATGTCAATTTCCCTAGATTTTTAGAGGGAGAAAATATAAAAGACTTTGGAGAATTTTGGTAGGAAGTGGCCTGAGAGATGGACTGGTTTTTCTGGATGGTTTCATTTATTGATATAAAAGGGTACATTTATTGAAAACATTGCAATATACAGTGGGATAGAATTTAAAATAGTTTATGCAGATAGAACAATCCTAATCAGATCTTTTGTGCTGCCTGAATCCCTTGCTCTTTCTCTCAACTCTCCCTCTGGATTACATATGTGTCAGGAGATGATGTCAGCTTCGCTCATTGGTCTGTTTTCGAGTGGGAAAAATGAATGAGTGTCAGTGGCTGAAGTCCGCAGACAGGTCCTTTAAAAGGAGCTGCTGCAGCACGGTTTCTTCCTTGCTTTTCCAGAACTGAATTAAAGAACTAGAAAGACTGCTGCCATGTCCTGTTCTTCATTCCACCCTCTATCATAAGCATAAGAATAAGCACACCAACATGCCTACCGTCCCTGTCCTATTGTTTCTTTTATTTTTCTTATGTATTCATTTCATGTATTCATAGCTATGTTTATCCTTATAGCTATTATCTTGTAAGCAATTGACAAATCAAACAAACAAACAAACAAATAAATAAATAAATAAATAAATAAAATATCTAACAATTTTCTTTTTCTATTTTTTTCTTATTCTATATTCTTACTTATTTTCTTTGGGTTTCTTTTTATCTGATATTTGCATTGTTTTATTTAGTTAAAATTTCTTCAGTAAAAATTATATTTTAAAAAATAGAGAGGCTGAAAAGCCATTTGTCAGAAAGACTGTGGTAGTAGATTCCTGACTGGGCTGAAGGTTGGGCACCATGAGCTCCCCCAACTTTTAAGTTTATGATTGTATGAAATAGATGAGAAATAATCTTGTTGGATATCGAATTAGTCTAATTTCATATATATCATATTAACCTCTTTGCCCTGGATTTACCCACCCAAAGTTCAAGAGTGGCCCCTCCTTCTCAAAACAGTGTGATTCAATAAATCAATCAATCAAAATAGAGCTGGAAGACCCTGCACCATTTGAGACAGTGCTGGGATTCAAAAAAATTTACTACCAGTTCTATGGGCATGGCTTGATAGGTGTGGTTTGGTGGGCATGTCAAGGGAAGGATACTATAAAATCTTCATTCCCTCCCCGCTCTTGGGGGAAGGCTACTGCAAAATCCCATTCCCTCCCCACCCCACTAATCTGCTTTCCACCTCCATTCACCTGTGAGGGCAACAAAAGAAGACCCATCCGATCAATTGGGACTCGGGAGGCAGAGAATAGATAAGGGTGGGGCCAGTCAGAGGTGGTATTTGCCGGCTCTCTGAACTACTCAAAATGTCTGCTACCGGTTCTCCAGAACTGGTCAGAACCTGATGAATACCACCTCTGATTTGAGATAAGTGACTGTCCAGTGTCTTCTTAAAAAACCTCCAGTGATGGAGCACCCACAACTTCTGAAGGCAACTTCTGTTCTACTGGTTAATTGTTTTCACTGTTAGGAAGTCTGTCTTTAATTCCAGGTTGCTTCTGTCCTGGATTAGTTTCCATCCATTGTTTCTTGTCTTGTCTTGTTAGTTGTTCTGACAATTCTGCTACTTATTCTGTTGCTTGTTAGTTCTTATGTCAGTTCTCAAGATCCTCTTGCTAATGGTGGATATCAAAGCTACTAACTTGGGGTCTATGCTGTATATCAAGTTAAGTTCCTTGATAATACAATATATCAAGATTGGTCAGCCCTCTGTCTCCCTCTTGTATTCAGCATTCTTCCCAATTGGGGACATTGTAGTTATGCTTGAATCAGTAAAGTCTTATCTCATGTGCTAAGAATCCACGATCTATTGCATATGAATTGTGAATTTTACAAATTGTTCAATAAGTGGAACAATACTTACTTCCAAATAAGGATGTGAAGCTTGTCATTCCCCTGAAACCAAAATTAGTATTCATGTAGACATGATTCAATAGGGAGTATTTATGCCGTATATCTATGTAACTATCTGATTCAGCTATATAAATCTTTAATAGTTTCAAATAGAAATGGAGCTGCCAACAATATGTTATACAGTAGTTATTATGCTTCTCCTTTTATTCTTTTTTCCTTTTTAGGCTAAAGAAAGTTAATAAACTGAAGTCTCTTTTCATTCCAAATTTTGATCATAATTATATGTTAACAACTGACCTTTGCAGAGCACATGCTCTTTTTCTTTCTTAGCTGAAGTGCTGTGAAAATAGGAACTCTGAAAAGAGGAAATGTGTATTCTTCATGAAGCAATTATAGATATCACAATTCCCTGAAATGTTTTTTGACTATCATATTCTGAATCTTTGGTTTTCTTTTTGCACAGTGAGACCTTCCCTGATAGAGAATTTTAAAAAGTAAATAATGTTGTAATGGTCAGTTTAATGTGGATAATATAGTACAATTTTTTGGTTTAATCGAATGGGTTACTAAAAACATTGAAACTTTTGTGACCACTACATTTTGTCATTAGAGCGTTCTTTTCTTGCTTATGAACTAAATATAAGAGAATGGCAAGTCTAAATCAGCTACATCAGTATGGTTCTGCTACTCCAGAAGGAGTAGGTTGCCATATTGCTAATTAAGAAGCCCATTGTTTCAGTGCAGTCCTGAAGGACATCAATAAATTACTATTTGATGTACTATGAATAAATACAATGGCCTATGAAAGGATCCAGGCAATTTTTAATAGTTACATGCACCTAAGAAAAAAGATATACTATGGGTGGTACATGTCTTCCTCAGTCTTGGATCATCTATGTATACATCCACATATACATAATGTATGCATATAATTGTGATCAAAATTTGAAATGAAAATAGGCTTCAATTTATTTATACACCTAAGGAAAAATATATACTGTATATACTGTACATACATATACATATAATATACATATTCCACCCAATGTGTGGTATGTGTATTCCTCACTCTTGGATCATTTATATATACATTTCCATATCCCACAAAAAACAAACAAAAGAATTCAACCCTAACTTTAATTAACTTCCCCTTTTTTCTAAACAGGAACTTACTGATGTAAGATTGATTCTGAGAACAAGAATCTGTACTCTCTACAACTGTGTTCTTACAATTTCCCTGAAACAACGTTTTCCTTGAGGCCTGATAAGATAATAAGGTAAGTAAAACTCTCCATCCGAAAGATAATTAGATGACAACAGATAAGTACATATCACAGGTAAGTTTTCACCAAAACAATTGCTTAACTGTAAGCCTAATGGTTAGACTGTCTCCATGGTCAAAAGCTTTACCAAGTAGACTTTCTTGCCTTTTTGTTAGCATGGTAATTGACAGCTATCGTACCTCAACCAACTGTAGTTCTCATTCCCTTATCATCTAAAGTAATCTGGGATTTCTAAACCTCCTAAAATGTCTCCCAATATAATATACATATACTTCTATCTTTCTGTCAGTCTTAAATGTCCCTGATATTATTTTATCCATCCGATGAAAAACTGTTCTCCCTTAAACAGACTCCCCTATCTTTCCTCTTTACTTCAAAGGCTATGATGTTATAAATGTTACCTTCTCCATGACTGCATATATGTGACTGGATCTATACTTTATTATTTATATGTACTTTATTTAAAATAAACCATAACAGTAAATTATGTGTATTGTTTGACTGTTGCCTTAGTATAGTTATTTTCGAATATTAGATGGTAAGTAGAACGTTTTTCCATTTCTTATTAGACATATTATAATTATTTGCTATATTCATCAGAATTAAGAAATGGAATGACACTAAAGAGTTCCTGAATTTTCTGCAGTTGTGTTATTTAAGAATACATTTATACTATATGCATACCAAAACATTTTTGGTAATGCAAGGGGTTTGAAGTATGTATTCTATTAAGATACCCTTTGCTGTCACTGCTCACGTAAAATCCCATGCATTTTTGCTTGGAAGTAAACTCTTTGAACAAACTATGTTTTAATTTTGCAATCCTATAATCATATACTTTTGAATAGCTCATAGTGAATGTAGAGATGTATTCAGTCCTTGAGACTGATTCAAATATGTACTGGATATTATTGTAAGACACCATACCTATTTGAAGAATTATGTAGCTAAGGATACCCTTTTTTCTTATGGAAATGTGAGGTAGGGATATAAAAAGTTCTAACAGAATTTCTTTAATTTGGGCTTTTGTCTCAGAAAATATATCAGGATAACATTTATCTGACTATCCTACAGTGATTAGGGAATTGTACTTTTAGAAATGTAGACGGTAACTAAATGTCAACTGTTTGAAGGTTCCCCCTAGCTTTATTTAGCTGCTAATAAATCTCATTTAACTGATATGGAGAAAGAAGACAGCAGATTTTAAAACTAGATGATTCAGAAAGTATAAAAAAAAGAACTGAAAGTAAAGAGACAAACTAAATAGGACAACAGACTTTTAACCAAACTGGAAGCTTTATAAGTAAACACAAATTTTTTGCAGGTCAGCTTCTATTGCTGAATTCAATCTCTTGCTAACCTTTTCCAATTCCTTCTTTCTCCCCATTTTTTTTAAAGACATGCAACATTAAAAGTCCAGAAATCAAAAGTAGAATTTCTTCAAATCAGCTATTATCAAAGCTTTATTTTGTTCTTTGTTGAAAAAAAAATCATTTGGAAGTAATTATATCACATTTTGTCACATTATAAAATAGTGGGGTCATATATTTTTTGAGCTGCTGGTATAATTATCTAATGCCTTGAAAAGTACCTGTTGTCTATCATAGAAATCTTCATTTGGACTGATTAAAACATTGCATGTTTTATGCAATATTTAACAAAGTAATTAAACAATGAATAGACTTGGAAACTTTTTACAAATAAACAGCTAATTTCTTCCATTCTAGAATTCTTTCCTGTATACACAGAAAATAAAATGGAAACCATTCTAGGATTTAGTCACATGAGCTGGCTCATTGTATTCTGCTCTACATTACATGTCGCGAAAGGTAAATATGTTCTTTAAAGGTGATTTTCAAGTTTTTTTACATTGAAATTTTATTCTAAAAAAGAGGGAACAGAAATTGCTAATCAGTTTTCTTGTTTTAATATTATTTATTGTTTTATCATAAAAAGTAAAATATAAAACAGAAAAATGAACAAAACAAAAGCAAACATTGAACACTAGAAACAACAAAAAAGAAAAAAATAGTGTGCAAAAAATGAGGAAAATTGATAAATGTAGGATCCAATGGGTGTTGAGAAAAAAAGAAAAAGCTGTAGGTTTGCCGCCCCTTTTACACACACATACATTCACGTGTGTGTGTGTGTGCATGTTTGTGCACTTGTGTGTGCATGTATGTGTGTACATGCATTTGTGTAGTGTGTGTGTGTGTGTGTGTGTGTGTGTGTGAGAGAGAGAGAGAGAGAGAGAGAGAGAGAGAGAGAGCAGTCAACAGGTTAAGCTAAACATTATATTCCTCTGTTAACCATCAGTTGTATTTAGCACATGGAAAATCCACAAACAGTTTCTAGCCTCTTATAAAGCTGTTTAGTCCATTATCTCTAATCAAAGCAGTTAATTTTGCCATCTCCACTAATTCAGTCAATTTCAAAATCTATTCTTCAACAGCTGGAATTCCTTCTTCTTTCCAAAGTTTTGCAAGTACAATCCTTGCAGCCATCACCATGTGAAGGAATAACACCTCAAATTGTTTTTCAATTGGCTTGTCCATCATACCTAAAAGAAACGCTTCAGGTTTCATAAATATTTGTATCTTAAATATTTTCTGCACTTTCTTTGTTATGTTTATGCAATATGTTTCACATATTTGCAAGACTACCACATATGATTAAATGAACCTGGATGTTGACTACATTTCCAGCACTTATTAGAAATCCCTCTGTACAATTTAGCTAGTACCAATGATGCAACATTTCAGAAAAGTTTTCTTTCAAGCTATAATTAAATGTAAATTTTAGTCCAATGGACTAGTCACTTTTCTGAGCCAATAATATCAGGAGCTATGACGACCTGATAAAACAATATTATTCTCTCTCTCTCTCTCTCTCTCTCTGCACCAAGTATATGCTGGATGGTATAAGGACTGCTGCCTTTAGGATTCTGTGCTTTGGTTGCTCTAGCCATGCTTCAACTATCTTTAATATTAATTGTGTTCAGAAATGTCTGGCTCTTGGTGAATATGGGATGGAGTTTATTGACATTCATCCAAGTTTAATACAATTACATAGCAGATATGAACAGATTTATAACTGATGAAAGTCCAGGACCACTAAATTTTCTCTGATATATCTAAAACTCAAGTTATTTTTAGAAGGTCATATCAGATTCTCCCTATATTTCCATTTCTTCATGAATTTTCATTATTAAAAACAATATCAAGGAATGGCATCTATCCTGAACTTTTAGGGTGGTTAATACTTAGACGTGAAGAGGTCCAACTTAAATAAAAAATCTAACAGAGGAACCAAGTTTCAACTTTCTGCCCATGGTTTGTCACTACTTGGGAGTGAAAGCCTAGCTTTCATGTGCTACATTTGCAACGACAAAAATAAATTAATGAATGAATTAAATAAATTAAATAAATAAATTTTAATTAGAACAGACAGAAACCTTATTTTTGTCATTGACCAAAAAATGCTCCAAAATTAACCCTTAACATCAAAACTATTGGCAAGCATTTTTGAGAGAAGCTAACACATAATGTAGCAAATGTTTGCTATTTTTAGAGGAATTGAGTTGTCCTCATTGCCTAACAAATAATGCAAGTAAAAATTACCCGAGTGCCATAAAAATCTTTAAAAGGGCAATTAACTGTTGGCAGACATCCCTGTAGAAATGACAACACAGAAAGACATGAGCTGTAGTTTCTATGGCACTCACGGCAAAGGGGCAGCATTAAGTTTCATATGAGGTTCCCTATATTTCCTTTCCAACACAGCTATGGGAAGAATATTAAATCCACCACAGATGAGGCTCTACTGAATTTGAGGATTGTGATATGACGTAAATGTGAAACTGGTTTAGGCACTAGAATTTGGTTATTATATTGTGAGAAAAAGCAGTGATCTCTGTTTGGCCTTCTATATCTAAAATCCTTTTCCTTAATATTAATCTGGTTTGATCTGGCCCTAAAGTTAAGATGGCATCCCTGAAAAAGTTGTATTATCCCAGTTTCAATCAATCAAAAGAAATTTAAAAATGACAGATTTTTTTCTGTATCCTGTACAGAGGTGGATTTATAAGCTGTACAGAAGCAGATAGATAACTCAACAAGACGTCCATAACAAAGTACATTTATTGGTTCATCAGGTATCCTCATAACTCACATTTGTGATGAAGTTCTTCTTTAATGACCAATCCTTTGTATATCTGCTTTGTAGTAAAAGATAGTTATCTCCTAACCCATCTCGTAGCGATAGAAAGCAGCTCCCATGAGTTAGGGAGTTCAGGCAAAAGTGAGGGAAACTCCCCCAACCCATTGAGTCAAAGGGCATCGGGAAGCTGTTGGAAAGGGTGTTGTGTAGGCATATGCCCATGTAGAGTGTCTTAGTGGATGTCTGGTGGTTGTTGGCAGCCGTTTAGGGTGTCCTAGCGACAGTGTATTGATCGCCGGCAGCCTTTTAGTCTGAAACGGCATTCTTGTTTTCGATGGTGGTAAAGGGCATCGGAAGGCTGTTGGAATGGATGGCGCTAAGGCATTTGCCTGGGTTGGAGCCTGCATCCGATCGACACTGACAATTCCTATGATCCCCCAACCTAGTGGAGATTTGATGGCCCCTGGGGTGTCTACAGGGCCACCGACTGACTCAGAGAAGAGAAAGGCACGTGGGGCATTATTTCCCAACAAGAGTAGGATCTCAGCCTCTGGATCTAGAGCGGGAAAGTAATGAGCCATGAGACCTCAGGTGTTGCGATCTGACTGCGGTCGTTCGGTATCCCACTGCATTCAAATACGGGCAGTAGTGGGAACCGGGAACTTCCATCCAATGACTCTATGCAGAGTCCAGTAGCTCTCCTCCCTGCCATGCTTCTTGGTCCATGGCACATTGATACAGTGAAGTGAAGTTCATTCTTTTGCACCTCAAAGAGGTCGAAGAATGCAGGTCTGGCCAGAGTGCAGGTGCTTTGAGTGTCTATCCACACGTACATTTTCACGGCATCTTCAGGGCATCCTTCAGGGTACACTTTGGCTAAGTGAATCGGAGTGCAGTGCTGTGCAATTGACACTCATCCTTGGTTTTGGTTGAGGTTTGGCAGTCTGCCGAGGACCCCTGCATGCTTCTATGTTATGTTGAGGCTCCTTGTCCGAAGGAGGGTTACGAGGTATCTGTGGTGGTGGCTCAGAGTCTGGATGCAGTGCAGTCAGGTGTTGGTCACTATGACATAAGTTGCATTGCACCTTGGCTGTGCAGTACTTGGGTGGGTGTTTGGATTCGCAACACTTGTAGCAGTACTGGTACTCCCTTAGCAATTATTTTCGTTGGGTCAGTGATTTCGCTGCAAACCCAGTGCAGCTGTTCAGCGAGTGATGAGTGTGGTGCATAGGACAAAACTGTATTCTCCTTTTGTTCAGAGATCTAACTTGGGGTGGATGGGATGAAGTCTCTCCCCAACTGTGTGTGGAGGAGGAGTCAATCTCTGTTTTATGGACAACCATGAAGGGTCTTTCCCTGGTAGTGTGCACAGGGCCTGAGGGCGATATATGGTCGCAGTTGTATATTCTATCATTAGAAGGGCTAACAGCTCTGAGTCCATGGGCCTGGTGTGTGTTGCACACTGTCGCCTGGTGGGACACAAATTCTTCAAGAAGTGTGAAGGGTATAAAGCGGTGGCAACCCTTGGCCATGAAGGTGTCAGACAACTGGAGCCACTTTTCAATTAGCACCTGCGGAAGTTTTCGAACAATTTTGTTCTGTGTGTCGACATGATCGAGACAGGCGAGTGCCGGTAAGTTGGGATCTCGTTGTGCCATTCTCAGCTGGACAAGTATGTTAGCGAGGCCTATGATTCAGTGTGGCTTGTCGATACAAATTTTAGGAAAATTGTTGAGGCTATCCAAGAGTGTTGCTTTTACGTCTTCAGAAGTGCCATACAGTTCGTCAAGCCTTTTCCATGATAACCGTAGGGCAGTGGCCAGATCCCCAAGTGGGATGCATAAAGTGCCCTCGGTATGTCGGCAGACTGTGGCCCTAGCCATGCTATCAAGTGTCCGATTATTTCATCAGGGTGCCGCCTGAACGGGGTGCAGGAAAAGTTTCTTCCATACTAGATACTCACCACCTGGCTTGTCAGAGAATCTGTGAACTCCGTTGGCGTGCAAATTTATCTTTCCACTTTGTACAGCCAAGTTTCTCCAGTAATCTTCAGCATTTGCTGAGTTGGGGGGAGGTATTGACATAGAGGGTTCTCCCCCTGGATTCTCGTAGGGTGGGTTTGGGTTGTAAGTCAATGACAGGTTGTAGTCTTCATCCCAGTACTTATGGAGGATGTCGTTCTCCCATACTGGGGACGATGGTCGAGCGTCACGCTGATGTGTAGGTTGGGCACGGCTACCTTGTGGTGCCTGGGAGCCAGATTGGTATTGAGGTTGTGGCAGGAATGCTGCTGCCTGTGGATTGAGTGTGGCAGTTGTTGCTGATGGCATGTTGACACATGGAGAAGTCGTAGGCACTGGTGGGCTACGTTGCTCAGCCAGCAGGGCGTGAGACATTGCAGTAGGGTTGCTGGTGTTGGGAAGAGAATCTCAGACCTTAGTACATAAAACATCAATTGGGGAAGGTTTGCTGTTGGTGGGAAGTGAATCTCATACTTTAGGTCATACAACATCAGTTGCGTAACTGATGTGTAGAGTCTGTGGTTGAGATTCATCTCTGTGCTTCCCTGGTTGTGGGAGACTATTAGGCAACTGAGGTGGTTTAATCTGCTCATTTCGAAGCGAGTGCTGCTCATCCACATAGGCCTTGACCCGTGTATCTGGGCTCTCTTCTCCCAAATCTTCGAGGTAGAAGTTGAGGGAGGCAGTGTTGGCCACCTTCTGCCATGCTGCGGCCCTTGCTTTTTTCGCTGCCATCTCTCTTTGTCATTCAAGTAAGTCCACTTGGGCCTGAGCTTTGGCTTTTGCTGCTTGTTAATTGGCCTGAGCTTTGGCCATTTCTGCCTGTTGTTTGGCCATTTCTGCTTGTTGTTTGGCCATTTCAACTTTCTGCCATATCACCTCTGTCGTAATACGTAAATCTGCCTCTGCTGCTGCAGCTTCAACTTGGGCTTCTACAGCTCATTCAGCATAACTTGCTGCTCTGGAGGCCTTAGATGCACCGCAATGACAGGAGGATATTCTGGAAGGATGGTGAGAAACACTGGAAGCTGCTTGCGATCTAGCTGGTTTGGGATGGAGGGAGGAGGCTTTCTTTGAGTGGTGGAAAGAAGCTGCTTGTGATTGAAGATCTCTGTTGGATGTGATCTTCTCCCTCGGTATTTGCTCCTTCTGTAGCGCAATGAGGAGCACAGTCTGGAGGGAGTTTCTGCCTTCCCGAACACTGTCTTCACGTTCTTTGTTCGCCTCCTCAAAGGAATGAATGTGTTCCTGGAACTCTGGGTCTTCCAGGTTCGACTGTATGTATTTAAGCTTATTTTCACTGATCTCTCCACCATGCGAGGTGCTCCTCTAAACTCCTTCTGCATCAGGAAGAGACTCTCGAGGGGCAACTTGCTTTTGGGGGTGTCACAGATCTTGACCAGCTCTGTCCATGCATCTGCATGATGGTGATACTACCTTTCCCAATCCTCTCTGAAGCATTTCACCATGGGTGAGGTAAGCTTCCTATGCTGTCTTCCTATGCTGTAGGCCTTCTGAGGTATCGTGGCTTCTCCAAAGGGTTGGACATCTAAAACTGGGTTTCGGGAATCAGGCTCCATGTTTACAACAAGGGTGGGTGGAGGAATCGGTTCTTCTGGTACATCAGAGACATCTGTCATGGCTGAGGAAGTTGCCATGCTTCAAATTGTCAAAGGGAGAACTTTGGAAAATTTTAGTGGTTTTCTGTGTAATTCCCTTTTTTTGTACTGGGGGCGCTGCAAGCAGGTAGCAGAAAGTAGAATTGCTGCTGGATTTAATACTTGAGCACATAGGTGGCACTGCAGAGTCTGGGCGATGCTAGCACAGCACACAGTATGGCTGCTTCTAGGGTGCATTGTGAGCTTGCAACACTAGGGGGCACTAGAGGTTGTGTCGCAAAGTCCGAAGACTAGAGGGCTGAACGCAGAAATATGCGTAGTGTAGTCTGAAGACTTGAGGGCGGAATGCAGAAATATGCCTATAATTGTCACTTGCTTCACAAGGTGGCAGCAGAGGGTCAGGAAGAAGCTGTTGCTACACCCATGTTGGGTTGCACTCTTGGGACCCTTGAATTAAGTTGATTAAATGGTCCACAACAGTTGCAAAAAGGGATTATCATTGGATAAACACTCTGGTCAAATTTGAGAAACTGTGTAAAAAAAATCAAACTCTGGGAAATTTCTGTTTGAACCCCAGATGTAGCTGTGGGCTGCTTTGCTTAGGTCTGTTGGGTTGCTGTTAATCTTGGAACATTTGAATTAAATTGATTAAATTGTCCACAATAGTTTCCAAAAAAGGGATTATCAATGCAAACACGTAGTGGAAAACTCAGGGAGATTTTTCTTTGAGCCCCAGATGTAGCAGTGGGCTGAAGAAAAAAAAAGGGGGTGGACTTCCTTGCCCACTCTTGAGAGAAAAAAAGGAAAAAAAAGAATGGTAAGAATTATTTGACTTAACTGTAAATTTCTTCTTGACCACCAGATGGGGATGTAGGCTGCTTTACCAAGATGTGATGTTGCCCTTAAGGAGAGGGGTGGTTGGGTCCGAAAGGTATTTATTCCTAACTCGATGGAATTTATCTAACAAGTAAAACAGTTCAGAGGGTTATATGCAATGTGTCTTGTTATACTTAAATTTTTCTAGCATAGAAATAAGATGGCCAAACTCTATGCTTCATGAGGAAAAGGAAATTGTTCTTTGTTCACATAGCTTACTTGCTGGAGCTTTGATTTATAGCCCCAATAAAACCGGCCAGAGAAGGTTTTACAGCCTTAGTTATAAATGGCTGGACACCTCGTGGCAAATGCTGGATAGAGAAAAACACATCCTTTGTCTTTACTCCAGGACACAAACTAGTTTGCTAAATTGGTTTTCTTTGAGTTAGTTCAGGGAGAGATGAAATAAAGGAAGCTGCTTGTCTGTCCCCTGAAAGATGGGAAGTTTGCCTTCCCTCTTGTTATGTAAAATGAGTCTTTGAAATAGCAGGAAGACAAGTTGAGCAGAGAAGGGGGGTGGGTGAGTTAGAAAGTTCTCTTTGTTTGTAGCATGTGGGGGAATTCCAACCCCTCCTGTTAGGAATGTAAGTCACCTAACAGTTGGATTGGAAATATATAAACCAGGATAGACATTTTAATACTGTCTCTTTAAGGGAATGCTAAAATTGTAATTGGGTGTAGTTCCTCGAACGGTCATAAGATGGAGCCAGAAACCTGGGTTGTTAGTTCTGTTCTGTTGTTGCTAGACGTTCTGATGTTCGATGTTGGTTGGTTTGCATTTCCCTATTGACTGTTGCTGATCGTCGTTATTCTTGGATTTGATGTGAGTCTGATTACTGAACTGTTTTTGATACTGGACTTTGTTATTGGATTATCCCTGGAATGAAAACTGACTGCTATAACCATGTATGACTTGGACTGTTTGTTGGACTTTGCTTAACCGTTTACTGGAAGTAAATACCTACATTTTACTATACAGTGTATCTGTGTGCTGGTTGTGTGTTATTCTTCACCATTCTCACTACGTCTCCATGTGTAAGCTCATTCTCCTAACGGGGAATGACCTCAACACCTCCCACCATGCAAACAGCATGTAAAGAGTTCCATTGCTCATAGAGAGAGATGAGAGAGAGACGATGAGAAAATGTAAGCTTAGATTAACATTGCATATTCACTCCTGGCTTCAATATTACTTTGCTTTATCAGAAATCCAAATTAACAGTCTTTATACAGATGGGCCTCAGGAGATCATCTTTTACTTTTCTGTATCCTGTACAGAGGTGGATTTATAAGCTGTACAGAAGCAGATAGATAACTCAACAAGATGTCCATAACAAAGTACATTTATTGGTTCATCAGGTATCTTCATAACTTACATTTGTGATGAAGTTCTTCTTTAATGACCAATCCTTTGTATATCTGCCTTTTAGTAAAAGATGGTTATCTCCTAACCCATCTCATAGCGATAGAAAGCAGCTCCCATGAGTTAGGGAGTTCAGGCAAAAGTGAGGGAAACTCCCCCAACCCATCGAGGGTCAAATTAGTAACCAATCAGGATTACAGATGTGGCCACGTGACATGAACTACATTTCCCAGGATACCTTTAACTACATTTACCATGATGCATTCCCTTAAGGGGACAGCTCATAATTCCTAAGTAACTATCCAATTCCCATAGACTGGCTGGGACAGCACAGATTTGTATGGAGTTCACTGAAAGGTTTGAAGCTTATATTGATCCTTATATAAGATAACTCATTGTCTTGAATATTTAACTTTTTAAATTTTACCTATTTCTAGGTATGGATGGAACATCTGTTGAAAATGTTGACTGTATTGTTCGCTCATATACATTTAAGAATCCTACTATGAATTGTACTTGGAATGCTGGTAAAAATGCTCCTCCAGACACCTGGTATTTTATGTACTTAGCATATCACAAGTAATGCATTTTCATTTAATAAACTAAAAAAATCTTTTTTGAAAATATATTGTGTTTGATTGGCTTTTAAATAAAATTCTTTGGGATAAACAGGGCTACAGATAATGAGTGTCCACATTACATAAGTAACACATTTGGAAGACACATTGGTTGCTACTTCCCTGATGTTATAGCAAATCAATATCGTGTGGTTATTACAATAAATGGATCAAGCAAACACTCTCCAATTCAGTCGTATGTTGATGATTTCCGACTTTATGAGAAAGGTGAGAAAAAAGTGAGAATCTGTTTTCAATTAATAATAATAGAAGCATGTTACCAGATATCCTGAAATATGAAAATAGTCAAGTATGATATGCCCCAAATTAATGGTACCAGTAGCTGCGTTATAAGCAGGGGTGGGATTCAAATTTCTTAACAACCGGTTCTGTGGGCGTGGCCTAATTTGTGGGTGTAGTTTGGCGGTCATGTGACTGGGATGGGAGTGGCTTGCTGGCTGGGTGTGGGTGGGGGTCATGTGATGGGTGGGCATGGCCAGGTGGTCATGTGACTGGCAAACTGAATGTAAGTGGTTCTCGCTTAATGACCAGGTCCTTGCATAATGGCCAGTTGCTTAGCAAGTGTTTTTTGCCAGTTTCCAAGGCCTGGGGAGCCTTGGAGAGGGCAGGGCGAGGCCTGAGCAGGTGGCCATGTGACTGGCAAACCAAATGTAAGCGGTCCTTGCTTAATGCCCAGTTGTTAACAAGTGTTCTAATTTACGACTGACCTCCAGAGAGTTACTTGGCCTGTTTTTGGTGTTTTGACAGACATACACACACACACACACACACACACACACACACACACTTGTGGCCCATTACAACATCCCACACAGTCTTGTGACTGAGGTTTTCTATGTTTTTTTGCCAGTTTCCAACAATTCCTTCTGGTTTCTGGTTAAAAATGCCCATTGGGGAAAATGGACTTTTTTTAACAACCAGTGTTTGCTTAATGACCACGAGGTTCACTTAATGACCATGGCGTTTGCCTAACCCAGGGGCCTGCAATCTTTAACACTCAAAGAGCCATTTTTCTATTTTCTTTTAAACAGGTATCTCTGTCTCTGTCTTTCTTTCTTTCTCCTTCTTTCTCATCTCTCTCTCTCTCTCTGTCATCTTTTTCTCTTTCTTCGTCATCTCTCTTTCTCCCTCTTTGTTTCTCATTTCTCTTTCTCTCTCTCATCTTCAACTGCTAAGATTGGAAGCTGTTTTTTTATAATCCTATTTCTTTGCAGTTTTTTTCACACACATTTGTGTGTATGTATCCAATATTCTTTCTTCCTTTCCACTATGTATTCAAAATGGGCAATGGTTTTGTGTGTGTGTGTGTGTGTGTGTGTGTGTATAGCATGGGTATATGTCACGTCAAGGGGTGCCTCGCCTGGCCCCTCCCCTCCCAGCCATTTCTTGTCACATCCAGCCACAACTTATCTATAGTTCTATAAAAATGTTGTTCATCATTTTTTGACTTTATGATCTACGTACTATAGATGTCCTTTCATGGACCACTAAAAGGAAGAAATGGCTTGCATGCTTTGCCCAAGAGGGTGATAGGCAATAGGCTTTCAAGGGGCTGCCAGAAAGAAGGGGGGGCGGGCAATGTATTTCCCAAAGCACTCGAAGACAAACAAGAAGCAATGACTAAGACTGAGGAGAAACTTCCTGGCTGTGAGAACAATTAACCAGCTTGCCACCAGAAGTTCTGGGTGCTCCAACACTGGAGAATTTTAACAAGAGACTGGACAGCCATTTCTCTGAAATGGTATAGGGTTCACCCCAAGGTCCCTTCTAAGTGTTATTCTGTTATTCTGACACCTTTCCTAGGACCTCTGCTCAGAGTTTGGCATCCTCAGTTTTCCTTCCTGAGCATGGGGTTGGACTAGAAGACCTCCAAAGTCCCTTTCAACTCTGTTAAACACACCTGTATTTATGCTCTGGACTATAGACATGTAAACCCTGAAAAATACCTGGGCAAAAGAAAGGCAGCAAAATCACTCTAGGTGTAGGGACAGTGTAAAATAGTAATATATGATAAATAATGGAACAATTAAAAATAATAGCACAGAGTTTTCTCTCCTCCTCTTCCTTCCTATTTCTTTCTTTCTTTCTTTCTTTCTTTCTTTCTTTCTTTCTTTCTTTCTTTCTTTCTTTCTTCCTTCCTTCCTTCCTTCCTTCCTTCCTTCCTTCCTTCCTTCCTTCCTTCCTATTTCTCTTTGTTTCTTCCTTTCTCTCTCTCTCTCTCTTTCTTTCTTTCTTTCTTTCTTTCTTTCTTTCTTTCTTTCTTTCTTTCTTTCTTTCTTTCTTTCTTTCTTTCTTTCTCTCTCTCTCTTTCTTTCTTTCTTTCTTTCTTTCTTTCTTTCTTTCTTTCTTTCTTCTCTCACTCTTTCAAACACATACACACACTCCTGGTGGAGCAGGGGATTGGACTAGATGATCTCCGAGATCCCTTCCAGCCCTAGATTGCTCTTTCTTCTCTCTCTTTCCCTCTCTCTATCTCTCTCTGTGTCTCTTTATGGTTCTCTCTCCCCCTCTGTATCTCTCTCTGTGTGTGTCTCTCTCTCTGCCCCTCTCCCTATCTTCCCCTCTCCCCCCATGTCTCTCTCTCTCTCTCAAAGTCGACTGGGCCAAAGCAGCAAGTTCAGACTAGCTAAACAACGATTGATCGTGGAAGCGTCCCTTCATCCCCCTCCTCCTCTTGTGACCGAGCGAGTGCCAAAGCACAGCAGAACCGGGCACGGGGAGGGCGGCTGCGGCTGGCAATCATTGTTCAGCCAGTCTGGATTCCAAAACGAAGAATTGAAAGAAGTAGCAAAGAGCACCAAGGAAGGACAGCTTGCTGGCTTGGCCCAGCCGAGGATTTGAGGGAGGGGGAGAGAGAGAGAACACACACACACACACACACACAGAGAGACACAGAGTTGGGGAGGGGTGTGTGTGTACGCGCTTTACCTTTTAAAATTCTTGATTTTCTTTATCTTTTAAAAATCCTGGTAACGTCCTGTATTTATGCCCTCTTTAAAAGATTCATAGCATGTTTTGAAGGTGAGGCATAAATAAATAATTGTGAATAACACAATTATCCCAAAGGGGGGAAAAAGAACATTGGTTTTTTGAGGCTAAATGGTGGCTAGAAACAGTATCCAGGAACTTGAAGACTTAATTTCATGCAGCTTTTGCATGGATGAAATTTCTGCTCCTGTTGCGTGGGAGATTAGTTGGGGATGTGGAAACTGGAAGGGAGCATGTTGCTTCTGGAATACTTACAGGAGTATAGTTTTCTCTTTCTTTTTCCCTCCCTCTCTGTTTCTCATCTCTCTCTCTCTCTCTCTCTCTCTCTCTCCTCCATGGCAAGAGCAGCAGCATCAGTCAGTGTCTCAGGAGAAAAGTTGCGGCCCTCCCACATATTCCTCCCGTCTTGCCTTGAGTAGCCTCACGCAGCACCAAACTTAGCATCAAATTTAGCGCGCTTCACAAATGAGGTGGCGCCATTTGTGAAGCATGCTAAGTTTAAAGGTGCTGCAAAGCGTGTTCCCCTCCCCCCATATTTCCCACGCTGCACGCACCGATCAGCACATGCTGCGCAGCGCCTTTAAACTCCACACATTTTACAAATGAGGGAATTCCAGCATCATTGCCACCACATTTGTGAAGCACGCCTCCCCACCCCATATTTCCCTCACTGCAAGCAGCCTTGCGCTGCATGGCACCTTTAAACTGTGCATTTTACAAATGAGAAGGGGATTCCAGCGCCATTGCCGCCACATTTGTGAAGCGCGGCTTCCCCCCATGTTTCCCTCGCTGCAAGCAGCCTTCCCAGCCTCGCTTCCCCAAGGGGGAAGCATAGCAGGGGGAGGAAAGGCAAGCTGTTGAGCCCCGGCCCAGGGCTTACCATACCTGGTGGGGGGGGGATGAAGCAGCAGCGAGACTGCAATGGTGATGGCAGCAATGGCAGCGATTCTGGCAGCATCGGGGCTTCCAGGACCAGTTCCCCACCCTGCCATCTGTCATCTGTGTGGGCAAAGAGGAGCGGGGCTGACAGGGAGGGGTGAGGCCAGCTAGGGGTGAGATTTGCCAGTTCTCTGAACTGCGCAGAATCATAACATCCGGTTCTATAGAACCGGACAGAACCGGTTGAATCCCAACCCTGGTTATAAGGGACTTTTCTTCTGTAAGGGTCTAATATTTCATTTTTTAAAAAAAATGAATGCATCTTTTTACGAAGAGAGCATATGTGGTACTTCATCTTCTGACCTGAAATAAGTGAGAAAAACAAGGCTTTCATTTTTAAATATTAATTTTCACTGATCTAGAGCAGGGGTGTCAAACTGGCGGCCCATGAGCCGGTTGTGTCACTTGCAGGCCACGCCCACCCCAGCTCCCCAAAGGGGGGAAACATCACAATACGTCACGTGATGGCAATGTGATGCCACAAGTTTGACACCCATGATCTAGAGGCTGAAAGAAGTAAAAATGAAAAAAAGAAAACCAAATATATCTACCAAATTTGAGCTAAAGAAATTGTGCTCATTGTGTTTATCTCTTCTTTATTTAAAGTATTTCATTGCTTATATTTGTCCATAAGTACATGATTTCCTAAGTCTTCAACTGTTACTTATAATGCTGGTTTTTTCATTCCAGAACAGTTTCGACCTCCCCAAAATATTACTGTGGATTATAGTTCACCATTATATTATAATGTCCAGTGGGAACCTCCTCCAAACTCTCGTAAACTTGGAAGTAATTGCTTTAAGTTCCAAATAAAGGTAAGAACCAACAAGTCAAAAAATTTCCTTGCCAGCCTAATGTCAATTTTTAGATTTGAAAATGACATCCATAGGAAAACAAATATTTCAAATTTTGAAAAGATTGCCAGATTGTCATTGATTTAAAGAATATAGAAGTGCTGTTTCATGGTTTCATGTACAGGAATAAGACAGGATAAAAATCCCAGAAATACTTGGATGAAGGGATTCTTATTGTCCCAAATACCCTAGGACAGGTTCTCAACCTGTGGCCTATGGAACCCTGGGGGTCCACTATGTCGTCATAGGGAGTCCAGGAAGGCTTGAAGAAATGTTATGCTTTAAATCTTGAGTTAAGTCTTGGGGGTCCATGGTCATGATCTGTGGCCACAAAAGTTAAAGAGGAACCACAGTGAAGAAAAGGATGAGAACCCTCAAGGTAATAGGTGGGCTTTTCTACCCACTAGGCACTCCCAGTAGTGGTGGGATTCAAATTTTTTTACTACCAGTTCTGTGGGCGTGGCTTAGTGGGAGTGGCAGTGGAAGGATACTATAAAATCTCCAGTCAGAGGTGGTATTTGCCGGTTCTCTGAACTACTCAAAATTTCTGCTTCAGGTCAGAACCTGCTGAATACCACCTCTGACTCTCAGCTATACAATAAACTAAATCTATTGTCAAGGTAAGTTGGGAATATTAATCACTCTCTTGTACTAATTAGTACAAGGAGGCTTGTATTAGATCTGCATTGATTGCCAACTAGACTATGCAAAGCAACTGGAAGCAATGCTTCACAACATGTGAAGAGGCTTTGCTAAGTTATGTTTGTATGTGTACATCTGCAGACATAACAACTTTGTTTTGCTGGTGGTTCTGAGGGAAATGTTTTGTGTGTTGAAGTGTTTTCTATGGAATCATAGAAACTTTGTCAGAGGGTATCTCTTTCACCTGGTTTGATTCATTTCACTCTAATTTCAATATTGTAATCTATTTAGCTTTCATATTTATATTGTGTTACCTTCTTTGAGTATTTGCTAAAGGAGAAAGAAGGGGCTATTGTATAAATCAAATATGGTTGCCTACAGGTGCAGGTTAACTGGATGCAGGAAGGCAAAAATGCTCATCTGAATAGGATTATCGCCAGGTAGCAGGCCTGTTTCCATAATTAAAATGAGAAGTAATTAAAATAAAAGAGTTCTGATATTTAGGGAAAAAAAATGAAGGTCTGCTCAAAAAATAAATGACTCATTGCAAAATAAATGCTACTGGGCCTACAACAAATCAAAAGGGGTATATAAACAGATTTTTTTTTCTCTTTTCAGTTGCATGGTTAGCAAAGAAGTAAAGTCATGGCATGAAATCATTAGCAGAAACAGCATAAAGGAACTGGCTAGTGCTTCTCTACTACAGATAGTTCTTGACTTAAGACCACAACTGAGCCCAAAATTTCTGTTGCTATGTGAGACTGTGGTTAAGTGAATTTTGCCTCATTTTACAACCTTTCTGGCCACAGTTGTTACGGGAATCACTGCAGTTGTTTAAGATTAAGATTTAACATTGTTGTTAAGTGAATCTTGCTTCCCCATTGACTTTGCTTGTCAGAAGGTTGCAAAATTACATGACCCTGGAACATTACAAGCACCATAAATATGAGTCGGTTGCCAAGTGTTTGCATTTTGATCATGTGACCATGGGGATACTGTCATAAGTGTTAAAATAGTCTTAAGTCTTTTTTTCAGTGGTGTTGCAACTTTGAACTATCACTAAATGAACTGTTGTAAGTCAAAGATTACCTGTACAATATTTGTAAGAAATGAGGACATAGTTCATTCAGCAAGCATAACACCAGAGGGGCTGCAAGAGATGATAATTAGTTCAGAAATTAAACATAGGAATGTCTCCAAAGAAATGTTGCCTGTAAGATAACATAAATAAAAGTGTTTAAAGGGAAAGTAAATAAATACTCTTCCTTCCCAACACTTTCTTCTCGCTATACTTATCATTTGGCCATTATAATTATTATAAACAACTGACTGTGGGAAATGTATACCGGTTTAGAAAAGGACAAAATTATCAATACTAGTAACTATTTTATTTTCCCCCTTTATTTTCAAGGATGAACGCAGGAATACAATCATGAATGTAAGTGTTGTCACGTAATAAATTGCCATTTGTTTAATCATCTCATTCTGTCTAAATTTGCTATTACTATTCAGATTTGATCCAAAATAGAAAATAGTGTTGAAAATTTTCCAGGAACTCTAAATATGAAGAGGTACATGAACAAAATTGATAGTTGGACAGAATTTCATTTTTCATCAGAAATATTTTTTTATAAATAAAAATAGGCAGAATAACACTAATATCACACCACAAGAAATTTCATTGGAAACTGCTGCTAAGTGGACATACAGGTCTTAAAATTAGGTGATCAGGATGCTATATAGTTCAAGGTCAGTTATTTTCTTCATACAGAAAAACAGATATTGTACAGAAGGAACCAGATTTAATCCAAGAAAACCATATACAATTTAAAAAGTAACCATCAAGCCCCTTAGATGTCAGACTTCTAAATTTTGGAAACAATCAAGAGTTGTCTACCCCCAGTTTTAAAAAAATAAAAATTGTTCTCCACAGGCACAGCATCAAAGTGTCATTCCTTGTTTTTATGGCATTCCTTGTATGAATATGTGCTGTTAAATTAGGAAAATTCGTAGCTTAAACCAGGAAGATGGAAGATATTCTAAATCTACAATTTAATTATTGGTTTATTGATTGTTTTTAGAGATGAATACTGAGTTTGCTTTTTGTCCAATCAATTGGGAGCAAAATAGAAACCCCTTGCACTTGGTCCCAGTGGGAATTGTAGTAATTTTTAACGAATTCTCCAGATCCTAGATCATAGGACTTATCAGAGTTCAGAACGACTCTGATAAGTCAAAATAATAATGCTATTCCCTCATCTTTTCTTGCATAAGGGGCAAAAATAGGGCAGTTATTAATTTTTTTATTGTAATATCAAGTTTTAACCTCATATTCTAACATTCAATAGCAGTTTGTTTTCTTTGCATAATTCAATTTTAAAAAACATTTCATAGTCACAAAGAAATGGAAGCAAGGCTTGAAATTAAAAATGAGTTTTTACAATATTTCTTTTCATTAATAAGCAAAACATTAACTATAATATGATTGTCCCAAAGGTGCTTTTCAACAAGCAACTGGACTTTCTGGTTTTTCTTTGAAGATATTTAACTTCTCACAAAGGTAGAATACCATTGTAATTAGCATGCACTGAGGGGGGGTGCACCTGCCCGGGGAGTGCGCACATGTCCGTGGGTGGGGCACATGCATGCGTGGGATGGGGCGGTGTGCATGCATGGGGTGGGGGGTCATGCACACATGCATGGGGGTGGAGAGGTCATGCGTGCATGTGCTGGGGCAGAGTGCATGCACAGGGTGCGCACATGTTGCATTTTGGGGACTTGGTGCCAAAAAGGTTAGCCATCACTGCGATAGAGCAAATCTGTAAGTTAAAAATATCGGAAAAGAAATGAACAGCTGAAGAAGCTTCTTGGATGAGAAGCAAAATGTCTTCAAAGAAAAACCAGAAAGTCCAGTTGCCTCTTGAAAACCATCTTTGGGACAACCATGACCTGGATGACTGAGAATCTCCATAGTCATTTAGCAATATAAAGTGATTGATTCAAGATAAATTGTATTTTTATACTGAGAATTGTTATTTCATCAAGCAAAAATTTAAGTACTGGTAGATAAATGTTTTGCTTTTAGGTAACAGAAAAAACATACAATTTCGCAAAGCCTGCAAAATATATCTTGAGAATTCGCTCAGTTGGACGCTTTACGTGTCCAATTTCAAAAGAAATGAATGGAGAATGGAGTGAACCTATTGAGTTTGGTAATTTATTTTTTCTTTAATTATTTTTTCTTCTTGATGCTAACATTCTAATAATCAGCTCGTTATGAGCTTCCTAATATCAAAATGATCACTGAAAAATAAGATAATATTGATATATTTAGGTAATTCCTCAAGATACTTTGGTAGCAAGGTTTCAAAAAATTATGGGATTTAAAGTTTTTAGAGCCTCAAACTGTGAGTTCTGCTTTTAATGCAAACAATCTTAGAGATAATAAATTTAAATTCTCCAAACACAACCCCCATTTTTGCTACTATATTGAAGACTTGTAATAAATAAGTTATTACAGTTTAATTATGTTTATGTGGATAAAATTCCAATTTAAAGTAAAAAAATTAGAACATGATAAATAACATGTTCTACTACGATGGGTCATTTGGCAGCAATTATTATTGTTTTTCACTAAGATGTTCAAATGCACAAGATATTAATGGAATGTGAAAATTAATACTTGATTTAACAGACTCAAAAATACTATATAACTAAAATGTATAATAGCGTATTAATTTAGATTTAGATCATCATTTCTTAATTGGGTCACAGAATGTGATTGTAGGAGAAGAGAAGGCACAGCTGGAAGGCAGACTAAAACACATCATCAGTTTGTAGTCCTTGTGTTGCCAAATCCAGTCCCCCATGAATTCTGTTGACTCTTATCTAGTGCCAATTTAGCACTGAATGTTAGTTGACAATGACTTTGAACCTAACAAACCCTCCTGGTTATTTGTTCCTGATACTGGTGTTTGAATAGAACTGGCAACAAATAAATCCATTCCATACTGGCATAAACGATTGGGAAGGACTAATTTGAAATTAATTTGTAACAGATATTTCATAGATGCTCATTCATAGTAAAACTGGTACATCTGTCAAATAATTTTCACCAAAAAATTGTTGGAGCAAGAATAGGTGAATGGTACCTATAGAATCTGTCGTGGAAAGATAATTGTAAAGCAATATATTTGTAAGAGCCAGTGCCATCACAAAACCAAAGGTTGTCATAAATGCACAATTAGCATGGTTAAATTTATTTCTTGAATATACCACTGTAACACATTGGAACTATTATTACACTCTTATTATCAGTATGTATAGAGACTCAAACTTGTAAACTGGTTAAGGCACCAGGCTAGAAACCAAAACATTGTAACAGAAAATGACTTCCAAAATCTTATCAAGAAAACTGCAGGGACGTGTTCAGGCAGTTGCCTGGAATTGAGATTGACTCAAAGGCACTATGTATGTATGTATGTATGTATGTATGTATGTATATGTATATGTATATGTATGTATATGTATATATATATGTATATGTATGTATATGTATATATATGTTTAAATAGTGATTGACACATTCTGATAAAGATTAGAAGCATTATCATTTGAAACAAAATCTGGATCCCTACCTCCTAACTTTAAAATTTTACATTAATTTTAAAAATAAAAAAAGATCTAATGACCAATGTAAAATGGGCTTGAACATCTTTACAGATTACAATAATATACATACACACACACGAAAAATGACAAAAAAGTATGAAAAAACATGATATTCCATTTGTTTTTGACATCTTTAATTTGCGATGTAATATTCTTTTGTTCATTGATAATAACCACTTGTAATGCTAGAGATATTTGCTGTATCCCATCATAGTAAACAATAATAAACATAACTTTATTTTTAAATACAAATTATCTCAATAAAATCAAATTACTCTTCCTCCCGCCATGAATATTCCTAATTCCTTATCAACTTTATTCTAAAGATAATGGATGTGTGAGACAAAGATTCATTTTTAAAAATACTTTTTACATTCTTTGATGGTAGCAGAATAACAACAAAATTTGTTGTGTCATTTTCTTAGCTCCACATCCACATTGATAGTCATCAGCTAGCCACGGGTGAGAAACTATGACTTGTGGACTTCCAACTTCCAAAATTCCTGAATTAGCCATTGTATCTCTATTTAATGAACACACAAAAACTGGATTTTGATTACCTGGTCACATCTGCTGATTAAGGAAGCTCTAAATTCAACATTCTCCTTTTGGATTATAAGTTTTTCTCTCAAGTTTTAATGGCATTTTGAGTTTGAGACAAAGTGATTGGACTAAAAAATCTACTGCTATCTTCCAAGTTCACAGCAGATTTGAAGGGCTACATTTATTTTCTCCACTGCAGGATCATTTTAGGAATTTATATAAAATACCTGATACAGGTTGACTGAAAACATGAAAATAAACATATTTGTAATTCTGTTTAGGGTTAACTTGGCTTTCTTAGATGAGCACCTAAATTTGCTCTCCTACAAAGAAGTAGTGGCCAATATGTACATTATTTCCGAAATAGAAAGGTACAAATCAGTATTTGGTCAATTAGTTTTGTTTTCCTGCTACCGATGATACCATATTTATATACAGCTATATTACAATTATTTCATTAAATATACATATTAAAATAATGGTACCTATAGGGTCAAGGGTATCTTTTGGCTTTTTCTATTTTT
This sequence comes from Notechis scutatus, assembly GCF_049901735.1. Classification (NCBI taxonomy): domain Eukaryota; kingdom Metazoa; phylum Chordata; class Lepidosauria; order Squamata; family Elapidae; genus Notechis; species Notechis scutatus. The sequence goes on along the minus strand of NC_142013.1, from coordinate 77,858,292 downwards.
TTCCTACCAAAAAAAGAGCTCTGAAGCCTGCTTCTTCATTGAGCAATATAATCATGTGGGTCTGAATGTCTCTTTAAATAAATCAGTATAAGACTACTAAAACCTATTGTTTCAGGTACTGACCCTGATGTGTTCCCTACACTGCCTTTAATCTTTGCTGCACTTGGAACCATAATGATAATTGTGCTTTTGACCTTGATTTGTAAAAGGTAAAATTTAATTATTTTTCATTGCTTTGCAGACACAGAAAACAGTTTTCACTTTAACATCTTTTTGACCTAGCAGCTGATAAATCTAGTCCTTTAAAAAACTCAAGTGCAAATCAGCACTTTGTCAACTAGACAAGAGGCTGATATTGAGAAAGGTGTAAGAATATATGTTTTTACCTTAATAAAGACAACTTGTTTATGTAACATAATGATAAAAATAGATTGAATACAAGCATCGCTACACAACTATTAGGTTAAATTTACTTCTAAGAAGAGCAGAACAAAACCAATAAGTACCTTTAAAAAATTGCAAGGTACGTTTTGCTGATTGCTATGGATATAACTCTTAACAAAAACCTATCTTCTGCTTTAGGCCTGTTTTTGTAACAGATATTGAATCTTTGTCTTTTTATTTATTTTTATTTCATTGATTTCTCTCCACTTTTTCTTATATTATTCCCCCCCCCCCTTTTTTCCCCCTCCTAATGACTTTGGCTTCCAATTGCCTGCTGTAAGAATTCCTCTTGGCTGTTGTTCTCAGATACCTTTTTAAAATTAATATACTGCCTGTTTATTCTTTTTTCCCCCCTTTGGTGCAATTGGGTTAATAAAGGTTCAAAAGAATGCTTTTTGTATTTTATGGAACAGAATCTATCTGAACCCTATGCTTATTTCTGTATCTAGTTTTGTAAAAGATGATTCGATGCACTTAGTAGTTTTTTAAAGAGTTTTTTGTTCTGCTCTCAGACCTTGTAGAATTGATAGAATTAAACACAAAGAGTTACTAGTCTTATACTTTAGAAGTATGTTGTGTCAATGCTGTTGCACATTTTCAGGCACCTATAACAGGGTTATTTCAAGAGAAGAATCTGGGATAATGCTCCAAATTAGGGGGTTGGATAATGCTCCTTCAGGGGGTTGGACTAGATGACCTTCAAGGTCCCTTCCAACTCTGATTATCTGTTATCTGTTAAATCTTTCTTTGTACAGGAACCACATATGGGGAAAACTTACTGACCCAGTTCCCCAACCAAAAGATATGTGGCAACATGAGAAGAATGTGGAGGTGAGTTCGAAATATGCTAAATATAATAATCTATAAAGTATTTTATGTATACATGAGTAACTTTTTCATACCTACTTTATAATTTAACGCTGCTTAATAATTGGTTCTGTCATTCTTTTATTTGTAGCAATATAAATTGAGAATAGAAATGTACTTTTAGCTATGAACTTTTAGCATCCAAAATGACTCAAGACCAAGTCTAAAGACCAAAATCTAAGAATTACCTTTTCCATTATGAATCTACCTTAACAGAAGTTAGTTTGAAGATATACTACTCCCAGAAACTCAATTATCTAACACACAGGAGTTTTCCTGTAGAGTCCAAGGCCATAGAATTAATTGCTCTCCCTAAGAGGAGTGTTTTGTCCTCAATCTCCCAGATTTTTGGCAAATGGCTAAAACACACCTGTTCTCTCTTCCTATTTCCAACCTCCACAACTTCTGTACTATGAGATAGGTTGTGCTAACAATGACTAGCTGAACTATGTTTTCATGGCTGATGGTGGACTAGAACATGGGCCTCCACTGTGCCAGTCCAATATTTCATCATCACTTCACTATCCTGTTCTCTGTTGAGGGACTAATTTATATACAAAGAAAAATAAGGGTTTTGTTATGTGTATTTGCAATGAGTTGTGATGTAGAAATGAGAATTAAACAATCATGATCTTTAAAATTAATGCAAGGATATTTTCTTTTCTTTGAAGTGGGTGACCCCAGTACCTATAGCAGGTGAATCAATAACAGTGGTTGAAGAAATGTCTGCCGTCTCCCCAAAAGTATGAGGCATTGTCCACTACCAAAAAAAACCTACCCTAATAAAATAGTAAAAGAAAACCTGTGTATGTGTATGCTTATCTATTTCTTTCAAAATATGAATGCATTTGCATAAATTCAGACAGTGGGATTTAGGATAACAATCTTAAAACTAGAGGCTGTCAAACAAGAGCTAGGGCAATTAATTTTTCCAAGGTGTCACATGAGAAACTGGGACGGTTGTGGAAGGCAGAACTAAAAGGGATGTGAAAGTGCATAGGCATGCATGGACACACATACATAAATTGAATTTAAAGTCACTTTCAGAATAAAAGACGAGGGCAGTCAAAGGGCTGGATGTAGTCCAGGAGCCATAAAATGCTAGATTCATCTGTACAAAAGGAACCAACTTGCTTCCCACTCCCCTTGGAGCTTGAATGTGGAATGCTGTTAGTACTTTGAACAGATCAATCGTTAAGGGAAGGTACCATAAAAACCCACAGATAAGTCCATTCATGGATAAATTCTTTTCCCCCATTTTTCTGTTTTCATATTTCAATAAATACTATTTGTTTTCTACTTGGCTTATCCAAGGGTGGCACATTTTTTTATGGTACAGGTATTTTGGTTTAGTTTGTGTGTGTGTGTGTGTGTGTGTAGGTAGGTAGATACGTAGGTATATTTTGGTTCTTAAAATTTTCAACAAGAGCATTTTTGTATGTGTTTAAAACAGCAACATTCTATTATGAATAGATGTTTCACAAGAAAGTTGTTATTTTCCAAGTACCAACATCACTACAGTTCAGAGTGGAAACCTCATGGTAAGCATTTTGTGAAGGCATCCACAGCGCTACTCCAAAACTCTCATATTTTTTATGCTTTCACATTTTCAATGTTTTAACATAGAAAATTATGCTGAATACAGAAAACATGTATGCTCGTTTCAGAGAGGCTTCGCCTTAATGGTAGAATACTTGGGATGTTTGAATTGTTGATAAATTATTTTAATTGTTTTCTTTTCCTTCATTTAAAAGTACAAGATACATCTTGAAAACCAATAAAGGAGGATATTTGTAGCTCAGTGGTATTCTCAATCTTTGGTATTCTCTGAGTGTAGTTCTTTTCTTGCAGACCTCTTATTACCCAAACTAGGTAATGTCGTCAGTGCTAGTAAGGAATGGAATTTGCTCTCCTCAGTGAGGAGAGCAAAAACCTCTTCTTACTAGCACTGATGTTATCTAGTGTGAGTAATGTCTGCAAGAAAACTTAACTAAGAGTACCAAAGACCCCTCACATCTTGAAATTATGTGATATGTAGGTCCTTTTAGACACCAAAGGCTCACATAATAGGGTAACTTGTTTAGGCAATAAATTGACCTATTGAATTTATGTACATTGTAGACTATTATTGACAATTTATATAAAAATGTGTTATTTAATATTGCAGCTTTCAAGCTCCACATTAAATATTTGAAAGATCAGTTGGGACTCCAAAACCATGACTATCAGAGCTTCCTGCTACCATGACTATCAAAGTTTCCCAGTTTCATATTCCCAAGAAAACACATAATTAGGTAAATAATTTTATTGCAGAAAATTAGAAAGATACAACCCAGGTCTGTGTGCAACACTACACAATAATTCTGCTATATGCATGTGTGATTGGCTGAGAGTCTTGAAGTTCAGTCCTGGGATTCCTCCTGCACCATTTTTATATTAACACATTTTTGGCTGCTCTTTTCTTGATTTTATTGAACTTTTCAGAGCCTCTTGACTACACTTTTATATGATGGAGTTGATGAACTAGATATATTTAATAACTTTTGGGATGAGGCTGTATATATTGTTTTTATAAATCAATGAAGACCTTTTTTACTATTGAATAGCAAAAAATTACTTAATATTTAAAATATTTAGTAAAAATCAACTGCCAATTGCCTTGTTAATGGAGATACATTTCAACATATTGCCCAACAAAGTCTACTATCACATTTTTGACTGAAAGTCAAAACTGTTCATATGACTTCACTTACCAATTGGACACAAATGATACATTATGAAAGCATTGCAAGACATAATTATATAATTCTGGAATGAAAACTACTTTAGCTGCAACAACAGATTGTCAGTGTGCTTATCTGTCAATCTCCGCAAAGGACTTTTTGAGCAATTTGGTCAGTTTTTAATTCAATTTTTCAGGCCCATTTTTACTTCTAATTTTGTTATATGTCACAGTTTAATGGCTGTATAACTTTTTCTGATAATGACCAATATCGTATACAGTAATTATCTTGGGTCCCAAAACACACCTCAAAATTGGGTTTGGCTTATTAATAGATGTGCTTATCCACAAGTATATAGGAGAAATACAATAAAGTAAAAAAAAAGAACCATTCAAAATAATACTAGATAATACACATCTGCTGCAATATGTCTCTCCTCACTTTTTTTTTTTTTTTTTTGCAAATTCTGGAACTGGAAAGTCAAATTCTCTCATTGTACCATCATCCTTTAAACCTACTAATCTAAATTAGTAGAAAATTCTACTAATTTTTTCTGATACCGTATTTATTTTTTTATTCAATACTCTAAACATCAATATCAATAAAAACACTTCTAATAGCTACTTGTTTTTCATTAGCACAGTGTAAAAGCATACAAATGCCATGTGGGAACATGAGTAAGACATCTTTCTTCAAATAATCAAAGACCCATACAGGTGTTTTATCTAATGCCACATACATGTGCTAGTTTACAAAGCATGTACATGACATTTTCCCATAGCTCTTTCTACTTATTCTTAGGTGATCTGTAATAATTAGCATCCCTATATGCACACAGCTTAACCATTGCATTACTATTTTCAAGCTATGTTTTTCCCATATTCACAATGTGTTGCTATTTCAAACTATTTTACCATTTTCACAAAAGCATGATGAACACTTCTGAAGGCCTATATGAACATATCTTATTTAAAGAGCCTTTAAATCTAGTGATTATGTCTAATAATCCAACTACAATATTCTCCCCCCACACACACCACAGGATAGCATTTTAAAATGTCTTGTCGTACTTGTTATTTCCTTACTTTGTCCCACTCCCCCTTTTTGTGCAGGTGGATATGCACATGCATAAATGCTGCCGAAGGTCAGTAAACCACATCTTACTGCATGGTGAGGCTGGCCCTAAAACCCAAGATGTAGTAGTCATACATTTGACACATAGTTAATTATGTTTATTGTTCACAGAATGCCCCAAATTGGAGAACACAAATGCTAGATGTTCAGCTGTGCAAAAACAGTACATAGTGCTTAAGTACAAGTGGAAAAACAAGATTGGCTAAATGAATATTTTTCATTTTTCAAAACATGGTTTTTATGGTCCTTTTAAGACAGGACTTGAAACTTTTAGCTGATCTTCAGACAAAAGCAGATCAGCTTCCTTGGACCCTGAACTGTAGCTACTATAACCAACACCAAAGACAAGACAAATCCAATGAAGTGGACAGTCTGTTCTGATGCCTGTGTAATGTACATCAGTTCACTGAAGGCAGTTTCTAGTCCTTCTTAAACATGATCTGGCCCCGATAAATAAGACTGAGTAGGAATTTTTTTAAGTCAGTGGTCCATAATGGCAAGTTATTCTACATGATCTGTCAATTTAACTTACATTTCTAATAAAATTTTGTTTAAATGACTTTCTTTAACTCATCATACAACACAAGCACAAATGCACCACCCATGCCTCGAAGAACATTAGACAATGCGCCTTTGAAGAAAGCCTTTCCACCTTCATCTCTTGCAATTTTTTTCCAACAGTCAATTGTTCCAGAGTACATAATGTCAGCTGTGGGGAAAATAAATTGATTCTTTTGAATTACTTAGGTACAAACATAGCAAGATCACAAGATATAAGGAAGCTACCCAGAATTCATAGTTTCAGTAACATATCCACCAAATAGTTCCGTTACATTCATTTATTATAGGAGGTTGTGGGGGAGAAATCTCTCAGCTAGGCAATATTTATTTTTAATAGTGGACCAAAAGTACAATTCCCTTACCGGAATGCAGCGCATCTGTAGTGCAATTCAACTGACATGATTGTCAAGCTGCTAGGGCTGAATGACTTAATACATACTTAAGTCTTAACCAATAACATCCACTGTGAATGAGGTTGCAAGGTTTTATATTTAAACAGAGCACACAATGCATGAATGGAAAAAGCCCCCATTCTGCTCCAAAGTTTATAAGCAAGTTCTATTTACCTGCTTTACGCCCAGATTGCATCATCATTCGACGTCGCACGGTGTCAAAGGGATAGGAGATCACGCCAGCTACTGAAGTCACTGTTTGTGCAATCATCCAGCTTATCACAATATGAGTATTCCTAGGATCTGGCAACATACCTGTAATGTAACAAAGTTCTCATGAAAATATAGACTGCTTTGCATTAAGATTTGGAAGCATTGTTTAAGAGTGTCCAAAGGTATGTAAAGTAAGATCAATATCAATTATTTTATTTACAACACAATGACTGTTGTGTCATCCCACATCAATTACAGTTAGCAGTAATGGTAAAATCATGTTTAGTCTTATTCTTTCCGCTTTCAGGAAAGATAACGAGACTTTCTTTAAGCAGGCATTTTTTAACCTTAATAAAACGTAGAAGAGAATAAGGTTGAGCTGTGGAGTCCTTGGTGCCCCCCAAACATGTGTGCTTGCAGATGTTTCATTATTCAATTCAGTAACATTGTCAGTACCATTAATAAATACTGATGATGTTACCAAATTCAGAGAACTCCAAGATTTCTTCAGTTCAATAGAATATTTTAACTATTTTTATTTATCTTTATCTTTGAATTCTATGCCTTCTATGTCAAATAAAATAGCTATGAAAATGTAACTTTGTTTAAGCAGAATTGTGGATACATTTTATAAAAAGAGATATTAAATACTGCCCAAAGTAGATGTACTTCTCTAAATGCAAGCATTCAAATAATCTACTGCTATCATTCAACTTTTTTCTTTGAATACAAATCCCCATTACCCTTCTGGGTCTTGGTCTTCTTTCCCCCCCTTTCTTTCATTTCCTATACCTTAGCCCACTGAAATGTAAAAGGTCTTTCCAAACATCATTCCACAGAATTGATAATGTTTTAGCAATTGAGTCTAGCGACTAGCAACTATAAACCTTTACCAATCAGAAACAACATTTCAAAGATCAGCCTGAATATTTTACTTACCTTTTGCTGTATCATAGATTCCAAAATAAGCAGCTCTATAGATGATTATGCCCTGGACAGAGACATTGAAGCCTTGATATAAGCCACGCAGGCCATCAGACCTGAAGATTTTGATGAGGCAATTTCCCAGACCTGTGAATTCTCTGTCAGCACCAGCTTTTCCAACATCAGCTGCCAAGCGGGTTCTCGCAAAATCCAAAGGATAGACAAAACAGAGGGAGGTAGCTCCAGCTGCACCACCTGAGGCCAGGTTACCAGCAAAATATCTCCAGAACTGTGTGTGCTTGTCTACTCCTCCTAAAAACACTTGCTTATACTTATCCTTGAAGGCAAAGTTGAGTGCCTGAGTTGGGAAGTATCTAATAACATTGGCTAAATTTCCACGCCAGAAGGACAATATTCCTTGCTCTTTGGGAATGCGGACTACACAATCAATGATTCCTTTGTATTGTTGATCAACAGCAATTTGCCTACTTGCATGTTGCACCTGTAAGAAAAGTTTTATAATAACTCTGAATTAGATGTGTTTTTGTTTCTGAAGCATTTTAATAACATGAAATTACATTTATTATAGTGTGTTCTGTATACACATTATAAATATTAAAAGGACTATATACAACCTTAAATGAACATCTATTGTTTTCACAATACAAAAATGCAGAATTTGAACTTTATATCAAAAGTAATATTTTTAAAGACACTCCCTTGGAAAATAATGGGAACAGGCAAGCTTGCCTCAAATCTACAATGGTCAACTACAAAGATGGAAGTTATTCCTACCTAACATTTTATCAAAGCAAAATGTATCACAATCATAGACAATAATAATGATAGGGTAGTCAATTAAAAAACTTTAAGTATATGTAGGTGTGTATGAGAAAAGACTAACAATATTAAGACAGAAGCTGTACATAACAAGAATCTAAAAGGTCAGAGTAGGAGCATTATGAGTTTAGGGAAGTATTGCTGCTTGGGAAAACTATTGTCACATTTTAATATCTTTGTAGTAACCATAAACTTTGCAACTGTAACTTTGTAGTAACACATAGTAAGCTGCCATATAGCAAATGAAACCATTGATCTACCTAGTCCATTGCTATTGATACTGTCAATGTTTTCCAAGATTTCAGGACAGATGTTTTCCAAATCCCTTAAAAATTTCTCTGCACATTCCTCCCTTAAGAATTTTTAAAAGACACCAACATCTAAATAAATTTACCTGATTTCAATTTTGAAATGCATTTCTAGAGTCTAGGACCATGATGGCAAACCTGTGGCATGTGTGCCACAGGTGGCATGCAGAGCCATTTGTGCCAGTACGCAAGCTACAGGCAAACTTACCTCACTGTGCATGCACGCACCTCACAGCTGACTTTTCAGCTGGTTTGAGGCCTTTTTCAGCCTCCCACAGGCTTGAAAAAAGCCTCTGCAGGCCGAATAATAGGTCCGTTTCATCACTTCCTGTAATACCGTAAATGACAAAACAGGCCTATTATTAGGCCTGCAGAGGCTTTTTTCAAGCCTCTGGGAGGCTGAAAAAGGCCTCAAACCAGCCGAAAATCAGCTGTGAGGCACAGTGCAAGTAAGGGGATGGCAGGGGGGGATTGTGTGCACATGCACAGGGGCCTTGGGGGAGTGCATGCATTGCCTTCTGGGTGCTGGCATGCAAGCGTGCACATAATTTTTGGCACAGGAGCCCAAAAAGGTTAGCCACCACTGGTCTAGGAATGTATGATTCTCCTGTTGATGCAGGTTGCAAAAATACTCAGAATATTTTATTGTTTTATTATTTTATCCTTTTTCATTCGTATTTGACCCTTGGAAGCAGTTCATATTCGCCTGCTGAATATGCAGCCATACAAACTCAATAAATTCAAAGTGATAAACTGCATGGAACGATGTGTGGGCTTAGTAAACAAGAAAAAAGAATGGGCTGCGAAAGAGGATAGCTGTAATTTCCTATGGCTCACATACTTCCTCTGCTCTCCTAACCGGGAAATAACAGCATTTAAAGATACAAGTCGGAGACCAGCAGGCACCGAAACCAAAGTCTAAGCAGCGAAGGGGCGGGGCTAATCCAACCGCCGCATTAGAAACGTCACTCCTCTCGCCGACTCCGCAGAGCCTTGCGCTTCTGCCAAGTCACGCGAGATAGAAGAGGAGAAAGCCCCACCGCATCCTCTCCCCGTTTACTCGGGACCTATACGCCCGCCGCCCTGTCAATCAAAGACACGTCGCCGGAAGAAAAATGGCGGCCGGTTCTCACTTTCCTTCGTTCGACCTCTTCTCTTGTTCCCGCCCTTTCTTCCGACTCAAAGGAGAGCTAGCGGGAAACCGAGCAGGGGAGGGATGCGAACGCGAGTCGACGTCTTCCCCTCCTGGATTCCTCTACCCGTTTTCCAACCGTCCCGGCTACTTCCTCAAAGTCTCCAGGAAGGGAACTGGTTTGACAGTGCCCGCCACGCGGAGCGAGCGGTGCCCGCCCCCCCATTGTCCCCACAGCAGAGCCGCTGCGAGCTCCATATAGCCGACGGTCGTGGAGGGACGGAGGTTCTCCCCCTCCCTCCCGAGAGCTTCTCCCCTTCCCCCCGCCCGCCACGCGCTCGGCGGGCTGACCTGAAGCAAGAGCTTGACCCGCTCGATGGGAGCCACCGCCGTTTTGCTGATGGCCGCAGCGACGCCGCCCGCGAGGAAGTCCTTGGCGAAAGAGATGGCCTGCTCTGCCATGGCCGCAGTAGTAGATCGGAGCCGCCGGGTGGTACCGAAGGGAGGGGCTGGGAAACGGGGCGCTCTGTCGTTGCGGCCGCAGCGCAAGACAGCGAAAGGGAAGGGCTGCCTCTGTTCGGGAGCTAAATGGCCGGTTAGGGAAGCTCCGCCCGCTGGGCGCCATTGGCGGGCCCGACGAGGAGAGGCGGGCTGTGCCGGCCGGCTGCGTTTCTCTACGGTCCTGCTCCACCCCAGGCATTCCCGGGAGGAAGCCGAGGATTTTGAGCCACGTGGAAGGCAAGCCGAGGCGCCTTTCCCCGGCCGAGATAATCCGGGAGGGTGGCGGGAAGCAGCTCCAGAGACTTGCCGCCTGCGGCGACATTACGAGTAGCGGCGGCGGCTAATTTATTTTTAACGGTACATTGGATGCATTCGGGTTTGCTTTCCAGGTCAGCCTTTGATATCCCGTGACTACAATCGAAACCGATTCTGAAGTCATCCCGCTAACGGTTTCATTATGATCCCTTCGATTTGAGTCAGTTACTGAGCTGATCCTTAGATTGCTTGCTGTTATTTATGCCCCAAGGCAACCCTCAAATAATAAAGTGGATAATAGCAAGAGTAACGGAATGTGACAACGTTACAGTACTGCTTGTGAGCCACTGCGGTCCATTGTAAAGTCCTGCAAATATTGGTTATTTTCTTTTTACCTTGTAGCTATTAGTTGCTACATAGATATATTTCTACTCTGATAGTGAATTTGTTTTCTCCATCAACTGGGACAGTTCAAACATTCAGTAATATTTACAGAAATCATTCCTATTTATCTTATTTTCCTTATCTTTCTCCTGTGCTATCTTAATGCAGTGTTCAGGAGAGCCATAGGTTGAATTAATACTAAATCCCCCTACCAGGATTTAGCCTTTGGTGAATAAAATTAATCCGCAATTTCTTCAAAAAGAATTTTGGAACTGGAGGAGCACCAAAGTTTTGCTGAAGAATTAGAAGGGAATCCCAATGTTTAAAGTCTTAAATTTATTGAAACCATAACATAGTTTCATCTTTAACTTTGTCTTCAATTTAAAATAAGTGTTTACCTGTTGAAAACAGATTTCAAGGCTGGAAAATAATACCGTAGGTAATTAAGACAAATGGTAGTAACTTTTTGCAACCCAGTTTTTTTTGGTAAGACCACTTATTGAAATACGCTGAAAATTGTCTACCATGGTAAAATTCATGGTAAAATTAACCTAAACGATCTACAGATAGTTCTTGACTTACAACCAATTTCTGATGCTAAACAAGACAGTTAAGTGAGTTTTCCCCCATTTTATAACTGTTAAGTTGGTAACACAGTTAAGTGAATCTGCTTCCCCATTGACTTGGCTTGGGTTGTAAAAAGGGAACATATGACCCTGCAACTATCATAAATATTAAGCCAGTTGCCAAGGGTCTGAATTTTGATCATGTAACCATGGGGATGCTTAACGATTGCAAGTGTAAAAAATGGTCGTAAGTCATCTTTTTCAGTGCCTTTGTAACTTCAAATAGTCACTAAACAAACTTATAACTTGAGGACTACCTGTACTTCATCACAATTATTTGATTTTATTATTTGTACAAATCACAAGTCAAGTCTTTAGAGTGATTAAAGAGAAATTTGGCTCATTGGTACTTAATGTTGTGATGCTTCCTTCGGTGGTGTAACTGATCTTACCATGTGACTAGACTACAGAGTAGGGTTGTTAATGGCCTCAAATTTTCATGTATTATTGGCTAAATGTTAATTTGTATTCCCTTTTATTTGAGCTATGTACATGCTGAAAAATTAAACATTGGAAACATCCGAGAAGACTTATAACAAGTTTGATTCTTGATCTAATTGTTTTGTAATGACTTTTTTTGCATAGACAAACTATGTTTTTCCTAGATTATACATATAAGCTATATGTTCACTGCCCATATGGGCATTTAAAAAATGGTTTTTATAGATATGAAACTCAAAACCTTGCACTTAATCCAGTTTAATTTACTCTGTTTTATGGCTGTCTAATCAACTGGCTGTCCTACATATTTCAGGTGTGTTTTCTCCATTATTAAGTTTTCTCACTCTGATGCAGGACCAACTCAAACAGGCCTTCCAGAGCGTTCAGGCATGATATTCCCCTCTGAAAAAAAAAATCGGGCCGGCCAAAAGAGACTTCCCCCCACCGCCCGCGTTGCCGGGCGATTCCCAAAATCGGAATTCGATTTTAATCGAATAATATCATGTCTGGCGTTCCAAATTGGATTTTGGATCCAGTCTTAAAATAGGTTAGGAAGTCTTTTCGCACCCTCAGGAAAATGTGTAAACTAAACATGTTCAAAGAGAGAAATATAGCCGCCTTCAAACTTGACTCTTGATGACTTTATGCCAATCCTAAATAAACAAGAAAATGCACTTCATAAACTCAGAATTCTATTCTACTTTCTATGGCATTACATCTAAAAAGAAAACCTTGACCAACCAGATAACCTGTCCTATCCACACAACTCTGTGAATTCTTTATAATGGGCATAAATTCAATATGAATTATCTGTTAATAAACTGACAAAATCTTCCAAAATCCCACTGGTGTTTTTGTTCTAGCCAGGATAATTCTGAAAAGGCTTACCAGGTGAAAATCTGGACAGGATCCGAAGTCCTTTGAAAAGCAGCTCTTTCAGCCAGCCCCCAAGAAGAGAGAGCCAAAGTCAAAGCAGAGTGAAAGGTAGCTTAGTGAAGTAAGAAGCATGGTGTGCCCTTGGCAGGTGGGTAGGCCTTGGGAATCCTGGCACAGGCCAGATGTGAATGTCTCTTCACTCTAGCTGGATACTGCTTGGATTTTGGCAGGGAAGATTTTCAATTCCTGAGCTTGGGTCTCTTCCCAGCCCCGAGGCATCCTGTGCTTTACCAGAGACTCTTATCTACTTAACTCACAAGATCATTTAACAATGACAAAGGAGTGCTGGGATTGCATTTGTTGAGAGCAAGCATGTGGCCATCTTATTTAATGACTGCTTCACTCAATGTCCACAATTCTGGTCTTAACTGTATAGCTACCTGTACCCAAGTACTGTGCTATTGTCACTGTTCAGATATTCTTGTTTACTAATCTTTAAATGCACATTATATAGAAATAATGGCTAGACTTCCCCAGCTTTTCTTTTATTATCTGACCAGAGATGAAAATGAAAGAATCCTCAACAGCACTCCTTAGCAATCAGACTCCAGAGGCCATCTTCATCTCCACCACAACTTTTGTCCAGTTAAAAATGGCACTGCTTGCAAGCTGCTTCCTTCTCTGGCTGTTCTTGGCGATATAGCAAAAAATGTATCTCCCATCAGGGGAGGTTCAGGGCAAAGTGGATTAATAGTGGATTCTGGAATCTGATAGGTTAGGTAACCCGGCAAAGAATAATTATAGCACAACTGTCTCTAGTTTGCATGTTTTTGCCTGTTGAATTATGTGCTGGCATTGTAAAGTATTTAATTTAGTAGCCTGTGAATTAGTTATGTTTTTTATTCTGAAGAAACAACTGGTAATATAGACTGAGAATCTGAATGTTTAATACCTTCATTTGAAAATATGTTCAGAATCTTGGCATGTTTAAGTAAGCTTGAAGTCAATCATTTGTTCCTGAAGTTGTACACATCTGTATTTAATTCAGAAGTCACTATGGATAATGAATCATAGTAACCACTATAGTCTTAGTGCTCCTAATCTGTAAATAAAAAATACATTTTTCCAGTCATAACATGTATCAGGCACAAACCCAGAGATGAGATAACAAGATCCAACTAATTCCAGTCCTTTATTTGCTTAGAGATATTCTAGGATGTGTCTATCCTGGTAGCATTTAGACTTATATACTACTTCACAGTGCTTTACAACCCTCTAAACCAGGGGTGGGCAAACTTTTTGGCTCGGGGCCGCATTCACTTTTAAAATTTGACAGACGGGCCGGGTCAGCGCAAGATTTTTGGGAATCGCCCCTTCCCCCCTTCTTCTCCTCCTTCCCCTCCCCTCGGAGGCCCCTGAGTCAGGAGTTGCTACTGCCGGCACGGCTCCCACGCGGCTCCAGTCCCACGTTGCCTCGGGAAGGGAAAGGCAAAAGGAAGAGCTGCGGCGGTGCTTTGCAACAGCAGCAGCGGCACCGGAGGTTCAGGCTCAGCGGCTCCTGGTTTTGCCTTTCCTTCCCAAGGCAACGGGACTGGAGCCGCGTGAGCTGCGCCGGGCGGTAGCAACTCCTGACAGCCCCAGCCGGACACCTGAGCAGAGCCCGGGCAGAACTGCCTGTTGCTGCTGCGGGCGCCTGGCTGCCCAAGTAAAGAACCGCACCAGCTCAGGGCAACTGTGAGGAGCAAGAGGGGAGAGGCAGAGAAGGAGGCAGAGAAGGAGGAGAGCACCTGGCCAGTTGGGGGAGCTTCTTGTGCTGCAAAGAGGCGGCATGATCTCGGCTCACTCTGCTTCTCCAACATCCGGCACTGCCTGTTCTGTGCGCCGGCTGCTCGGACTTGCTGGGCCTGACACAGAACAGGGTGGCGCCGGATGTTGAGAAGCAGAGTGGAGCCGAGATCATTAGCCGCCTCTTTTGCAGCACAAGAAGAACAGGGTGGTGCCGGACCATTGGAGAAGCGGAGCAAAGCCGGAGATTAGTAGCTGCCTCTTTCGGCGCAGAAAGCTTCCCCAACCAGCCGGCTGGTCTCCTCCTTCTCTGCCTGTTTGTTCTGTATGGCCGAGGAGGAGGAGACCAGCTGAGAAGCACGCTGCAGGCGGGCCAGGCAGTGCAGGGCACACGCCACCGCCCAGCCCTGGCTTGGGAAAGCAGTGGGCGTTCCCGGGCGGTGGCCTTGGCCCTGCTAGCAGGGAAGCAGCTGCCCAGCTCCGTGTTGTGTGTGCAATTTTTTGCGCGGCGCGGGGTCTCTTGGCCGGCCCCAATTTTTTTTTCAGAGGGGAATATTTTTTTTTCAGAGGCGGGCCATATTAAAATGACCAACGGGCCGGATGTGTCCCGTGGGCCGTAGTTTGCCCACCCCTGCTCTAAACTGTTTAGATTCAGCTTATTGTCCCCAAAAATCTGGGTCCTCATTTTACTGGCTTCAGTGAGAGCCTGTGAGAGTTGAACTGCTGCCTAACGCCTGCAATACTGCATTCTAATCACTGCACTACCACGGATCACTTGTTTCTCCCTCCACCAGCTGAGGTCTGCAGTCTCTTAATCCAAGCCTCTTTCTGGAAAAGCTCTGGCCAAAATTCTCCCCCACTGCTTCTGCAGATGCATATTCTATCACATGTAGTTTGCCACGTGGCAATAAACGTAATCACTATCAACAAACGTGTATATTGGGAGAGGGAGGGAGAGAAAAATGGTGGGAGAGTAGATTCCTTTTATGTTTTCTTATAATATTTCTTGGATTTTGCTGTTACAAAATAGGGCCATTGGACTATAATTGATGCCTGCCTGTACACCTCCTGATGCATACAAAAATTGTTGGATTACATTAGACCCTGAGTTAGAAAGAACATGTAATAGGAGGGGGGGAGGGGAAATGATTTAATGCTATCAATTACTATTAGTTACAAAAACAGCCAGGACTTTTCGGGGGGAAATTACATCTAGTGCAGTTTTTAACAAATAATAAAAAGTGGAATAGCTTTTACATGCAATTGTCCACTGTAATTCAGAGACACCAAAATCAGAAATAGAAACATAGTATTCTGGAAGGCTGAAGTAATAAATTCAATACTATTTAGTGTACTAGGAAGATAGTTTCTTAGAGCACAAAATTACATCTAGCAGATTTCCTGTTATTTTAATCTGTACATTACTGAATCCATGTTCTTCTAATAACTGTTTGTATTCCAATGTACTTCTTTCCTTGCCTTCTGTCATACTAAGAGACTGGAAAACAGCTCTAGCAGGTTTTATTCGCTTTTCATCAAGAATTATCTCTGCTATTAGCAGCGCAATTCCTATATTTAAAACAAAAACAAAAATCAGGATAAATTACCCTAACCAGATATTATATATGAAACTATTTTGGAAATACATTCTGAAGATTCAGCTGATGGTTATCAGTGATCAGCTGATAAATCCAAGGACTGCAAGCTCTGGTTTCAACCCAAGACTTTGTAAAAAGTACTAAATGGCTTGGAACTAAAATACTTGAAGGAATGCCTTTTCATGCTTTTATGGTTTTCTACAGAAGCTTTTCTTCTAGTGCCTGCATTATCAAAGGCAGGCTAGACAACAGACAGAAGTATATATTCTAAGCACAGGAATTATTGCTGTGGGATTCCTTCAAAACTTGAACCCTCCTTAAGCCCAAGTTGATTTTCTTTTCAGTTTCAGGCAAGAATGTTATTTTTCAACAAGAATTACTGTTTTTACTTTTTTAAAAAAATGTTAAAACTTTATCTGCTAAATTATGGGTTTTCGATGCAATAATTAGTTGTACCCTGAATTCTTACAGACTGAAGTTTGTAAAGTGTTTTAAACAAAATACTTCCAAGTTAAAGATTAGCTACAATTCAGTTTGTCTTAATAACATTAGCTTTCAAATCCCTTGTTTAATTGAATGAAAAACATCATCCATACAGTTATATAAATGTAAAACCAATAAATCAATTAATATGGGAGGAGGGAGATTTAAACTCTTACCTTGCTTGGAAAGAGCAGAGAGTTTGTTTAACAGCAGAGAAATCTTTTCCTCAGAACAGTGATGTAAAACCCTTGAAAGAATATAAAGATCTGCTTTTGGAATATTATCTTTGAAAATATCACCTATTTAATGAAAATATATTTTCATTAGTTCTCCCCAAAAATGATTACATTTTCAGCTGAAAAACTTCATAAACAAAATGAAACACGAGATATAAATAGACTAAAATATATAAATAAGCACACTTCAAATATATGCAGAACAGACCCAGATTTTTTGGATGGAAGAATGAAAAGATTTTATTCTTATAATATTCTAAAAAAGCTCAGGGCTATATTTAACAATGTGCATAGATTCAAAAAACATAAGTGATCGGGTCATATCATTTTCCCATGAATTTCTGGATGCCAAAAATCAGGCTAAGCAATTTACTAACATAAAAAATGTAATGCGTGGGCCGCGGGGGGGGGGGGGGGGGGGGGGGGGGGGGGGGGGGGGGGGGGGGGGGGGGGGGGGGGGGGGGTTGGGGGGGGGGGGTGGGGGGGGGGGGGGGGGGGGGGGGGTTTTGGTGTTTGTTTTTTTTTTTTTTTTTTTTTTTTTTTTTTTTTTTTTTAAAATAGAGAAGGGGGGGGGGGGGGGGGGGGGGGGGGGTGTGGGTTTTTTTTTTTTTTTTTATTTTTTTTTGGGGTGGGTAAAAAAGGGGAAAATTTTTTTTTTGAAAAAAAAAAGGGGGGGAAGGGGGTTTTTGGGGTTATTATTTTTTTTTTTTTTATATAAAGGGTTAAATTAAAGGAAAAGTTTTGAAAAAATAAAATATTTTGGTTAATATTTTCATTAGAATTAAGTTGTTAAAATAAACAAATCCAGTTAGCTTCATTTACAGTCACATACATTAACATTTTATTGCAGAGATAATTGGAATTTTATTGAACTCTTATTTATGCACTACTACTAAAATATAAGGTGGGCCAAGTCTACCAAAGTTTTGCAGAAAAGATCACTAATCCACATAAAACTACAGATCCTCATGTAGTCTTTGGATTACCAGTGCCTTGGTTTGGTCTACAAATGGCAAAAACACCTTTACCTGATACAAAGGATACATCACAAGCATTTTGTCTTGAAAGTTGACAGCTGGTGACATCTGTAATAACTTCAGGAAGATCAAGGACAATGACTTGCATTTCTGGGTAGATCTGGACTAGATCATAAGCTAAAGCTCCAGTGCAACCTGCAGAGAGCATACAGAAATTTATTTTAGCGCTCTGTGTCATTGCGTTATGTAGAAAAGATGGGAAAGAAGTTCAGATACAATGCATGTTGTATTTGCAAGATCTCCCATAGAATTTATATTCATTTTTACTGGTTGGATGGAAGAAAAACCAATTGTTAAGCTTTACAAGAACTATTCAAATTCTTCGTTTGACGTAAAATTATGCTGGTGTTATATCTGTTGACCCTATATTGATCCTAATCTGTCTGTTTCTCTTCCCAATCACTTGATTTCTATTCTAGTTAATGGGTGACAGATTTTATATACCTTGAAAGGACACTATTTTAATATTAGTACAGTTAGGAATAAATTAGGAATAAATTTTTCTCCCAGGGGACTGAAGAAAATAGTATGGAAACATGATGGGAAAAAATCTTATCAGGGCATTATGCACCATGACCAGATACAATAGCACTTGCTGTACAAGAAGTTACCTCCATCTCTTATGTAATTTTGAACATTTAAATTTGAAGACAGGGACACAAAGACATTAATCTAAAACAGTTTTTTGACTGTACATTATCTCTCTGAAGTAGTAAAAAAAATCCTGTACTTAAGGTAAGTTATATAATATTTACAAAACTATCCATTTAATCACAATTGTACATTAGAACATTTTATGTCAATATATAGGGCTAGTAATGTTATAATATATACCTCCCAAATCACATACAACTTTGAATTGTGAAAGATCAAAAGCTGTGCTTATGTCTCTTGCTGTCACTTTGGAACTGCTGTCCATGGCTCTTATAAAACGTTGCTTTACCTCTACAGACTGACAGTGGAAATCCTTAAAAAAGAAAGTGAGATTACAAAACAAGTAGATAAAGACATGTTAAAATGTGTATTTTGTAAAAAGACCCAAAACAGTTTGGTTTCTCCTTTGGCTAACTTGTAAAGCAGTGATAAAATTATACAACCCAAGTAAATTACATTGCTTAAAATTACAGAACATTTAATTAAAGCATTTTAGAATATCCTATATACAGAAAAAATATTCTGTTCTCTGAATGACCGTAGGGAAAGTTAGTGAATTTGGTATGAAAAATATCAGGAATAAGTAAAATAGAGATACAATACACTATTTTTATGACATACAGAAAATTAATGATTCGAATCCCAGGGCACAATAGCTATTTTAAGATCTTATACCAGAATAAATATTTTAAGATCTTGTGATTATCATCCAGCCAATCAGAGATATGAATTAGGCAAATGTATGTATTTTCCAGCAGGACTATAATAATTGTGGAATGTCCTTCTTGAAGAGATAAGTCTCTATTATGGAGGATAATCTTGTACTAGTCTTGATCAATCCCACAGAACCACCCCGGCTAAGGAGAAGACGGGACATCCACTGGTACACCTGCCAAATGCTACTCATGAGAGATTGCAAGATTGAAAGTTTCAATGCTGAGAGATGAAGAAAACCATTCTGCTCTCAGTCGTGCTGGATCTTTTAAGGACACTGAATTTGCTCGCTCACTTTCAAATTCACTTTTGGGAATTACCTACTACTACCTTAATATTACTGGTAGAAATCTTCAAAATGACAAGTTTGAAAAGTCCTTGGTAAATTTACTTGATGAGTTTACACTTTTTCTTAAATAAAAATTGACCATAAGCTTAAGAACTTAAAGAATTAGAAATAAACAGCAAAGAACTAAATAAGAAAGTGATTTAAGAAAGTTATAAATGAATTAAGGGATCAAACAAAACTTGAAATAATGGAGTATTAGGACTTTTGTTATAAGTTTGGAAATAATTATATAAATGAAGAACACATTCAGGGGAACCAATCTGTTTAGTCTACCTTAAGTAAAAATAGCAAATTGAGAGATTATGGTTTCAGAAACAGAACACTAGAGGGGGCTACAGATTCCAGGCAGAAAGAGTGAAAAACTTATCTTTAGTCAGCACTGAAACTTGCAAAATAACAGAAAATGCTTGATATTTGAGATACTTCAAAAGATTTTTAAAGAATGGGGTCAAAAAAATAGCAACTTCAGTGATGATTGCTTCTACAAATAGATTGTGTCTAAAAATATTAAAGTGACAAGATAGAGAGATGAAACAAATTTTGCTTGATGCAGAAATATGAGTACATAACGGATCTGCAAAAGTACTGGAAAACAAAAAAGTTAGGAATATAAGAAGAAATAATACAACTAAAGTAGAAATTTAAATAACATTAAGAAATTGACCATTATTGAACTTACAAAAGAAATTGGTTAAAGTTTTTGAAGAAATTTTTAGATAGAAAAATGGAAGAGATCAAATCCTACAACATCTTAATAAACTAAAGATTAATGTTGTTAAAAGAAGAAAGGAGTACAAATTTGGTTGGTTCAATCAAGTTTAAAATAAGACATGTTTGTATAAATCTAGGATCCTTTTTTGCTGACACGACTGAAATGTTAATGATGTACAGGTTTATGTATGGATAAAGGATGGGTTATGTGAACAGGTATTTTGCATGTAATGTTATAGAGAGTGATGAATTATTGTTTGCACTTGTGCTTAAGACTGAACAATATTTTTTTCTTTTTTTGTACATGTTTTATTTTGTTTTTATTTTTACTATTTAATTCAATTTGTATTTTCTTTTACGACTGCTATTAAAAAATAAAAGTTGAAAGAAAAACAAAAATATAGCAAAATATGCCTAGTAAGCTTTATATTTATTTTTAAGTTCTACTTTTTAAAAATGTTCACCTTCATTAAAAAATAACTAGAATTCTTCCCTACCTGAAACAAATCATTCACTTTCTTCTCAGATGTTTGATGTATCTGTGAAGTTCCTTCTTTAACTGCTTGCTCCAAATGAGTAAACAAAGGCCACAGGTGGTCATTACAATGAAGAATGTAGTCATGAAGTGAATATTCACTATCGGATACCAGGCATAGATTTGTTAGTTCTGCATTACTGTAACCTTCAAAGACATTTTTAAAAATTACAAATATGAATTACAAACACAACATATATTTTTTTAAAAAATGGTGCATCAAATTCCAGAAATTTATCATTGTTTCTTCACAGATCAAGTACTATGACTGCATGTAATTAAGCAATTATCTTTGCTTATTAAAGTTTGCACATCTCCTTGCCATTAAAAAACATTAAATAATTTTTTTTAAAAATCTAAAATGCATGGTTCTTTAAAATGGAGATATTATAAACAGTTTGAATGCAATAGACTGCAGATACCAACAAGAAAATATTCAGGAAGTGGCAATGATTTTTCCCCAAAGGACAGAATGATCCATAAAGACTTCCTACTGCACAATCTCAAAAAGCTAAGCATCACTTACAAACATGCTAATACCCCGAAAATGGATAATTTGAATTTGGAACACAACTAACATTTGAGAGAAACCATTTTAAAACAGAAAACTCTTTTCATGCCTCAAAATTAAGGTTGCCTTCCCTGCCAGCATGGCTGCAATTTTAAGGGAAGCTAGAGACCAGGTAATTAATTCAGCATCACAACTGGTTATGTGCTAAGGTGGGCTTTTTCTAAGGCCATTGCAAGCTCATTTTTCTCCAGATGTACCTTTCCCCCCCTAAATTATGTATAGGTTTACTCTACTTAGTATTCTAATTACATTTGGATGACATTAGGATATCATGTACTCAATTTATTCTACACTTTCCTTCCAGAGTAATTTTAGAATAAAATATGACCTTGATGATTCTTTTCCAACAGACCAAGAGAAGCACAGGCATCAAGTAATCTTTCTGTTCCACGTAGGGAAGTATTCAGTTGATTTGCCACATCTTCTGTGGTCACAGTGCTCCTATCTTTAAGAAGATCAAATATTTTCAGCTTACATGCCACAAACAAAACCTACAGATATAGGAAAAATATTTAAAGGGAAATTTTGAATTTCACAGCTCAAATGATTTATGCTACTACAAATCAAAGAAATGTTATAGTCCATGCTGCATAATAAAAATTAAGTCCATATGGCCAAATAACAGATATATTACCTTTGAGCCTTTAAATCCATCCAGAAGATGTGTAAGTTTAGAGAGGCACTGTGTTACATTTCTTGGTATTCCATTTTGAATTTCCATAGGTATCTTATAACTGCAATTGCTCTCTTTGCATTTTCCCAATTCTACAAGTCCACCATTTGTTAGCCTTTTGGCATCTTCCATTTTTGTACTATCTGAAGAATCACAGTCTCCGTCACTTAGAATCTCAAAAGTCTCCACTGAAGGGATAGAGTCATATTTTATATGATGTATGGTGTGCTTTGATGGCGGATAATACAGTTCACCTAATTTTTTGCAGAAGTGATTCAAAGGAAACCCGACCACATTCAAGAAATCTCCATGAACATATTCCACCAACATTCCTCCTAGTGCTTGGATTCCATATCCACCAGCTTTGTCCCTGAAAACAAAAACATGTACATGAACACACACATTCAAGCATGAATTTAAAATGTTAGTATTTATCTTTTAAAAAATGCTTAAAAATAACCACTAGTTAATAAATTAATAAAATGTATGATGTCAAAAATAAAAGAAAATCCGGAAACTTCAGTTGGTAAAAAATGCAACAGCCCACATGGTTTTGTGCAGACCCCGGTATGCACATGTGTCACCTCTCCTGCAGGAGCTGCATTGGTTGCCAATTTGCTTCCGGGTGCAATTCAAGTGCTGGTTGTCACCTTTAAAGCCCTTCATGGCTTGGGAGAGGGTTATCTGAGTGAACGTCTCTTGCCGGTCACATCTACCCGCCCATTAGAGCGAGGAGGAAGGGAAAGTTGTGGGTTTCATCCCTGAGGGAGATATACCTGGTGGGACCCAGAAGAAGGGCCTTCTCCGTGGTAGCTCCCTCTCTCTGGAATATCATTCCTCCAGATATTTTTTCTTTCCAGATTTGGTTCTATTGTACTTTATTAATTTGATTATTTTTGTTATTTTTTATTGTTTTTTATTTTTATCTTTTGTTTTAAATATGGTTTTACATTGTGTAAGCCACCTCGAGTCGCCATGGGCAAATAGATGGCAATAATAAATAAATAAACAAACAAATAAATAAATAAATAGCCAGGATGTTAAAGCTTAAGAGACTCAGTTAAGGTCCTCTTTAGACTCTTTTTAAAGAACTGGAACCATAACACCATACCTCAAAACATTTTTTTTCCTCAGAAAAAAAAAATCTTTTAGAAATAAAAAGTGATTTTAATTGCTAATACTATTGTAGCAATTTTGAAACATAATAATCAAATGAACTTCAGTCTCACTTTGTCATTCACAGCTGATTTATAAACTTCACTATGTTATGTTAATACAGTTTCTGAAAATGGTACCGTTGATAATCTCAATTTGTGAGTATAGAAATGAAAATTTTATTATGCTAAATTCTCAAATTCATACAATATTTCAGTGCCATTGATATTTATTGACATTGTGAAGTTGAATTTCCTAACGCTGTAAGTTTTTAAACCAATGCAGTGAAGCTTATATTGCACTTACATTGGTTCACCGCTGTGGATATACTCCCAGAGAAGTTCCTCAGAGAGTTCGGCAAATTTGACTTTTGTTTCTTCAAAGAACTCAGTGACTTCAGTGTCTAGATAATCATCTAAAAATGCAGAAGTATGGATAAAACCAATAATATATTGGATAATAACATCAAGATGAGCTACTTACTACTCAAGATGACTTACTTCTGGTCTTCACAATCTGTAGTCCACAAAGCAAGATGTTGTAAGCATTCTGAAAAAGCTTTCAAGAAGCTTTAAGCAGTATATCTGCACTAAAAATGGACATTTTGTCAAATTTCACATTCAAAATGTTTCAAAACATGAGTTTTCACCAATCCTATAAAGATATATGTTTGTGCTTGAGTATAAATGCTAGATTCCCTAGTTCATAATTACTTTCTCTTTCCAGAGTGGATCCAATTTGTTGGAAATAGTTTCATAATTTCTCAGTCAATAATGTCCTATCATTATCAACAGCACAGAACTGTTATAATTTGGAAGGCAGTAGCAAAACATAATAAACTAAATTGCTATAATACAGAAACATGTTCCGAAAAAAATATATCTTTAGTGAGGTAATAGTATCATTTAATAGTATCATTTAATGGTTTCATCTCCAAAATAGAAAATTTTTGAATAGAAAATGCAAATTAAGTTTTTCAAGTTACTTGTTCATTTAAATCAACAAAGACGTATATCTTGGGTTAAATGATATTTAAGTGGGCTGTAAACACCAATTTTGAAATTTGGAGTTAATCCCAATACTTTAGCAAATATTCAAGCTATTTTCTACATACATTTGCCAAGATGTCTCACTGCATTGTATTTTTAAATAATTTGTATAGGACTGTTTTATATAAGTAACGGTGATTCTCATTAATGCCACACATTATCCAATAATATCAAGGTTTGTTTTATTGCCAACTAAGTTACTTGCTTGAAAGGATTCAAAGTTACTGTGTCCACCTTTCCCAAATATCTGGAAATCTAACCACACAGTAACTAGAAATGTTCTGAATGCTGAAACTTGCAAGTGGAAGTACTTAAAAATTAAGCCAAAATCAGTAGATTTAAATGCTTTACTTGGCCTAAGGGTAAGTGCCACCCACTTCTCTTTAGACCAATTTCTAAATATCAGCCTAAAATATTTTCCAAGTTGACTCAAGTATATAATTTGAAGTCAAAAGATTCCTGAAAATTTAAAATATACATATTCTAACCATAAGAAATTCAGCATAATAAATCATGTAAGAATCAACAAAGGTAAAATATAGTTCACCTTGTGTAAAGAGAACCATGGTGTCGTAGTGGTGAGAATGCAGTATAATTGCAGGCTAATTCTCCTAACTGTCAGCAGTTCAATCCTCAGTGGCTCAAGGTTGACTCAGCCTTCCATCCTTCCAAGGTTGGTAAAATGTGGACTCAAGATTGTTGGGGGCAATATGCTTGATTCTGTTAACCCGCTTAGAGAGGGCTATAAAGCACTGTGAAGTGGTATATAAGTCTAAGTGCTATTGCTAAAGTGGAGTACAAGATCTAACTTCACTCACATTCTCTCTCTACAGACACAGATAGATCATAATAGCACTTACACTTATATACCACTTCATAAGGCTTCACAGCCCTTTCTAAGTGATTTACAGAGTCAGCATATTGTTCCCAACAATCTAGGTCCTTGTTTTACCAACATTGAAAGGATGGAAGGTTGAGTCAACCTTGAGCCGGTGAGACTCAAACTGCCAAACTGCTGGCAGCTGGCAGTCAGAAATAGCCTGCAGTATTGCATTCTAACCACTGTGCCACCAGATGAGGTCTGCATTGAGTTTCATTAATGAAAAAGATCACTATATCAGAATGAATATCTCATTATGTATTCATTGATTTACTTGTACACCATAGTCTCTAGACACTCTCTAGAGTGTCTCTCTAGACAAAAAAGATTCCATGCTAGAAATTATTAGAAAAGGTACTAAAAATAAAACTGTCAACAGTGGAATATTGTTAAAGCAATCTATGGGATGTCTACATCTGGAATACATGTCTACATCTGGAATTTATGTTCTGTTTACTTGGTTCTTTTTAGCTATGAATAAAGATGACTAGGAAATGTCATCCCTAACAAAGAATCACATGATGAATGGCATGTAGAACATAGATATGTTTTACGCCCAAGTTAAAATGCTAGGACAGTTGGCCTTTTCTCCTGGATTTAACAGAGAATATCAAGTGATCCCAATAATGCCATTTAGAAAAAGTCATCTGTTGGTTTTGGATGCTTGCAATGTATCATTTTTTTACAAATGGGAATTAATGTTGTTCTAAGCCACCTTGAACTCCTGGAAGAAAGGTAGAACATATGTCCAACAACCAAGGGTTGAAGTTTCAGAACTTCAACTGAATAGAGATAAGCTTAATTCCTGAAATCTCTAGACTCAGGGTGATACTAAAGAGTGGACAACTGTACAAATAATGAAAATTGATCTGACACAAATATCTTATATTACCTTTACTACTGCAGTGAACAATTGCAACACCTGTGACAACACTATGTTCTTTGCCACTTAATCTATTAAAAAGAATAGAAAATTAGTCTGCCATATTTTGAAATAACGATTAATTTCCTTTAAAGTAACAACTTTACGAAGAGATATGCTCTATCATTTATGAATAATATAGTATAGCCTTATCGACCAGATATAAATGGTAATGCATTCTCACATATGGTATAAGGCTTCTCTCTTTCTCTCTCTCTCTATATATATATGTATGTACGTACGTACGTACATACACCCGTTCGTATAAATTGTGTAGAACATGGGACAACACAATATTTGCATGTAGGCCTAAAGATGTAGTAGGGCTGTATTGCTATTATACTTCTCACTTTCTCATCTTCTCATTTCTTATCTCTTCTCATCTTTCCTATTACCTTTTGCTATTGCTACCCTATGATTTATGGAGACAAATTCCTTTTGTATCCAATCACATTTGGCCAATTAAGAATTGTATCATCTATCATCCGTCTGTCCATCCATCCAGACTGCTAAATTATGATATAAATCAGTGTTTTCAATCTTGCAATTTAAAATGTGTGGACTTCAACTCCTGAGCATGCCAGCTGGGAAATTTTATGACTTGAATTCCAAACATGTTAATATTTCTGAAATTGAGAAATGCTGGTCTAAGTAATGGTAGTTTTTTTCAGACTAATTAACAGTTACAACAACAAAAAGGATTCAATTCTTGGAAATGATGTAGCACATTGGTATAATAGCATAACGACTTTCAAATCTACACAGGTCTGTCAATAATAAATAGAATATCTAAAATGAACATTAAAAAGTATAAAAATGAATAGAAATACATTAGTATAAATATGCTGCATAAGAAATTAGAAATCAAACTCTAATGTACTACCCTACAGTTTAGATTTCTCTCATACTAATGTTATTTTAACAAAAAAAATTGGAGTTTTTTGTGTCTATAAAAGTCTAATCTAAAAATAATACACTGCAAATGGCCAAGCCTAGATAAAAGCATTATTTGCATTAAAATTTATTTTTAAAGCATATACCTGGAAAGCATCCTATAGGCATCCTGCTTGTCCACTGGTTTTTCCAAAATTTGTTCTTCTATACTCTGAAATGGAAAAGTATACATATTACTATGTATATCTCATTTGGCTAAAAAATATTATGAAATTATCTTGACACCAAGTTGGACTATTGGTCCACATATTATTGACATTCATTAGCAGTAGCAGCAAAAAAGGGGTTTTGCCCCATTGTGACTTGACCTTTTGCAAACACAAATGTATGTTTTTTCTTTTACATAAAAGTGATTCTCTTTAGGACAAAGTGCCACAGCACAACTTTAAAAAATGCTTTTTGTGGTGGAATTTTCTGAATGAAAACATAATGAAGAAATCAAAGGACACATTGATTTCATCACATTTTTCATAGCTATCATAATATCTCTTTTAGTATATATTATATATATGTCCCTCGTTCTCAACAATGGTACATTTCAATGCAAATGAATGACAAAAGATATGGGAAGTGTAAACATTTTTTTCTCAGAGAAAAGTATGGTAGTATAAAAACTTTGTTTTCCAAGGAAAGTGATAAACCACACAGGAAAATGGGCGTTGGTTCTTACCTGATACGCCCCTTCTCGGCGAGCCGCGAGGAGCATCCAGAGACTGGGATGTGCTTCTGAGTCCTCTTCTTGCAGGCTGAGCTTTAGATGAGGAAACGCTCCGCCCCTCACGTGGTATCGCGCAGCTCCCCAGTTTTTTGCGATAACGAGAAGAGAGGTGATTAATTCTTTCTAATCTACTATTGGCTCCTTGGCTGAAGCAAGAGTCCCCACCAGACGGAGAAATTAGGGTGGGGCTGGATGCTCCTCGCGGCCGAGAAGGGGCGTATCAGGTAAGAACCAACGCCCATTCTCCCTCGAGCCGCTCGGAGCATCCAGAGACTGGGACATACCAAAGCTGGGCTGTCCCACGGGTGGGACTCCGTCTGGCCCGAAGGCCCCTCAGGATCACTGATGATTCTCTGTAAGACCCGTCGGCCAAAAGAGGCCTCCGCTGAGGCGTACGTATCTATTTTATAATGTCTGATAAACGGGGACGGAGAGGTCCAGGTGGCTGCCCGACAAATGTCAGCGATGGGGCTTGCGTGGCCCAGGCCGCCGAGGTGGCTGCACTTCTGGTGGAATGGGCGGTTATTCCACCCGGAGCGGGCAGGGAATGGGAAAGGTAGCACCTCGCAATGGTGGCCCTGATGCAGCGACTGATGGTGGAGGGAGAAACCTAAGCCCCAGTGACCTGGGTTGAAAGGATAGGAAGAGGGATTCGACTTTCTCATGGATTGAGTGCGCTTAATATGAATACGCGAGGCCCTTCTAACATCTAGGAGTGCCAGAGGACCCCCTGCCCTGGAGGGCCTAGGGCAAAAGTTTGGTAGAACCAGATCCTGTGACCTATGGAAGGGAGAGTTGACTTTTGGTAGGAAGGTGGGGTCGGGACGAAGGACCACTCGGGTCTGCATGGAACACGCATAGATCGCTCCTGACTGACAGAGCTGCTAATTCCGAAACTCGACGAGCAGAAGTAATAACTACTAGAAAAACTACCATAAAGGTGAGAAACTGAAGGGATGAATCCCTCAAAGACTCGAACGGGGAACGAGTAAGATAAATGAGGGCCTTGATGAGGTCCCATGAGGGGAACCTGTGAACAGTGAGAGGGCACAGGTTGGTGGCGCCCCAAGGAAAGATCTAATTCGGGGGTGATGAGAAAGGGAATCGTAGTTATCACAGGAGACCACGGTCGAGAGGGCAGAAAATTGTAGTCTCAGGGTGTTAGGTGCGAGCCCTTGCGAAGGCCTTCCTGAAGAATTCTAGGATCTGAGCCACAGAGGAGAGAGGGGATCAATCTGAGACCCGCTACACCACTTGCAGAACCCCTTCCAAGTGGCATCATAAATTCGCGTGTAGTGGAAGGTCGCCTGGCGGCCAAAATAGTGTCGATGACTTGACTGAGGGCTTTTCACTAGTCAGGCGGATCCGCTCAACCTCCAGACGGCTAACTGGAGCCATTGATGCTCCGGATGCAGAAGGGGCCCCTGAGAGAGGGAGACCCAGTCCGGGGATCCTCCATGGAGGCGTTACCGATAAAAGCGGAGGTCCGCAAACCACGGTCGCCTGGGCCAATAGGGAGCCACCAGGAGAAGGACTGCCCTCTCCTGAATGCGTTTCTGTATTACACTGGGAACTAACGGGAGCGGAGGGGAGGCATATAGGAGCCCTGGGGCCATGGGCAAAGCATGGCGTTGAGATTCTCCGACCGGTGAGACGGATACCGGGAGAAGAACCGTGGAAGCTGAGTGTTGGACGGAGAGGCGAAAGGGTCCACCACCGGAAGGCCGAATATTCTGGACGCTTCCTCGAGTAGGGATGGATGGAGACTCCATTCTGCCTGGACCACCGTGGCCCTGCTCAGCCAGTCCGCCTGAGTATTGTCTACTCCGGAGATGTGTTCGGCTTTTAGAGATAGGAGGCTGGATTCTGTCCAGCGGCAAAGGCGCTCGGCTTCCCTCATTAGCTGGATGGACTGGGTGCCCTTGCCTGTTGATATGGGCATTGGCCGTGACGTTGTCCGTGAGAACGAGAACGTGATGTTTGCGGACCTGAGGAAAAACTGCACAGGGCCAGATGGACAGCGTGAAGCTCTAGCCAATTGATACTGCACCTCTGCTCGGTCGGGCGACCATTTGCCCTGTGCCGAGAGCGAGTTGAGATGAGCGCCTCAACCGGACAGGCTAGCGTCCGTAGTGACGGAGAGTCATTGAGGTTCCTCGAAGAGGTGGCCTCTGTTGATGGCGGGATTGGTCCACCAGAGAAGAAACGTGAGGACCCTTGGAGGGACCCTGATTCTGGCCTTCGAGTTGCTTCTTCCGGATCGTTGGAACGGGAGCAGGAGCCACTGGAGGGATCTACTGTGTAGACGGGCCCAGGAATAATAGAGATGGGTGACACCATTTTTCCCAACAATTCAGAGAAGTCCATCAAGGCCACCCTCCTTGAACGCCTGCTCTGTTTGACCAGTGCTTGAATGCTAAGGAACCTCCCCGGAGAGAGGAAAACTCTTTGAGAAACGGAATAAATTATGGCACCCAAGAGGTTGATTCGGGTGGAAGGGGTAAGTTGGCTCTTTGCCAATTGACTAGAAACCCGTGTGCCCATAAGGCGAGAGGGAGACCCTGGTATCCCTGACTGCCTGGGATTTGGACGGGGATAGAATAAGGATAACGTCCAAGTAGCAGTGGAGGCGGACGGGAACGCTCCTGAGATGAGTCGCCAGGGCCGCCGGGACCTTGGTGAAGGTCCGGGGGCCGATGCCAGTCCAAAGGGTAGGGCCACGTATTGATAGTGAAGGCTATTATGACAGAACCTGGGGAATTTGTAATGGGAGGACCCTGATTGGAATATGGAGGAATGCCTCCGAAAGATCTATGGGAGATAACCAGTCTCCCGCCTGGAGCCTAAAAGAATAGATTGCAAGGAGTGCATATAGAACCTACGTTGGATAAGGTGACGGTTGAGCCGTTTCAAGTCCAGGATGACTCTCCAACCCCCAGAGTGCTTGGGCACCCCAAAGAGATGGGAGTAAAAGCCCTTTTCTCCCTGATTCGGAGGGACAGGTTGCATGGCCTGGATGTCAAGAAGATGATGGATGGCTGCATCCATTGGTGCACGTTTGGAGGATCCCTTGAGGAGGGGGGGATGGGATGAAATAATCAGGGGGCGGACCTGAACTCCAGGGCGAGACCAAACCTGATTGTGTCCCTAACCCATGCATCGGATGTGGATATGTCCCATTGGGCAGCGAAGTGGCTGAGGCGGCCGCCAATGGGGAGGGAGGAAGAGGCTCCACCTTCTGCGGTAGGGCCTTCCTCCCGATCCCGAAAGGGTCTCTTGTAGCTGCCACCGCCTGGTCCTGTCGTCCGGGACCGTGCGGTCCTGGGATCGGAAGGAAGGGGGTCTAGGGTATCTGGACGGGAAGGGGGTAGATACTTTCTCTTACTGCGGTCCTCGACCAACAGTGGTTCCAAGCTGGGCCAAACAGTTTATCTCCCTTAGTGGGAGCAGTGGCCAGCTTGACCTTATTCTTACGTCCGTCTGCCAGTGTTTGAGCCAGCATGCGGCGAGCCGTGACGTGCGATGTGATGGCCCTGGAAGAGAATTTTACCGACTGGTAAGTGGCGCCAGCCGAGAACTCGGCTGCAGCCACTGACTTCGCTATGTCCTGGTGTTGTAGTCCCTCTGCAATGCTCTGGCGGATGGCTGATTCCATCCAAGCCCTGATGTGAGGCGGAACCTCGGAGGTAGAGGGTTCGCCCTGGCGCAGACCAGCAGCAGTGGGTGTTAAAGTGGTTGGAGGAGGAAGTATTGACGGCTCCGGGCGGGACTCCTGAACGCCTGTCAGACTCTTTTTCCAACGCTTGTGGCGCCTTGAGGCGTCACGTTGGGAGGCCTTGGAAGGTTCCTTGTCCTGTCTAGAGCCCTTAGGTTCCTTGTCCTGCCTGCGCAAGTAGTGGGACTTTGCCTTAGCCTTCAAGGAAGGACGTTTAGAGGGATTGTCGTCTGCCATGTTAGATAATAAATACTAGCAAGGGCGGTTGGCTCGCCCAGATCAGGCCTGGATGAGGCCGGGTGACGATGAAGCTGGCCCGCTCCCCTTTTGGAATTTGTTATGTACGGAGATAACAGAAATATATATACTCTAATTTGTAATTTTTCTTCTCCCTTTATTTATTTTTATGTTTTATACCAGGTGAATAAACAGGTTCTACGTATACCTCTATATATCTATGAGAAATATTGGTGTACAAAAGAATTTTTTTTTTTTTTTTTTTTGTATTTGTATTTCACATTAGGTGACAATATGCAATACATTAGCTTCAGGAGCTAAACAGCCCCTGGTTTTAAAAATATCATATATATTATTATTATTATTATTATTATTATTATTATTATTTAATGTCATTGTAACTTTGAACAGTCACTAAACAAGCTGCTGCAAATCAAGGATAATATGCATTGTAGCCACAGATTTTTCCAATGGGATTAAAACCCTCTGTCAGGAATTGAACTCTGGTGTTTTGTTTTTGTTTTTTTGAAATCTATAGAAACAGTAACCGTAACAGGGAGAACTGTATCTCAGTACAGGCCAATCAGTCAAATAAACGCCTGAGGCCTAGAGTTGAAGAAAGGGCCTCTGGCAGCAGGCCTCCAGACAAGAAAAATAAAACCGGAGGGGGCTGCAACTTCGCCCGAAACGGGCTGCGGGAGGCCAACAAGTAATAAAGGAGCGGGCCAGGTGGAAGAGATGGGCAGCTAAGCTTTAACCCAAGGCCTGGAGCTCCAAATCACCGCAGTTAAAGTATTTAAAAATGGCGCCCGACCACGATGCGGAGCCAAAATGGCGGCCGCAAGCTGAACCGTCGGGACGCCTTCGGGACGGAAAGGAGGGCTTGCTGGTCAGCTCAGCTCCTAGGGCCCTAGGGGCGATGACCCTCCCGATCGGCGTTTAGGGTGGGGGGAATCCAGCAATAAAAGAAATGCGTGCCACGAGGCAACGCGGAGGCAGCGACGCGATCTGATAAGGGTGGGGGGTCGCGCTATCGCGCTGCGAGCCCACAGCCGCCCCAGGGACGGGGAAATTTTTCCCTTAAGTCCAGACCCTTTGCGCAGGAGGAGGAAGGAAAGGCAAACCTTATGAAGACGAAGTTGGAATAGGCAAGAAATAGGCAAGAAATGAACGATCAGCCAAGGAGCTCTCTGAAAACACAGCCTGACTCTTCGAGGCTGAGCAAAAGACTGGGGAGACGCTGCGCGATACCACGTGAGGGGGCGGAGCGTTTCCTCATCTAAAGCTCAGCCTGCAAGAAGAGGACTCAGAAGCACATCCCAGTCTCTGGATGCTCCGAGCGGCTCGAGGGAGAAAGACTGTTAAGTTTAATTGTTCACAAAACATTTATTTCACCAAACAGGAAACCACATTGTTTGGACTTTCTTCCATTTTGCTCATGCCTTTTTCATTCAGAACCCACTGAGAAGTATTCTTTCCAAATTTGTCTAAACTGACCTTCAAAATCACTGTAGTTGCCTGACCACGCTTGCAGCATCTTTCATCCTCAGACTGTTTATGTATAATGGTTACCCATTTTCCATACTAGAATAACTCTGTTATAATACAATTTTAAAAGTACTAATATTGGATAGACAAAACTGATATTTTAAATTTCTATTATGTGTATGGACCCAGGAATACTATAGACCTACACAACTATTACCAACCTAAAAGTTGTCAGCATACATATACTCACCACTATAGTGTCTGCTCCAATAACAATATCTGGTGTTTGAAGATGTTTCTGAAAGAAAAGAAAAATAAAGCATAAAAGATCTGTGTATTTTATTCAATTTTCTCCATGACTATCAATGCTCCTATAAATTTGAATGTTAACAGATAACAAATTAAGCAGAAAAAGCAACCTTAATTCAATAAAAGCAATCTTGATGTCATTCAAGTGCAATCACTAATAGAAGATCAAATGTGAGAGTGTGGATACTTGTAAGCTGGCCAGGCATTTGATTGGTGTTTGGTGAATGGTGGGAAGCAGGGAATAAATAGCTGATTTTCTGCAATTTTAGAAGTCTGGATGGTATATATTTTCTTCTGAAGTCTTTTCAGAAGAAATATGGGCTTTAAAATATGTTTTAAAATACATAAAACTTTGTGTCTCACTTTTATAATTGAAGGTCATCCACTGAAACATTAGATAGGGAGATTTACGTAGTGAATAAGGAGAACATCTATATACATAGCACATAGTTAAATTATGCAATTTTCTGCCCTCTGATATGGTGGCGATTACTACTTGAATGTTTTAAAAGGGTACTACATTAATTCATGGATGACAGGTCAAAGATTAAACATTAATCCTCATTAAAAAGCTCCAAAGGAATTGGGCTATCATCATGTTTATGATATTTCTAAATTAATCTGGTGAGCCACTCTGTGACAATGAACATTGGATATTGAATGTTGGTTTGGCCTCATCCTGGCTCAATGTCTTAAACTCTTCCATGTATTTGAGCTCATTTTCTTTTGTTCCAAGTTGAATGTTTCATCCAAAGGTTCCATGTTTTATGTTTAACAGGCTGCAAAATATACATTTGCACTAATAACAAATAGTGATAGTGAACAATATCTTCCTTGGCTATAAACATTCAATTTTCCTATGGATAAAATCAAACACATGTTAAGTGAATGACAGACCCATTATTCCACCCATCCTTATATCAACCATTGGCTTTCTACTAAAGTGGCTAGTAGTTTTCCTGTTATTTGATGCCAAAAGAGGGATATAAGAAAAAACATATAAATAAATCAATGCAAGAAACAAACAAGACACATCAATAATTTTTTTTTAAAAAAGCCTTAATATGGAATTAGGCTCACCACATGCATTCTATTTGCTACTTCAAGTGCCTTCTGTTTTGCAGTTTCTACAGCATATTGATATGGGGTTGAAAAGGTTGATTTCTCAAGTGTTTCTTTGAACCATGACGGAACAACTTCAAACTGGAGACCCTGTTCAAAACAAAGAATACATGAATTGGGGTGGGTGGGGGTGGAATCATGCAAGATTTATATTTTATAGAATATAAATAAACTTAACACTATCCTCTTCAGAACCGCAGATTGCAATCTGGAATATCTAACATCACAGATGCAACGGGAGAATATAGTATACTAGCTTTTCCTATTTCATCTTTCTACTCTGCAGGCAAACTTAATCTCTCAGAAAGTAAGGGCTGTCTGAATAGAAAGACTGAGTAAAGTGCAGCAGTTAACAAAATGTTCTGGTGGGACTTCAAAAACAAAATATTATGATAAAGCCTCATTCTTGCTAAACTTGAATCAAATCATAATCATGCTTAAAGACATTATTAATAAGGTAAAAGTTTCAGGTTTTAGGAGGAAATCGTTTCACTAATTCCCACAAATTACATATAGAAGACACTGGAGAAATAAACAACTTACTAGCTAGAAATCTGATTTAGATGCCCTTCAGTTACAAACACGAGAATTATCCACCTTATGAATTCACAATGATGATTTCTTAACTACTTGGTGAATTTAGCATACTGAGTGAAATATAAGCAGCAAAGGTAGCTGTGTGATGTTTGCTTTATCGAAAAAATAGAATATACAATATGATTATTAGGCTACAATTCTTTATCAAGATAACTAAAGCAAAGAGAGTGGGAAGAAAAAATGGACTGTATCTAAACCATGTAATCTTTATAAAATAATTTTATAAAGATGGACCATATCTAAACATGTAATCTTTATAAATCCATTTTATAATTTATATAAAGGAGAGGTTTATATAAAAGGAGAGGTATGTTAGCTTACACTGGCAAAAAAACCTGAGAAGTCTGATTTGCACCTTTTTCAGCTAACAAATTGTATTACAATATATAAAGTATGGCTCACAAAAGCTTATGCCTATTAAGCTTTTTTACTTGCTGAGATTATTTCAGCTTTGACCTAGGCTTCTCCTGAGAGCTATAGAGATAATCCCACCATATTTCATCCTCAGTTTTTAAAAAATATAAAACTTTTTAAAATAAACAGCAAAAGGGTGATTAGAACATTCATTTTGGACAGTTACAAATGGACTAAATTTCCAGGTGGTTTTTAAGTAAGATTTTGAAATTAATTACAGGAAACCTTCCTGTAGGAAAATACACGTTCTTTAAAAAAGCATAATAGGTTGGGACTTTGAATGCTAGTTCCTTGAAGGATTCAGGAAATTAATTATAATTAGAGAAGAATATTTAAATTTGACTTACTAATACAGAAGGGATCAAAATACTTTAGTACAAGAGGTTTTGAAGGGTTTTTGTGAACAATGGACATGGGATACCCAAATAACAAACCAAAAGAACAATCTGGAAAAATCTTTTCTATATTTGATTTCCAAAAGAGCATTGTTAAACTTTTGAAGGGTTTTGTGAAAAGGGACAGAGAAAAAAATGAAATCAAGTTCTACGACAGAACTTGAAGGGATTAAAGATCAAGTAAAAACAAGGAATACAATTTGGCTTATTTGACTAAGGCTAAAATAAATATGTGGTAGTAAGCTTTAATGAACTTTTTTTGTATTTTTCCACTTAGTTTTAAGCACTTATGTATTTTTATAATGTACATATTTTTTAAATTTTGTTCCTTTTGTTGTTTGCTTTTTCTATTACTATTTTAAAAGCAATAAAATTTATTTAAAAGATGAGATATGGGGAAAAGATAATTTGTTGTATTTTATGACAACTGTTAAATTACTAAAATTATACTTGTTATGAAATTCATTTCCTTATATACTTTTCTTTTTCTGCAATTTTGGAATATTTTTCTTTCAGCTTAATTTGTATTTTTTTACTGCTTATTAAAAAACTTTAATACAACTCTTACAAAAAAGTGGAAACCAGAGGCCGTGAATTACATATTCCAAGTCTGCACAATGTTCTTTCTGTCCATCTTAATAAGTTTAAGAAACTGCTGACTTGAATTTCACATGACAAATTGAATTTCACATAACAGCCATGCTTCCCTGTTCAATCTGTTTAAATCTAGCTAAATGAAAATATTCACATTATCTTTTAAATCTTTTATTTGTAAACCATCAAGAGTCACCTGGACACCTAAATCTTAATAAATATTAATTAAAAAGCCCATTTGTTGTAATTTTAAGGTCTTTGTGCTACTATAATACTTAGCAGTCATTTCTAATCATTACATTTGTTTGCGTTTTTTTATGCTGCATAACATTTTACCTACCTAAACATCTACAACAGTTCATTACTGTGATATTTATGTCCAGCACTATTAAACGTTTTAGGGCAGAACATAGCTACTGGGTCTGTTTGACTCTAAATTTACTGAACATGACTGAACTTTATTGTTGATAAGCCAGTATCCTATATCAGAATACAGAATACAAAACAGAATACAAAAACACAGAAGCTAATAACCATTATGCATGACTACCTTCAGAATCTCTTTCCTCATGTGTAACAGTAACAGGTAGATGCCATTGTGACGTATATTTTTTTTTCTTGAATCAATCTTTTAAATATGATCAATAAGCTGATTTGATGGGGTATACTTCTTTATACATGTCACAAAGGTACAAGTAGTCCTCAATTTACATTTGTTCAATTACCTTTCAAAGTTACAATGGCACTGAAAAAAGTGACTTATGATCGTTTTTCACACTTATGACCATTGCAGTATCCCTATGGTCACATGATCAAAATTCAGATGTTCAGCAACTGATTCATATTTATGACGGTTGTGGTGTCCTGGGGTTTTTTGATTAGCAAACTCAACAGGAAAAGCAGGTTCACTTAACAACCACGTTACTAACTTAACAACTGTAATGATTCACTTAACAAGTGTGGCATGAAAGGTTGTAATATGGGGCAAACTCACTTAACAAATGTCTCATTTAGCAGCAGAAATTTTGGGCTTAATTGGGATTGTTAGTCAAGGACTACCTGTATTGCACATCATGCATTAAGGCATTAGAAGGAGAAATGGGAAAAATATGAAAATAAAGAGTGGAGTGGGGGGGGGGGGGGGGGTGTGAAAATGGAGAGAAAAATAAGAGGAATAAAATTTTTTTTTTTTTAATTTTTTTTAATATTTTAAAAAAAAAATAAAATTTATTTTTTTTTTTTTTTTATTTTTTATTTTTATTAAAATAAATTAATAAAAAAAAAAAAGAAAAAAATATATTTTTATTATTTTTTTTTTTAAAAAAAGAAAAAAATAATGGGGGGGGGGGGGTAGATGAAAAATTTAAAATAAAAAAGATTATTTATTTTTTTTTAGGTTGTTTGGTATTTTTATTTTGATTTTTATTGATTATAACGAAAAAGGGAAAAATAATTTTTGTTTATTTTTATATTTTTTTAATTTTTTTTTTTAATTGGGAAAATTATTTTTTATTAAATTTAAAAAAATTTTTTTAAAATTTTTTAAAAAACGACCGAGGGAGCCGAGAAAAGGAAAAAAGCCCTTCCACCACGTTTCCTATAGGATAGAGGTGCGGAACAATGCATTTGTTCATGTAATGAACAATTCGTGTAATTGTTAAAAATCCTGCCGCTCTGCCTAGATCGGATTTTTTTTTAATCTTTATTTTTATTATTTTATTTTTTTGGGAAATGCAAGGAATTCTTCGGAGCCCATCAACCCGCGCAGGGCGATTTAAACGAGTCCGCGCACTCACCGCGTTATTGAGGATCTCCTGCCTGCGCGGGGAGCCGCTTGCCAGCACCACCTTTTTGTCGGCCAGCTTTTTAAGGACCGGGTTGAGCACCATGGTTGCAGCCGTCGTGAAGGCGACTTTGCAAAAAGCCCAGGAGCGAGAAAAACCCAACAAAGCCAGGCCGCCGGCGGACAACCCACTAGGCCCTCGGAGGAGAGGGCGGAGTCCCAAGAAGACGTGGCGCCTCCCTCCCGCCTTCTGCGCTCCGAATCGCCAACGTGAGCAGCCGCCCTGATAGCAGGGCTGGGGAAGCTACGGCCCTTGTGGACGTTGAAATCTTCAAGTCACAAAGGGACCTATATAGTTCCTCACCTCTGTCCTATAAGAGCAATGGTGGAAGGTCTTTTCCATTTCTCGGCTCCCTCGGTCACATTTTTCGTTCCGAGGAAGGAGAACATTAGTTGAGAAATGCTGAGGAAAGTGCTCTTGAAATCCTTGCCTAAGTAAACTTACGCGACTTTTCAGGTTTTTCCTCAAAAAGAATTCAAAGATTGCAACGCAAGTGACCTTAGTTGAAAGGACACTTGACAGTTTTGTACAACTGGACTACATTATATTCTGCCTCTGTTGATCTAGCAGGCTGAAGTATGGGATGCGGCTTACAAATGCAATTACAAAAATTAGTTATTTCATTAGAAGGCTCAACCTGTTTAACCTGGCTTCAAAATCCCAATGGTCCCTACATGATCTTTAACTGGGAGTGGGCATCTGGATTTTTGCAGCAGGGATCTGAAGCCTCACAACTGACTCATGTTCTGGGTTTATGCAACACCTTGAACCACAAACTATCCAAATGGGTACAAGTTTTAGCTAAGCTTAAAAAACAACAACATTGTTCTCTAAGATCAACTTGCAAAGCTTGCAACTAGCCTGGCTAGGTGTATTGTTTAGACATACTATTCAGTGGTGGGATTCAAATATTTTTACTACCGGTTCTGTGGGCATAGCTTGGTGGACATGGCTTGGTGGCGTGGCAGGGGAAGGATACTGCAAAATCTCCATTCCCTCCCCACCCCACTAACCTGCTTTCCAGCTCCATTCTCCTGTGCAGGGCAACAAAAGAAGACCCAGCCGACCAGCTGGGATTTGGGAGGCAGGGAATAGATGGGGGTGGGGCCAGTCAGAGGTGGTATTTCCAAACTACTCAAAATTTCTGCTACCGATTCTCCAAACTACTCAAAATTTCCACTACGGTTCTTCAGAAGTGGTCAGAACCTGATGAATACCACCTCTGATACTATTGTATCTTGGCCTCTTGAACCATATTTGCTTATTTTGGCATAGCATGGATGAACATGGTATTTTGGAGGTTTAACCACATTCATGGAATGTATGAATTGCAAGAAAACAAAGTCTCAAACTGATGTGAATCTGTAATTATGGGATAGAATGACTTTTGCAGTACCGTGCTCTAAAAAGTAACAATGACCAGTAATTTTGGGATTTAAATTATCTTCCATTGGAAGTGGTATGAAACAAATTATCTTGCAACATTAAATTTTGTGAGCTGCTTGGAGTCACCTAGGTGAGTTGAGAGGCTATATAGTTTTTAATAATTAATTAATTAATGCTTCCCTGTCAGATCTAATGTGCAGACCAAAGCTATGGAGTTATAAGAGTGACTGATGTTGAATAAAATTGGGGAAAAGTCCGACTTACTTTAACAGCATGAGTTTTGTAATTCACAGTGTACTTTGTTAGACATTGGAAAAGACTGAAAGGAAAGAACAAGAATGATATATATTATCTGCCTACCCTTAAGCCTCCCAGCAGAGAGTTATGGCTGCATCATTATGTCATGCTCCCCTATATGGGGTTTAAATACTTACCATATAGAGTAGATCCCTTTCTGAAACTTTAGTGAATCAGTACTTGGATAATTGTACACATGTGTAACAGCTCCTGCATATACAGTTTAGGGCGACCTTGCACTGCTGAACCTGGGATTTGGGGAGGGAAGCAGCTTTTCAGCAGGAAGTTCTGTAGTCAATGGCTTCCCTGCCATTGGAGAAGCAGCACATGAGCTGATTGTTCTTCCCTTCAATAAGAGCTGCTTCATACCAAATAGGGGCACCTGCACAAGAAGCAAGGGAAGGAGAGAGATTGGTGGAAAACATCAAATGGGGGAATAGAAGTGATGGAAAAAAATTCTTCAGCCAATACCACACTGGAAAGAGACCAAAGACCTATTTCCTCTAATTGTATCCATCTTCTACTGTACTGTGGCAAGAAAATGTAAGTATAGGTAGTTCTTAATATACAACCTTTCATTTATCACCTGTCAAAGTTCCAGTGGCACTGAAAAAAAGTGACACAACTGATCCTTGCACTTAAAACTGTTGCAGCATTCCCACACTTGGCAACCAGCATGCATTTAGACAGGTGGGATTCAATCAGTGTTACTACCGGTTTGGTGACTACGCTGCGCGCGTGTGTGAAACAACCTTAGGTGGGGCCGCCTGGACAGCTGAAAAGCGCAGCATGCAGGTGCGCAGGGTTTGAAAAGCCTCTTTTTTCCTGCTTTTTCAACCTCAGCTGTGCCACGCAAAGCAGCTGAGGTTGAAAAAGCAGGAAATAAAGGACAGGTAAAAGCCTGCGCGGGCAGGTGGGCCAAACAGCAGCAAACACAAAACTGGTTCCATGTCTGCTGCTCTTCAGAGCTACTGGTTCTTTAGAACCGGGCAGAACCCGTAGCATCCCACCCCTGCCTGTATAATTATTGCAACAGCCCAGAGTCATTTATTCACTATTTATGGCCTTCCCAGCCAAGTCAATGAGGGAAGCCAGAGTCACTTAATGATCACATGAGCCACTTAACTATTACAGTGATTTCTTAACTATGGCAAAAAAGTTAAAATTGGACATCACTCATTTAACAACCACTTTGATTACAATGGAAATTCTGGTTCCAATTGTAATTATAACTCAAGAAGCACCTGTAATGGACTTCCGGTTTGGGTTTCTTCGGCGATGGACCAAAATCCACAATTGTGCATGGTTTCGATCCGTGCTCGCCGCCGGAGCACCCTGAGCCGGCTGGATTCGGGGCAAAGCCATCCTGTAGAGGTGGTGAAGAAGGGGAAGACCGCCAGCAGGGTTGAGGAGAGCCGCATCTCTCCTCCCCAGCTGGCCATTACTCCCTTTCCCAAAGGCGGTTGCAGCAGTGGTCAGAAATGGCCACCTCAAAGAAGAACTCGACCGGAAAACATTGTGCAGGAGGTAGATAAGAAGAGAAAGCTTTGACTGACCGGGTTGAACTGAAAAAGCAACAACATAAGGTACTCCGGAATCTGAACTATAAAGAATAACATTGTTCCCAAAGAAGATTTCTGAACCGGTGAAGGAGAGAGAGAAGGGAAAAGATTTGGGTTTTTTTCCCCTTTCCTTCCCTGTACTGACAGCTAAGAGACTTAAGTAAGAAATTGAAAAAAAACCTCACTTTGACATTAATAGGCATTCAAGCTGAAAATAAAATGCCAAAGGGATAATAAAGATTTCTTGGATATTTAAAAAGAAGGAAAGGAGAGAAAAGGAAAAAACAAAAGGGTGGGATCTGGAAAAATGGAAGCAACCACCTGGAAGTAAAAGGAATTAACTGTGAAACCTTAACAAGATTCCTACAAGATAATAGAACCCCACGAAGAGAAAGTGGAAAAAAGAAACAAGAAAAAACAGCCTTGGATTATTTGGATTATTTGGTGATTTTTGGATTTTTGGTTATTGGATTTAAATGACTAAAATCAATCAGGTGGTTGTTTAAAAGTGTTTAAAATGGTATCACTCTTGGAAGAACTGAAAATGGAACTTAAAAAACAGAAAGAAGATGCACAAGAAGGAAGAAGTTTTTTTGACTTCGTATTTCAATTTTTAGAAATGGAGATCTTGAACTATGAGAAACAACAAGAAATGCTTGAAGAACAAGAAGGGTGGGACAAAGAAGAAGCCATTTTTAATAATCAAGTAATTCTATGTGGGGGGGGAAAGGAAAGGGGGGAAAGAGTGAAAAAAATAAGATTTGAAAAAACAACCAAAAAAAAGTTTGAAAAGCAATTACAATATTAGGAAGAAACAGAAGAGAAGATTACAGAAGAGAGAATTAGAATTAGAGAGACAAGGGATCAAAAGGGGGAGGGGGAAGAAGAGCAGGAAGAAGTAAAGGAAAAGAATTTATAAAGGACAGAAACAGGATACAGAGAAACAGGGAAAATGTACAAGGATTAAAGGTATAAGCCTATTTAGAAGACATAGAGATAATGGGTGAAAATTTAATTGAAAGAGAGGATTCTGCAAGGGTACATAAGATAGTATTGTTATATTAGAAATAGAAATGAATTTAGAAAATATAAAACAAGTATGATTAAAGTGATAGAAAAAATACTTATTGTAACGGAATGTTTGTTAATAAATGAAATAAAGAGAATGAGAGAATGAAATTAGGAAAGGATGGGAATGTTTTAATTGTTATTAATGATTTATAAAAATTTAAGTGAAGAGAAATATGAAAGAAATATGAAAAAAAAAAAATATTATAAGTATTCCTAAGGAAGTATGATATTTCATTGAAAAGAAATGTTAAAGATATTAATTAATATTAATGGAAGATTGTAACTAACATTCATGGTTGAGCCGAATTGGAATAGAATGAGTATTTTATGTATTATCATTTTATATATATATATTATCTTTAAGAATTTAGTGTGCATTTTAAGAATGTACCAAACAGAATTTGATTGGCAAAAGTTATGTGTTATAAAATAGAGGTTAGATATTCAATGTTATAATTGTAAAGGCATAAATTGAAGTTTAAATAAGATCTGAATGGACAAAAATGAAAAGATACAAAGGTGTCATACTCCAATCAGTAACTACAGGGGAAAACTTGTTTAATGAGAAAAGAAAATATGAAATTGAAACAGGACAAACAAAAGTATAAACATAATGAACAGAAAGATATTGAAACTTAGAAAAAAATATGTAATTGAATTTAGAAAGGAATGAGATAATTAAAAACAAGGTTGAGAAAACTAAGGGAAGGGAAAAATCACTGAGAAAATGCTAAAATAGTAATAAGATATGGAATAGAGTACAAAGATGAATATGAAATTGAGTTTGTGTCTGTATGGAAAAGGGATAACCCGGGATCATGCTATTCTCTAAAAAGGTTATTTTATTTGTGTTATGTTTTGTGAAAACTCAAATAAAATTTTTTATTAAAAAAAAAAGAAGTACCTGTAATAGCTCTCCCCCCCCCCCCCTGCCAATCCAGTGGCAGGAGAAGCAGCAGGAGAGGATATGGGGGAGAGGGAATGTGGGTGAACAGTTGCCAATTTTCCAATTTAATATTAAGATCTGGTATGGGAATATGGTATTAAAGGAACAGAGGTGTTTCCTCTTTTGCCTCTCATGTTTGCAGATCAAATTTTATTAGTATTTAGATCTTTCCTTGTTAGGTTATCAGTGGATAACCTAACTATCCCTGTGGGAATAGGCACTAAGTAAACTAGAAAAACCTTCCAATGTTTAATAAGTAATCATTATAACTCAGTCAATGACAAATTTTGAGAAACTAAAGGAATAGTTGAGATGAAGAAC
Organism: Notechis scutatus; assembly: GCF_049901735.1. Lineage (NCBI taxonomy): Eukaryota > Metazoa > Chordata > Lepidosauria > Squamata > Elapidae > Notechis > Notechis scutatus. The sequence continues at coordinate 77,814,349 of NC_142013.1, read as the reverse complement.
AATGACACCAGATGGTATCAGGGAAATATCTGCTTACAGAGAAAATAAAGGTTAAAGATCACTATGTTCAGAGTTCAGTTATTGACTTTTACAAGTGTACTGTGTACTTTTTTCTACATTATAGATTAGGGGAAATACCCAAATTGTATTATTTCATGAAAAAGACTTAAAATTAACTCTGGCACAATTAGACAGCAAATTAATCTCACAGATCTTCAACTACAAGCACTATGCATTTTTTCAGGTTTATAAAATCTTGTAACCCATTGTATTACAGTCATGTATCAAACAGGTAAAGCTTGTACATTTATAATACAATAAGGATGAAGCCCAAAGAATGTGATCATGTACCTGTGATAATAAATGTCTTCCAAATATTATGCTGGCTTTCTCCATCCTGGTAATCTCCAATATGTTGGAACTACAACCTTGACTTCTTAGCCAGCATGAAGCTTAGTTTAGTTACTTCTAGACAGTGAGATGTTTCAAGTTTTCCAAGATTGTTTAAGTTAGTTTCTACAAAAATAGAATGTAAAATGAAGTTACCAACATTAACACTAACAACTTCTTGTTTCTGTTATATTTCTAGGGAAGTGTTTTTTCAAACCTGCAACTTTAAGGTGTATAGACTTCAACTCTCAGAATTTCACAGTCAGCTTTCTATGGGAAACTTAGAATGCCATGTCTCCATTAAAGTAACTTTCAGAAGATAAATCCTATGACCAAATCACAGTTCTTGGAATAAGGAAGAGGCAGCTTTCCAATAAAATCTTGATTCCTTTCAATCAGAACTTTAGGCTATAAAGTAGAAGAAAGTAGTCCATTCTCCTAGAAATTGCATTTGAGCTAAAGGTTCAGTGAACTCAGGACAGCGAAATATGAAAAAGTTGTGTCACATGCCCAGACAATAACAGAACTTTCCATCATTTGGGCCTAGAGTGATTGATGTCTTTGGTTGCTTTTTCACAAAGGGCACCTCAGTACAAACTTGGTAAGTGGAACTTGATTTTTCATCTTGATGCAGCAGTGTTCACATGGAGCACATCAGACCCAGGATCCATCTAATTTAGTTTTTACTTCCAATAGTGGTCAGTGAGAAGCTTTGGAGAAATACATGGGTTACATCATGCTATTTGCTCTGCATTAATTATTAGAGGAAAACTATTGACTCACTTAGTTTTCTATTAACCATCATAATTTGAATGTGGCTGCAGACCTTCTACACTAACAATAAAGTACAAGAACTGGCTGTATTTGTTTTTAACCTCATTGTAATGTGTTTGAAATTGCAATAAAGCTAGTATTTTCTTTGGCAGTACTTTTAAACATAAGCTCAGAAATTCCCCCCGTCCCCACACACATACATTAGTATGGACTCTTGGCCTATTCTTTTGTTAACTCCTGATCAAAAAGGCAACTATTAATCCTATGCCCACTCCAAAGCTACAGTTTAAAACATATCTCTGAAGAAGTATTTCAAAAGGGGTAAAAAAAACAACAACAACCCTGGGCAGCCACTTGGTATTTGTAATAGGCTTTTCAATCGGCTACTTTTGACAGCTTAGTCTGGGTTATTGTGACCCAGGAGGAGTTGCAACAAGGGCATCAGAAAATAGGTGTCCTGTCATTATGAAGCAGGGCTGTCAAACTTGATTTCATTGACGGTTGCATCAGGGTTGTGTTTGACCCCGCCCCCCCTTTTTTACTGCGAGAACCTCCTGCAGCCCTCCATTTTCACTGGCAGAGCACCATAGGCCGATCCTTCGCTGTTTCCAGGTCAGCCCCGTGGGCCAAATTCAGACCACGGGTCTTGAATTTGACACTCCTGTTATAAAGCAACCACCAAACCTTGCAAACTTGCATGCATCATCCATGTTATAGATAGGGGGGGGGGGGATTTACATCACATCCCCCCCATGAATGCCCATAACTTGCAAGAATCAACAAGCAACCAAAACAGTCCAGAACAATTCTGCCTACATTTTACACACAACAGCAAACGAACACTTAGAACGATTGTAAAAAGCATGTGATTGCAACAATGTGACAGCCTCTTGCAGTTTGGCTTTTAAACAGAGAGAGAGAGAGAACTGTGCTTTGCAATTGAGAAGGTTCATAGTATGAACCTTCAAACAAAGCTGACCGGTGCAAGTTAATTGTGCAAATGATATGAAACACAGGTAGTCCTCAACTTATAACCATTTGCGAAGCAACTGTTAAAATTTATAATGGCAATGAAAAAAGTGACTTACAATCAACCCTCACAACTTACAACTATTGTAGCATCCCCACAGTTACATAATCAAAATTCAGATACTTGTCAACCAACATATATTTATGACCATTGCAGCATCCCAGAATAATCTGATCACCATTTGTGATCTTCCCAGCCCACCCCCAACAAGCAAAGTCAATGGGGAAAGCTGGATTTGCCTAAAGACTTTGTGATTCGCTGAACAGATTCATTTAACAATCATGGGGGGTGGGGTTGCTTGTAAAATTGGATGTGACCCATTTAACGGCCACCTTGCTTAGCAATGCTGCTCCCAAGTGTAGTTGTAAGGGGACTGCCTGTGTATAATTTTGTAACCTTATGAGGTGTAATTTCACTGGCTTCCTACCTGTTCCCCTGCAGATTGCTATGCATTTTTTTCCCAAACTGACAAAAATATAGAAGGACAGAATACTGGGTGGAGATTGTTTCTGGAAGCTTCTTTTCATTCTCTTATGCTTTAACTGCAGATCAGGAGAGTTTTAATATATCAAGAGCAGCAGCAGCAGCAATTCAGTGAGTGGATATTGATTATGTGATATTTTGCATTTTTCTTTTGGTCCACTAGAGGGAGCAATGACCACTCTAGTATTCTGCTTCTGTTAATGGACTAAAGATGTTTGAGTTTCACATTCCTCTAATTTGAAAGAAATTAGTGTTAGGGAAACGTTTCCACTTTATCTTAAACTTTAAAAAGACTGTTATTTTTTATAACTAATTCTATACAATGAAGACATACTACTAGTTTATAATAAATTTATTGTAAGTCAGTTTCACCAGTTGGCATTGAAGGTATTTTTCAGTCATATCATCTGACTGAATTTATTGGCCTTTATAATTGCCCATTGCCTTTTTCTGCTCCTTTCCATTCTGTAGTAATCTTTTTGAGAATTATAGATGCCATTACCAATGTCATTACAGAATATGTTTCTAATTATTTAACCCACTTATAGGTGAAACTCAAAAAAATTAGAATATCATGCAAAAGTTCATTTATTTCAGTAATGCAACTTAAAAGGTGAAACTAATATATGAGATAGACTCATTACATGCAAAGCAAGATAGTTCAAGCCATGATGTGTCATAATTGTGATGATTATGGCTTACAGCTCATGAAAACCCCAAATCTACAATCTCAGAAAATTAGAATATTAAATGCAATCAATAAAACAAGGATTGTACATAGAACAATATCGGACCTCTGAAAAGTATAAGCATGCATATGTACTCAGTACTTGGTTTGGGCCCCTTTTGCAGCAGTTACTGCCTCAATGCGGCGTGGCATGGAAGCTATCAGCCTGTGGCACTGCTGAGGTGTTACCAAAGACCAGGATGCGTCAATAGCGGCCTTCAGCTCTTCTGCATTGTTCGGTCTCATGTCTCTCACCTTTCTCTTGGCAATGCCCCATAGGGTCAGGTGAGTTTGCTGGCCAATCAAGCACAGTAATCCCACGGTCATTGAACCAGGTTTTGTTGCTTTTGGCAGTGTGGGCAGGTGCCAAGTCCGGCTAGAAAATGAAGTTAGCATCCCCATAAAGCTTGTCTGTGGAAGGAAGCATGAAATGCTCCAAAATCTCCTGGTAGACTGCTGCATTGACCCTGGATTTAATGAAGCACAGTGGACCAACACCAGCTGATGTCATGGCTCCCCAAATCAACACAGACTGTGGAAACTTCTCACTGGACTTCAAGCATCTTGCAGTGTGTGCCTCTCCATTCTTCCTCCAGACTCTGGGTCCTTGGTTTCCAAATGAGATGCAAAAGTTGCTCTCATCAGAAAAGAGGACTTTGGACCACTGAGCAACAGACCAGGTCTGTTTTTCTTTAGCCCAGGTAAGATGCATCTGACGTTGTTTGTTGTTCAGGAGCGGTTTGACAAGTGGAATACGACATTTGAAGCTCATGTCCAGCATCTGTCTCTGTGTGGTGGCTCTTGATGCACTGACTCCAGCCTCAGTCCACTCCTTGTGAAAGTCCCCAACACTTTTGAATGGCCTTTTCCTGACAATCCTCTCCAGGTTGTGGTTATCCCTGCTGCTTGTGCATCTTTTTCTTCCACACTTTTCCCTTCCACATAACTTTCTATTAATGTGCTTTGATTCATCACTTTGGGAACATCCAACTTCTTTTGCAATTACCAATTTTGAGGCTTTCCCTCCTTATGGAGGGTGTCAATGATGGTTTTCTGCGCAACTGTCAGGTCAGCAGTCTTTCCCGTGATTGTGCTTCCTACTGAACCAGACTGAGAGACCATTTAAAGGCTCAGGAACCCTTTGCAGGTGTTATGGCTTCATTAGCTGATTAGAGTGGGACACTTTGAGCCTAGAATATTGAATCTTTTCACAATATTCTAATTTTCTGAGATTGTGGATTTGGGGTTTTCATGAGCTGTAAGCCATAATCATCTCAATTATGACAAATCACGGCTTGAACTATCTTGCTTTGCATGTAATGAGTTTATACATATATTAGTTTCACCTTTTAAGTTGCATTACTGAAATAAATGAACTTTTGCACAATACTCTAATTTTTCGAGTTTCACCTGTATGTACTGCTTGCCATGTCAAGAAGACAATGAATAAGCATAGCCATATTGCAGGTTACCCATACATAGATAATTTTACTAATTAAGAGTCAACCTCATACCCATTTCCAGGGATGAGATTCAACCGGCATTACTGCCAGTTTGCTAATTTTACATTTTGCGTGCTGCCCGGACAGCTGGTAAGCGCTGCGCGTAGGTACGCAGCGTTTGAAAAAGCACTTTTTTTACTGCTTTTTCAACCTCGGCTGTGCCACACAAAGCAGCTGAGGTTGGAAAAGCAGGAAATAAAGGTCAGGTAAGAGCCTGGACAGGCATGTGGGCCAAACAGCAACAGATACAGAACGGGTTCTGTGTCTGCTGCTCTTCAGAGCTACTGGTTCTATAGAGCCGGGCAGAACCGATAGCATCCCACCCCTGCCCATTTCTAATAATAAGCATACTATATCCCTTTTGTTCAAGTTATATAAAAGCACAGGTAGTCTTCGACTTACAACAGTTCATTTAGAGACAGTTTGAAGTTACAATGTCCCTGAAAAAAGTGACTTATGACCATTTTTCACACTTAAGACTTTTGAAGCATCCCATAGTCACATGATAAAATCCAGGCGCTTGGCAATTGACTTATATTTACGATAGTTGCAGTGTCCCGGGATCCCATGATCACCTCTGGTGACTTTCTTACAAGCAAGTCAACGGGGAAGCCTTAACAACTATGTTACAACTTAACAACTTCAACGATTCACTTAACAAATATGACAGAAAAGGTCATAACATGGGGCAAAATTCACTTAACGAATGTCTCACTTAGCAGTACAAAATTGGGCTTCAGTTGGGGTTGTAAGTTGAGGACTACCTGTATTTCTACCAAAATATAATAATTTGACAGTATGTTTGATGTATTTATTTATTTATTGGAATTTGTCAAACAAAAACGGGAACAAGAATAAGAGAATAAAAATATAATGACAGGGATCATAGGCACATTAGTGCACTTATGCACGCCCCCTCTACTGACCACTTAAATATGAAGTAAGGTCCACGGAAAATTTGTAGCTGAGACAACTGAATCAGGTAGAGCATTCCAGAATTGGACCACTCTATTACAGAAATCATATTTTTTTAGTCAAGTTTAGAACGATTTACATTGAGTTTAAAGCAGTTGTTCGTGCGCATATTATTGCGATTAAAACAGAAAAAGTCATTTACAGGTAAAACATTACTACATATAATTTTGTATGCAATACCTAGGCCTGACTACAAGCGACACAGTTCACAGGAGCGTAAGGAATTCTATTGTGTACAGAAGAGTGCAAGATTTTTCTCCTGAAGTACTTCTGAACTCGCTCAATTGTACTGATGCCAGATATATGGTGGGGATTCCAAACAATTGAACAATACTCTAAAATTGGTCTCAAAATGTATAAAACATTTTTTTTATTTTAAATCTCAGAATAAATGTGTGCCATATGAAGTTCCACTGAATCCATTAGGAATTTCTACTAAGTAAATATTGATCAGATTGAGATGCACATCTGCCTATCCTGAGTATTTCCCAGGTTCACAATAAACCAAATACAATATCAAAACAGCCTGAGAGAGACATAGGGTTCAAATGACCTATCTCAAACAGACTTCAGAGATGTTCCGTGACAAGTTATTTCACATCTCAGATCTAAAATTGATTAGTGTTTCTTGTTTTAAAATATTAAATTTTGAAGTTCAAACTGAAGTGCCCACAAGAGGTCAATCTAATTCGGGAATTCAATACAATTCTTTTTCTGGACTGTTCACATAGTATTGCGATGCAGGCATCCACCCTTTCGATTTGATTAAAGTTTTCTAAATAAAGGTTGGTTACTCAAGGAAGATTTCTATTCTACCCTTCAAATGTATCTTAAGTCAGAGACTCCTTCTGTAAAGCTGGCCTTCAGCTATTTTAGGGCTTTTTAAAAATTTACGTTCTTTGTTTCAAAATATCAGTTTTCATAGAAGAAGAAACTATAGCTCAAACAGTTAAAAACAACAATTGTATGACTTAATGATTGTATGATTTAATGATACAGCACTCAGTCACTAAAATGTATAGAATCACGTTTTTCTTTGTGTAGAGGTTTGCAATATTTTCTGATCCCAGATTCCATTACACAATTTAGTGTAGTACTGTGAACACTTTCACCCAGAATTTCACAAGTTTGTCAGATTATGCAAGGTTTTCAGTAATTCTGCCAGGAAATGTGAGCTTTTACAGAGAAATACCTCTGCTTAGTGATGTCTAAGTATATTTGTGTGTAATTTTCATATTCTTATATGAGATTTCTGTTACTACCATGTTAGATTTTGATGTTTTTGCAAACCACAAGACTTATAAGACCTTGCGCCTGATTAGACAATATTGAGAGATTTTGGTGATTGACAAAGATCTGTATATTTTGGAACGATAAACACCATCAATTTTCTCTTGTGTGACTGTAGCATCACATCAGAGCAAATGTCAAGAATGATATCTCATGCCACACTTTTAGTCTGAGATATTTTGTGTCAAGTGTCTTGCTGCTACCTTAAAGTTGGATTTAACATTTTCTTTGGATCGTATACTTAATTCCCTGATTTGGGTTCAACTTTTCCCCGAAAGCAACCTACATGTGCATTAATACTCCAGAAATATAGTTTGCCCAGATTAAATTGAAAAGTTCACACTCATCATTCAAAGTCAGATGGAGAATCTAAAGTACAGTACCATCTTAGAATATCTTACATATACTGTATGATATTAGCTACAGCTAATTGTCCATATCTTTCATTTATGATGGAGTTTGCTTATAATAATTCATAGCTCCTTTGAGTTCATTTATACATATCACTCTACCAATAAAGGAGAATATGTGTAGCTCATGTTGAAATGAGGGGTCCTTGGTGTTCTGAACTTGGTAGTTTTCTTGCAGTGTTTCATTGCCCAAACTAGATAACATCATCAGTGCTAGTGCAGACTGTTAAGTTTGGAGAATAATGGAGACCAGACATCTGACCAGTGACTTCAACTCTTTAATAACAGTAGATAGAACAGAAGAGAGCAGGCTATGGGCAGCAGTAACCCTTTTATAGGGTTGGCTGCTACCTTATTAACCAATAATATGTGCAACAAGTTCAACTAATACCCAATAAGAAGTGTCCTAATATGGGCCAATCAGGGACTAGTTACGGACCAATCCTTGTTCGTTGTTTAAGGACCAATCAGGTGTGCAGGCTTTCAAAACCCGCTTTGCATTTGGGCTTAGTTACTTTTATTGATTCACAACACCCCTCCCCTTGGGCTCCGTTTGAGGGGAGCTGTAACAAAATCCTCAAGATAGACAGGCCATTTGGTCTGTCTGGATGATTTCCGTGGTTCCACCGGGTTTGGCCTAAAGTCCGGTTCCAGTGGAGCGCTTGGATGATCTCTGTTAAGCTCCGTTCGCTGCACGGAAATTCCGTGTTGCTTTCGCTTTGGTTGTCCCCACCAATCAGTGTTTCTTCGGGTTTCGCAGTTCGGTTTCCCCGTGTTCACGTCCCATGGGACAGTCAACTCCCTCCCTGCTTCGATTCCCGGTACTTCGCTGGGCCGTAGGGTTTCCGTTGGCCTGCTATTTGTCATCTCGAAGTCAATTTCTCGATATTTCCTCCCCTCAGTTGGTGAACTTGGGAGCCATGGGCGCTGGGTGGTAATCTCGAACGGAGTTGGTCTATGTGGCGTTTCCACACCCTCCCATCGTCTGTTAGCAGGCGGTAAGATCTCGGCCCTGTGAGGTGGGTGACGGTTGCGGGTATCCATAAAGGGTCGCCGGAGAAGTTTTTGGCAAAGATTAAATCGCTACCTTAAATTCCCGGCATTTGCTGCTGGAGCCGAAAGGCTTTTCGGGTGCGTATGCGGGGTGGAGCCGGTCAAGGTGCGATCGTAGTTTCCGCCCCATGAGAAGTTCGGGCGGGCGTTTTGTTGGTAACGCTGTGGGGCGTGATGTGCTGCAACAATAAAATTGATTGATTTTTTCATCGATGTCGCATAATTCCATTTTGTGGAGGGTCTTTTTACAAACTGTACCATGCGCTCTGCACGTCCGTTCGCCGCAGGGTGCGCGGGCGAGGTTAGCGCATGGCGGATGCCCCGGTCAGCAAGATATTGTTCAAATGGTAATGCTGTGAACTGTGGGTCGTTGTCTGAGACGAACGTCCGGAAAACCATGTGTGGCAAATAACCTGTTTAATTTGTTGATAACTGAGTCCGTTGTAGTTGTGTTCATTCGATGGATCTCGAGCCAATTTGAATAGGCGTCGACTGTAATAAGGAAAGTGTGCCCTTTTGTAGGCCCCGCAAAGTCAATATGAATACGGGACCATGGTCCCCTCGGAGTTTCCCATTCGGTTGGGCTTGCTTTAGGTGGGCGTTGCTGACGTCCTGGCAACGTTGACAAGTAGCGACCCAGGCCTCGATTCTTTTGTTGATTCCCGGCCACCAGGCGTAGCTCGTGCGAGTGCTTTCATTCGCACGATGCCCGGATGTCCGTCGTGCAATACCGCTAAAACAGTTCGTTGCAGTTTGCCCGGATTACGACTCTATCGCCCCACAAGATGCAGCCCTTTTGGGAAAACAGTTCGGTTTGGCGGGCTTTGAACGGCGCCCATTCCGGTGATAGTTGTTCTGTTGGCCAACCACGTTCAACCCAGCGTAGGATGTGTTGCAGGACCGGATCTCGTTTTGTTTCGAGGGCAATGTCTCTCGCCGTCAATGGCGGCGCGTGTAGAGCCTCAATTTGCAGCGTTGTGATGGTTGGGGCTGGATCTTCAACCGATTCTGGGAGCGGTGTTCTGCTCAATGCATCAGCGTGAGAATTGATTTCCCGGGCGGTGTTGCAAGGTGTAGTTGTACGCCGCCAAGAATTCAGACCAGCGGGTCATTCTGGGGGACAATATATACGGGTTGGTTTATTACCCGCAATAATCCCCAGTAGTGGTTTATGATCAGTAATTATTGTAAACGCACGCCCATACACATATTCATGAAATCGTTTAACTGCAGCCACAATAGCTAAAGCTTCTTTATCCAGCTGACTATAATTTCTTTCAGCTTTAGCTAAGGTTCGCGAAAAACGCGACGGGAGCTTCTGCTCCGTTTGGTAAGACGTGGGCCAGATTGCTCCAACCCCAAAAGGTGAGGCGTCACAGGTAATAGTTAACGGCAGAGTCTCGTTGTACTGCATAAGTACAGAATCAGAAGTTAGCAATTTCTTTACTTGTTGGAAAGCGTATTGTTCACGTTGTCCCCAAACCCACGTTGCTTTTTGTCTAAGAGTCTATGTAATGGTTCAGCTACCGTTGCTTTATTGGGTAAAAAGACGTTATAAAATTGATAAGTCCAAGGAACGCCTGTAGATCTGCCTTGTTCCTTGGAGTGGGGGCCTTCTTAATTCCCTTTAATTTGTCCTCAGTGGGATGGATTCCTTGACTGTCCAAGAGGTATCCCAAGAACTCCACCCTTCGGTACATAACTGGCATTTATTTTTTTGACTTTGAGGCCGGCGTCTTGGAACCTTTGTAAGACCATTCGGAGTCGCTTTTTCTAGAATGTCTCTGTTAGGGGCGGCGATGAGTACATCGTCGAAATACGGTACGACCCCTCTTATTCCTTGTAACAGCCTTTCCATTAAGCTCTGAAAGATTCCTGGAGCGACGCTTACCCCGAACTGGAGCCGGTTGCATTTAAATGCGCCCCTATGCGTGACGATAGTTTGCGCCCCGCGGTGGCCGGATCTACAGGCAATTGTTGATATGCCTGCGCTAGGTCTAATTTAGCGAAAACTTTCCCGCCGCCCAGGGAATGGAGCAGGTGTTGCACTACCGGCACTGGATATGCACTTTGCTGAAGTGCGTGGTTTAGGTGGCCCGGTAGTCTCCGCAAATTCTCAGTGACCCATCAGGCTTGATAGGCGTCACTATTGGGGTTTCCCACCGGGCGTGGTCGGTGGGTTCCAGCACGCCCTGTACTATTAGCTTATTGAGTTGTTCGTCGATTTTAGGTTTCAGGGCGAACGGCACCGACGCGGTTTAAGGCAGATGGGTGCTACCTCAGGGTTCAAGTTAAATGAGATCGGGGTCCCCTTGTACTTGCCTAGTCCGTTCGCGAAAACGTCTTGGAATTCTTGCACGAGGGCTTCCTCCCAATCGTTGCTCTCGCACGGTGGACTCCTGCTACAGTGATTCCGAGCGGTTTGAACCATTGCAGGCCTAAAAGACTAGGCCGGTCACGGTCAACGACAGTCAGTGGCAGTGCGGCGGTGCGGTCCTTGAAAGAGACCTGAATCGGCGGGACCCGACAACGGGAATTCAGTTACCCTGGTAATCTTTGAGTATAACCCTTTGAGGGTTGAGGTCTTGCGGCGAATCGTCGGAACGGGCTGTTGGAGCGTCTTCCAGGACACCATCGAGAGGGATGATCCTGAGTCCACCTCCATTACACAAGGTTTGTTTTCGATAGCGACCTTCACTCTGATTTTCCCGGCATCTAGGGATGTAGCGTGGCCTATGGTAATTGTCTGGTGGGTCTCTTCCCGCCTGGTTTCTTCCGCCTGGTGGAAGTGGTGGACGGTTTGTTTCTGTAGGAGTGGCTTCCCCATTGGTGATTCAGTTTGTCTCGGGTGTGCTGATGAATCCTGAAGACTGGCATTCGGCCTGTCGGGGTTTGAGTTGGAGTTTTGTTTGCTTCTGCAAACCTTTGCGATGTGACCTCTTCTCCGCAAACGCGGCAGAGTGCGTCGAGGAATTTACAGCTGGATCGTGGGTGATTCGCTCCACATCCTGCACATGGTCGACGTGAGCGTTGTGTGAACTGGTCTCGTTCCGTTCGGAGTCGGTTGACCTCTTCCTCATCACTTTCTGACGGGGATTCTAGGTCTTCGTGGTGAGTCGATGCCGGTGTCTCTCTGAGCGAGGCGAGGTATCATTGGCGAGTTGACGTAGCGGTGCGCTGGTGCGGCGTATTCGGGCTGCCGACTTCTTGGTTGCCTCTGCTGCAGTGGCTTCTTTAAGGGCATCGGTGAGGCTGATGTCCCCCTTAGCCATGATTTTGCTCTGGATCGTGCAGTCTTCTAGGCCCAGAACTAGGCGGTCTCGGAGGGCTTCTTCTAAGTTAGAGAATCCATGCAGAGGCCTCAAGGTTGCGGAGGTCTGCGGCGTAGTTGGCAAGGCTTTCGCCTTCCGCTGGACCCTCTGGTAATATTCGTGCCTTCTGACTAAGGTTGGCACGGTGGGTGCGTAGTGGGCCCGTAGCAAAGGCTCGAGGACGTCCCAGTCCATCGCTTTACTTGGCTGGTTTGGCAAGTGATTTTGCCATTTTAAACACGGTAGGCCCGCAGTGGGTTAGAAATACAGCTCTTTTTTGCTGGCTGTTGCATCTTTCAAGTTGTTGGTCTCCAGAAACATCTGGAACCTATCCATGTACGACTCCCAGTCTTCGGTTTCTGGGTTGAATGGAGCGGGTGGTACAGCACCGCTGGCCATGTTGCCATTGATAGTGCGTGTTCGACCACGTGCTCTGTTGGTTGCTCTGTAGATCAGTCAGTTCTTCGGTCTCTGCATCCCACTTCGTCGCCAGTGTTAAGTTTGGAGAATAATGGAGACCAGACATCTGACCAGTGACTTCAACTCTTTAATAACAGTAGATAGAACAGAAGAGAGCAAGGCTATGGGCAGCAGTAACCCTTTTATAGGGTTGGCTGCTACCTTATTAACCAATAATATGTGCAACAAGTTCAACTAATACCCAATAAGAAGTGTCCTAATATGGGCCAATCAGGGACTAGTTACAGACCAATCCTTGTTCGTTGTTTAAGGACCAATCAGGTGTGCAGGCTTTCAAAACCCGCTTTGCATTTGGGCTTAGTTACTTTTTATTGATTCACAACACAGACTAAAAGTGATAATGTTATCTAGTTTGGGTAATGAAACATCTGCAAAAAAACAACCAAGATGAGAGAACACCAAAGATCCCTCAGATGTTACTCTTAACTTTTTTCAAACATACTCAGGACCTTACAAATCTACAAATATCCTAATTTTCCAAGTAGTTATTCACAGCTCAGTACCTCTTAAACAATAATTCTTCTTTCTTTTACAGTACTAGCTAAAAAGGTGGACTCTAACCCTAAACCATTTCTAAGTGGATAGCTGATCAGATAGCTGATCAGATATAAGAGAGAACAGGCAGACAGACATACACAATTCTAGTAGGAAGAATTGATTTATTTGTTTGTTTTGAAAGAGAGAAACATCTATAGCTGCCCAGAACCATCTTGCAGAGGAAATGGGTGGCATAAAAATTTAAATAAATAAAAAGTAGTGTAAAGTGTTCATTTTTTTGAGGTTTGCTTAAGAGTGAAATAATGCAATCATTTCACCGTGAAATGCAGAATTACTCTTCCCACCTCTTTATCCCAATTTAAAATTTGGAAGTCAATAGACATTGTGTAGGAAAAGGAAAAGAGGGCAGAAATCTTAAAACCATTCTTGTTCAAAAACCTAGTGACTCAGCTCCCTTCATGATTCAACTATGAGAGGGATCTTGGAGTCTGCGTGGACAAGCACATAAATGTGAGCCAGCAGTGTGCTGCAACTGTCAAAAAAATTCTAGGCTGCATAAACAGAGGGATAGAATCAAGATCATGTGAAGTGTTCATACCACTTTATAATGCCTTGGTAAGGCCATACTTGGACCAGTTTTGGTCACCACAATGTAAAAAAGATGTTGAGACCAGGACTGGGATTCAAAAATCCCAGCAACCAATTCGCTGCCCAGTTTGCTGGGTGGGCATAGCCATGGTGGGAGTGACCTACTGGAACTTCCGGGAGGGCTGTTTTCGCTTTCACAAGAGTCCAGAGGCTTCCCTCGGACCTCTGGGAGGGCAAAAATGGCCTCCCCCAGGCTCTGGAGGCCCTCCAGAAGCCGGAAACAGGCCGGTTTCTGGACTTCCAGAAGGCCCGTTTTTCCCTCTCCCAGAGCCTCCGCGTGGACCCTGCACTTACCTGCATCAAAAATGGTCCGTGTGGAGACTGGCGGGGGGGGGGTTGGGCAGGGCCAACTTGTCGGTTCAAATACTGGTTTGCAAATTTAACATCTGGTTCACCACTTCCTTCTCTGAGTAGGGTGATTCTTAACTAACCGAACATGCTAAGGCAACTCGCTGCGGCGGCTTTGCCTGCGTTTCCGAGGCTTCGATGTTGGGAAAGGCAGCAAGGGCTGGAAAAGGGGAGAGCTGTGCACGGCTCTGTCTCCCTTTCCTTTCCTGCCTGCTGGGGGGAGGAAAGAGAGAGAGCCAGGAGCAGTTCAAAGCTAGTGTGAGAAGTGTATTCATTTTGTGACTCAAAACTCATGATGAAAGGAATGTTTTCTTTTGAAGTGGGGAAGGGCAGTGCCGAGCACTGATTAAAATGTTGACTGATCTTGGAATGTTTTTGAAGCGCTGGGAATTATCACACTTTTTGGAATGCCTTTGAAATGCTAGATACCGGATAAAGAAGTGTCTGTTATGTGCTAGGTACCATAAAGGATGATAAAATGTAACTTGTATCCTGAAAGATAGGTTGTAAATCAAGCCATTTGTATACTGGGGGGGGGGGGTCAATTTTAGGGTATAAGAGTAGAGCAGAAACTTTGTCTTACGTTCTTCCCAGCTGCCAAAGGGAGGAACCCATCTGCAGATGTATATTCCAATAAAGCCTTTTTCCTTGGATCAACTTTGAATCCTGGTGGTTTTTCTCTAGCCACCATCTCACACTAGAGAACTAATGGGGAAGAGCTGACAGTGAGCACTGGCAGAGGGGACTGCTGTTGCCACCACCACCTGGTGTAGGAGTTGGCTGGCACATGCATCTCAGGGGCCTGACTCTGGGGTCCCTCGGAGAGCCGGGAGGCGCAAGAACTGAGCGGCCCAGATTAATTGCTTTTGGGGGCCATTTCTTCTGTGGCCCACCAAAAATTTTCCACGGCCCACCAGTGGGCTACAGCCCACCGGTTGGCCACCGCTGCTCTAGGAAAAGTGCAGAGAAGAGCAACAAAGATGATTAGGGGACTGGAGGCTGAAATATATAAAGAACAACTGCTGGAACTGAGTATGTCTAGTTTAATGAAAAGAAGGACTAGAGACTGGAAAACCATTTGTCTGAAATGATATAGGGTTTCCTGCCTAAGCTGGAGGTTGGACTAGAAGATCTCCAAGGTCCCTTCCAACTCTGTTATTCTATGATTCTGTTTCACCCATTATTTAACCTGTACTATACTAGAGTAGCAAGTAGGTCGTAAGTACTACTATAGTAAGTAGTAAGTAAGTAGAAAAGGAGGCATCGGGTAGAAAAATGAGACAGATTCTTGAAGTCAAATCCTCCCCATTCTTAATATAGCACCAAAAGTGCTACTTGCACTGTCTTGGCTGATAATGTAGTAAACAAAGAGGGTAGCAAAGCTGGAGGATTAAATTAATCACTTTGTCTATCATATTTTAGACAACCAGGACAATACTTTGCAGAATTATATTGCGAAGAGAAAAGAAAAGGAGGAAGCAATGGAGCCGCACCACATATGACAGTATAGTGGTCTGTCAACCCAAGGAACAAGAGTAGAAGTAATTAATCACCGGGAAAGAGTTATGTGTATATTTTCCATAGGCAATCTTCTTGAAGAGCTTTGTGGATATAGTGTGTATGATTGTCCTTCCATCCCGTTATGTGTTGGAAGCTTAATGATGTTATGGGCACCATATATGAATGTGAGTTCCTCTTTTTTTTATGTGTCTGTGAAGCTACCGGCAGTAGAAAGTTTGCAAATTCAGCTGATGAAATCTGGCTGTGCTGATGAAATCGGTCTCTGTTGATGAAATATGATGAAATCAGACTATTTTGTGTGTTGCTTGTGTTATAATGCAGAAAGGGTACTAAATTTATGTCTCTGTACTTACATCTCTGGGCATTATCTCAAGTATAGTTCTTCACTATGACAGGATTTCCAGAGATGCTGGAGGGTTATTAGGGAGAATCCTGGAAACACTGAAAGCCATCAGACAAAGAGCAGCACAACAGTTTCTACAGTAAATAAATAAAAGCTATAACTTTATGTTTTCTCTTTGACTGTTTTTCCTTCTCTAGAGTTGAGAATGTTTAGAAATACCTGCATAGCCACAGCATATCTCATTATTATGACTGTTGCTAAAATCAATGTCTGTTGCCTTCATTGTTCTGCATATGGAGAGAAATCTGCTTGCCATTGCAAAACATGTTTGTTCTACAAAATGTGGGATTCAAATTTTTTAACAACCGGTTCTGTGGATGTGGCTTAGTTGCTGGGCATGGCTTGGTGGTCATGTGACTGGGTGGACATGGCTTGGTGGTCATGTTATTGGCTGGGTGTGGCCAACTCAATATCACTCACATTGAGGCACACATTTCCTCGCCTGGCCTCTCATGACTATGGGGATACTGCAACAGTCGTAGGCGTGAAAAATGGTCATAAGTCACTTTTTTCAGTGCCATTGTAACTTTGAATGGTCACTCCACATAAGCAAAGTACCAACAAAGGAGGGGGAAAAATCTCCAGAGAAGTTCCTGAGACAGGAAGTCTAGTCCTGCCAAGAATGTAATAAGGGTTAACGGAGAAGCAGTTTCTGTAAGCAACACCAGAATGGTTCCTTCCTGCCTTCCTTACAGGATTAGGCCAGTAATTTCTTCTAACAACCGGTTCTCTGAACTGCTTAGAATGTTAACAACCGGTTCTAGTGAATAGGTGCGAACTGGTAGGATCCCACCCCTGGTCTTCTGTCAAATGACATAACAATATCAAACTTCCCCCTTTTTCTATGAAAAATACTTTATGGTGACATTCTGCTTTGACATACATTGAAGTACATGCTGCACAAAGTTTTAATAAGTCTGGCTAAAGTTATATTGTGCTGAAAAGGCCATGGCTCAATTCTTTCATCTAACCTGACTTTTGCAAATACAGAAAGGTTCTCCCCTGAGAAGACTGACTGACTTCTTTGCCACTGTATGGCATTATAATAGGTAGAACTAAATTCCTGAAGAAAAATGCATGTTTTGAGTATAAAGTTCCTCTGGCAGTTCAATTTTATTTGAAAGCTGCATTGTTAAATGTGTATAGAAATAAAATACAACCGTGGTCATCATTTGCTGAAGCAGCTCAATTTTTCTTGTAGTTTCAAAACTGGAAAAATAGGTTAAATAGGAAAAACATATTCATGGTTTACAACAAGAATGATTTTCAGTTGTTGGAAGAAGGAGAAGGAAAAAGAGAAGGATTTGAGTGTGAGATAGCCCAGCATGGACTGTTTTACCTATTGAGATTTGGGGGCAGCTTTATGAATTTTTGGCAGTAGTTCAGAATTTTTCCTGGATCTTTACTATGTTTGGGTGCTGTGTTTACTTCCTCCAAATCACTTATAGTAACAGTAATCTCTCCCCCGCCCGCCCAGATTGTTACTATCTGGGATAATGACTTAGAACTCGCTGTCTGAATATGGGATCTTTGTCTAATACGGATCAAAATCTCTCTAGAATATGATCAGACTAGAAGAACAGTAGTTTACCAAATGTAAAGGTAGTGAGTTTGGAAAGTTCCATCTTTATACCTTCCCTATGGAGTGATAAACCAGAAATACACCATTGTCCACTGATAGAGTAACAGCTCACCCTTCATTCTCCACATGGTGTACACTGCGCAGTGTATTGTGCTAGGCACTACACTTTTATGTGTTGCAGCTGGAATGGAAATCTTCTTCAGTACTCCCATTTTTTTCAAGAGTACATTGTGAGAGCATGATCTATAATATCCTAAGAGGCAGAGGTGGTATTCAGCAGGTTCTGACCAGTTCTGGAGAACCGGTAGTGGAGATTTTGAGTAGTTCGGAGAACTAGTAAATACCACCTCTGACTGGAGATTTTACAGTATCCTTCCCTGCCACGCCCACCAAGCCACACCCACACAACTGGTAGTAAAAAAAAATTTGAATCCCACCACTGGTAAGAGGCAACCGTGAGCAATTGAAATAGGACATTAGTATTGCTTTATTGATTAGAAGGCAGAGGAGAGGCAAAATGGCCTTCAATAAGTTTCTTCAGTACTATGCTACTTTACTATAAGGCAGTCCTCGACTTACAGTCATTTGTTTAATGACGATTCAAACTTTTAAACAGTACTGAAAAAGATGACATGACTGCTTTTCACACTTACAACTGTTGCAGCATCCCCATTGTCACATGACAAAAATTCAGATGCTTGGCAACTGGCATGTATTCATGATGCATTCCAGGATTTTGTTATCTTCTGACAAGCAAAATCAATGGGGAAGCCATTTTCATATAACAACCATGCTACTAACAACAACTGCCATGGTTCAATCAGTGAATCAATCAGAGTAGAGCTGGAAGGGACCTTGGAGGTCTTCTAGTCTAGCCCCCAGCTAAAGAAATTTTGAGCTCAGTTATGGTCATAAGTCAAAGATTCTCTGTAATTTCCTCTTTTTTCCCTTTTGGTACCAATTTAATAGAAAACATTAACGTTTTCATCAGCTCAGGCCATATTTAATAACATTTATATCAAATAATCAGTTAGTCTTGTTATTTATCTTTAGGACATTCTCATTGTTTTTCAACCTCTGCAATTTTAGGGGGTATAAACTCCAACTTCTAGAATTTTCGGGCCAGCATGATACAGAGGTGTTATTTTATTTACCAGAAGATAGGGAGCCAGTTTGCTGTATTGGTTAGGGTATCATCTAGAAACCAGGAGATTGTGACTTCTAGTCCTGTCTTGGGAACAAAGTCAGCTTGGTGATCTTGGCCAACCATTCTTTCTCTCTATCCTAGGAAGCAGGCAATGGCAAACCACTTCCAAAATCTTGCTGAGAAAACTTCAGGGACTTGACTAGGCAATTGTTAGGAGTCATCACTGGACATCATACTAAATAGGGTCCACCAAAAAGGGCAAGGAGAAAATATTCAGAGCCCTGGGTCTGACATTCAATTACTGAGATGATTATTCCCTTATTCAGGCACCTCTAGGGTTAAATCTACATAAATCACAGATTACTAAATACTTGTAACTGTAGCTTTAATTCTATTTTGCTATATGAAACTAGCATGTAGTGATTTTTTTTTCCTCAGTGTTGGAATGCCTACAAAAATGCTGGAAAACTGTTTTATAGGAAGGGGAGACTAATACAAAAGCTGAAGTGGATGCTCATGTAAGTTTAAAACACTATTGTCTTGCTAACATTTCTTCTACTCAATTTTTGTAATAATTCTTAATAAACTTCTTTGGGGGAGATTAATAATTCAATCTCCTTAATCTAAGACCACAAGTATTCCAATATTTTTTAAAGAAATGTTTATTTAAAAAAACAATGATACAAGTTCCATTCTTTGGTATGTAAATACAGTTTGCTATGTAACAATTTAACAAACTTCTTCCCTTCAAGACGTTTTGATCTATTACACTTATTTTTCCTGAAGCTTTCAAATGTTTGTAGGATTTAAACTTCTGTATACATCCTAGAAATGTTTTTTGTTATATATAGTAGACCATAATAGATGTCACTTTTTACTAGATGGAATACTGTATGCAGCATATCAAAAGGAAATGATGAAACAAAGAGAAAATTCCAACCGTACAGTTACAAAACCAAAAATTATCACATTCAGGTTTAACATATCTTGTAAGGAGCTTCTATACTTAAAGAAGTATAAAATTAATTCCTAGGGGAAAAAAAAAAGCTCTTATTTTACTGATTTAATTTTTAAAAATAATGCAACAGTTAAATTTTCACATATTTACTTGAAAATAAATTGTATAAACTTATTAGTGCACTTCCCTATTATGTAGTTATGGGACTGCAGTCCCATACAATTGGTTATTATGAGATCACAGAATCCTCATTTTTTTTCCTGTTTCTTTTACCTGTCACTCAAATTTCCAAGAATATGATAATGCCATTGAAAGTGACACCATTTTAGTTATCCCAATAAATAAATCCCAATAGACACATAGCCCCAAATTTAATATGTGAGGTAAAAGCTCCTGAAACATAGCTCATATTCTTTTCTTGTCGTATCCTACAATGCTAAAGATTAGTACTGAGAACTGGATGAATTTTCTTTTTCAACCTAACGGAGTCCGATAAAAGAAAAGAAGTAATTTGATTAATGGAATATATAATGGCCCAAGTTTAGTAATTCCTTGATGTATTCATATTTGAAACCTTACCATCCAAGTTTTTAAAACCGAATGAAACACTGTATTTATTTTTTCCTTAACAGAATATAAAATGTACACAATAAACTTCATATTTCTATAGACAGTCATTTCAAATCTAAATTCAAAAGCAATACATTCATCCTTTTTATGGGAAAATTGTTTAAACAGTGTATACCAAGGGTGAGATCCTACCAGTTCACACCTATTCACTAGAACCGGTTGTTAACATTCTAAGCAGTTCGGAGAACCAGTTGTTAGAATAAATTACTGACCTAATCCTGTAAGGAAGGCAGGAAGGAAACATTCTGGTGTTGCTTACAGAAACTGCCTCTCCGTTAACCCTTATTACATTGTTGGGAGGACTAGACTCCCTGTCTCCGGAACTTCTCTGGAGTTTTTTCCCCCTCCTTTGCTGGTACTTTGCTTCTGTGGAGTGACCATTCAAAGTTACAATGGCACTGAAAAAAGTGACTTATGACCATTTTCACACTTACGACTGTTGCAGCATCCCCACAGTCATGAGAGGCCAGGCGAGGAGATGTGTGCCTTGATGTGAGTGATGTTGAGTTGGCCACACCCAGACTATAACATGACCACCAAGCCACACCTAGCAACTAAGCCACACCCATAGAACTGGTTGTTAAAAAATTTAAATCCTGCTCCTGATGTTATATTATCAATGTTGGCACATGGTTGCAAAATGCAAAAGCAGTACAGACGACAAATGTTATACAAAGAAATATGGAATAGACAAATGCTCAATACAGCAAGACATAAAACACAGAATCTTAGGGCTGGAAGGGGTCTTCTAGTCCAGGGATTGCCAACCTTTTGGATCTCAGGGACCACCAAACTCATACTTTTAAATCCCGAGGACCACTAATACGATTTTTTTTAAAAAAAAACCTAATATATTTAATTTTTTATGTTAATATACATATATATGTATATATATATATATACATATACACACACATACATACATGATACACACACACACAGATACATATACACACACACACGCGCGCACACACACACACTTATTTAATTATAACAAAAATGTAAATGCTTA
Organism: Notechis scutatus; assembly: GCF_049901735.1. Lineage (NCBI taxonomy): Eukaryota > Metazoa > Chordata > Lepidosauria > Squamata > Elapidae > Notechis > Notechis scutatus. Next base: position 77,793,177 of record NC_142013.1, on the reverse strand, counting down.
ATGGTAACAAAATAAAACGTTGCGGGCTGGAAGCCTCGCCCCACCTGGCACTTTCCAAAGAGACAGAAGAGCGGGCGGTGTGTGTGGGTGTGTGTGTGTGTCTGAGCTGAGGGGCCTTGTGGCAACTGCCGAGGAAAAGCTGGGGGGGGGGGCTCTTCCAGGGTCACCTGGAGACAGGCAAGGAAAGGTGTCCCTGGGGGTAGTTTGCTCGCGTTAGCACTTTGCTGCCAAACCCAGCCACAGCCAGTGGTTATTTGGGGGCGGGGGGGAGAGAAAGCATCTCTCACATTACCAGGGGAGGAAAGGAGACGAAACAAAGCTCACTCTTTCACTGAGACCTACAAAACACCAATCTACTGTGTTCCAGTTGTTCTTTGAAATCATCAAATGCTTCCACTTGCAGTTCTCGCACCTCTCAGCTCAGGTCCCTGAGATGCATGCTCCTACACACGGTGGCAGCGGCAACAACAGTCCCCTCCCCCAGCGCATGAAAGCCTCGGAAACGCAGGCAAAGCTGCCACAGTGGTAGCGCCCTGAGTTGCTTGCTTCTACACTACTGCCTCCTCCTGCTCCAGCACCACTTCCTTCTCTGGGTAGGGCGATTCTTAACTAACCGAGCATGCTAAGGCAACTTAGGACGCTACCGCTGCGGCGGCTTTGCCTGCGTTTCTGAGGCTTTGATGTTGGGAGAGGCAGCAAGGGCTGGAAAAGGGGAGAGCTGTGCACGGCTCCATCTGCCTTTACTTTCCTGCCTGTATGTGGGCGGGGGGCGGGGGAGGAAAGAGAGAGAGAGCCAGGAGCAATTCAAAGCTAGAGAACTAATGGGGAAGAGCTGACAGTGGGCGCTGTGGGAGGGGACTGCTGTTGCCGCCGGCGCCGGGTGTAGGAGCTGGTTGGCGCATGCATCTCAGGAGCCTGACTCCGGGGTCCCTCGGAGAGCCAGGAGGTGCAAGAACTGTGTGGCCCAGATTAATTGCTTTGGGGGGGCCATTTCTTCTGTGGCCCACCAAAAATTTTCCGCGGCCCACTGGTGGGCCACGGCCCACGGGTTGGCAACCGCTGTTCTAGTCCAATTCCCTGTTCAAAGCAGGAGACTCTATACCAGTGGTGGTGAGCCTCTGGCACACATGCCAGAGGTGGCACACAGAGCCCTCTCTGTGGGCATGTGTGCCGTCACCCCAGCTCAGCTGCACTGTGTTTCCCTGTGGCATTTCTCTCCGTCATTTGCAGGAAACAGAGGTTTCCCTGCAAATGATGAAACAGAAGCTCACGAAAGAAAAAGATCTCATTTCTTGCAGAGCTACCAGTGTTGGGATGCCCCGCCTCCTTCTGGACAGCTGGTCCTTGGGTCTCGAATGCACCTTGCAGTTTGGCCATTCCCATGTACATTTTGGGTACTTGGTGCCTAAAAGGTTCACCATCACTGCTCTATACCATCCAAGTCAAATGGTTGTCCAGTCTATTTTTGAAAACCTCCAATGATGGAGCTCCCACAACTCCATGAGGCAAGCAATTCCATTGAATAATTGTTTTTATTGTCAGAAAATTTCTCTTTATTTCTGGGTTGGATCTGTCTTTAACAAATTTCCACCCATTACTTCTTGCCCTGCCTTGGATAATAAGGCAGTGCTTGGTGCTTTGGAGAATAAATCAATCTCCTGTCTTCTGTGACAGTCCCTCGGGTACTGGAAAACAACTATCATGTCCCCCTAATCCTTCTCTTCAATAGACTATAAATAAAAATGACTCTTTAGATAAATCCATGAAATATATTCAATTATGAGGACTGCAGTTGGCACACTGGAGAAAAAGAATGGCGGTGGAAACTTTACAAAATGAAATTGCATTTACATAATCAAAAGAAATGGACTGATCAACCGATAATGATATATGACATAATGAAGCTGAAAAGTTTAAGGAAATGACAATTGGCTAGCTATTTTGTATAAAAACAAACAAACAGATCAATTGTGAACAACAATTCTCAACTGCATATGAATTAATCATAAAATATCCAG